>NC_062278.1:85890357-86515357 GCF_902655055.1 Lutra lutra
AGACATTAAAGGCAATTAAAATACTAAATATTTTCCTTCCTATTTACTTCCCTCCCACCCAGTGGGACGCTGAATTTTTCTATGTGGTTGACTTTGCACTGGTCAGATTCTTTACACGGTAGAACTTGGCAAATGCTACCAGTCAGGGCTCTTTTTTGTTTCTAAGAACTGGTTCATCAGTGTACCATGGCTTCAACCACACAGCTGCTCCAAAGCCTTTCTCTTTGACTCTCAATTTCTCCCCCTCCGACCCACCCCTCCAAAGAAACTCTACTCTCAGGCTTCACAGATTCCTTCCTTCCTTCACTCTCCCTCTTCTGCCTCAGCACTTCAACATGTGGGCCCACTGTGCTTCTCACCAGACATTAACAACAGAAGAGAACAAGGCTGGCAAAGGCAGGACTGTTTGGTGGCATAGGTGAGAGATGCTATCAAAACCAATCTGGTTTAATAGTAGTTATTCCAGGAGGATTTGACATCAATGATCATAGTTACTTTATACCAAACTCATAGCATTTTCTAAAACTAGCGCTGAAGGGTTTTCCACTCTGGATCCCAGCCCACAGTTTTTTATCTTAAAAAAAAATCAAAGGAGGGTCATCTGGTTGGTTTAGCTGGTTCAGCATCCAATTCTTGATTTTGGCTCAGGTTATGATCTCAGGGTTGTGAGGTCAAGCCCCACATAGGGCTCTGCACTGGGCATGAAGCCTGCTTAAGATTCTCTATCTCTTTTCCTCTGACCCTCCCCCTCCTCTCTTAAAAAAAAAAAAATCAAAGGAAGCAACTTACTTCTTTTGGAAATGAAGACTTGTTGAGTCCATATTCACATCAGGGGCTGTGTGCCCTTTCAGCTACTGTATCAGATGTGACCTGGAATCCGTCATTCCTGCCTATGTTCTTGGAGGATCTACCCAGACATGATTTTACCAACTCTCATTGGTGTTCCACCAGAACATGAGTGACCCATTATATTATATAATAATAAATCTAAGAGATTAAATTCCTCCACCAAACAAAGCTTAGAA
Source organism: Lutra lutra (assembly GCF_902655055.1). Lineage (NCBI taxonomy): Eukaryota > Metazoa > Chordata > Mammalia > Carnivora > Mustelidae > Lutra > Lutra lutra. The sequence continues at coordinate 85,891,383 of NC_062278.1, forward strand.
AGCAATATGGTGCTTGAGAGTAGAGGTAGTGGTTGACTTTTTCACACTCAAGTCAAACCAGTTACAAGAAATGTCCTCTCATGCTGGTATTCTATAGGCTGCTGTATGATTATGTTATATGCTATATGGTCCTCTCATGCTGGTATTCTATAGGCTGCTGTATGGTTTTTCTAAGGTAAGCCCTGAGAAACCTGGCCCAGATTGCATTCCTGCCCTCTCTTTTATATACACCTTGAGATTGCCAAGTGTTGGAGGGAAGACAGTGCTGCTGGTCAGCTGCCATTCAACAGTGGGATTTTTGTAATCACTAGTGAAATTTTAGACCATGGGCTTTTCAGAGCCACTGTGGAAAGAAAGAATCTTTTAAGTTCTTCTAAAATATTTATTTGTCCTTTTTTATTTTTAACTCAAACTGTACAGGGAGGCAAATCTATTTAACCCATAAGAGTGTCCTTAAGCAAGGAAAGAGCAAGGAAGCAACATTTACTTGGCAGTAAGTGTATGCCCCAGACACTGTCCTTAGCACAGTACCTCATTTAAACTTTACAGCAACCTTATGAGGAAAATACTATTTAAAGGAAAAATACATTCCTGTGTGTCTCCTTTACTCTCACAATCTGACACCAGAAGTGTGGGTTTTTCTTTCTTTCTTTTTTTTTTAAAGATTTTATTTATTCATTTGACAGAGAGATCACAAGTAGGCAAAGAGGCAGGCAGAGAGAGAGGGGGAAGCAGACTCCCCACTGAGCAGAGAGCCCGATGTGGGGCTCGATCCCAGGACCCTGAGATCATGACCTGAGCTGAAGGCAGAGGCTTAACCCTCTGAGCCATCCAGGCACCACTGTGTGGGTTTTTCATACATCATGTAATTCTCTGACACCAGCTAGTGTCTTATAATTTAACTTGATTCTAACTCTAACTACCTGGGGATGGCATCAGATCCCACAGATTAAAGGTTCAGGTCTACTAGACTGCTCTAGATTTCAGATACCAGTTGCAAATCCAGGTTGTCACCTGAACTTCTGACCAACCAACTATGACTCTGAGGATCCCATGGCTCCCTCTTTGGGGAGCCTATTAATTTGCTAGGGTGGCTCACAGAACTCAGGAAAACAATTTACTTACTTGATTACCAGTTTATTATAAAAGGATATAACAGGAACAACCAGATGGAAGACATAAATTGGGTGAGGTGTGAAGGAAAGGGCACAGAGCTTCCAGGCTACCTCTGAGCACAACATTCTTCCTGCACCTTCACATTTTCACCAGCCTGGAAACTCTCTAAACCCAGTCCTTTTGGAGTTTTATGGAGGCTTCATTACATAGGCATGCTTAGTTAAATCATTGGCCATTGGCAGTTAAACTCAAACTCCAGCCCCTCTCCCCTTCCCTGAGATTGGGAGGTGGGTGGGGTGATACTGAAAGTCCCAACACTCTAATCACCTAGGGTTGTTGCTAGGACTTAAGAACCAAGATGATGAAGTTTTAGAAAATAGGTGAGATTCAGTGGGGTGGAGTCCGGAGCCAATGACCAAGAAAGAATTCTTGAGACATGTTTGGTGCAAAATGGTGGTTTATTAAAGCACGGGGACAGGACCTATGAGCAGAAAGAGCTGCTGCCCCAGGGTTGTGAGGGGTGGCAGCTTATGTGAGATGGGGTTGGGGGAGGTAAGGAAAAAGGGAGGTTTCAGTAAAACTTTTATATGCTAAAGAGGACCTACAGAGATACCAGATACCAGGGAAGGTTTTTTCCCTTCTTAGCAAGGTATTAACATTAAGATAGTTGGGAGATTCCTAAAGAATGTCATATATGTCCCATATAGGGATGAGGGAAGGTTGCTGGGTGTCAGTTCCTGCTTTGTCCTCAGCCAGGCTTCTGTTCCCTCATCAAAGATACTAAAGAGAAGAGAAATTCACTGAGATGATCCCAATATTGTGTGCTCTGTTATAGTCCTTAGGGCATTTGCTCATTCTTTTTTTTTTTTTAATTAACATTTAATGTATTATTTGTTTCAAGGGTGCAGGTCTGTGATTCATCAGTCTCTGATTTAAGCACTCAACATAGCACATACCCTCCCAAATGTCCATCACCCAGCTACCCCATCCCTCCCATTCCCATCCCCTCCAGCGACCCTCAATTTGTTCCTGATATTAAGAAGTTTAGGGCTAAATTCTGCTGCTAAAATGTAGATAAGCCCATACTGCTCAGTGGACTACAGAAGAGGGCTTGCTAACTAACACAGCCAGAACTTCAGGAGCCAAGGTCCCAAGAAAGGAGGATAATGCATAAAAGTGAGCCCAACATTCTATGCAAGTTTTCATCTCAGGGCATTTGTTAATTCTTACGGTACATGGAGCAAAAGCTAAGAAGCCAAACAGAACATAACTGAGAAATTGAGTGGAATTTTTGGCAGTGTCATAATACCAAAGACCAAAAAAAAAAAAAAAAAAGAAGTTCAAGTCCTACCAAAGAGGAGCCCCGTTAAATACTCTAAGCACCAGAGAACTATATTCAAGAAGTGTGAGTGACCAAATAAGAAAAAACTCACAAATTTTGAAACCAGGCCTCAAGTGATTAGATTGTGGTAATTTGCTACTGCCTGCCAGAGTATAAGTAAAATCCTCTCTGAAAAAAAGATGACATCATCCAGAGCTTCTACAATGCTTCACTGACAGTGTCTAACATTCAATAAAAAATTACTATGCATGTCAATAAAATAAGACAATGAAAGCTGATGCATTGGTGATGCAGATACTGGACTTTTCAGATACCAACTTTTAAAAAATGATTATTAGGTTCAAAAAATATATAAGATGTAGAATCTCACCAGAGAACTGGACTCTATAAAAAGTAATCACATGAAAATTCTAGGAATGGAAAAATACAAGAACGAAATATAACCTGTAGGTGAACCCAAACCCAATCATTTAAACTCAGAATTTAGGAAAAGCCAATACACATGGACACAGCTATGAATAGGCATTTCCTCCATATAAAATAAAGGCAATAAAATGGGTTAAAAATAACAAATCACATAAGTGCTTGATAACATGGCCATAAAATTTGAAGTATTAAAGATATCTCAATGCAGCACCTGACTTCGTGCTTTTCAAATAATATTTAATCTTTAAGAAGATACTGAATTTCCCTTTTCTGGGTAAATCTTCCCTATTAGCTTATTTCAGAGATTTGCTTTTTTTAGAGATTGGTTGCCTCTCTTCCATTTTGTTAAAAAACTTTCAGTTTATCTTTGAGCTTCTGAATTAACATTTTATTCCCACCAACTCTGAGTTGTTCAGAGGTTGGGAAATTAGCTTTAAGAATAAATCTTGTCCGGGCGCCTGGGTGGCTCAGTGGGTTAAGCCTCTGCCTTCGGCTCAGGTCATGATCTCAGGGTCCTGGGATCGAGTCCCGCATCGGGCTCTCTGCTCAGCAGGGAGCCTGCTCCCCTCTCTCTGTCTCTCTGCCTGCCTCTCTGTCTACTTGTGATCTCTCTCTGTCAAATAAATAAATAAAATATTAAAAAAAAAAAAAAAAGAATAAATCTTGTCCATTAGCAGCCTTGGCACTTACAATCAGCAACAGAGTGTGATTTCCTGAATGAGAACAACCTGCTACAGTATAACACTCACCAGTTGTGTAAGCCTGGTCATGTCACAACCTCCCTGAGCCTCTGTATCTATAAAGTGGGGTCAGTTTCACATCCTGAATAAGGTTGTTATAGAGATTAAATAGAGCATATGAAAACCCTTTATAAACCACAAAGCTTTTCTTTAATTGTTAGTCCTTGCTACTTTTGCTCTCTGATCCCCTTACAGAAGGAAGGAATTGAACCTCATGTTTGCAGACAAATACTGTATGTTTTAAAAATAAATGTCCACATTTCCTTCACACAACATTCAACATGCTTTTATTAAACATCTGTGATGTTCCAGGATCCCTGACAGGTACTAAAGATGCAAAGATCAATAAAGCAATCACTCTGCCCTCAAGGACTGCACAGACTGGGAGGGAAGATATACATGTGAATAAATTATTACAATACATTGTGATAAGTGGTGAGACCAAAAAAAGGTACTTATCAACTCCCCATTAAAAGTCAGGGAAGTCAGTGGCGCCTGGGTGGCCCAGTTGGTTAAGTGACTGCCTACCACTCAGGTCATGATCTCAAGGTCCTGGGACTGAACCCCAACTTGGACCACCTCAAGCCTCCCCCCATCCCCCACAAGCACTGCCTCTAGGCTCCTCACTGGGGGCGGGGGGGGGGGGGCGGGTTTTGGCTTCTTCCTCTCCCTCTGCCCCTCCCCCCATTTATGCACTCTCTCTGTCTCTCTCTCTCTCTCTAATTCTCTCTCAAATAAATAAATAAATAAATAAATAAAAGTCAGGGCAATCTGGGTTTTGAAGGACAAAGTAGGAGATCATCAGGCAAATAAGGAGGTTGTGAAGACCATGACAGTCAAAGGGAGTGCATGAAAAAACATTATAATTCTTCTTTGATTAAAATATGAGGTTCAGAACATAATCTTGGTCACTGGCCTTCCAGGACTCACTGTGATAAAGGAGAAAAACAAACAAGTAATCTTAATAGTTTTGTGGAAAATCAGGGTACAGAATTACATAGTGGGGACGCCTGGGTGGCTCAGTGGGTTAAAGCCTCTGCCTTTGGCCCAGGTCATGATCCCAGGGTCCTGGGATCGAGCCCCACATCGGGCTCTCTGCTCAACAGGGAGCCTGCTTCCCTTCCTCTCTCTCTGCCTGCCTCTCTGCCTACTTGTGATCTCTGTCTGTCAAATAAATAAATAAAATCTTAAAAAAAAAATTACATAGTGTATGATCTCATCTATGGAATTTTTTAAAAAATACACAAAAGTGACTGGAAACAAAAGAAAAACAACCGAATTAAAAAATAGGCAAAGGACTTGAATAGTTACTTCTCTGAAAAAACATTCAAATGGCTAATGAGCACATGAAAAGTTGCTCAACATCATAAGTCATCAGGGAAATGCAAATTAAAACCACAGTGGACTACCACTTCACATCCACTAGAACAGTTATTATTTTTTAAAAAAAGGAAAAAGAAAAGAAAAAAATAGCAAGTATTGGTAAGGATGTGAAGAAATTGGAACCCTCAAGGAAGCTTGTGTATTGCTGGCAGGAATGTAAAATGGAACAGCTATTGGAAAACAGTTTGGTGGCTTTTCAAAAAATAAATGTAGAGTTACTATACAACCCAACAATTCCACTCCTAGTATAGATGCAAAAGACTTGAAAATAAGAACTCAAACACATGCTTGCAGACTAATGTTCATATATAATAGCCAAAAGGTGGCAACAATCTAAGCTTAATCAGCAGATGAATGGATAAACAAAATGTGGTAAACATTTTGTTCAACAAAACATTTTGATAAACAAAATGGAGTGTTGTTCAGCCATAAAAAGGAATGGAGTCTTTATACATATTATAGCATGGATCCACTTTGAAAATACTGTGTTCAGTGAACTAAGTCAAACAAAAAAGGACAAATACTATATGATTCCACTTATATGAACTATTTAAAATAGGCCAATTCATAGAGACAGAAGGTAGAATAGAGATTTCCAGGGTGTGGAGGGGATAGAAAATAGGGAGTTAATGACCTATGGTTTTAGATTTTCCACTTGGGATGATGAAAAAATTCTGGAAATAGATAGTGGTGATCATTACACAGCACTGTGAATGTACCTAATGCCGTTGAATTACAATACTTAAATATGGGTAAGCTGGTAAATTTTATATTACATTACATGTATTTTACTACAATGAAAAATGTTTTTAGGATTAAGCAATACACCTTTACAATATGGCATAACCTAATTCTCTCTCTTGCTCTCTCTGCACTTATTTGAATTCTCTACATTTTCCCCCAATGCATACATATTCTGTTCTTTATTAAGAAACAAACTCAAAATTTCACTTTTCAAAAAAAAGCTCCTTCAAAAAAGGAGCAAACAAAACCAATATGGTAAGAAAAAATGAGCTGTACTTTGTCTGTGTATGCACAAAGTACCTTGGGAATGCAGAGGATGCCATCTGGATTTTACTTGGCCTATCAACCACCTTGCAACTGGCTTGTTTGTAGGACTCACAAAATGTGGCCATGTGTCATCGTGCCCTAGGAAACCTCTACTGGAAGGAAGGCACCCCAAGTCTCAATTATTTTGATTATTCTGCAGAGCTTTAGCAAGACGTAGGGCAAGACATCTACAGCGTCCAACTTCGAAGAGGCACTTCTTTCTTGGAATGCCACTGCCCAGCTGGCCTGTGGACTCTGCAGAGATTAGAAGGGCCAGACAGAAACCCTGGTAGAGAGGTAGAGAGGAGAAGGGATAGAGACACTAGCCAGTTTCTTCCCAGGACTCCCTCTCCCTCAGGGTGCTGCCAAATCTTCTCTTCTTTTACTTAAGGGAAAGAAGAGAAGCTCGTTTTGTTGTCTTAGTAAAATGGCCTCTGGCCTCTGCTGCCCCTTCCTTTGTCAGAGAGAAAGCAGGAACAGTATTCTATTGTATTATAGCCCTGTCTCTCAAACTTGCAACAAAAGTTTTGGAACTGGGCCTTGTTTTGGAATTGGATCATCCGGCAAGGACCTGAGGCATTGTTAGCTTGTCCAGGATTTTGCTCTAACGTGATTTGACTTGGGTTCCAACTGAACTGCTTGGGGAGGAGGGAGATGTGATGAGCTCCAGGAAATCTGTCACTTAGGCAGATGATGTTCACAAAGGAAGACATGTCTAAACCAGAAGTCAGGGAGATGTGGACCCTTAATATGAAAGCCCCTTAAATGTTAAAGGGCACACACGTGAGACTTCTAATTAAGGCAGTAAGGATCAAAGTTGTCTTTTCTTCTTGGATTATACCTATAAGACTGAATCTTGATTTAGGCCAGTCATCCAATATGACAGTGGAGAACAAGCTCCAGTATGAATATCTCCAATGTCAGAGAAAACTCATGGCTACACCCTGGAATTCCATTCTTTTGTTTTCAGACCCTGAAGTCCTGTGATTTCAAAATCGAATTGAGAGTTGGGACCTGGGAAATTCTAACTCCAAACCCTCATTTTCCATGTAGTTTCTCCTTTGCAATATCCAGCTCTCTGTTGCAGTGACCAACACACATACAGTATATTTACAGGTTTATTCTCTAGGGAAATTGAAATGGAGACTCTTTGGACTCTGGGACCCGGTGCTGTGCTAGAGGCAATGCATAAGGGCTTTCAACAGCCAAATGTACACATCTCTTCCCAACTCTGTTCACATATTCACGTCACATTGGTAACTTGAAATCAGCCAAGGGATGTTATTGACACACAGAAATCAGCAAAAACTAAAAACCTGAGTGAGTGTTTATTTGTTTGTGGAGACCCAAGTGTGAAGCTCAGAACTAAAGATAGAAAGATTACATTGAAAGCAGCATTTTAGGACTCTCATAACCAATTTCTTCCCTTTACCTTGACCCCAGAATGCAGGAACCAGGCATTCACCATGAAGCAGTGGATTAGAAGTTCCCCTCTTAAAAACTAAATGAACCCAGAGATAGATACCTATTATTAGTACAATTTGGGGTTCCTTAACAAACAAACACAAAAAGCTGATGCATCACTCTGGCCATTAAGTTGCACAGGACTTTCAAGTAGCTGTTTTGTTCCTTGCTTTAACTGTGAACTTTCATCCAATTTTTATCAGAGATTTGTGGGAAATCTCTGACATGAAAGCCATAAAAAATATTTTTTTTAAAGTAGAGAAAACAAGAAAATTAGGAAAGCAAAGAAATCGTCAAAAAGATAAGAGGTGATGTTGCAACTATAGGTTAGAATAGTAGGTTGCTGTATGGTAATTATTATTACATAACAAATCACCACAATTTAGAAGCTTAGAACAACTACTTATTATTTCACAGTTTATGTAGGTCAAGAGTCCAGGCATGGCTTAGCAGGTTTCTCTGCTCATGGTCTCAGCAGGCTGCAACCAAGGAGTCAGCTGAGCTGTGTTCTTTTCTGAAGCTTGGAATTCTCACCCAAGCTCATGTGGTTGTTGGCAGAATTCAGTCTCTTGGGGTTGTAAGAGTTGTTGGTCCCTTTCTATTTTTTAAACAAATTGTTAATCTTTTATTATTAAATACCTTAATAGTAGAATAAAGGATTGTGTTCAGCCCACATATAACATACATCCCTGTTCTTTTTTGGCTGTCAGCAGGAGACTCTGCTTTTAACTCCTGGAAGCTGATTGCAGTTCTTTACCAGTGGCAGTCTTCTAGGCTCTCTCACTAATGATGGCTCCTTTCTTCAAGGCCAGGGAGAATCTCTCACTGTACTAAGACAGTCTTATATAACATGACATAGTTCTAGGAGTTTAACTTCCACCTTTTAGAGTATGACATAACCAAATCAAGAGAATGACTATCCCATTGCATTTGCCATATTCTATTGGCTAGAAGCAAGCCTGAATTCAAGAGGAGGACATTTTATTAGAGGATAAGTCATTGGGTCAAATTAAGATGTGTCTGCCACAATTGCTATGGAAAAGGAACAACGAGAACAAGAAAGTCCTGAAAATGTAAAGCCAAAAATAAAAGCATTAAGTGCAAGAACTGGAGGGTCAAATTGAGAGTATCTCCCAGAAAAGAGAACACCAAAAACAAGGGATAAAAAAAGAAGTTAGAAGACCAAGTCAGGCGGCCCAACATATGGCTAATAGAAGGTCCCTAAAGACAGAACAGAGACAAAGTGAAAGGAGGAAATATATGAAAGGTATATACATGAAAATGTCCCAGACCTGCACAGCACAAGTCTTCAGACTGGAAAGTGCCACTGATGACCGGCACAATAAATGGAGAGAAAGTGAAAACAAGACCCCATCAATAAGGCATGCCACCAGGAAATTCCAGAACACTAGGAGGAAAGTGAAACTCTCAGTGGTTTTCCAGAAAGGGAAAAAGAGCAGCTACAAAGGATTAAAAATAAGAATAATGGTGTCATCAGACATCTCAACAGCATTCTTGAAAATTAGAAAAGAATGGAGTAATGCCTTCAGAATTCTGAGGGGAACAGTTTTAGCATGAAACCTGAAGCGAGGCATATCAAACTGAAGAGTGAGGGCAAGAAAAAATTTTTTACCTATTCAAGGGCCAAAAAAGAAAACAAAAACAAAAACAAACCTTACTTCTTATGCATTCTTGATTAGGAAGTATATTGAGAATCCATTCTTAGCAATATAAATGAGTAAACCAAAAAAGAGGGGGACACAAGGCGCAAGAAATGAGGGAATCTAAGTCAAAGAAAGATGTAGGGAAGTCCTGGACATCAGCATGTAATGGGCTGATGGAGAAGCAGTCAAGGCTGGAAGAGCGACAGAAGGTTATAGAAGAAAAATTTCTGTTAAAGAGGGAGGATGGGACAATCAGATTAGCTGACATTGTTAAATATTTGGAAAATATTAGTGATAGGTGATTTGACAGATCTGAAAAATCTAGAGTGGGAGAAAAGTAATATAATAGTGGTCCCAAGCACTATTGGGACCAATTGCGGGGCGGTTAGAAAAGTCTTAACTCCTGACAAAAATAAATCTGTAATTTTAGGAGACTCCTTAGCTCAGCAGTAGAGTACTATTTACTGAAAAAAATGTGAGCACTAAATATAGATTTATCTAACTATTGCAACATGTGAAGGAGATAGGATATGGGGATGATGGGGGATTTGTTTTTCAAGGGTTTGGGAGGTGAGTTGGATTGCTTAATAACAGGAAAATTGGCCAGGCTTGCTAGGTAGGAAGGTGGAAAGATTGCATATTCCGAAAGAAAAGGTGGTGAAAAGAGTCGAAATGGGATACCCTTGGGAGATGGAAATGAGGGAATGGAAAGAGGATTGGTTTACTTTTTATTCCGTTCGGTACAACAAAAATAAGAAACAGAAAAGAAAACCTATGTCGATGTAGTATTTTGGATTTAAAATATTTATTTTTTAACGAGCATATAGATTTCATGAAAATCTGTAAGAATCAAAGCTTTCCCGGCCAGAATAAACAAACAGGAAATGCTGAACTGTTAGAAACAGAGACCCACCTCTCTCAGTTCAATGGTTGGTTTAACAAAGACAGACAAACCGAATTTATCTTCCTTTTGTTCCAAATTCCACACTGATTTTGACAGATTTCCACGAGTGCCTATGCTCCACTACAAATTACTTATTTTTCTGAGTCCCTCTCGTCTAGACTGCAAGAGCAGCCCCTGCACCGTGTTTGGCGGATGGGAATTGTAGGTTGTGCTCAGATTTGTTTGTACAGCACTTCCTCTCTCATGCCAAGTATGCATTATATGTGAATGAGGCTCTTCACAGCTCTGCATAATTACCACATTTGGAGCCATTCTTCTCTTCAGAGGTTGGGTATTTTTTTTTCTTTTCTTTTGATTTCTTATATTTTGCAGCTACTATCATCATTATTTAGATGCTGTGGTTTAATAGGGGCTTCAAATGCAAATTTGACAACACAAGCTGAAAATGATGGGTGGCAAACAAAGGAACTAAACTTCCATGGCTGTGTTTCAAGAGGCTCCACCTGATATATAAAAGCACACATGTTTTAGTAGTAAGCCCAGCACACAACCTTGGCTTGTGTAGCATAAGAAGAACGAGAATCTTCTGAAGACAATCCCCTACCTGGGCTCCAAAATGGAGTCTCATCTATTTTTTTCTTACTCCATGTTTTACAGTTCTGACTTTGCAGGGAGTTGAGATCCAGTTGGAAACTCCATGTTTTCCAGTGAATCTGTCGTCGTCTTTGTAGCATTGGTCTAAGGGTGAAAAGCCAAAGATTTTACAACCGGAAATGCCCAGACAAAGGCTCATCAGAGCAGGAGTAGAGCTGGAGCTCCTGGTTGGCTCCTGCTTTCCACCTTTAGCTATTGGACCATGAGAGAAATGATAGGAGGGGACTCGCTGGCAGGGGGCTGAGGGACTTGAAGACTGTGTGGGAAGCCTGGAAAGCAGCTATAATTAATCAGTATGGGGTTATTTAAATGTTTGAACAGCTGATAAGGCCGTATCTGGGCTTTCTGAAATATCACCCCTGCATGATTCACTTGCTGTCTGTAAGTTACTCATGCACATACCTTCTTAGTCTGGCTTCCTTAATCATGACATAAAAAGTGTTCCCCATTGAAATTAAACATGCTAAAATTTAGGTAAGGAAGTACTTTTCATAAACACAAATCTAGTCATTTGGGGAAACAGTGGGACTTAGGAACATACATACACAGATCAAAATTATTTCTTGAAAAAAGTTATCGGTGGCATAAAGGATATTTGGGAGAAAGATGAAAGTATATCCTTTGTTAGTTTGTTAGCTTTGTTAGGTGGATATGGAGTACAGTGGGAAAGATTCAGCTAAAATTTTTTCTTTTGAAAAATGGGGACTTCATTGGCAATATTTTAATTTTGCAGTAGTTTAAGTTTAAATTAGTAGAAGAAAATCAAACCTCAAGCATCACCTGGCAAGTCTTTGTTTTCCCTGCCAGTGCTAATTGAAAAAAGAAAGGGAGAGAGATCCATAAATAGTCAGAAGGAAATTAGATTTTTTTTATTTTTTTTTTATTTTATTTATTATTTATTTTGACAGAGAGAGATCACAAGTAGACAGAGAGGCAGGCAGGCGGAGAGAGAGAGAGAGAGAGAGAGAGAGAGAGAGGGAAGCAGGCTCCCTGTCGAGCAGAGAGCCCGATGCGGGACTCGATCCCAGGACCCTGAGATCATGACCTGAGCCAAAGGCAGCGGCTTAACCCACTGAGCCACCCAGGCGCCCCCTTTTTTTTTTTTTAAAGATTTTATTTATTATTTATTTTGACAGAGAGAGATCACAAGTAGACAGAGAGGCAGGCAGGCGGAGAGAGAGAGAGAGAGAGAGAGGGAAGCAGGCTCCCTGTCGAGCAGAGAGCCCGATGCGGAAATTAGATTTTTTTTAGATCAATTCTCAAAACCTAAGGAGTTATCAAGCTTTAAGGATGAAAGATTGTAAAAGAATATGATTTTATCTAGGTCATAAAATTTACAGCTATTTTCCTTCTTTAATTTAAATTAGAAGTGATATGCATCTATAATGCATCAATCCATCAGGATCAGAAACATGGAATCATAGGTTAAAACCATTATTTTTCATGCAGAGAGAAATTGGCATGAAATACATTTATCAAGGGACTTCATTTCTAAAGCATGCATTTCATGGCTGCCTAGTACCAAAAAAAAAAAAAAATCTAGTATATTAAAGTAATAATTCCTTTTGAATTATAGGTATTAATGTAAGATGATAGAAACAGACCAAAATAAACAATTTTCAAAGAAGACACAGAGACCAGAGTATCATCTTGCCTTTCTAGTACTTTATTAGTTGTAGTTTTAACAACTCTTGTTCTCAAAAGATAATTACTTAGAATTCTCTTAGCTTACTCCAAAGCTCTAAGCAGACTTAAGTTATCAAAAACATACTGTTGATATGAGTCAAATGCAGGATGTTCCTTTCAAAGCAACTGAATGGTTTATTTAATGCAAGAGCTGTTGATCATTTGAAATAAACAGTAAGTTACTATAACTAGTCTACATTAGACTTTAGGATACTTTTAGTTGTTCTTTAATAATATCCTGAAAATAATTTGTGTTCTCTAATAACATATTTCAGCAGGTACCATGTGCTAGATAGACTACTGCTAGGCACTGAAAATGTAGAAATAAATAAAGAGGAGGGACACCTGGGTGGCTCAGTCATTAATCGTCTGCCTTCGGCTCAGGCCATGATCATAGGGTCCTGAGATTGAGCCCCACACTGGGCTCCCTGCTCAACAGGGGGCCTGCTTCTCCCTCTTCCACTATCCCTGCTTGTGTTCCCTCTCGCTGTCTTTCTCTGTCAAATAAATAAATAAAATCTTAAAAAAAGAAAAGAAAAGAAATAAAGAGGATACTCTCTGTTCTTATCCTGGAATTCAAGAGTTAGCATAGGGAGTAGACAATTCCACAGATAATTTCAGCAGAGCCTGATAAGTACTCCAAAAGAAAAGACTCATTTTCTTTGCTAAGCGGGGGGATGCATGAGTAGCCAAGGAAAAGACTCTAAAGCAACCCCTGAGCTATATCTGAAAGGAAATAGAGACATTATCCAGACAAGAAGGACATTCTAGACAGGGGGAATGGAAATATGGGAAAGGCATGTGATATTGTGGAAGCATAAACTTAGACTGGAAATCCTCAGGAAATGTTTAAATTAATGGACACACAGGCTAAAACTCTTCTTCCAGAAAAGTCATACAGAGTAAAATAATTAACACTTTCCTTTTGTGATAGGAATTCATGATAATGAATTATCATTTCATTATGTTCTCAGTTGCTTTCAATAAAATATATATATATGTGGAAACACTTCCCAAGATTAGCCATAAAAATGCTTGGGAAAATTCCAACATTGGCCATTGCAAAAAAAATTCTGTAATATTTACTATTTCTGACCTGAGAGCATAAATAAAATGCTAAATTGCTTATATCCATAGAATAAAACCAAGATTTGCTGTTTGAATATCTTCTGGAGCATTGTATGTAGTCCATCCATATATCACAATGTGGATTCTTCAAAATTGTGTCCTCATAACAATTTCCTATATAAATTGTGCAAAACATACTAACATAAGTCATGTAGAATTTCCCTTTCCTATGGAAGTAAAACATTTTCTTGTTCTCAAATACCAATTCCTTTCTCTAAGCCCAACTAACTAGGAATTGCGCTGGCCCAGAAGACCTCCTGCATTAACAAGACAAAGTCTCATATAACATAATCTTATGTAACATCCTAACTCTAACTCTATGGATCTCAGTTTCCTTACAATAAAATGAGAGAGGGGACCAGATGACCCCCTAAGCTCTTTCAACTCTAACAGTTATTTTACAATTTTTCTTTTAATCTCATGCTTGACAATACCAAACATGGCATCATAATGATTTCCCAACTCCAGTCAATGAAACCACTTCTTCAGCATGCATCTCAGCCATGGAGATCAAACGTCTTATTAGTTGTAGCCTGTCTTGTCCGTTTCACTTCCATCATAATCAAATTTCTCCACCCTCAAGTGGAGCACATTAGATTGAGGCTTTCTTTTAATGGCTTTCACCCAACAAGAGTGGCTCATTGAACTTCATCAACCTAAGTCCAAGTCAAGTGCAGAAAGAACACGAAAGACTTTTAAGATGGTAAACAGCCAAAGCATTGAAAAATGCTCTATGGCTCTATTTCAGGAAAAAATAATCACACAAAGGGGGCATTGGATCTGCCATTTGATAGCACTATATTGTGTATATTGTCCCTGCTCTACTCAGTCTTTCTTGACTGGATATAGTGCAGTGGTCCTCAAAGATTGTTGATCACATACCACCTCATCCATTAATATAGTTTATAGATATAGTACAGATAGTATAGATTTAGTATATTCTTATATTTCTGCATTATGTTTGCCTTTTTAACAATTATATTCATGTAATATTGAACTAACAGGTTATATAGATTATAAAATATATATAAAAATAGAAACTTTAAAAGGAAGAGATTTTTAAAAATGAATAGAAGTGGAAGTTACAATATTCTTTCTAAACCCTTGTGGGTTACCTTGAGTGCCCTACTTTGAGACAATTGCTTTAAAGTGTTAACTCTTCTGAATGAACCACACATTTACATCTTAAGTCTATTCCTTTCTAATCTTTTGTGATTCTTTGTAACTTCTTATTCAAAATATTAAAATATTTAGAAAACTATATCATGAGTTTTGATATGTTTATGTGAGGTGGTCAGTTTTACCTTTTTAGGCCGGGGGGAGAGGTAACTGAGGGAAAAGTTCACAGGGCAAATAATTTCAAATCAAGTTGTTATTACAAAACTTGACCCATCCTAGCCCTCCGAAATCTTACCCTCATCACTCATTTTTCTCTACCATTCTTTGGATCTTGAATATGGTCTCCTTCTTATTGTAAAATCTTACTCTCTCTCTTTTTTTTACATGCATTTGAGGTAAGACAGTAATGCTGGTTCAGAAACAAACACTCCTAGAAGTATGTATAATTGTATTCTCATTATTTTATGATCACACTTTATTTTCTTTCCTTTTTTTCTTTTTTATCTTATTAGTTTAATTCATTTACTGGATTAATGACTACTTCCAAAAATCAGACACATCAAAAAAAAATGAGGTTTTTGTCTAAAGAGAAAAGATCAAAGATTTACCATCCCTGAGACTATTTAAATTGATGTGTTCTGGAATTCTGACAGTAAACCCAAAGAGGACTGAGGGCATCTTTATGATCAGTGTATAACACTTTACATGTTAAAGGGAAACGTGAGCCAATGGTTTTAAAAAAATCTGTTTTATTTCATCATAGACCCTCATCATAGATCTCTCCCCACTAGGTTGGAAGACAGTGTGGTGCTGGCCACAGCCTTCAGAGGACTTTATTATTTTTTTTTTTTAAGATTTTTTTATTTATTTATTTGACAGACAGAAATCACAAGTAGGCAGAGAGGCAGGCAGAGAGAGAGAGGGAGAAGCAGGCTTCCCGCTGAACAGAGAGCCCGATGCGGGGCTCAATCCCAGGACCCTGGGATCATGACCTGAGCCGAAGGCAGAGGCTTTAACCCACTGAGCCACCCAGGCGCCCCAACCTTCAGAGGACTTTAAACCAGAGTTCCAACCTCCACCCCATCATTAGCTGTCTGTGTGACCCTGAACAATTGACTTGCTTAATCTCTGAGTCTAACTTTCATATTCTGCAAAATAGGATACTGTCTACCTCTTAACTTGTTGTGGAGGTGGCATGTCTATAAAGCTCTTCGTACAGTTCCTAGAATATAGCAGATATTCAATAAATGGCAAATGTTTGGGCTACTCTTTTAAATCCTTAAAGATTCTCTCTCTCTCTCTCTCTCACTCCTCAACCCCCAACTTTCTTTCTGTCTCCTTTCCTTTTAGAACCTAGCATAATATCTTCTCTGGAGTAAGTATTCAATAGTTATCCATTAACTAATACAGATAATCTCCTACACTTTGATAATTTTATTTAACTTCATAGAAGTAAATGATACTGTAATGCTTCTTTTATTTTGGAGATTAAAGTTAACATAGTTTGACAACAATATAACAATAACAACAAAAAGTCTGTGCAGTCCTGTCCACTTTTCTAGCATAAAAAACATCGATTCCCAGGGTCTGAAGTTATCTTGAGTTCTGAGGTACAGATGAGAAGTGGAGGTGCTCAAATCCTGATTATATACCAGTGACTGTGTACGATAGACCGGCAAATCCTTTCTCAGGTCAGTTCCACAATGCAGGTCTCTGCATCTGGGGGTCAAGTCTAATCTTCTCCATTTGGTGATTTGGGTAATCCTCTGGCCTTCATCTTTGGGGATAAACCTTATCTTTTTCTTGAGAGGAGAGCAAGGAACTTGTTTTTCTCTCCGTATGGGGCCAGATAGATTCTGTGTGAGAGTGTGCGTGCATGAACGAAAAGCAAAGATGGTCAACTCACTCTTCTGCAACTCTCTGCCTTCATCTGTAAGAAACCTTATGGTTATGGCAACCATAACCCATAACCTATCTCAGAAATGACACCCAAATAAGGCAGTGTTTCAAAGGAAATTCAGAAAAATTGCAAGCGTAGATTACAGAATGAGCATCTGACATTTGCCTTGGCTCCTAAGTGAGTGTAATTCACCCAAGCCTGAATTTTAATCTTTAGTCCCAACACAAGAAAGCAGATTCCTCAAAAATGTCAGATAGAATAAAAGTACAGCCTTGCAATCTGACATGGCTGAAATGTCTCCCTGAAATGTGTGGCCCACCTCGCTGTTGCTTGCATTCCCATTGAATGGTCAGGGAGACCCACACTCTGTGCCCCTCTGGGGACAGAAATGCCTTCCAAAGAGCAGCCTCTCCAGCTGGTAGCTCCCTCTGAACAGAAATACATAGAAGGTTAATGAGTTCTGAAGCAGTTCTTTCAAACATTAGAAAGACAATGGTTAAATTGTGTGGTCTGTTTGGAAAGTGGTAAGTAGACAGACAACTGACTTAGAATCGCTTACTACTGATTTGACATTAAGTAAGAGTCTAACATATGACCTCCAATTGTCTTATGTGTAAAATGGAAGAAATAATACCTACCTCATGGATTTATTGGAAGACCTGACTGAGAGAACAAATGTAAGAAATATCTAGGTGGTAGCCATTCAATAGGTATTGTTGAATCTGCACCAAGCATATCATGGAATCAAGTTTCCTGTTTGGGTTGATATTCCTAGATCTACCTTATCCCCTCAGCTAGGAATTTTGACGGGATCTGCTTTTAGAACCATTTGTCACTAATTTGGATTTATATTCTTTTGGATAATTAGTTATTTAGCATTAATGATTTTTGCTGCTGCAAAGCTAGATTTTGAAGATTTACCTCTATGTAAGTTTTAGCAATTATGCCTTCCCCTGTATTTGCATAGAGCAATATTCTCCAAAAGTCTTTTCTATTTTCTCATTTGTTCAAGAGTTAATACAGTTATGCTCTTAAATTTTAACATGAATTTCGTGGAGATGAGTTTAAATGGTTTTCTGTGGCTGGATCTGAATAGTGTTTTTTTATTTTCAAATCTTCATTTGAAAATGGCAACCATAACCCATAACCTATCTCAGAAATGACACCCAAATAAGGCAGTGTTTCAAAGGAAATTCAGAAAAATTGCAAGCGTAGATTACAGAATGAGCATCTGACATTTGCCTTGGCTCCTAAGTGAGTGTAATTCACCCAAAAGGGTGGCACGTGTGCAGTTTGCAGCATGCTGGGAAATACTCAGAGGCCCACTCCACACAGTGGATAGACTGCCAAGGAAGAAAAACAAATGGCAGTGTCTAAGAAAAGAAAATATGGTGCTAAATTCTTTATGGACATTTTATTGTAGCACGAAGAAGTCCACCATAAAGCAAAAGAAGGGGATGATTTTGTTACACTTTTACATTAAACTATTTTTATCATTTATGATCTCAACTTGAGCTGGGTCTCCAAACAGAGTTTATTCTTGCTGCTTTATCATGTAAGCAGTACAGCTGAGGGGAAATGTGGAGGAGGAAATTTAAAACCCAAGGACCTGGTGTTGAATCCTGTCTCTGCCATTTACGGACTCTATGATCAGTGGTTTTTATGGAGATTCTATTTCTTTATGTAAAATAGCAAAGCACAAAAAATTATTTCATTATTTATTAGGAGGATTAAATAAAACAATATGTGTAAATAGCCCTTCATATACTGTAAAGTGCTAAACATGCTTTAATGTCAATGTGGTAATATTACTATGAATAGGGATACTAGTAATACTGGTACCAAGGTTTCTGCAATGTGTTCAAACCTCCCTGTCCCTATATATAGACCCGCCTCCACCTCCATGAAATTTCTGTCTATACCTCCCTTTGGTTCTATGCATAACAGAATTCCTTATTCACACAACATAACAGACCCTTCCATGCATGAAGACTTTAACTCCATCTTCTTAAGGCTTTTCATCTCTTTAACTTTCTCCAGAGTGTTTATAAATTTCTCGAATGATATGGTTATTCAGTCAACAAACATTCAATGAAGGGTTATCTCATGCAAGGCTCTTAAAGATGGCTCTGACTGATCACCTATCTCAGTCAAGCAGAGGTTCAGAAGCTGTAAGGTTCAGGCTGGAATTAAAAACTAAATACTTTATCTGACAATATAAAACATTAGATTGGACACAGGGACGGAGCACTACTTGCCCACAGGCTGCAGGTTATGGACTCAACCAGAGAGATGGCCTCTTGGACCTTATAGAAGCCCGCAAACCAAGGGTACTTGGCAGATGGGAGATGGTATACAATAAAAGAACTCAAAACAAAAATAGAAGCAAGTATGAGGTTTGTAGCATAAAATAGGAGAATGGAGAAATGGCTGTAACACTAACTAGAATAACTGCTCTTGGGTGGGGGTGGGAAGATTGCTGAGGAAGGGGCTAGTCCTAGTTGTTTTACTGGAGTAGAGGGATAGAAAGGTGAATAAGCATTGAACATGAAGATTAGTGGGTGGTCAGATCTAGGGCAGTCAGGATGGACTATTAGTTGGTGAAACTTCTATGTGCTGGCTATTGAATCAAATTTAGCCCCTTCAAGAAGAGAAGTCAAGATTTGATGAAGTAATATCTAAAAATCAAATGACAATACCTGCTATGGGTATTCCTAAGAAGGTTATTGTTCTGGTTTCCAGAAGGCTTTCTTGTTTCCCAAGAATGCTCAATGAAGTGGAATTTATTACCTTAGTGAATATATTGTGATCCAGAGTCTGTGGCTCTGCTTGGCAATTTCTAAAACCAGATTCTGTAAGCACATCAAAAGTGGCTCTGATCCTCCAGGGCAGACTCATATTAGCCAAACCCATGAGATACAGAATGCCAACAGACTCATTTACAATGAGAGCCGTTATTGTCACACACCCCAGAATACTCAGATGGCACTCTGGCACTTTCCCTCCCTGTAGGCAAACCCATTTGGGAAGTCAATTTGTAGTCAGAAGGTAGCTTGGTGAGCACAGAATCAGAACACAAGGAAATAGATGATTTGAATGTTTAATGGCATCAAATTACGAGAGCTGGTTGTATTCTTCAGCCACGGTAGAAATGCTTAACTATCTGCAAAATTCCATAACTTTAGACCCCTTCTGTCTTGAACTGGGCTTGGCTAGGAATGATTCATTGTGTCCTTTCTGACTCATTTTTTCCATGTTCCTACCTCTCTAAGAGATGTTTTCTTTCTCAGACTTATTTAATATATATTAATACTGTATAAATAGCACTTTATATACTGTTTCATGAAGCCTAGGATCTCTCTCTCTTCTCATCCGGTTTGTGTTAACTTTTATGGTTTGACTCTAAGAGCTCTATTAGATTTCCCTACTTTGCTATGGGCAGAGATAGATGAACAGGGCAAGGTCTGCCTCATAGCCCCCTTTTACTAATAACAGTTGCAGTGAATTTAAACTCTTCCCTCTCCCCATTCAACATAGGGACATTTCTAGGTTGTCAGTGGCCATCTCAAAAAGTCACACCTGGAATCAAACACAATATTTCTAGTATGGTTTGATGCACTTGCAGAAACTACAACCGGCCCACTCATTTTTCTCAGGTATTATGTATCTGTATCCTGAGATAGAATTTGTTTTCTCAGCAGCAAAATTGCATTGTTAATTTATCTTGAGCTTCAGATAAACTCTCTAAAATTGTCTTTTTAAGTTAAGCTACATATCTCAAGCTTTTGATTGGTATTTTTCATTTGTTCCAATTAAATTTCATTTTGCATGCTTTGGCCCATCATTACAGTCTACCAAACATGTTGAAGCTGGTTTGTTATTAATCAGGAACTGTGTAAATACTGGGGTACACATTATAGACTGATATAGACTGATATCCTACAAATGATTATTTTCTCTGTTTTATTTGGGCTATCAGTGATGCTAGTGTGATACAAAGGCATCAGCCACATTCCTTCTTGATTTTTCTCTTTATCCATTTGAAGCTTTGTATGAGCCATTTTTCTTTCACACTGGTGACCACAGAAGGATTGAAATAAGATTAGCTCCTCTCACACTGATCAATAAATAGGGCTGTAAAGGTACTTATTGCTCCAAAATAAACAAAGTAGAACACAATTCTGCAGACTGAATAATGCTCACTAAATTCAGATTAAAAGCTAACTTCATCATTTTATAAAATCACAAGATTATCTTTCCCTTACTTTTTCAAGTTCTGTATTTATCTTGTGATACTTGGAATCTAAGCATTCTGCAACATGGAGTAGTAAGAATCAGATTATCATCAAGGCAGAAATATTGAACAACTACTGTATGCTAGGAATTTAAAGGAATAAAAACTGAAGCAGACAAAAATTTTGTTCCCTAGAAGCTAACACTCTAGTTGGGAAGATTGTAATGAAACTGTTGAGCTTAATTTTTGTACCCCCTCAATGACATCCTCAAAGCATAGCTAGGCCAGCAGCCCCCAAAAGTTTGAGGTAGAAAACATCCACCTTAACTAAAAAATACATATAACTTGATATTATTTTCTGTTTAATCTAACAAATCACTATTCTAATGGAGAAAAAAGGCCAGTTTTCATTTTTAGAAATTCTTAAGAGGATAGGACAATTCATACAGGCCAGAGTTGGAAAAGCCATGACTCAATCGTGAAGTTGAAAAAGATCCTTCCAATTAATACCCTACCCCCACTGCGACCCGAGCTTGGCTCTCTGATCAGACTTATCTGAAACATGGAATGCTGTCTATTATACTCACCAGCAGTATCCTTGCCATAGGATCTTGGTGAGCCAAGAAGTAAGTACCCATCACATTGACTTTTTCAAAAACATTGAGTTGGCTTTTGCCTTATATCCACACAGGCAGTGGCTCCTGGGTAGCTCAGTCAGTGAAGTGGCTGCCTTTGGCTCAGGTCGTGATCCCAGTGTCCTGGGATTGAGCCCCACATGGGCTCCCTGTTCTGTGGGGGTCTGCTTCTCCCTCTGCCTCTGCCCATCCTCGCCTGCCCCCGCTTGTGTGCACGTACGTGCTCTCTCTCCCTCCCTCTCTCTCATATAAACAAAATCTTTAAAAAAAAAAAAAAAGACTTATCTACACAGGCAAAAGGAACAACTCAAACTCAGAACAAGGGATAAGCTACTCTCAAAATAAATTTTATTTTGCACTGTGGAATGAAAAGACTGTTTGCAACCTTCAGAATGACCCTTGTGCTCTTCCCACAATTTACAGATTCTGCCTCCACCAGACACCACCTGTACTTTTAGGTAGCTCATTCTGGCTGCAATATGGAGGATAGATTAGAGCAGAGTATCTTGGAGGCCAAAACTAATGAGGGAGCTGTTTCCATAATCCAGCAAAAAGACCATGATGTGGCATCCATGTCAGTAGGATTGGAGAGAAGATATGGACCTGAGAAATATTAATGGGTGAAAAGAAACACGATTTAGTCATGTATTGTATGTGCGGAATAAGGATAGGAATCAAAAGGTGGTGCCCAGTTTTCAGGCTTGGGTAACTGGTTGGGCAGAGGTGCCACTGACTGCAGAGAAGGAAAAATCTAGATGAAAAGACAAGGTGTTCAGTTTTGATAATGTTGTATTTTAAGAGTCTGTAGATTATCACATTGGATTTGTCTATGTCTTCGGTTGGGTTCTCTCCAACAGCTTATGAGTCAAGAATTCATGCGCAAGTTATTTATAAAGGAATTGCTCCCAGGGGAGATTGATAAGGGCATGGGGGAGGCAACACAGGCTTTAGCCTAAATTCTGATGGGTCAGATACATCTCACAGCTCCCCCACCTGTGGCAACCAGTTGAACAAGCAACTAAATCCTCTTCTCAAGAAAGCAAGTAGCTGTTAGCAATTGTTATTGCTAACAATTGTTATTGCTAATTGTTATTGGTGTTTTCAGCCTTGGCTTTCCAGTGGAGAAGCCATATGCCTCCCAAGCAGCCTCTAGCCAACTAAGCACAGAGAAATCATTACAGTGACTCAGCATTTCTGGGACTCCTCTACAGACCTTGCACTAGAGCATCCCACTGGACTAGCTGAGACTTTCTCAGCACCGCACTGAAGTCTGAAGCTCATTCTATCTAATCTTCTTTTCTCTCCTTTCCCAGATGTCATACCTGTGAAGGTTTTCTCTGCCTAATCTCACTTCCTCTGTCCTTTACCTTCATTGGTGTTACCCTCCAAGAATTTCTTCCACTTTTAAGTTCACCTTGGCATCCACTTCCTGGCAGACCCAACGTACCACTCAATACAAGGGAGCTGGGCTTTCATACTCTACCGACCCATCCTTGGCTAAAAGGGACAATGGGCAGAAGGAAAAATAAAATAGATGAAATCAGAGAGGGAGGCAAACCATAGGAGATGCTGAACTCTAGGAAACAAACAGAGTTGCTGGAGGGGATATTGGGGGAGTGGTTGGGGTAGCTGGGTGATGGGCATTAAGGAGGGCACTTGATGTAATGAGCACTGGTGTTTTATGCAACAATGAATCATGGAACACTACATCAAAAACATTAGTTGATGTACTGTATGGTGACTAGCCTAACAATTAAAAGAAAACAACTAATGAATCACTAAATTCTACCCCTGAAACCTAACAATAAACTATATGTTAATTAAATTGAATTTAAATAAAGAATTTTTTTTAAAGGGTGACAATGAGGCAGATTAGGGGAAAGGGTGGGCATGCACATAAACACCTAGAAAGTGTGTCAGCAGAGCTGCTCTGATAATCTAAGATAGCCCTTGGAAAAAGCCACAAGTCAGGCTTGAAGAGTGGAGCATGAACCTGTGACATACAGAAATACTAAAAGGGACCCAAGGGAGTCTGGGCAGAGCACCAATAAATGTCTTCTACATCCCGAAGGAAGCTGGGTATCTATATGGACCTGGAACAACAAGAGAGAGACCAGGGCTAGAGATTGGATGCTTAGCATGTGGCTACTGGGTAAAGACTAGAAGGTAAGGTAATGGAAACTGAATATAGAGAGGGTGCTAGGGGAGGAGATTCAATAGCCAAGGAAAGAACCACAAAGCAAATCTGAATTTAAGGGGAAGCGAGAGTGAAAAGAAAAGTTGGTGCAAAGGGGAAAGGCAGAGAGGCCAAGGAAAATCAGAAGACAAAGAGAAAGAGAAAATCCAGAAATAAGGGAGTAGTAGACAATGACAAATGCTCCTGAGGTCAAGCAAATTCCCAAGTGAAATGAGCTCAATGGAAAAATTAGGGAGGCTGGAGGAGGAGAAGGTCAAGCTGTCAGGGAGTTGAGAGTTGAATGGGAAATGAGGCCCAGATCCCAAGTGCCCAGAATTCTCTCAGGAGGCTTGTAATTGAATTGAAGGAGACAGAGCCATTGGTGTAAAGAAACCATCAGTCCTCCTTGGGTTCTTTGTGATTAGAGGCACACAGTATGCTTGTGAGAATTTTCGGTGATAACAGTAACTTCATATGGAGAAGTCAATGACAGCTCTGGCCCTATACAAAGTACTGGCCACCAGTATCTGTCAGAACAAATGACTTTACTAATTGTGTGTCTTCATAGCCATTGCACTTTGCTCTGGAAAGCCATTAGAGCTAATGTTCTGATGGCTCTTTACTACTTTTGCCCACTGGACTGCTCCAAAATAATACAATTATTCAGCACGGTTCATTTTCCTATGTCCTGTCTAGAAGCTCAATTGCATGTAGTTGCTGACAGAAACAAAAATGGAAAGCCAGTCGAACTCAATCAGGATTTCTTCCAATTTGGTTTCTTTGAGAAGCAGGAAAGATTTTGTAATTTTATTTATTTTTTCTAGAAATAAGTCTGTGGTTCTTTTTTTCTTTAAGATTTTATTTATTTATTTGACAGAGAGAGATCACAAGTAGACAGAGAGGCAGGCAGAGAGAGAGAGAGAGAGAGGGAAGCAGTCTCCCTGCTGAGCAGAGAGCCCGATGCGGGACTCGATCCCAGGACCCTGAGATCATGACCTGAGCCGAAGGCAGTGGCTTAACCCACTGAGCCACCCAGGTGCCCCTGATTTTGTAATTTTAAATACATTCTCTATCTTTGAGAAGCTCCTCCCAACAAATAGGCTTTCTCTCCTACAGGGTCTTGGGGAAACCAATTTACCCAAAGATCTCTGCCCAGAAGTAAGCTCATGAGGCAGGTAAGAGGTAAGCCATTTCTTTACCTAAATCCCACCAGACCAATGAGATGGACCTGCCTATGGCTCAGATTTTCTCAGAAAGTGGCTGCCAGTGAAGCCGGTGCTAAGAGAAAGCTGCAAGAGCTTCTTTTTTTATTTTTTCCCTTTTAAGATTTTATTTTATTTTATTTTTTATAAACACATAATGTATTATTTGCTTCAGGGGTACAGGTCTGTGAATCATCAGTCTTAACACAATTCACAGCACTCACCATAGCACATACCCTCCCCAGTGTCCATAACCCAGCCACCCTATCCCTCCACGCCACAACCCCAGCAACTCTCAGTTTGTTTCCTGAGATTAAGAGTCTCTTATGGTTTGTCTCCCTCTCTGGTTTCATCTTGTTTCATTTTTTCACTCCCTACCCCCCATGACCCTCTGCCTTGCCTTTCAAATTCCTCATGCTGCAAGAGCTTCTTGAAGGGAACAGGAATGGACAGTGAAAAACCAAAATTGTCACATGGTCCCTGACACACTGCCCTCTGCTCCCAGCCCCCAATTTCCCTTTCTTAAAAAACTGGGAGGAAATGACTGGGACTGACCCTTGATAGGAAGTTAGAGTGAGGCCGCTGCACACCTCCACCTGGAAGCCATGTGCTGCTGCTGACCCGCGGGTAGGAAATCACTGTGGTTGAGGGCATGACTATGGGGCAAAGCAGAATTGTTTAGAGCCCAGGATGCCAGAGCGGCTCAGTCAGTTAAGCATCTGCCTTCGGCTCAGATCATGACCCCAGGGTCCTGGGATTGAGTCCCACATTGCGCTCCTCGCTCACTGAGGAGACTGCTTCTCCCTTAGCCTGCCGCTACCCCTGCTTGTTCTTGCTCTCTCTGACAGATAAATAAATAAGATCTTTTTAAAAAATTGCTTAGAACCCTAGTGTCTATCACTCGCTATACAATCTTCTGCACATTCTTTACATCTCTCGTCTTATTTTCCTATTTCTCTTTTTTAAATATTTTATTTACTTATTTTGAGAGAGAGAATGAGAGAGAAAGAGCAGGACTCGATCTCGGGACCCCAGGGCCATGACCTGAGCTGAAGCCAGACACTTAACCGATTGAGCCACCCAGGCTTCCTTGTTCTACTGTTTCTTAGAGTAAGAATGATTATGCCTACCTCCCGGGATGGCTCATGAGGACCGGATGGGATCCTGCCTGGAACATATTTAGCACAGTGCTAGGCAGCTAACTATTCAGTCAACAGGAGCTAATAGGATTATTATAGAAACTGGTACTTACGGTTCTTATTGAATATTGTCTCATCTTAAATCAGTTGTGTCTTCTCTCCTTAGGCTGGATAGTCTCCATTTGCACGCAAACCCCAAATCCATTTTCTGCCCTTCTCTTTGCCCTAGGAACTGACCCTAAGACACAGTTTCTGCCAGGCTCCCTCGCTGTCTGGCTTGGTTACACCAAGATTCCCCCAGTAGTAGAAACTGCCAGCAGGTCAGTGAGAACAGAGTTCTATCTACTCTGGATTTTCGGTCACTCAGACCTAAGAGGTATCCTAATTCACATACACCACTTCCACCTTCTGATCTTGGAGGTGGAAGGCAGACAGAGTGGAACTTGGGCATCCGTGTAAGAACACTGGTGAGAGAATGCCAAGGAGAGAAGTTAGAGATGTGGATATCCGCATTCACATCAGCAACAAGAAAACAGTTGATTCTGCCATTTTGACCCCAAGGGCATTTGCTTCCAACACTTAAACCTGCAGATGTTTTGGTCCCTCTGTGCACTCAGGAACTCTGCAGTGATTCCTCAGGACTGTGATGTTTTCTTTTTACGTCTGTCTCCGTTCTCCATTGCTCTCTCTCTCTCTTTCACAAAAGTGCTCACAATTTTATCATGGATTAGCTAGAAGATACAGGCAAACCACCAGCCCTTAATTCAAATTCATGAAAAACAATGAATGTTGATGGCTGAAAAGTCAACACAAAACTAATAATGGCTAAAACAGCATGTTGTAAAGTATAATATCGAAGAAAAATGACAGAAGAACCAAATCTTCATCGCAAAATTTAGATCTACAAAAGTAGACTCAAATATGAATTCTGCGACAATAATGCTCATCCAAAAAATGACGGTAGAATCATTGCAATTTTATATAGACAAAACTGATAAATCAAATCTGTTCGATTTAAATGGGAAAGAATCGAATCCAACACAAATAATTTCCGTAAAATAAAAATTTTGAACAAAAGGGAGAAGACATAACTGCATTACATAAACATTTGATTAAGAGATTTGCATTTGCTCTAATGAAGTCCATTTCAGGAATAGTTTCCTCAGTGAAAAATTATCACCATGGTTATAGTTCTGATTAAGATATATATATTTAAGGTGGCCTTTGAATCAAAAGGACCAAAGTGGAGAGGGTCCTGCATCAGAGTGTTACCTAAAACAACCCTGACTGTACTATCTCTAGATAATTCTGGTTGCTGTCGTATTTCCAGAAATTCTATTTTCCTAAGACACAAGCACACTCTACTTGTTTTAATAGCATGGCTACATTTTTTTATAGAACCACGTATAAGCCCCATAAAATCACAAGCCAGCATCTTGGAATTTGTAACTTGATTTTTTAAAATTCATATTCTCAAAGAGCCATTGAGCTGGAAGGGACTTTAAGAGATCATCTGGTATAAACTATCTAGGACAGATGGTGGTCTATCCCCCCTTGATCCTCCCTGGAGCATGATAGAGATAGAAGAGAATGAATAATAAGAAATGAACACTGTTGGCAGGGGAAAACAAAAACTGTGTATTTGAAATCAGGAAAAAGGGGGAAATTTCCAACAGCAATTCATAATTCCACCATTTAACTATTTTACTTGTGTTTATATAATCATTTTATGACTGGCCCACAAATGTTTTCTCAGGAATAGGACAAAATATCAAAACTATAAAATAAAAGATTTGTTATAAAAATTACATATCCACAAAACCCCTTTCATTGTAAGTATTAGGTAGTGAGAAAAGTCCCAGAGTGGGTATGGGGCACAAGTACTATGATTCATTTTTGGCGCAGCTCTAAATTTTCACCACCTTTGGGGAAGATAAACAGGTAGTATTTATTTGGATTTAAAATGTGTGCATATTCTTTGACCTCCAAAAGCCCAATTCTGAGAAAAATAAAAGTGCAAGTACATAGATAAGTATTTACAAGACTGTTTATTATTTATTATTTGTAATGGCAAAAAAAATAGAAACTCTCTGCATGTTCATAATAGGAGAGTAGTTGAACAAAGTATGATACGTCTCCCCAATGGTAATCGATGCCATCAGGCACAAGAATATCTTAGATCTCTCTTCATTGCCTAGAAAAAAGCTAATGGCATTTTTTTTTTAGACATGCAAAAAAGTTATAGGAAACATATGGTACAATCCCCTACACCAAACCAACCAGAAAGATAAGCATGAGAGATAGCTTAGTAATTAAAACTATCCGCAGTTGAATGTTATGTGGGCCACACACTAGCTGTGTGACGTTTGGCAAATTACTTGACTTCTCTGTGCCTCAGCTTTACTAATCTATAAAATGGAATAATTCCTCATACTTATTTCATAGGGTTATACATATAGCATAATATTTGTCCAGTCTTTAAAAAAACAAACAAACAAAAAAACCCTAACTTATCCTAAGCACTACAAGAGTGTTATTTGCTATTATTTTTATTAGTATACCTAATGTTTATTAGTATACCTAATGTTATTTGCTATTATTTTTATTAGTATACCTAATGTTTATGTTTATACAAGCAAAGGACAAAATAAGGAGCTTGCAACCTAATATTTAGCATCAGTTATATGAAGAGTAGAATTAGAGAGGAAAACAAAGACAGTTTTATAGAGATACTACACTTTCATTTAAATTGCTGCAACAAATATGTGTTACTTTTGCAACTCAGATGACCGAAACTTTAAAAAAAAAGGTGGGGGAGAATTTTTTTAGTGAAGCGTATCAGGTAAATCTGGAAATGTCAGCATGTGTTTGATCTCTTACAGGTGAAGAGCGTAGGCAGCCAAACTCCTGGAAACCTCTTATAACAGGAAACGTGGCCATCTCTTCTCCCATTTGTAAGAACACAACATCCTAGGCAGTTTCGCTACCATTAACACTAACAATATGCTTGTTTGGTTTCTGCCTTGACCACATCAAAATTTTCTCTAAGTGCATGAAAGGTTTAACAATTTCCATTAGCATCTCTGTAAAGAGCAATTGCAAGACAAAAGGCAAATAGTATGATTATGAAAGCATTAGACCCAAATTTTCTTACCATTTTCTATTACTTTTTAGTAAGCAAACTTAATTTCCTAAATACTCTATCATAAAGTTTGAAAGCCTAAAGCATTTTATTGTGAAACTACTCAAAATATTACCATAAGTAGAGCTAGAAGTATACATGTTACTACTTAACCTCAAGAGACGAGGTAAAATGCGCCTTTACAATTTCCTTGTATACGTGGCCCATATTTATTTAATAAAAGCAGTTTATTCATTATTCAGGCCATCACCTTCATTAGGTTCTGTTAGAATCCTCAAGATATTTATTGTGAATTTTGAAGGAAAAATTGCATTTGCATTTATGATCTTTGGCTAAGGCAGTTATAGGGGGTCTTCACCACATTTAATGTAGTCATAGCCCTGTTAAGAATTACATATGCTTTAAATGGAAATAAAACCAACCAAATCACTACTAATCTTCAGGTTTCGAAAATTAGCTTTACCTCAGCCTGTAGTGAGCCTGCTCTGTTTTCAATGGGTGTCTTCTCTCCCTGGAGAAAAGCCAGGGGTGGTCCGTGGCCCAAAGGCACTTGCATCCTAATGGGAGAGAAATAAAGAAGCAGACACATAAATAAGATCACTGTGAGCTATGATGAGTGTCACGAAGGACATACTAAGGGTGTTACGAAAGAAAGTGATCACAGGGATGCGTGGGAGGTACCGTGATGACCGCCAGGGAACCTTTCAAAAGAAATGACATCTGAGCTAAAACCTGAAGGGCAAGAATGAGGTAAGCCACATAACAGTATGAGACGTCTTAGAAGTCATGGTACAAACAGGGTGAGGTGATCTTTAAAATTAACTGTTTAGGGTTAGCTTCTAATATTCATTAAATCTTACCTCTATCAAAGTGACCAACTTAAGAGTCCAAGCTCAGACTTTGCTTAAAAAGTCTAAAATATACCATTGTGTATACTCAGGACAGTGTTTTCAATATTTGGTGTCAGTCTCTATTTCCTGCTTTTATCATTCTCAAATCAGAGAATTTTGTTCTTTAGATTGCTAACATAGGGGCCCCTGGTTGGCTCAGTCGGTTAAGCCTCTGACTTCGGTTCAGGTGACGATATCAGGGTCCTGTGACCAAGGGCAGCTTCTGGGCTCCTGCCCCTCCCTGTTCCTCCTCTCTCTCAAATAAATAAATATAATCTTAAAAAAATAAAAAATAAATTACTAATATAAATAATTAGGAAGATAGTCACCTGCGAATCACATCAAGATGTCAGAGACACTCCCCCACTAGAGTTTCTCAGTTAGGAAATTTTAATCTTAGTAAACCACGAGCCACCTTTTACTATCTGGCACTGTGAGTGCTCCCTTGGCAGCCTCCCTCACCCTCTCCTATTTGCCACTTTCTGTTCCTACTCTCTCAGATTCGATGCTCACTTTTTATTTGCCATTTGACTCTACAGACCCAGTGAACTTGCTGGGTCACCTCGGACCCATTACCTCATCTGTAAAACTAGGCAGTTGGCCCAGATTATCTCTAAAGTCTTTTTCATTCCTAACAGTTCATGGTCTACGGTTCACAATCTACAAACCAACTCTCATGATTGGTCTTGCCTCTACCTCCTTACTCTCCAAGTGCATGGGCCTGTATGTCTGTGTGCCCATCATCTGAGGATATGGGTCTGGGTGGGAAGAGGGAAAATTGGAAGCAGGTGCAAGGAGGAGCTGAGAATAAGTGCTAGGGAGGTAAGAGGAGGAAGTCAAGGCCCACGTGGAGTTGTGGTGTGAGCATGGATAGAGTTCCAGAATACTTGCATTTCAATTACTTTCTCCTTTAAAAAATAAGAAGTAACAAACTTCGAGTACCAAAATTCCTCATAAATCATGCAAAGACAATCTGCCCACATTCAAAGCAATATATTGATTTGTCACCCGTCAGTGACAATGAGCGGGGCTAACCAGAGGTGGTGGTACCAGCCACATCCCCGCCATGTTACATCACCTCGGTTCCTGCTGCCCATGAACCTGTCTCCTCTCATTGGGCAAGAAGGCTATGCCTTCAGTCACTTACAGTGTCTATTCAGGGCAATGCAATATACTAGTCAACAGGAAGCATTTGGGGTTTGAATCCTGTCTCTATTATTTGTTTGCAATGTGACCTTGAGCAAGTCCTTTGGATTTTCCGAACCTCAGTTTCCTCATCTATAAGGTGGGAACAATAATCATATCTACTTCATAGGTTTTACGAAAATCAAATACAAAAACATTTTGCCTAAAACTATTTTCATTAGCTTATTCAAGTCTCAAATACAAGGCACTGCCTTCATTTTACAGATGAAGAGATTGAAGCTCAGAGAAGTTTGTAGACTGCCCACTCACACAGCTTCAGAGTGTCAGGGACAGGATTCCAAGCCAGGTCTTCTGCCACCAAAGCTACCCATGTGGAACTTCCTGTCCACAAAGCCCATGTGGCAGTGTGTTCCCGTGTGTTTTCCTACTTCTTTCAGAGACACCTGAGGACCTTTGAGTCACATGGCCTGCCCTGTCATGTTCACACTGTGTGAGTTGGTGGGGCAGGTGATGAAGAGGGGCTCCTTCCTTGAGCATAGTGCCAGTCTTGAATGTACACACCAAATAAATGACTAGAAACATCATGGGTCTCCCATGTATGACCACATGCACTAGTATAGGCCTACATATATTGAAAGGACCAGAAGCTTACATCAATTATTTTAGCTAAAATAAACTTTGAGATTCAGAATCACCAAAAGGAGATGCAAGCAACCATCGTCAAACAGAGGTGGTGCCAATAAACAGTGCAGGACACAGATCAGTGACCTCCACGGTGACCCTAGCTCTACCTGAAAGCCCTGGTCAGCTGCTGAAGCACATTCACGGCACTCTCTGAACTCAAGTGTGGCGGTCGCTGTGATGCTCATTTACTTTCCCCTTTATATAATTAGCCCACAGATATTATTAGATGGTGATAATGTACACGTACATCACACTCCGTTTATAGGCTTGTAGTTAAGGCTGTTAGTCACGCTCCATGTGACTACAGCCAAATCTGTCACAGAGTCTAAACTGACCAATAAATCCATGTCAAGTGGAAAGAATAATTTAAGTGATAATAAAAGGCAACTGGTTTAGATTTTGATTTTATTGGCAGAAGTTTCCTGCTGCCTGAATGCCATTTAACTCTTCAGGAGACAGTGCTGAGGGTCTTGAACCTTTCAGTAGTGAGTGTGAAAGTGGGGATTAAAAGAGATATTAGCCTCCTGAAGACAAGAGAATTGCGAGATCTGATTTTAAATTAATAAGTGCCATCAATGGGAAAGAATCAACTGAAAGGATTTGAGGGGCACCAGGAGGTATATTGTGTGGCTGCAGTTACTATGGTGATGGGTTTGTTCTCCGGAAGACAGAAGCTGAAAACCAGGACAGACACATGGGATCAGGATGTCATGGTCTACACGAAGACCTTCACCCTGACCTGCAGCTATGAAGCTTCCAGGGTCCCATCAAAGGCCATTTTGCTTCCAGCATTGTCTTGGCAGAATCAGTGGCTTGTGGGTTAAGGCTCTTCAAGTCTGGCAAATGTTCCAAGAATGGTGCCTGCCCCACTGCCTCCCACCTGGAAAGGGCAACAAAGTGCCTGTCAGTTTGTGTGAAAACGATGCATGGGTGCCCTGATATCCTAATGGGGGAGTGTGTGAATTATTTCATAGAACTCTGCCGTTCCTAATACTGATGTTCTTTTTGATTCAGAAAAAAAACCCCAAACAAACAAAAACATATCTGGCTTTCTCGCAGTCTCTCTTCCATGACTGTAATGTCCAGATGACAATGTACAGCCACTCCTAAAATCAGACCCTGGGGAGCAGGTTTGGATTCTCAAGTCAGTGAAAAAGATGAAAAATGGCAAACATTAAAAATAACTGTTGAAAATCTTTTATTTGCAAATCAATTACAATGCATCAATTTTATGTATTCTGTTTCATATTTTTTTTACTGAGAAATAATTGACATATAACATTATATTAGTTGTAGGTATACAACATGATTCAGTATTAGTATACATTATGAAATGATCACCACGATGAGTTTAGTCAATATCCATCACCATACATAATTACAAATTTTTCCTTTTTTCTTATGATGAGGACTTTCTTCTAGCCACTTTATCAAATATGCAATACATTTTTATTAACCATACTTACATGCTGTGCATTACCTCCCCATGAGGTATAATGTTCACATATTCTTACGCGTTTTAAACTTTGAGAATGCTTGAGACAGATAAAGGAAGGAATGATGCCCTGTCTTCTGTTGATTCTCGGACACCCCACTCCTAATGGCCTTGATGGCTTTTTCTCATTTCCCCAATTTTTGTGGGTTGGACCCTGTTAAACCCTAGAGCCTCTGTTCTTTTAAGTCCACACTCACTCCTTTGGAGATCTAACCCAGTCTCA
This sequence comes from Lutra lutra, assembly GCF_902655055.1. Taxonomy (NCBI): domain Eukaryota; kingdom Metazoa; phylum Chordata; class Mammalia; order Carnivora; family Mustelidae; genus Lutra; species Lutra lutra. The sequence continues at coordinate 85,924,925 of NC_062278.1, forward strand.
CAACTTTAAATTTATTCACATGAGGATTACTTCCAGATAGCCATTTTTAACACCCCTGGACATCACACCCCAACTCAGATTCATGCATCCAACTAACGGCTTACTCAGCACCTCCATTTGGATGTTGACCTGGCATGTCAAGCAAGCCCCAAACTGAATTCCTGATCTTTCCCTACAATCTTGTTCTTCCTATAGTCTTCTCTGTTTCACTAAATCATCCCATTTCAGTTGCCGGAAATAACTTGCCTGAAATAACTTGGCATTCCTAGTTGGCATCTCCTGCTATCTCAGGCCTTTGGGCTTGATGTAGCCCCTTGTGCTGTAGTGATCTGATTGATCAGAATAAGGAGCTCCATGAGGACAGAGACCATGCCTGCCTTGCTTCCTGTTGTGTTCTAGCACAAGGTCTGGCTCAGAATGAACACATAAGAAGCTCGTAAGAGAAGAGAGATTTCTGGGGAATGTGTAACAGAGTGGTTGGGATGAGACTGGACCCTTGGCATATCAAAATGGTAGATCTTTTCTTTTGCTGGTTATGAGACTGTAGCAAGTGGATGAGGTATTTACCCACATGGCACAGCCCCAAGCACTGTTAAACCACAAGGCTTCATTTCAAGGCCACTGTGTGCCTGTGAGGATTATTCACGACAGCCTCCTGATGGGTACAATTTTCAGTACCTACCTCATCGAACATTCAGTACTTCTAAAATTGTGCTAAGAAGACTGAAAATAATGAACTAAAAATATAAAAATAATATCCTTGTTAATGAAGACATTAGCCTTTTTGTGGTTCTTCATGATTCTAAAAAATCTGAGAAAACTAGATGAAGGAAAGTCATGACATATTAATGATTTCAAATGTGTGCTGGAATTGGCAGAACAGAAAGTGGCATGAATAATTCAAATAAGACATCAGTGGGGTTTTTTTGTTTTGTTTGTTTTGTTTTCCCTTCTCACAAAAGGTTGAAGCATGAAAACCCGGTGAAAGGGGGCTTCTGGAAAGACAGAATCATACATTGTGTTGTCCAGCGATCTCCTTGCATTTGGAAGGTTAACTCAAGTTCGAGCAACCTAGGACACCATCTAGTTGATTTGAGGGGATTATACTGAAATCTTTTGACACCACATTTAGTTCTTTCTGACTCTGGCAGCTGCTGGGGAGAGTTAAGACTGAATGTTTGATGCCCAGTGAATTAAAGTCTATTTTTGAACTCAAATCTCCAAACCCTGAAGGAATGGTCCCTGAGAAGAAGGGAAAGCAGGAAGCAGCACGAGGGGCAGTTGGTTTAGTGTAGTCTGTCCTTATCTCTAGCACGCAAATGACGATGGAAATCGGATATGCAACGATCTGAAAGGAAGCTCGGAGTACGGATGATGACTGTGAGTAGGCCAGGAATAAAAGCCAAAGCCAACACAGCTACTTTTCTGCTTTCATACCCTTTCTCTGTTGTCTTTGTACCTTAAGCTACTTTTGAAAACAAAGTTATCGTGTGCTGAAGAAGAGCGAAGTCTTTTTCAGCCATGCATAGATTCTCATGACCGAATATGTCTGAGTGAGACTGAATTTCTGCTAGATCTGTAGGATATACTCCATAGGCGCACATGCACACACACACATGCACATACATATAACATCCCAGATAATGAATATATTTCAATAGTGCAGGAAAACAAATACCTTAAAAGAAAATTGCTGTGAGTATGCTCAAGGCTGAAATTAATGAAGAATGAGGGTTTAAGTGATTAGGGTAAGACTGAACCTCAGGAAGACCATGACTTTGAAGTTTTCTTTTGGAGGTTCAGTAGAGAAAAGAAATCAATAGGTACTTGAATCAATCCATAAATTATCTGCTACAGGTTGTCTTTTAGACGTTGGCCCAAAGGGATTAAAACAAAAGGAAAATTAGAGAAATCAGCCCACAGGATCAGGCACAGTCTGCAGTCTGGGAAGGGGTAATCCATCCCCCATCCCCCCATCCATCCATCCACATACTGAGTGATGCTAATGTCAGGCACTGTGAGAGATCCGTGGATACGTAATAAAACTCAGAACTGCTCTCTTCGCTGAGCTCGCAGCCCAGTGGGTGACAGAAGCGAGGAAACACGGAATCTGGCCGCCATTCATGAGCGGTGACCAAACAGGAATAGGCGCTCTAGGTATGCAGAGAGGAGACAACTATTACTCATTAAGAAGCCATCCAAGATTTCAGTCTTTCAAGAGTCAGAATGCCACTCCTTTCTCTAAGGACTAAACTCCACGAAAGCTAAATTAGCTGTTTTAGTTCCTTATTTACACCACAAAAGTTATATAAACCTTTCTACATGTTTTAGAAGCACTTTCCAGTAAGCATCTCTCCACATTTTAAGAACTGAAATAAATACCTAATTTTCAAGCTCATGCCCAGCCAAATGCAAATTATAGGAATACATTTGTTAAACGCCTTATATATTGCTTAAAAATAAGCCATGCTCATAATCGAATAATACTTGCGGATTTTAAATTAAGCAACTACTATGTGCCAAGCCTTGTACAAAGAAGTTTCACATCATTGTATAGCAAAAATCCTGTAAGAAAACATTGTGTTTCTTGGACCACTGGTTAGCTCAGTTGCTTAAGCATCTGCCTTTGGCTCAGGTCCTGATCCTACGGTCCTGGGAAACAGACAGCATCAGGCTCCCTGCTCAGCAGGGAGTCAGCTCCTCTCTCTCCCTCTGCTCCTCCGCCTGGCTTGTACTCTCTCATGCTCTCTCTCTCACTCTCTCTTTCAAATGAATAAATTTAAAAATCTTAAAAAAAAAAAAAAAGGAAAAGAAAATATTGTGATTCCTGTTTTACAAAAAAAATAAAATTATACACACACACACACCTATATACACTTACGAAGACTAAGACGAGCTCTGAGCTTTTGGTTTCAAGTTATTATAATAATTATTATTATTATTACTATTATTATTATCCTCATCATACCATCATCATATATATGATAATGTGTATTACAGATATATATTTTAGTCATTAACAGCCTACAACAACATAATACCTATGACAAGTGTTGTTAGTCTAGGAAGACATTAGAAATTACCTAATTCACAGTGGCCTGTAAGTGAAATATGTCTTATTGGCCAGCATAGTATTTTCTTTAGTTTAATTTGAATGTGAGTGCTTCCCTTAGGCGTTGTATGTAGGGTGTGCAGGAGCAGGGTGGTGAGTCCTGTTTTCCAGGACACCCACTCATAACTAGGTCCCAAAGGCTTTGAGTTAATGTTCCCTGCATCCTGGCACAAGCCCTTCCTTTTATGAGTGAGAAAAAGTGCCCAAGAGAGTTAATTCACTTCCCAAAGTCACAGCACTTGATGGCTCAATGGCCCTTGCTTAGGACTTTGGCATGCAGATATGGAGACTGCCTAACTCCCCGGAAATCACATGGGATCACCAGGACTAGGCACCCCACTAGCGTTCTGAATACAGCATGCAACAGAATCATCTGAGCAGCTTTTGTTTGTTTGTTTTCTGGGAAAAAAAAAAAAAAACAAAACCAAGAGGACACTCTGCTTGTCATGGGGGGGGCATAAAAAAAATAATGTACTTGTTTTAAAAGAATCAAACCATTTGAAAGGGTATATAATCAAAATCGTAGTTTTCTACCCTCCAGACCAAAGCTGTTAATAATTGTTTTGCATCCCTTTAAAAATTTTGAACACAAAAAAAAAGTAAATACATGTTTTTATATCTTTTGCACTTCTTCAAAAAGAAATGACACCACAATAGTTTTACTCTTTCACTGATTGCATCTTGTGAATAGTTGATAAGGTTCTATGGCTGTACTTATGGATCTGCCTTACTCTTCTAAAGGCTGTATAGTACTTCACTGATCAGAAATTCCATAACGTATTGAACCCATCCCCTCTTGATAGACATTTAGGTTATTTCTAGTATTTCATTATTACAAATATCTTTCTAATATATCTTGGCCTCTATATGTAAGCATATTGGCAGGATAATATCTTGGAATTTCTGAGTCTAAGGAAAAAGAACTTTCAATTCTGTGTGATAGAGTTTTCTAAATTGCCCAACATTGGTGTGCTGAAAGCAGTCTGTACCAGTTCACAAAAGACAATTGTTAAAAATGCAAGAATCTTGCGAGCCAGTTGTTAAGCTTATAGCTTGAAATCAGTCATGGTGGGAGTACTTATATAATGAAAATTGGGGCATTAATTCATTCATTTATGGCAAACCAGTTTACCAGCACATCCCTCCCTATAAAGACAATTAACACTTCTTTGAGGAGGGAGGTCTTTCAAGGGTGAGGCCTCATCCCAGACCTACAGAATCAGAACTCCTGTTGATGGGAATAGAGAATCTGGACTTGTAGAGACTCTCTGGACTTTTGGAGACTCACGGGAGTTCACTGTAGCCCGGCTAGAGCCAACAGTGAGGGAATGTGGTGTTCAGTGAAGGAGAGGGGGTAGTCAGAGGGAGCTTTCTGGAAAAGATACTACATTGAAGCTTGCGGACTGTTTAGGAGTTAGATACACAATGGATTCTAGAGATGCTCCAGGTGTGGGAGGTGTTTTCTTCAAATATATAAAAAATAGACTTTCAGGAAACGGAGGTCACATGCGAGAGGGGGAGGTTTCCTTTCACTCAGCTGTTCTCATAGCCATCTGTCTTCCACTTGTTGTTAGAGCTTACCTCAGAACTTCCCCTGAACCTCTCTGCACTCGTCCTGCCAACTTACACATTCACATACACACCCCAAGGATGAGTCAAGCTTTGACCTCTCTTCCCACCTTCAAAGGCCTACCTCAGATCTGATTGAGTTAAACTGAAGTGAATGACCTCAAGGGCATTCATATATACTCACACCAAGAGGGGTTATCTCACTGGATTAGGTCCTGAGCTGCACATGTCCCTAGAGACCTAGAAGTCTTAAAGGTCCGATAGGATTTTTCTGACCAAAACTATCACAAGGACAAAAACAAAACAAAACAAAACACCTCACTCTCAGTCCCCACCTTCCAAAAGATCTTAGGGAGGTCCTACCTGAGTGGCTGTAATAACCTTTCTACCCACCACACACATCCCCCACAATACCACTCCATTATTGTTTTAGCTAAAGGTGGAAAGGAGACCGGCTGATCCTAGATGTAGATAAAAGCAGCACAATTCAGTAAAAAGTGAAAATTCCATTGTCTAGGCGATTCTACTATTTTTTCTGTTATTAGATGACCATTTGGTGAAGTAGATTTAGATATCCAAAGAAGCAATTTAGAATGGTAGCATAGTGCATAGATTTTAGAGATGGACTGAGCTCCTATCCTAGCTCTGCCATCGATTAGCTGCTTGACTGTAGATGTGTTGCTTAACTTCTGTGTTAAGCAACTCAATTTCCTTATGTGTAAAATGGAAATAATAATGTGTATAATAATAACACCTATCTCACAGTGTTTTGTGAGACTTAAATAAGGTAATATATATATATATATCATATTTGATATACTCACATATGTATCACTTAGAACAATAACATATTCTATAGGCTATAACTATTTTGAGTGTTTAGACAAAGTCTTTCAAATATTAATTCCCCACCTCAGATTATTTCTCTAGGCGGACAAACCCTGGGACAGGAAAATTAAAGCCAGTCTCATTGCAACAGGAGGAATATAAACAATATGATAGATGAGAGAGAGAGAGAATAGATAGAATGCTTTAATCATATTTTTCCAGCAATTCCTTGCTCACAAAAAACACATCAAAATTATTCATTTCAACAAGCTGCAGTGGGATATAAGGTGTAAAAATAATTGCTTTAGACCTCAGTTTTGACAGACCTTATAAGAAGTTTCTTTACTTTTAAAATCACTAACTCAGTGTGGAAAAAAACCCACAAAGTTTAAATTGGGCAGTATCTCCTATTCCATCATTTGAGGTTTATTTGCTTTTCTCTTTTTACTTGGCCCATCTGAAGGGATTTAATGGAAGCAGTGGGAGCCAAGAAGGGTAATAAGGCACTAACTGACCGGGAAAACTTGCACAGAGACTGCAGGAGAAAAAGGCGTTTCATTCATCTCTTTCCCGATCAGCACTGTCTGTGCCCTTTCCCCAGAGGCAAAGTCACCAGGAGAGAAATGAGTCTGGCTGAGTGTGGGCGGAGAATGGAGAGACCTAGAATCTATTTTATATTTACTTATACTGATGTATACTGACTCAGTGTCACATCTGTGGTTCCATTATTAATAGTAAAGCAGTTCTATTTCCTTGTCTGTTTTTTACAAATTAGGGATTTTTGTTAAGGCTTTTGTTAAGGCTTATAATGATGTCATATGAAAGGTATTAAAACATCCCAAGTTTGAAAAAAAAGTACAGCCATAGTTCATTTTTGTATTTATGTCAGTGCAGGAAATAAAACCTCATTCAATGAAAAGCTACGTGTCGTGGAAGTGTATATATTAACATTACAGATTCAGGACAGCTTCCCTACTTTACATTTGCTGGAGGAAACGTGATGCCAATTAGTGAAAATTGATTTTACAGCCTCTTCTCAAGGAAGTGTGTTTTGTGACATGGGAAGGTATTGCAGGCAAAAGGAAAGGTGTGTTCAGAGACCTACAGAGTGGAAGGAGCACAGTGTATTTATTAGAGGAACATACGTTCTGGATGGCTGCAAGAGGGTGTAAAAACAGTGAGAAGCAAAAATAAGGCTTGTGATAGTTAATTTTATGTATCAACTTCACCAGTCAAATGGATGGCCAGATAGCTGGTAAAGCGTTATTCCTAGGTGTGTCTCTGAGGTTATTTCTGGAAGCGGTTAGCATTTGATTCAGTAGACTGACAAAGAGATCGCCCTCACCAGTGTGGGTGGGCACCATCCTCTCATTCACAGAGGTCGGACTAGAACAAAAAAGCAGAGGAAGGACAGACAAATCTCTCTCTTTTTGAGCTCAGATGTTCATCTTCTCCTGCCCCTAGCAGCACAGCTCCTGGTTTTCCAGCCTTTAGACCCTGGGACTTAACCCACAGTCTCCCGCATTCACCCCCAACCCAGCTCCGAATTCCATTACCAGCTCTTCTGGTTCTCCAGCTTGTAAATAGCAGGTGGTGTGGCTTCTCAGCCTCCATAACCATGTGAAACAACTCCTATAATAAATTGCCTCTTATATCCAGTAGTCTTCCCTACCTTCCCTGTGGTTTCCCCTTCCCGTCCTCAGTTACATGCGGTCAGCCATGGTCTGCACGCAGATGACCCTCCTTCTGATGAGTACGGCCAGAAGGTCAATAGTGGCCTGACGCTGTGCCACAATGCCTGTCACTCCTCCCATCCCGTAGGCATTTTATCATCTCACATCATCACAAGAAGAGGGCAAGTACAGTACAATGAGGTATTGGGGTGGGGGGGTCATTCTCATAACCTGTATTACCGCATATTGTCATACTTGTTCTATTTTGGTGTTACTGTTTCTTAATCTCTTACCGTGCCTAATTTCTAAATTAAACTTTATCATAGGTATGTATATACAGTTGACCCTTGAATACCAGCTTTGGAATGTGCAGGTCCATGGCTTTTTTTATGTGGGTTTTTTTCCCTGATAAATACAGTATAGTACTGTAAATGTATTTTCTCTTTATTACAATTTTCTTAATAACATTTCCTTTTCTCTAGCCTGCTTATTATAAGAATATAGTATATATTGAATCATTGTGTTGTACACCTGAAACTAATATAACACTCTTAATTATACTTGAATTTTAAATAATAAATTAAAATTTTTTAAAAGAGTGCAGTATATAATACATATACAAAATATGTGTTACTCTACTGCCTATGTTATCATTTCCAGTCAACAGTAGGCTGTTAGTAGTTAAATTTTTGGCAACTCTGAAGTTACATGTGTATTTTCAACTGCACAGGGTGCCACTGACCACAGCCCTGCATTGTTCAAGGGTCAGCCGTACAGGGAAAAACATAATATGCATGTGATTTGGTGCTATCTGCGGCTTCAGGCATCACCAGGGGTCTTGAAACACATCCCCCGTGGATAAGGAGGGTCTGTTCTATCTCTGTATATCCTGTGGGTTCTGTTTCTCTGGAGAAGTCTAATGCAAGCCTATAGAGGACACCTGTGTGTGGATTGTGAGTGACTGTGCGTACAGGTGGTCCTCAAAGGATGGCTTGGAGCTTGCACCATCAGCAGCACCTGGGAACTGTGCCCCATCTCAGATATACTGAATCAAAACTCGGGGGCTGGGAATCAGCAGTCTGTGTTTTAACAAGCCTCCCAGGTGATTCTAGTACTTTGATTTTCATGGCCTGAGAACCAGGAGTGTAGACCATACTGAAAAGTTCAGCCTGCACACTGAAATCAGCTGGGAAGCCTTAAATACCGGTATCTGGGGGCGCCTGGGTGGCTCAGTGGGTTAAAGCCTCTGCCTCCGGCTCAGGGCATGATCCCAGGATCCTGGGATCGAGCCCCACATCGGGCTCTCTGCTCAGCAGGGAGCCTGCCTCCTCCTCTCTCTCTGCCTCTCTCTCTGCCTGCCTCTCTGCCTACTTGCGATCTCTGTCAAATAAATAAATAAAATCTTAAAAAAAAAAAAAAAGACACACCCTTGCCTAGGGAATAAGAAGGGGGCATCAGAGTGCTCAGATAATTTACAAGTGAATGGTGAAAGCCCGTAAGTAGAGACACATTCATTCCCTGGAAGGGAATGTGGTAGAGAGCTGGAAGGGAATGTGGTAGTTATGGGGAGTGGAGAGTTTAAAAAAAAAAAAAAAAATACCGGTATCTGATCCCCACCCCCAAATCAATTAAGTCTAGGAGCTAGACTCTGGCATGGTTATTTTCTGAAAGCTCACAAGATTGTCCTAGCATGGGGTCAGGGTTGAGAATTGCTGCCTTAGGCTAACATTTTGTAATGTGTAACCTGCTAATCATAGGGCAAGTTTTACTCTCAGAGAGAATTCATTGATAACCATCCCCCTTCTACTTTAAGCATTAGGGACTTCGATCTGTAATTCACATCACCCATTCTCTAATGCCCATGCCCTTGGCAACCATGTTTCCACGACTCTTAATAACAGAAAGTCCTCTTAGCGTAGATAGCATGAAGTAAATTACCATGTGATACAGACTAAATTACCAACTGAACAGTCAGAGAAATGGGCCCGAAGTAACCCGATTTTTTAAAAATTGAATTTACAAAACAATTATTTGGAAGGGGGACAGAAAGAGCAGGAGGAGGGGGGAAAGTAGTAGGGAAGGGAGGGACCAAATAAGTATCCATAAAGAAAAATAAAGCTACCATACTTGGCCTTATGAACTAAAGAAATAAAGTAACTGTTGTCCGTCTGGTCTAACAGACAGCTATTTCTTAAATTTCAAATATCGCCTTCACTTGTCACACATCCTTGGACGCTTGTTAATTGGGCAACCTTTGATAATGAACACTACCATGTACCAAGCACTTCTGGTGGGATCACACCTTAGGGGAGGCAGCTTGGATTCTAAAGACCATATATGAATTGAAAATCAGATAGTCACAAACACTCTTGAACATCCCTTAATAGCTGAGATACAAGCAGCACATAAGAAACCAGTCCCCATGAGATGAGCTGATCGCCTCCAACCCTACGCTCCTCTGAGCTCAGGGAGGGGGTGGCATTGCTCTCTCTGGCCCCCCCTACACTTTGTGTTAGTGTTTTACAAGCATTATCTTTTTCAATCTCCATCACAATCCCACGATGCAGATATTAGCATTAATATGTTATTATCATTCCTATTTTCCTGTTTTACAAGTAACCTGAGATTTGGAGAAGTAAATTGCCCGAGACTAGGTAATGGGCCCAGATTAGGATACAGTATGAGCAATCACAGGACTTCTCTATGGCGGAGCCAGTTTCAAGATGATTTTTATTTAGTGGGGTCTTTTTACCCTCATATCATTTCAAACATATCACATCATATCATTTCCAACAAACCTTTTCTGAGAAATTAATTACTATCCCAGCAAGATCATTGAGCCAGTGCTATGGGATCAAGGCAGAACTCAGTTCCCTGCCCTTCCCCGCCCCCCCCTTTTCTTTTCCAGAAGGATCTCTCAGAAAAGCCTGTGTTCCATTTTGTATTGGCCAAAGATATATAATTCTATCTCAACAAAGCCGAAAAATAGAAAACTAATAAGAACAAGCCAGACATTGGACACCCTTATAAAATCCTCTCTGACTGCTGCTTGGTGGTCTCCAGAGACGGGAGCCCCGATGAAAGGACTCTCCTTGTAGCTGACAGGTCACATATACAAGCAACCCAATGTGAGGCTTTGGAGGAAGAAGCAGTGGAGAATGCCAATAGTGTGAAAAGTTATCACATCTCTTCTCAGCATCCCCAGGCTCAGCTAGAACCTTCTTTCCTTTCTAGTGAGAAAACAGACTCCGTGAAGGGGCAGACATTTCCAATTAATGCCCAAAATAAAGCCAGAAGAAACTTGAAAGAGCTTCTTAGATGATTGATCTAAGATCTAAGCCTGCTCAGTTTAGCATCTCTGTGGGCCCATTCTCCCCCATCCCCTGCCTCCCAACCTCTGTGCTACTGTGCACAGGGAACAGAGAGGGGCTCTTCTCATCACCCACATTTCCCAAGACTTTAATCCAGCAAGGAATAGTTCTGCCTGGAAGAGAAACAGAAGCAATGAAATACCTCCCTGTTCCACAGTCACCTCTTCTTCAAACAACTCAAATCCTTGTCCACAATTAGTTGATGAAAAGCAGAGTTGTATGAGCCCAGTTAAACTCTGAGCTGCTGCGCACAGATGCACAGGTCGCACACTGAGCAACTCCATAGATGGCAACGTGAATGACATCCCCTGGAGTTGTGCCGTACGTAATCTGCACAGCCATATGTGGCAGCCCTGCCAGCCATCCCTTAGGCAATCCCAAACCTGCTTGAGGTAGTGATGAAGTTTGCAGGCATGGAAGCCAGCTGGCCAGGTTCAGATCCGTTGAATTTGGGCCAGCCACAGAAGAGTTTGTTTCTTTGACTGTAAAATGGGGGTGAAATGGTGCCCCGCCATGCTCTTGCTGGGAACATATGTGGAATCGTGGTGACGATGTGCTAAGTGTAGCATCTGGTTCACAGTAAGCCCTCAGGAAATACTAGTTCTCATTACTGAACCCCAGGTGGGGAGCTGAAGCTTGTGGCTAGGATCAAATTCTGAAGTTAAGCACTGACATGACCAAAGAAGAATGCCTGAGGAGACAGGGCAGGGAGCCCCAGGTGAGGAACCTTCTGGAGATCTTAAGAGAGCTGTCCAGTCTTTGTGCTCTCGACCCTTTGCTAGGCCCAGGTTCCACCCCCTCAGGCAAGCCTTTGGGGTTTTTTGTTTTGTTTTGTTTTGTTTTTTAATATTTTATTCATTTGAGAGTACATGAGTGGGGAGAGGGCCCCAGACTCCCTACTGAGCAGGGAGCCTGCCATAGGACTTGAGCCCAGGATCCTGGGATCATGACCTGAGCTAAAGGTAGATGCTTAATTGAGCCACCCAGGCACCCCTGTGTTGTGTTGTGTTTTATTTTATTTTAAAGCATCATTCTCTGCAACCAGTGGGAGGCATTGTAAAGCAATAGCTGTTAGCTGGACAATAGTTGTAGTGCAAATGCAGAGGGACCTGTATGTCTGGTAGGTTCTTGATTTGCCCCTCCGTGGGTGACCAAGGCATCCAGTGTTCTGACCAAGCTGGAGCTTCGGGCCACAGCCCCATTCGTGTGGTGGGCGGCAGGGGAGGGATGAGCTGGCACAAGTAGCAAACATGAACAGTGAACATGAACAAGAACCAAAATCCTACACCTGAGTCATTTAGCTCCCGGATGGAAGGAGTGTTTGAAATGTTGAGTGTCAGAGGGAAGCACAAAACCACAATGACCTTCAAAAGGAAGGGGTAAGGGGGTCTGGCTGGAAGAAGAGACGAGCTGGGAACATAGAGGCTGCGGGACTCCCTCAAGGCAGTACTTTTCCAACTTTTCAAACCACAACCCATGGTGAGAATTCGATTTTACATCACATCCAGGATACACATACACGTATAACCAAACATAATTGCACAAGATGGTGCTTACTCTTAATGTATGCTGCACTTGGATGTTATTTCTATTCTACTTAATTTTTTTAATGGTGTTTTATGTGTTTCAAAAACACTACTTTAATGGAAAAGATGGCAGGGGAACTTTTGGAGCAATCTTGGGCCCAAAACAGTGAAAAAGAAGGTTTATTGGAATAGATGCTTAGTAATGGCAAAGGGTTTCATGATGCAGCGTGGCAGCAAACATTGGGCTGTAGGGGGTTAAATCTTTAAAAGATTTAATCTTTAAAGACTAGATCTTTTTTTAAATCCTGTATGCCTTGTGCAAAGTAGGCATTCAAAAAAACTTATTTTAACCAAACTTGACCTGTCTTAACTAAACTGAAATTAGCTTCCTCAAGTATATTCTAGTGACCTCAGTGGAAATTGAAACTCTTGGAGGGGTGAGTGGGTAGAATGTCCCATTATCTTCCTTGAATGTCTTTTCTTAATGGGGCTTACACAAGGACCTTGATAACAGAGATGTCGAGTTTGCATGCTCTGGCAGGGCCTGGAGTACTGGGCTTCTCCGAAAATATTCTCTTCAGAGTGTTCTCATCAGCTGGAAAGAGCTGAGTAGCTATTTAAAATAGTTCCGGCTACTAAGTGAATTTTCTAGAAATGCTTTCCTTAGACTCCTTCTCTCTTTCTTCTTACCACAGAAGAGAACTTCTTCTTCTTCCTTTTCCTCCCTTTGTGTCATTAGACTTTTTCAATAAAAAAAATTCCAGTGCTTTTTTAGAAGCAACTGAGGGCTCTGTCTGTTCTAGAATACTAATGCTTGCCCAGGAGAAAAACATGTTTATGAGACAGTACGTTCTACCCTAACACTTGCAATTTCCATTCCAAGCCATACAATCCTGGTTCTTCCCACAGCCCTTTCCTCAATGCTCCCAGAGGACCTGAGCTTTCATCCTGGGTGCTCCTGTGGGGAGGTAGGGCTGCACAAGCCCAGAGTTGTCCCTGAAGGAAGGGCTGCTGTGGGGTGCTGTGAGGGCAAGCCGTGCCTGAACTCCAACTCCTAGCATTTCATTTCTTCTTCAGGAAAACTGGATCATGATAAATAGTTCGCAGTGTTGTCATAATGGAAAGAAGCAATGTATATAAAAGAAGGCTAGTGTAAGCCACATGGAGACACAGCAGTTGTTCTATTGTTGTTGTCACTGTCATAGTTACAATAAGGTTCTTCTTAGGTGGACCCTAAGAAAGCTAGGTCATTTTGACTACACCCAAACAGGAAATGGATCATTACTCTTGTCACCATCTTTAAGTGTTTGTGCATCCATCATTTGCTCCCATCATTTATTAAGAGGACTAGAACCGGTGTCTATCCAATAGGAGAGTCTTTAAGATGGAGGACATGGATGAGAAGTGCTGGAATTCTATGTGGTGATGCAAAGTGAGGAGATCACAGGAAGGAGGAACTGGGCCACTTTCCTCATCAGTACAGGTTTTAGACACAGACCTTTTCTGTTTTACCAGATTAAGTGCCCTCTCACCCCATCCATGTCAGAGGCTCTGTTTCCCTCTGTCTCCCAATTCTTTCTACCCTCACCTTGCTCTGCTCCATAACACGCAACAGGAATTTAGCAAAGCTTGGTCAGGGCCAATGCAAGTATTAGTCAATCCTAGGACACATTGGACCCCAGGTACTTTGAAGTCATTCTTGGTGATGGAGGGTAAAAAGCAAATGCTGAGGCCATTTTCAGAGTTAACTCATTGTGTTTTGTCCTCGAGCTGTGGGAGGAAGCAGTGGGTGAATCTTTTCAAGTCTCTTGGTAAGAGGCATATGGGAGGAAGGTGGTGGCTGAGCTTGTCATAAGTGAACCTGTGAGTCAGTGTCTCTTACAGGCAACTAGCTTCTTGCTAAGGGGTTCTCTAGGGAGGAGAGATTTATCAGACCACACAGATTCTGAACAGCTAAAGAAGCATTCACCTTGAGGGAAGATGTCAACCAAAACTCTTAAGAAAATGATTTGACTTAAAGGGCTCGATGCTCCACTTGTGGGCAAAATCTTGGTGATATATCTGGCTGCTTTTCTGATGGATTAGAACATTCAAGGCACTAAAATCATTAAGTCTGCTTATCCCAGGCAGAACAAACAAACCCATGACAAAGAGAAGCTCAAGGGCTTCTTCTCACTAATTTTCAACATCAAAGTTAGCCCTCAGAGCCTCAGTGTCCCATTGTTTTTGTTTTTCAACCTATCACACGTCTAAGAGCACCTTCATTGTTCTTTCATGAAATATACCAATTTTTAGTTGGATTTAAGCAGTCCAGAAAGCTCCCTAAACTAAAAAAAAAGACCAGCCAGTGCAAGGTAAATGCTTCCCTTTGCTGTCCAGAATTCAGTCAGAGGGCTGATGAAAACTCACCATGAATTATGATTTCTGCTATTCAAAATGCTCTTTTCTTATTGATTCACAATCTCATGTTTCTGAAATTAGTGTGTAAGTTGGATATTTTAGCTAATGCATTTGTTTTTCTTTGATAAGAAGAAGTTATCACTAAGCCAAGCAAGTGCCATATTTGATATTATCTTAGAATTAAGGAAATAGGATACTTCACTGATTCCTCTAAGAACTTTCCACACCATTCCTGGTACAAAACCCTTGCGTTACTCCTGAGCCCCTCCCAAACAGCCCCATCCTCCCTAGGGTCCTGGAATAATGCAGAGATGGCATAACACGGAGACACTTTGGGACAGCATATGCTGCCCAAGACCAGCTATGTAGTTTGTGGTTCCAAGTGCGAAATGAAAATATGAGAAGCGTTGTTTAAAAATTATCGAGAATGTCAGCAGAGTGACAGCAGAGTGTGAGACCGAGTGCAGGTCCTTCTGAGCATGGGTCCCCTGCAACTTCACAGATTCCGTGTTCATAAGGCTAGCCCACTGATGGCTGAAGGAGCGGGTTGTGTGGAGATTTGAACACTGTACAGGTTTTCACACTTCCCAGAAACCCTCCCTCACTGACACTTCAAGCTTTCCCCAATCTCACCCCCACATTCTTGTACAGCTTACAAATTCTGCATATGCCCAACTAACCCAGTCTGCCTTGAGGAAGGGTGCCGAGAGTCTTGTGGGCATAGTGAAGCCTCAGGAGGCCTCCCATCATAGATCGTAGCATAGCCTCCTACTCTGAACCCTGGCCATTTGGGGCTTCTCATTGATTCTTCTTTTTGTTCTCCTTTCCCTTGTTCATCAGTCCAGAGGCTTTTGCTTTAGAATTCGCATCCCTCTCCATTCTCTCAGGCTCTTCTTTCTCTCTATCCCATGTTCAAAGCATTTTATTCCACAAACCAGCCCTCAACAGTACACTCAATAAAGATTTTCAGCCTGAGTAATTGAACTGTGAGTCAGAATTCTTGTCTGTGGGAGCCATAATATGGATTGGTGTATTATCAAATTATTAGATGAACTTCTGAGCCAGCCTTCATTTATTTGGAGCATGGTGCTGATGCCTAAGCTTTCTTCTACTGGCATTGGACTTTAATTTCTCCCCCTGAAATGATTACCATTAAGTCATTGGCTTAACTCAAATTAATGCATTTGCAATCACTTTTTTTTCCCTGAGACTATGACTTTGATTTAGAAAACACTTTCAAAACCCATGACTTTTTAAGAGAGACAGTGTTAAGGAACCAAGAGTCTGACAAATGCAAGAAGCCAATTTTTAACTGATTCCATTTTCCCAGCAATCCCCAGGCTCTCCCCTGAGAGGGGGTGACATGCGGTTCTGCACTGAGAGAGTGCCTGGTACCAGAAAGGATGTGTGATTCTATCAACTAATTGGTTGACTCCATGAAAATTGTTCAAAACAATCCTTTTTTGACAGCTCAGGCCTGACCAGGTACATTCCATGGTTGGGGATAATTGGAATTGTAGTTGTCACTAAAATCTAATATCTCACAAGGACTCCAGACTTGAACTTTGAAAAATTATTAGCCATTACAGATGCTCTCATGCTGCTGCAATGGGAAAATTTCCTTTTCTGAATCTGTTTTCTTATATGCTGAGTCTGCAGGCATATCATTCCTCGTAAGGTTGTGGAGATGATTGAAGGAACCAAGGTGTATAAAGTGCTTGACACACTTCTTGGAACATAGTAAGCTCTCAATAAAAGTTAGCTATTATTATTATAAGCTCCTTTACTTCAAAATGACATTAATTGCTATAAGAGCCAGAATACATTGAATCTTTCTACGGCCCTGCAAGGCAGTCTCTTCACATGAGTGCTGATGTTTACATGTTAATTTGGTTTCTAAGAAAAGAGTTGGCTTTGAAGACAGACTGATTTGGATTCAAAGACCAGGGTAGCTACTTTCTATGAACAGTGATTCCTAGCTAGGGGCAATTTTACCCCCCAGGGGCCCAATTCCCAGTATCTATTCTTGGCATATCCAGTAGGTGAACCAGACACAAGTGTGATTCTGGGCAGTCTTTGAAAGCCATGGCCGGATTCATAGCAGCTGTCTTTGAAGAAGACCTGTCCATGCATTGCAGAACCTTGAGCTGCTGCCCTTAAATATTAGGTCAGAATTCAAATCTCCAGAAAGGGTTGGGAAAAGCTATCTCTTAAAAAATTTTAAATTAAATTTAAAAGATTTGAGTTGAGAGCAAAATAAGGATGAAGGAATGATATACATATTTAAGCAAGGCCATTGAGCAGTAAATAAGAACCAAGAAAAAGAAAATTCATAAGCTGAGCAAGTTCCCATTATGATATGACTCAGGGGTATCTGCTTCCCCCTCCCTGCAGGGCATGCCCAGGTCTTCTTACCAATGATAACTTACAATATAGGCAGGGATCAAAAGGAGACAATAAAGAACCCCACAGTGGTAACAGGGTCTGAAGAGCTCAAGTTTGGGAGCAACTTTGTTCCAACAGCGGCAGGAGGGAAGAGGAGGACACTAAGGACCAGACGGGCTCCAAACGGAGCCCTAGCCACAGACATGGGTTTGTACTTTGGCGTGGGGGCGGGGGGTGGTCTGTGCTTTGAGGGCCTGGCTTTAGGGCAGAAGTCAAGATGGAGGAAACAGTACAGAGGCAGCTGTTTTGTATGTGTTTAGATGTGCAGAGGCAGAAATGTTGAACTTGTCAGTTGGACACACTTGTGTGTGTCTTGTCCAAGACTCAGAAACTGCTAAGTTTAGAGGGCACAGCTGCTCTATGCTCTGCAAAATCCCGTTTGTTATGGCTGATGATAATGAGGAAGGGGTGAATGGCATCTATTAGACTATGTAGTCCCTGTAAGTTAAGGAAAAGCAGAGCCACAGACATCCCTGAAACACTCATATGTATCAAAGGATGACACCACCCCCACTATGATGATGAGTACATTAGCTTATGTGTACGGCACATCATGGTCTTTGTTCCTCACACTCTAGAAATAGTTACCCTAAGTGGGAGAGACACAGTGTGAGTCACTATGAGATCTGTGGGGACTGTGCCAACAAAAGGCAGGGAAACTGCCTGTGGGTCTTCATGAACTTGGTCGACACTGTGGGTTTGGATGGCATTATGTGTTTGGACAGTTCTGGTGAGGGCGGTCAGGAGCGTTGATCACCCTAATCAACTTCACTTATTCATTAGTGCCAGTTTTACTTTCATAAAACTCCTCCCCAGCACACCTGAGAGAAAGCAGAAATCCCTCTCCCTTGGAAATTAAAACTTATGTGAAGAGAAATGGTGCTTGGCTACTCTTATTCATGGCAGAAAACTTGGAATCAGGTCTGGGCTCAGAAGTGTGTGTTAATATTTACATATGAAATTCTAAGTACTGCCGTGGATGTGGAGGGGCACCAAGCTCTGGAAGGATTTAGCCTTTACAACTCTTCCTCTCAAAAATAGTCTTCCTGAGGAAACAGATGGTAGCTCCTTCTATCTACGTTGAAGTTCAAGAGTAGTCAATTACTCAGATTATTATGCTGAAGATAAACAGTGCTATTTTATTCAGTTCTTCAAATAATCTTCTATTTAAATCATAGCTAATTACTATCTAGCAAATTAAACTCATTGAGCACTTCAGAATTGTCTATTTCACTGTCAAAATGAAAGCCTGGGAGCCCTTATTCCAAAGAGTTTTTTTCATGACATAGAATATTATCTAGTTGATATGAATCGGCAACAGAGAGTTTTTTCTTGGAGTCTTTCAAACAAACAAACAAACAAACAATACAGATCATTTCTGAAACTCCACGTCTTCAAGTAGGCATTCCTTTCACAAATGGAGTTTCCTGAGTAAAACTGTAAGACCTTGCCAGTATCTCTAGCTGTGGGCAAGGCCCTCAAAAAGCAGGTGTCAAGAGGTTAGGAGTAGAGAAATGGAGGGTTTGTGGGAAGGTGTGACTCACCAGCTGAGTAGACTGGGCAGCACTGTCTAAGAGAGCCGAAACCCAGGCTGTGTGCTCTGAGCTCTACAACTGTTCAGCCACACAGCTTCTCTACAACTTTAACTCAAGATTTTATATAGTCAATTACAAGGGTTCTTTGAGAGCTCAATCCACATTATGGAATGAAGCCCATCCATTGGACAATTGCTAGGTATGTAGTATATTACACAATAGTAGAAAACAAGACTGCCATGGGGTTATACCCACCAACAGCCTGCCCTTAGACCCTGGCAAGAAGGTCTTTAGAAGGTCCCTAAAGGGCCACACACTTTAGAGGATCCCTCTCTGGCCATCCTGTGGCCATATTCCTAATGACATCCCCACCTTCCATAATGAGGAGTTCGAGACCAAGGGGTCTTGTCTACCTAGAACCCAATCCCTCCCTTCTAGGTGATGATCCAAGAATCCCCTGCTCAGATGATCCCAAACTTCCGTCCCTAACCTTCCTGACCTACACAGCCCTCTTACCCCTCATTCTTTTTCTTGAGCAGACTGGGTCACCAACATACATGCTCAGAGGCCCAAAACTGGTCATTTGCGGGGCAGGGGCACAGAGGGAGGCAGTAGGGGCGGTTGGCATGGGATGGGGACAGAATTTGGACATATGGTAAGGGGATGGGGAGAGGTCTGCACACATACCCACAAGCCCATGGTGTCAGAGTGGAAAGAGAAGGGAGTCCAACTGCAGGCTGAGCGTCAGTGAGTCCACTCTTCCCCTGCACTATAGAATCCTAAATTTGAACCTAATCTTCCAGGTAGTTTTAAGGGATATTTGTTAAGATAGGAGATATGTTAGATAACATAATATTTAACAGTTTACTAGACTAATTAACAGCTTCTAAATATTTTAACGTATGGTATGTGAACCTCCATCCGCACTCCTGGCCTGGGGCACACCAGTGGTACAGAGTGGGAATGGCTTGGGCAATCTCCACTGGAGCTTGGTGGATCTCCTGGTCTGGTGCATCCTTTTTCTGTAACATCACCTGGATCTGTACTACCTGATGAGCTGCTTCCTGATTGCACCTCAGTCCATCAGTTACACTGACACAGACAATTCTCAATGTGTACCTCTGCAGTTACCCAAAATCTAACTTTGAAAGCAGGACCTTTATCAGATGTGTTTTTAGTATTCTAGGCATTTCACAAACTTGTGCAAGCGCTAGGAATTGAGTCAGGAACATGAAATGAATAAATCTTATCTGTCTTTTGGGTCCATCTCATCGCCTCTTTTGGACCCATGGCTTTGTGCTCTTCTTAGCTACCCAACATCTCAGCTACACAACAACATTCCTACCTGAACGGGCATTCCTATGTCATCCAGCTCTCCCTTCTACCCATGACTTTGTTTCAGAGTCCCCTTTCTTCCTTGAAGTTGATTTCTCCAGTTAAAAGTCTACAGCAATTAATTCATACTAAGGTGTAAATGACTAATAGTCTTCTAACCACATCAGGTACAACTGACTACTTCAAAAAATTCTAGTTAAACAAAATAATTTCAGCTACCAGATGTTATAGACAAATTCTAGAAACAAAGTATGTAAGGATCTTTCCTTTTTCTTGGTAAAAAAAAAAATTGTGTTAGCAAATACTTATTGGTACTGATAAAACATTTTTTTAATTTTATAATTTATCAATTTATAATGAAGACCAAAATAGTAAAATACCCTCACATAACAAATATCCCAGTAAGAGAAAATAAACTAATTAAGGTTAATTGATTATTTATCAGATCAATGACACTGGCTGGCAAAATAGGAGAAATTCACTTTCTCAATGGTGAGCATTGCCCAAAGGATTCTATTGATGAACTATTTCCTCTGACTCCCAATTTAATTCTCAGTGTGCGACTTTAGAATTTAGTAATTAAATTTGAATCATGACTGTCTCTACTCTTGAAGCCTGCATGAAGGTGATTTCAACCCAAGAGAGTTACTTTTAAATTTAGAGAAGACTTGTTGGCAAACTTGTTGTAAGGGGGAAAAATTCCTCAAATGGGTTTATAATATATCTAATACCCTATCAAAGACAAAAGGAAGGAAATTGATTTTATGCTCCCAGTTGCTATCAGAGGAGCACCCCAAATGCAAGAATCAGAACACCTTGGCAGCCTAGTTTCGTTTTAGGCTTGTCTAGGGAGGAGCTGACAAGTCACATGGAACATGACTTTCTAGTTGTGATGTTTCTGTCATATGGGGAGTTTCAGTTGGTCAGGAATAGGGAATGTTTACCTCTGTGTCTAGCTAGTTTGGGGGGCTATAATAGCTAATCACTTATGACACAAAGAATAGGAATTGGAAGGTTCTGTGTCTGGCCTTGTCCTAGGTAAACAAGGGGGTCATCCATGCACCATATCCAAGTCCTGTGGAGAAGGGTGGTTCTTTGAAGTAAGCCATTTCCCAGAACACAAAAGGAGGTGGGGAGGATTTCCTAACCAGCACTGTTTTCAGAGATATAAGACTCAAGGGAGCCCATACTCAATGAGCCCATGGCTCATTGTTCACACATTTGTGAAAATGTGCACTTTCTTAGCCATCTCTTCTCCCTCAGAGCGGCAGTTCCCTGACCACCTGCCCACCGGCCCCCGTCTCAGCTCTCCTTCTCTGGCACACCAGGCACTCTCAGGGCCTTTGCACCTGCTGCTTCCTTTGCCCCAGTGCTCCACCCCAGAAATACACAAGCCCCCCTCCTTTGGATATTTTACTCAGATAACCTCATGTCTCATGCGATCTTCCCTTCCACATTTTCCAGCTCCAGTCTTTGCTTTGTTTTTCTCCCTAGCATGTATATGCTTCACTTATCTGCCTACTTTATTTTATGTCTTGCCGTTAGAATATAAACCACGTGAGGGCAGGGAATTTTCACCACTGCATCCTTAGCCCCTGGCATGTAATCACCATACAATACATGTTTTTGAATAAGTATGTTAAAATAGCATATGCTTTGCCTCACCATGTATTATTAAAATTATGTATTACAATGATTAATATCCTGGGGGATTTTACACAGTAGACCATGAACAGTACAACCTGGGAGAGGTAGTATTCCTGGATTTCTTCTGAATGCTCAGTCTAAAAACAGGTATTTTTAAATTTTATTTTTATTCAGTATGATTATAACTAAGGTTCCTAAAGCCAGGAAAGCTACATATGTTCCAAATATCAACTTTCAGGATTTTGGCCCTGTAATTCACTGCTCTAACTTATCTGAAAGAAGGCAAAAAAGTGTTATGTACAAGAAATGACTATTGATCCCCTCAGTGTCTCCTAAGCTGTAGTTTTAATCATATATCACACGTGGTCCAGGAACATGGGTATTAATCTCTCTTCAGCAAGTGAAGTTTGCACAGTTTAATCAGAAATTGGGTTTTTTTCCCCCTTTCTTTCTCTGTGTGTGTGTGTGTGTGTAGGAAGCAATCACAGCACCATTTTTCCAAACTTACTATTCTCTTGCAGAAGGTTTGGGTTCCCAGAAAAGGAAGGGGGGATCATTAATGAAAAAGAAGGAGAAATTAAATTCTCATGTAACATCTCTTTATTTTACTTTCTATTGTAAAACTGACATCACAAGTAATAAAATTTTTTAACAGCCTTTGGTGAATCTCTGGCCCTAATCAAGATTTTATTTCATTATTTCATATTTCTCTCTAGTTCCTGCTCACATACACATGTACTTTTTCATATAGTTTCAATCACAGCATAGAGAAATTTTGTATTTTTAGGGGTTTTTTTTTCTTGCTTAATGATAGTCTATAAACATTATCCACATTATCTTAGTGTTTTCAAAATATATTTTGATGCCTGAAGAAACTTCCATTGACTTGCTAACATACCTCATTTACTGTTCAGGGGGAGTTTCCCTTCTTTCTGAGCTACTTCTTTCTTCTTTTCATTGGACTTACCATCAATTGGACTTTAAAAAAATCTCCCAATTTAGTTACCTAACTTGGCATAATTTAGTGTTACCCAAACAGGTCCCACAGACCTTTCCATGAGCTACTAATAGTTGTCCTGTACCCAGGGGTGGAGGAGGGGAACAATGAGAAGGGGATCCTATCTGCAAATGTATGTGGAAAGCTCCATATTTAATATAACACACCTTGGAGATCGAGCTTTACACTAGTAGATTGAAGGCCCTGAGAAGTCTTTAAGAGAAGGCACTTTAATTCAGCTTTCCCAAACCTTGATCACCACAGATCAGAACTCTTCCTGCAGCACATTATGAAAATCTGAGGGAACATCTGTGTTTCCTAGAACCTGGTGGATAAGCACTATTCTAATGGCTCTCTCCAGCCAGAGTCCTATTCTAGGGACCATTTCCGTATCTTCCTTTCCTGCCTAAAAGGATCTCTAAACTCCCCCATTCACTTCATAGATAGATTCCCCCAAGTAAACAAATGGAAGCCTACATTTTCTTGCGGACTGGAGGTCTGTTTGCTACTCCCCATTTCGTTAGTCTTTCTGTATGACTTTGGGGAAATCACCGCTCCCTTTGCCCTGCTGTTCACTCCATCTATACAGTGAGGGTCTGGACTAGATAGATTCTGGAAAGGTAAAGCTGAACCCAGTACCTACAGTCTGCAGAATGTCTGGGGAGATAAGAGAAAGGACAGAGGGTAACCTGAGGCATTCTCGTCAGAGTGTCTCATGGAGTCTAGCCCATGGACTTCCAAGAAGGGGATGTTGGAACTCACAGAGAAGCTTCCACACTAGCCTAAACCCTCCAGCAGAGCATCTACATTATTCTCAATAGCCAGGGACATTGTCCGTGGCCATGAGTCTTTTCTCTTTCCTTTCCTATTTAAGTTCCTTTGTTATCTTGCTGTAAAGGACTTTATCTCACCTCACATCTCTAAACCTGTACTTACCCTTTCTGAGGCTGTTTCCTCGTCTTTAAAATAAAAATAGTACAATTTCAATGAGATAACATAGTTAAAAGGATTAGTACAAAAGAACTCAGTAAGTAGTTTTCTCTCCTTCCCTTTTCCTTTCCCCTGTTAGGTAAACACCAAGTGCCTAAAGAAGTCAACTGCTAAGGTTCAGTAGTTGCTGCCAGAAAAGCCAATTGAGCATAAAATGCTTCTTCAGAAAGCACCTCAGTTCCAGATAAATAACATGAGAAAGCAGCTGATGCATCTCGTATGCTTGATTACTCAATGCCCATTTACATGTGGGTTGTAGTGATGTCAGTGAACTACAGAAAAAAGGGGTACCTAGTTGGCTTGGTTGGTTGAGTGTCCGACTCTTAAGTTTTGGCTCAGGTCATGATCTCAGGGTCATGAGATCAATCTCTGCCTCAAGCCCCACGTTGGGCTCCACACTCAGCAGGGAGTCTGCTTGAGACTCTCTCCCTCACCCTCTGCCCCTTCTCCTGCTTGCACACACACATGCTCTTGCTCTCTCCCTGCCTCAAATAAATAAACCTTTTTTTAAAAAAAGAAAAAGAAAAATCAAGAAAAGTTTAAATGAATTTGTGATAAATTAATAATATAGGATGATTGGCTATGCCAAATCTTTGACAATCTAGATTTTAGAGGGAAACTATGTATTTCTTCTGGACAACCCCTAAGGATATTATCATAGAAAAATGACTGGACTGGATTCACCATCTGGTGACCTAAGCAACAGAAAAAGCATAGCATCTGAGCATGCCCACTTGATCTGGGCACCTTGGCAGCTGGGGTAATTTCTACCAACACACTCCCCATAAAATGTGCTTTGGGCTCAAATTTCACAATTAACATTCAAACAGTTGTTTCTTTCATATATTCCACTGATGCCTTCAGTTTAATATAGTATTGACTGAAGTAATTCCTTCTTCCTTATTCTTGATATACTTTTAACTATAAAATGACAAAGGAGGAAAGTAGAAGTGAGAAACATTCAGTTATAATGTTTCTCCAAGTTTGATCTTGCATCAGAATGATCAGAGATGCTTGTTAAAATTCAGATTCCCAATAACAAGTATCAGCAAGGATAAGGAGGGAAAAAAACCCTTGTATACTTTTTAGTAAATATAAATTGGTGCAGCCACTATGGAAAACAGTGTGGAAGTTCCTCAAAAAATTAAAAATAGAAATACTATATGATCCACTACTGGATATTTACCCAAAGAAAACAAAAACACTAATTCAAAAAGTTATGTGCAGCCCTGTGTTTATTGCAGCATTATTTACAATAACCAAGATATGTAAGTAACTTAAGTGTCCACTGATGGATGAATCAATAAAGAAGATCCATAAATACATAAATCCATAAATACAATGGAATATTACTCAGCCATAAAAAGTGAGATCTTGCCAGTTAAACAACACGGATGGACCTTAAAGGCATTATGCTAAGTGAAATAAGTCGGAAAGAGAAAGGCAAATACTGTATGATTTCACTTACATGTGGAATCTAAAAACAAAACAAATGAGTAAACAAACAAAAAGCAGAAACAGAAGCATAAGTACAGAGAACAAACTGATAATTGCCAGAGGAAAGAGGGTTGGAAATGGGCAAAATGGAGGAAAGGGAGTAGGAGATACAGGCTTCCAGTTATGGAATGACTAAATCATAAGGACAAAAAGTACAACATAGAGAATATAGTCAATGGTATTGTGTAGTACTATATGGTGACAGATGGTAGCTACTTATGGCAGGCATAGCATGATGTATAAATTCGTTGAATCACCAGCTGTGATTTGACATTCAGGTTGTACACGTGAAACCAAGATAACATTGTGTGTCTATTATACTTGGATTAAGCAACAACAACAACAATAACAACAACAACAAACAAAACTTCAGATTCCCAAGCTCCATCTCAAACCTATTGATACAGAATTTCAGGAAGCGAGATTTAGGAATCTGCATTTTAAATAAGCTACCTGGATAATTCACATGAAAATGGAGGTTCAGACTCTCATCACTCATGCCCAGGTCACTGCAGCTGTCTCTTAGTTGCTATCCTGCCCTTGTATTTCTCTTCCATCATTTTTGAACTAGTTCTCCATGAGGTTCTAGATTTATCATGTCATCCTTCAATAAGAACCTAGCCTGGTTCCTTTAGATCACCTCATTATAATTAGACCTAATCTTTAGTGGTTAAAGGCCTTCCTTCTGTTTTCCCAATGCTTCTCACAGGCCCTGTCCCCAACTCATCGCTTATGCACTTGTCCACTTGGTCCAGCATAAGCTACCTTCAGTTAGTGCTCAGTGGAGCCCTGGAGCTTCCTAAGAGGACCATAGGGGCTACCACTGGAGGAGGGAAGGTGGCCGATGGGCTCAAGGGCTTTCTGTCTCCATTCCAATCAGAGTTCCATGTGCTTCCTCATAATATCATTTGAGGGCAAGACCCCAGTAGAGGTATGGTAAATCTTTTTTAAAAAACTGTCCTAGACTCTGGAAAACAGTATAGAGTTTCCTCAGAAAGTTGAAAATAGAGCTGCCCTACAACCCAGCAATTGCACTACTGGGTATTTACCTCAAAGATACAAATGTAGTGATCTGAAGGGGCACCTGCATCCCAATATTTATAGCAGCAATGTCCACAAGAACCACACTATGGAAAGAGCCCAGATGTCCATGGACAGATGAATGGATAAAAAAAGATGTGGTATATATATACAATAAACTATCACTCATCCTTTAAAAAAAAAAAAGAAATCTTGCCATTTGCAACAACGTAGATGCAACTAGAGGGTATTATGCTAAGCGAAATAAGTGAATAAGAGAAAGACAATTATATGATCCCACTGATAGGTGGAATTTAAGAAGCAAAACAGAAGATCATAGGGAAAGAGAGGAAAAAATTAAACAAGACAGAACCAGAGAGGGAG
Organism: Lutra lutra; assembly: GCF_902655055.1. Lineage (NCBI taxonomy): Eukaryota > Metazoa > Chordata > Mammalia > Carnivora > Mustelidae > Lutra > Lutra lutra. The sequence goes on from NC_062278.1 coordinate 85,951,254, forward strand.
ACAAACCATAAGAGACCCTTAATCATAGGAAACAAACTGAGAGTTGCTGGAGGGGAGGGAATCAGGGAATGGGGTAATTGGGGATGGGCATTAAGGAGGGCATGTGATGTAATGACCACTGGGTATTATGTAAGACTGATGAATTAAAAAAAAAAATCTACAGGGGTGCCTGGGTGGCTCAGTGGGTTAAGCCTTTGCCTTCAGCTCAAGTCATGATCTCAGGGTCCTGGGATCGAGTCCTGCATTGGCCTCTCTGCTCGGCAGGGAGCCTGCTTCCTCCTCTCTCTCTCTCTCTCTGCCTGCCTCTCTGTCTACTTGTGATATCTCTCTGTCAAATAAATAAATAAAATCTTTTTTAAAAATCTACATTTAGTATCTAAAACTAAACAAAACAAACAAAAAATGTCCTAGATTAAATCTCTACATCCCTTTCCTGTCTACAAAGACTTTATTTCCTTAGTACAAAATTCCTTCTCCTCTCACCCACTTTGAGGCTTCTTTGTCCACAATCCATGACCCATCCATCAAACTTCAAAACCTTGCTCAAGATGCAGCTGGGTCTTACTTAAACTGCCAACCTCAGGGGTTTTCTTCTCATCCTGAACTCATGTGAACTCACTGCAAGTGGGGTCAGTTTCCTTCCCAACTTGTCAAATTATAACCATCCCAGCAATTTCCTTTATTCAACAAATATTTATTGAGTCACCGCTATATAGCAGGACCTGCACCTGGCCCTGAAATTGTAGTACTGAACCAAAGAAACAAAAATTCCTGCTCCTTATAGAGCTTATTTTTTGGTGCATATCCTCTCCAAAGAGATTATAAATTTTACAATAAGAACTTAGTCTCCTATTAGTTTTACATTCTTCCATAGGACTTAGTAAAAATAAAAAATTAAATTCATTATAGGAAGCCCGACACACAATTCAGGACAAAGCTATTTCATGTCTTAACGTCAAACCTAAAGTAAAGGATGTTTTTTCTGTTTTTTTTTTTTTATTATTATGAATAATGGTTTCTTTATCTGTTTCCTGCCTATGTTTCAGATACAGTTTAGAATCAAGGACCCAAAATTATATAAGAAAAATGATAATTATTTACAATTCTTCAATCTGCAATCAACATGATGTACAATTTTTCTCATACTTTCTTTTTTAACTAGCTCTACCACTCTTGTGAAAAGAGCTTGTTTAAATTCCCAAACTTACCTAACCAATTTGCTTTACTTGCAAAAACTACAAGGAACTCAAAAAAAAAGGAAAATATTACTCTATCGGTTTTCTTAATCCCTTCTGAAATCCACAACAGTTTTTTTTTCTTGCCTCACAATAGATATAGTGAGCCTGAAATTTTATACTCCTGTAACTGATGTATGACTTCTGATGCCCAGCAATGATGAGCTAATTTATTCAGAGCAATTCTCCCACTGAACATTGCTAAAAATACTGAATAAAATATGCTTTCATCTTTATTAAAAACATCAATAAGCCAAAACATAGTAAGGCGTTACCAAGCCAAAACCTAGAATAAATGAGAACACAGAAAAGTAGGCCACGCACTAGAAACTGCTTTTGTTCCAAGTCCATTTGCCTATTTGGACTGTGAAACTGAGCTGTGACTTCAGTGGATTCCTGGGGAGAGAGGGATGGAAATCAAATCCCAAGGCCCACAAATGTGGAGAATGTAATAGATAAACCTCATATTAAAGTGGAACACGAAGGACCACACTGGAGGGAAGCCCATCCCCTCCCATCCCCCTTCCACAGAGAGTTGCTTTCTCCTACGACAGAGCAGGGCAGGAGGAAAAGAAAAAGGAAACCCTGCCCTGAGAGACTGTAGCTATAGGAACATTTGAAGTCTGTGCAGCCCCAAATTTGTATCAGTGCAAAAAAAAAAATTTAGAGGGTTATCAGACTGACAGTAATCCCAAGCTTTCTCCAAGGGGAAGATAATGTTATCATATTAATTCTCTGAGAATTCTCACATATACTTTCTCAAGTGGTGTGAGCAGCACAACAGCAAAGGTAACCAAGTACACAAAGAAACAAAGCACCATGAGCAAGAAGCAGCAGGAAGAATAGACAGCAGAATCAGACACTCAGAAACTCAGACACTCAGATGTTGAATTATCACAATCAGCTTATTAAAGGAAACACATTATATACTTAAAGAATTTTTTAAAGTGAGAAAATGTCTGAAAGGAGCGATCTATAGAAATTATCAAAGCATTTTGTAAAAAGTCAGGTAGAATCTCTAGAAATTAAAAATACAAAAATGAACATAAAAAAGATAAATGTCTTTGTTTTTATAATTGAATTTAGGTCCTGGGCCCTTATTTCTGCCAATGGAGGAAATTTCAGAAGTGTTGATTAAAGGTAACTCAGTCCTCTCCGGATTACACTCAGTCTCTTCACATAAATATTCAGTAACTCAGGACTCAGTAACTCTGAACTAACATAAATTCCAGGCCTTTGCACATCTTAGGAAGGGGGTTGGTCTATGGGATTTGTCCTCTTCTGGATAGTAGCCCTACCTTTTTCATTCTTAGACATTCATTAGCCTCTCTCCTCACTGTGTCTGCTATAGAAGCACCCACACTCACTTCTGCACTTCTTCTTCTAATTCTTATTCATCCCAACTATAAGGTCCCTTTAGGTCAACAGACCTGCACCTAGTCCTAACCTGTGCCTTCTAGAATACATGGAAAATTCCCAGCTGCTAGCCTATCCTCTAGAGCCATGTGATCTGCCTCAGGTCCTCTCTGCCCAAAACCTCACCTAGGAAGCTAAATTTTCCCAGACAGGAAGTAAGGCCCAAATCCCCTCTACACTCAGACTGGTGTCCACCTGTGTGTTTTGTCTTTCACAATCCCACTGCCCTTCCTACCAAGACTCAAGCAAAATGAAGGAGAGAACTCTTTTCTCATCTCCCTCTTTGTCAAGCTTAACCTCCATCCCAGATTTGCTTCTGTCTCCTCTCTACATTACAGGAAAATACTCTGTGTTTATTGACTAATTCTTCCTATTTTATGTTTATTGTATCAATTCTATGCTCTGAGACCTCCATACTTTACATTGATACCCAATTGGAATTAAATAATAACATCGAAAATTTTTCTTACATTAAGAATCTTGCACTCAGAGTCAAAAGCTCTGGCTTTGAAGACTTTCTATGAAAACTCAAAGCTACGAGTATGACTGTTCTCACCAGCTTCTTTGTATTCTCTCTAAATTGTGTGTTTTTCTCAGGCTGAGGATAAAGGGGTATTACTAAGATAGAAAAATATACCCAGTAACAATTCAAAATATTATTCAACTGCATCAACAACTTTTCTTATTCAATCTCTACAAAAAGAAAGCATATTTAACAATGAACTTGGTATGACAAAATTACCACGTCACAAATATGTGGGGACCATAGTATTTTATTATACAAGGATTTGGTTGGCACGTAAGTTTCAAGAGCAGGCCACTGGCAATTATATTAATTTACCATACAGTTCTTGTAGGTCAAAACTAGTGTTATTGAGATAACTGAAGATTTGGGCAAAAATTTATATTTACTTTCACAGGTAGCTAAGAAGACAGGATTAATTTTTCTAAATCTTGAAATTGCGTGTTATGCTATTACCATGATTATATCACCCGTAAATGTCAATAGGGAGGGATTTTTTCTTTTTTTTTTTAAGATTTTATTTATTTATTTGACCGAGATCACAAGTAGGCAGAGAGGCAGGCAGAGAGAGGGGGGAGGCAGGCTCCCTACTGAGCAGAGAGCCCAATGGGGGGCTTGATCCCAGGACACTGGGATCATAATCTGAGCCAAAGGCAGAGGCTTTAACCCACTGAGCCACCCAAGTGCCCCAGGAGGGATTTTTTTCTTAACGAGAATTTATACCATAAATTGGTAGTTCAAAAATAACTTACCTAAAAATATGACAATATTTAACGTTATTAAAAAGTTTGGGTTTCGTTGAAGCAGAAACAGTTTTCACTCACACAAAAAAAATGCAAATCCTAAAATCTTTCTTTCCTTCAAGGATAAAAATATATAAAGAGAGAGTAGATGAAATCTGCCAACTTTATATTTGGAAAGAAATTCAGAAATGATTTTCTAGCCAGCCGTCTTCAGTGTAGACCAAGTAAAGTTATCAGAAAGGATTAATTGGGTCCCAATCCATATGTAATTGAGCTGCCACATTTGGTACACTAGCTATTAATGTTTTATTTATTTTTTCTCTCTTTTTCTTATTTAAATTCAATTAACCAAGGTATAGTATATCATTTTTTTATTATGTTCAGTTAGTCACTCTACAGTACATCAACTAATGAATCATTGAACACTTTATCAAAAACCAGTGATGGCTATTAGTGTTTTAGACTAGAAAGTACAGTGCCTCTTTCAGTTAGGATTGAAATGTCAAGACTAACTGGAGGAAGCACTAAGAATACATGAGATATCCATGATTTTGTTTGCATATTTTTTAAAGATTTTATTTATTTATTTGACAGACAGAGATCACAAGTAGTCAGAGAGGCAGGCAGAGAAAGAGGAGGAAGCAGGCTCCCTGCTGAGAAGAGAGCCTGATGCAGGGCTCGATCCCACGACCCTGAGACTATGACCTGAGCCAGAGGCAGAGGCTTTAACCCACTAAACCACCCAGGCACCCCTTGTTTGTAGACTGTAGATAGACCCCACATCAGTCCCATGAATCAGCATCTATTCTGTACATCTGCATTTAAAACAAACAATAACAAAATCCTCTAATTTTCAGAGATATAGGTATGCAGAAAAATTCACCTAGAGCTAAAATTTACAAAAACTATAAAAACTTCCCATTTTAAAAGTATTTCAGTTAATAAGTTTTAAAAATTGTTTCCAAACAGTGGATTCATCCATTATTAAGTCATTTACAGAATGTTAGAGCTCAGGGTACATGTGTCATGAAGATCAGTGCCATGGTTTCCACAGCAACTACAGCTTTATCTCGCTTGAATCCTCAATTTGTACTTTACTCAGCCGTGCTAGTAAATTCTGGCTATGACCATGGCAAGTACAAGTAGGTGAATATAGGAGCACACACACACACCTTTGTGTGGATAGGATCTTTTCTGTAAGAACTAGGTTTTCCTTTATATCATGTGTTGATATACTTAACCTTCAAGCTTGATATCAACAGATCCTTTTGCAGGACTTTTGATTCTAGACATTGTACTAAAATATTTTGTAATGAAAATTATGACCAACTGCATGTTAAAAAAAAATCAAATGATCACATATTGAAATAACCTGAATCCTCTAAGTTTATGACTGAAAGCAGTCCTATCACTAATTCAAAAGAAAAATGTCTCCTCTTGAGCCTACTGCTAATTCCAGAAACCAGGCTAATAGAATAAGGGGATATTTCAGCTCAATTTGCCTTGAAACCAGGTATCTGGGGTTCACACAGCAGTACTTCCATCCCTTCCAACTGAGCTTCTCAATTGCTTTGTGATTCTTGATAGATTAGTTGATTGTGCCCAATGTATCTATCATACCAGGTCCCAGTGCTTGACTGATTGCTGTGTAGTGCAATTAGCAGGCCCCTAAGTTATTTAGAAGATTTGTCCCACCATGAAAGACAAGCTCCATCATGACAACTCTAAAGCTTCTTGTTCCATTATTTTCCATGGCAAGATTTCCTCCTAAATGAAATCTCTGTTTGTATCTTTGGTGTCCATTTATCAATACATCCAACAAATATTTATGGAGTTCCTGCTCTCTGGAAGAAGCTGTGCTGGGAACTGGGAGCCCTATGTTGACCCGTAACTAAACGGAGTCTAATAAGGACCCATAGCATAGTGAACAGTGTTAAAGAAATGTTTCCACTCCTAGGCCATCCTCAGCTACCAAACCCTTACACTGGCTTCAAAATGACCACTGCCATGTCTTCTTCCATTATAGGCCTTCATCTCCCATTCCAAGGTCTTGTCCTGCAACTGACCCTTCCTTCCTCCAGAGTCTTCATTCCTCCCTGTTTTTCTAGTTCATTCCCATTACCAAAGAAATTTCCACTTGATCCCCTCTCTCCCCTCAGTCTTGCTTCCAGCTTCCCATTTCTAGAACTGCCCAGCTACTCTATTGCAATACCTAGCTTCATTATTTTTTTCTACCTTTATTCCTCTTCTCACTAGAGTTTTTGAAGTGTTCAAGAGACAGACCCAAGTCACCATGGGGCTTTTGTCTCTGAACAATTCAGAGCCTGCTGGCATTCAAGGAATCAGGGATTCAGATTTGAGCCTCCTTGGCTACATTCTAGTTAAATAAGCTTTGTGGTAACGGTATGAGGATCTAGCCACTTTTGTCCTATTGCATCTCTTGGTAAATGTCTCCATACAACCCACTACCTTCTTTATCCATCCCCGTCCCCCAGCTAGAATGAACTTTCGGTGAGGAGGCCACTATTCATACATTCGCCTGAAACAGACTCTCAAAAATTCATCCTTGTCCTCTCCATCACCAAGCCCTATGGGTTTATCTTCACTGCCACTGCATCATTTAAGTTCTTAACACTTTGGGCCTGAATTATTACCCTCTCCCTCTCCCCAGCACATTAGTCAAATCTACCATCACCATTTTCACCTATTAAATTCATCCCTCTGAATGCAACCATGGTATTTTTTTCCAAAATATATGTCAGTTCCTGGCCTGAATTCCCATAGCTTTTAGAATAATATTCAAACTCCTGGGCTCAGGACACATGGTTCATTATTAGGTCCCGCCTACATTCACAGCTTCCTTTTCCAGCAACCTACCATCCACCCATGCTCTCTTTATTCCACCCATAGAGAACAGTGGCAGCTCCTGTAACTTCTGTTTCTGACTCACCCCTCCATTATTTCACAAGTGCTGACTGTTGCCTCTACCTGGGATGCCCTTCATCCTGTTGTAGGGGAGGAAAAAATAACTTCACTTCCATCTTTCTAACTTCTTTTATGCAGTCCCCTGTAACAAAGATTAACAAGAGGAAAACAAACAGAAGTTGATTAAGATGTAAAGCTCATGTATGCATGGGAGATATGGAGGGGAAAATGAGTAACTCTTACAGAGGCAGCTTAAATACCACCTTGAGCTTTAAAAAAAAAAAAAGTGTTTGGAGTGGCCAGTTATAGAGAGGGGAGCATGAAAAGTTGAGTTTGCTATGCAAATTTCTGTTCTCTTAAATCTCCATTGATGAGAGTTTCTAGTGATTTAAAGTCATCCTTCTCTGAGAGAGACAGAGACAGAGAGAGAAACAAAGAAAAGGAGGAAGATATATATATATATTTTCCCCCTTACATAAGGGCAACTTTTACTGTTTTCAAAGCATCTCCTGTGTCTGGTGTTTCTCAAAATAATCCAATGCCTACAAGACACATTTTGGGGTGGCATATTTTGTCACCCTTCCACATGAAGAGTCAAATCATAGTAATCTTATTGGCACTTCAAACTCATTTTACCGTGTGTTGTGCACTGTGCAAAGAGCATTATATGTGGGTGCCTGGGTGGTTCAGTTGGTTAGGCAACTGCTTTTAGCTCAGGTCACGAACCTGGAGTCCTGGGATCAAGTTATACATTGGGGTCCCAGCTCAGCGGAGAGCCTGCTTCTCTCTCTGACCCTCTTCCCTCTCATGTGCTCTCTCTCTCTCTCTCAAATAAATAAATATATTTAAAAAAAAAAAAAAGCAGCATATGTGTTCCTTGACCCCCAGCTCCTATTTAGATGTCCCCCAGTTAGGTTCTATAGCATTCTGCTGTTACCTCCGTTAGAGCATCTATAATAGATAACATATTTATTTTGTAAGTCTCATTTATTTATTCAACTTTTATTTATTGTGTGTCATACAATAGTAGAAAATCTAGACAAGTTTTCTACCTCCAGTCTTACCATCTACCAAGGAATAAAGACAATTGAGGAACAACAATAAAGTGAATAAGTATCAGTGGAGGGAAAGTAGAAGGTTCTGTGGGTAATAGGGGTTTGTAACACTACCAGGTCAGGAAAGGGTTCCCCAAAGACCTTCCTTTAGTGGAGGCTGAGGCATGTTCTAGGAAAAGGAAGGCCTGTTGCAGGCCTGTGAGAGAACACATGGATGAGGCCTTTTTTCAGGTAACTAAAGGAAGTTTGTTACAAATAGAGACCAGCAAGGTGCTGGCAACACACCAAGTTGGAGAGGTAAAGGAGTCTCTGGCCAGTGGAGGGCTCAGGAAACTTTATTTAAGGAATTTATATTTTTATCCCCCAGTAATAAGAGATGATTAGAAGATGATAGGAAGGGAATGACATGATCAGACTTGCCTTTCAGAATAATCACTGTGGGGAACTCCCCTCTACTTGCTAGTTGGGATGCTGTCTGATTTGTACATCATTTCTTAAAGCCAATTAGAGCTTTAAAAAAAAAAAAAGAATTATTGTGGCTGCCTGTGAGAATGGAGTGTTTGGGGCAAGGAGAGTCTAGATACAGTGGCACTAATTAAGATGCTGTTCAATCCAAGTGAGAGATGATAGTGGACTAGACAAGGTAATACCAGTAGGCATGAAGAAATATGGACAAATTTTAAAGCTGCTTAGGTGGTAGAGCTTGTAGAATGTCTTGGCGTATCAGAAGAAAGAAGAGGGAGTCAAGGATAATCCCAGATTTCTGCATTTAAATGATTATGGGTGCCATGCCTTTAATTGGGAGTGTTTGGATGGGAAACAGTTTCAAGAGAAAGATAATAAACTCAGTTTCAAACTTATGGATTTTGAGGTATCTTTAAAACAAACAAGTAGAATTGTCCAGGATCTAGAGAGCAGAGAAAAAGAGGGAGATAAGTCTGGAAATGGAGATTTGAAAGTCATTGGCACATATATAGATTGTAATTAAAGCCAAGAGTTTGGATATGATCCCATAGATGGTAGTAGGTCTAGTAAGGTAAGGGCCATTATTTACCTCTGTATCTGCAAGGTCTAATATTAACTATGTCTGGAACAGAGTAGGTGCTTTGATAATTCTGTTGAACAAATAAATAAACAGTGTGAAATACAATGCAGCCTACTTTGAAAATCTGCCTAAATATAAAATATTAAAGATAAAAATTGTTACAGTATTGGTATGCATCAACCAAGTTTTTAGAAAAGCAGTACTGGAATGGAAAATCTGAAAAAAAGTTGGATAGAATAATAACTACTTGGAAGACAAATGAAATGCATTGCATTTGTACAAATTAAGACACAGTTACAGTCCAAAAATTACCAAAGCAGATTGCAAATGCTATTTTATTATCATTTGTACAGTGTCTGTGACAGTGCAATTAAAATTTGATAGTCATATTTGTCTATGCATAATAATTAGCAAGAGACAAAGAGATTAAAGGGATAGCTAAAACAAAAAACGAGCAACCTGGGGCGCCTGGGTGGCTCAGTAGGTTAAGCCTCTGCCTTCGGCTCAGGTCATGATCCCAGGGTCCTGGGATCAAGCCCCACATCAGGCTCTCTGCTCTGCAGGGAGCCTGCTTCCTCCTCTCTCTCTCTCTGCCTGCCTCTCTGCCTACTTGTGATCTCTGTCAAATAAATAAATAAATAAATAAATAAAATCTTTAAAAAAAAACAAAAAAAAACAAAAAAACGAGCAACCTTTAAACTGCACATTTGGCACCATGGGATCCTGCTTTCACCACTGGCCTGTCATGGTGGCTTGCTTTCTCTTTTCCACTTGCTCCACTCACAGAGCTTAAATGTGGGGACACAACAAAACTCCTCCAGTGTATTATCATGGTAATTTTGTAATTATTTTCAAAGGGAAGTCTTTGAATCTTTTTGTTCTTTTATTGAACATAACATTTAAATGTAGGAATACATTCGCTGGAACCAAACAGTGCCTGCCAGCAGTGGTGATGGATACCAGCTCCATTACTCAAAGAATATGCCCCCACTACTCTTTAAGTATATTTCTCTTTTTCTCTTGATTCTTTCATTTCATTGGCAAACATAGGAACTACACCTCAGAGATTGTTTTCCCCAATTTTTGCATCATAATCTCAGTCACTAATACAAAGCCAAAAGATAACGAGGCGAGTCATTATCAAGTGAGTGAATTGTGGAGGAAAACAAGCTGGCCAAAGTCAGACACAGGTTCACATTACAAGGTACCTGCTCAGTAGGTAGAAGAACTTAAAGAGGATCATTCTATCAATCTGGGCCTTAGTTCTCTCTCTGTGAAGTAAGAGATTGGATTTCGTTACCTCTAAGACCCCTTCCAGCTCTATGATTTTATTATTCTATCCTCAGGAAAATTATATTACTTTAAACTATGTAGATTTTATTAAAACTCGACTTTGCTTCATTATTTTATTTTATCTGTTCTCTATTAAACACTAATTTTTGATATCCTAACTACGTCTCCATGCCCAGTGGAACTAAAGGGCTAGAGACCTAGTAGCATGAATATGGGAATATGATAACACTAAAAACAATGCTTCCAATCCTTGGGCTTTGACCATGTGGCAGGCATTAGTCTAGGCATCTCCCTTTATTTCATTTGGCCTTCACAACACAACCCTATATAGCAAATATTAATATCTCTATTTTATAGAAGATGAAACTTGACAGCTAGAAAGTGCTGTAGCTTGATTTCAACCCCAGGTCTGCTTGCCTCCAGAGCCTGTGCTCTTAACCACCATGTTATATCTGGATTTCTGGCTAGGTTCCACTCTGAGGGTTGGCATGAACTCAAAAGAAGCAGGTAGCACTAACTGAGGAGGTTTTGATGGAGCCATCAGGGTGTTTACCCAGACCTGAGTGAACAAGGAAGGGAGAACCAAAGTTGTGCTGGAGTGCTGCTTGGATTGTGGTGGTAAGTCTGATGAAGTATCACATCCAAGGGGAGAGGCAAGGTTGGAAATGGGAAGATGAACAGTGACAGTGGTAGCCGGAATCGAAGCAGAGTTCTTTCCAAGTCTTCTTCATTAAGGCCAGATATGACAGGATTCTGTGGAAATTCTTCAAAGAGTATCTAGTGGTGGCAGAAGGAAATAAAGTGAAAATATCTATAAGGCAATGAAAATGGATCCCAGGAAACTGGTGGCCAGTAGTTTGTCCTGGAGCTTCTCTCAATGGCTCGTGAAAGGCACGTTAGAGAGGCTTTCCAAATTGGTCAAAGAAGGAAAGAAGAGGTGGATGAAATGTACTAGGCAGAGATCTCATGTGCCTCCTGTATACAGCTAGTAAATAAAACAAGGATTGTTGGTCTGGTGTTCTATAATGCCAGGCCATCTCATTTCACGCCCACTCTTCAAAAAGTTTTTAATCTTAACAAAAGATGATATTGAAACATCAGAAGTAAGTGGGTTGCATTCACCAGGAAAATGCCATCAGCTCTTGGGGCACCTGCATGGCTCAGTCTGTTAAGCATCTGCCTTTGGCTCAGGTCATGACCTCAGGGTTCTGGGATCAAGCCCAGCATTGGGCTCGCTGCTCAGTGGGGAGCCTGCTTCTCCCTCTACCTGTTGCTCCCACAGCTTGTGCGCTTTCGCGCTCTCTCTCTGCCAAGTAAATAAAATCTTTAAAAAAAAAAAAATGCAATCGGCTCTTATAAAGTATTCTTGCTTTTAAAAAAAAGTATGTGAATCTAATCTAATCAAAACACTAATTAATAAGTAGTAAGTAGAGGGGATTAGAGAAAAAGTTAAATGATATCACAAACAAGTAACCAGCTAAATCCTGAATATAAAATATTTTATAGGGCAAGTGTTCCTGTTTCTTCAACCACAAATGATTCAGTTTCTCCAACAAATTAATGACATGAAATAAAGGGAGATGGATTATAGAATAAAATATACTTTATTGGCATTGATTTTAATATATCTGGTCATTTCAAGTAAATAATTGAACAAGAGAGGAGAGGTATATGCATGTGGGTGTCCATTGCTCTATTGTTTTTAATGGTGGAAATACTAGGCTCCATTGAAAAAGATCCAATATTGAGACAGAAGAGTAAATTAAAAGTAAGAAAAAAAGTATGTATGGTATAATATGGTACGGTAATCAGAAAACCTAGATTTTAGTGTAAAGCTACTTTCTACTCTTAGACGTTGAGCAAATTAATCTCTCTGAGACTCAATTTCCTCATTTAAAATAAGGATGATTATAGTTCCTATCTCATAGAGATAGAGATATCTCATGGAGATGCTCTTACAATTAAATATAGTAATGTTAAGCACAAGACCTGGCAGAGCAAACATTTGATATATCCCTCTATGATATAAAACAGACTTTCTAGAGTAGTTATAGCTATCTAGAGAAGAAATTGTGGATTTTCCCTCTTTTTAATTTTAGATAAAATTTCATTGTCACTAAACTATAAAATTTTTGTCATTTTCATTGTGAGAGTGTGTATGTATATTTAAAAAACAAACAAACATGAACAGGGGCACCTGGGTGCCTCTGCCTTCAGCTCAGGTCATGGTCTCAGGGTCCTGGGATCAAGCCTGCATCGGGCTCTCTGCTCAGCAGGGAGCCTACTTTCCCCCCTTTCTCTGCCTGCCTCTCTGCCTATTTGTGATCTCTTTCTCTGTGTGTCAAATAAATAAATAAAATCTTTAAAAAAATAAAAAACTATGAACAAACATAACTTTTTAAAGCAGTGGTAGGTACATAGCAAAACTGAGTGGAGAGTAGAGTTCCCATATCTCTCCTGGTCCCACACATATGCAGCCTTCCCCACTACCAGCCGTGTTTTCTTTTTGAACCATGAGTGTTTTGGGTGTGATATTAAACGGTCATATAAACGGTATTTTTAAGTGATGATTTGATATTGTTCTGTCACTAGAGAAAATAGTCTATGAGATCTCCATCCCATAAGAATTTATATTTAAACTTCTGTTTTCCTATGTAATCTAAATATGGTAAATATCTAAAAAGAGGCATATTTTCTACATGCAGGGTTCTAGATATTTTCTATGTGATCTGTCATTTTCTTTTTAAATTTATTTTTGAGTTCAAGTATAATTAACATACAGAGTTACCAGTTTTATTTTTTTTAAGATTATTTATTTATTTAATAGACAGAGATTACAGGTAGGCAGAGAGGTAGGCAGATCGGCAGGCAGGGAGAGAGGAGGAAGCAGGCTCCCCACTGAGCAGAGAGCCCGATGTGGAGCTTGATCCCAGGACCCTGAGATCATGACCTGAGCCGAAGGCAGAGGCTTAACCCATTGAGCCACCCAGGTGCCCCCAGTTTTATATATATATATATATATTTTAAAATTGGTGATTATGATTGTGGATTTGTCCATTTTTATTGTAATTTTTCTTGTATTCACAGGGCTTTGTAGTGGTCATCTTAATCCTCATTGATCTTCTTTGCCTTCTAGTCTATTTTCTTATATAAACTGTTTACATATGGTAGCATGGGGGAAAGGGGAATGGGGAAATTAGAAAGACATCAACCAGTGTGAAAGCTTACCAGGTATCAACCTCAACTTCCTCATCTGTAAAATGTGGCTGATGACAACAATAGTACCTACCCCAATCCAAATCAACACCTTGAGGTGCCTTGGGGTAAACACTGGGGCTATTACAAAAATCCTGACAAATTTTCCAAAAATCTTAATTGGGAAATAAATCAATGTTGACTTTGAATAATATATGGGCTTGAGAGACCTCACCTACTTGTAGTAATAAAAAACAAGTTATAAAAATTATTTCCCTTGGGGTACCTGGCTGGCTCAGTTGGTAGAGCATGTAACTCTCGATCTTGTGGTTGTTAAGTTTGAGCCCCATGTTGGGTATAGAGATTACTTAACAAAAAAAAAAAAAAAAATCTCTGGGGCATGTGGGTGTTCAGTTAGTTAAGTATCCAACTGTTTTTTTTTTTTTTAAAGATTTTATTTATTTATTTGACAGAGAGAAATCACAAGTAGGTAGAGAGGCAGGCAGAGAGAGAGGAGGAAGCAGGCTCCCTGCTGAGCAGAAAGCCCGATGTGGGGCTCGAACCCAGGACCTGGGATCATGACCCCAGCCGAAGGCAGAGGCTTAACCCACTGAGCCACCCAGGCGCCCCTAAGTATCCAACTCTTGATTTCCTCTCAGGTCATGATCTCAAGGTCATGAGGTTGAGCCTCATGTTGGGCCTTGTGCTATGCGTGGAACCTGCTTAGGATTCTCTCTGCCCCTCTCCCTCTACTCTCTCTCTCTCCTTATCAAATAAATAAATAAACAAATAAATAAATAAAAATCTTTAAAAAAGAAAACAATTCCCTAGCTAAGCTGAAATCCCCAGTGGTCATTACAGTGTGATTAGTCAGTGTTCCTGAATCATGGCTTCATCACCCCAGTTTTCAAAGGCTCTAGAGGAGCTTTCTGCCACTCTCACTTTATGAGTAAATTCTGACTAAACTAGATAAGTTTTAATTCAGTCATACTATTTCTAATATCTCAAGAAAGTAATAGTAGTCAAAATAATAAAGGGGCTTTACTTAATACTTGGTCCTATCACTATCCTCTAAATCATTTAAGACACTCTGTTCATCTCTTTTTTTTCACAAAAGTACATAAAGCCAAACCTAACCTTCTCATGACAAAATACAAAGAAAGAAGTAAGCTTTAAGGTATACAAATAGCGAAAAAGAACATTCTGCATGGAATGGACATGGTTTATAATAAATGTTTAATTTTTCAAAGTGTCTAGATTTAATAAGTTTGTCCAGCTCTGAAAAAGTACCCTTCTCTGGCCTTCATTTATCAGAGCTCAGTTCAGTTTAATAACAAATATTTGGACCTCTGTTGTGTGCTAGGCACTGTTCTAGACTTTCAGGGGAAAACAAAATGGGTAAGACATGGTCCATGGTAAAAGAAATCCTAGCCTGTTTAATAAACAAACAAAGCAAGAATTAACAGAGTTTTATAATAGAGGTTGACCACAGGTAACCTCCATACATTTGGATCATATGGTATTTTAACATTTAATTGAGAGATTTTATTTTTTGTTTTTTTTATTATGTTCAGTTAGCCACTGTATAGTACTGTAATAGTATCATTAGTTTTTGATGTAGTGTTTAATGATTCATTTGTTGGATATAACGCCCAGTGAGAAGTATGAGTTTGGGGTTATCTGGAAGAGTCAGAAAATACAACATTTTGGGCTCACTTTCTTGTATGGTCTCAGCCAACCAGAATTAAGAAGGCTTTGCTCCTTTAGAAGGAGTGTGTACTCCTCAGGTGGCCTTAGTGTGCCTCTAGCCTGCCTCACAAACTAAGGTCATCTCCCTGTCTGCCATAGGAATGGAAGACTGTAACCCTTGTCCTGTACCAAATAATCGCAAACAAGGTAGTATTTTGGATAAACCATGATCACCTTCACAAGCACTTACCAGCTGTGGCTTGATACTTCTTTATATCTAAACATGAGATTTTAAATATAATTTTAAGTATAATTATTATAATAGATACAAGGCTGTAGAAGACCTGGGGGCAGCAAGGAATGATCTTGAGATTTTCTTTGGTTAAAATAAAAAGGTAGGTCTGCAGAACTATCCACAGTGAGTTGGACCAGACTACTCCATAAAAGAGCAGATTCTGAATTGATGTTTGTTCACAATGGCAAACCTACACGTTTATAACACTCTGAGATCTTTCCAGCAAATAACCTAGAAGTGTTACACCGGGATAAGGAGAAAAGTATTTGTTGTTAAGCAGAGAACATTTGTAGTTATTACCCATACAGTCATGCCCTAACTTCAGATGTGTGGTACAGAGCTCTCTACATCTGAAAAAGTCAGCCACCAAAAGCACGAAGCTAAAATGAACTCTGGAAGGAAAAAAATGCACTCTGAAAATAAATTGCCCAGATTCCTCCTAGCAGGTGAATTTAGAACCTGATGGTTAGTTTCTGATTGAAATTTTCAGAAAATGAGTACAGCATTTGAAACCAAAAGTGCAATTACATTCTTGCACTTAATTTTCCACGGCTCAACTGTACAAACTTTATTAAACATGGTTTACACATTTCAAAACCTTAAAAGTGTATTTTTCCATATATATTTCATGTTTTTTTTTTTAAAGATTTTATTTATTTATTTATTTGACAGACAGAGATCACAAGCAGGCAGAAAGGCAGGCAGAGAGAGAGGAGGAAGCAGGCTCCCTGCCGAGCAGAGAGCCCGACCCGGGGCTCGATCCCAGGACCCTGAGATCATGACCCGAGCCGAAGGCAGCGGCCTAACCCACTGAGCCACTCAGGCGCCCCTATATTTCATGTTTTAATAACTTTTTCATCTTTTCATTAAAAGGATTACTTTCAAAACCAAAGTGTAGCAAGAGTTTGTGATGACCTTTTGAAACAAGTAGACTTACGAGTTAAAAGCAATCAATGATTTAGTTTTTCTTGCATTTCTATTTATGGAAATGACAATTCTTCCTTAAACAATGGTCAGTATAATTGACAGAGTCTATGCATTTATTCTTTCTCTGTTTGCCATTCTATGAGTACTGAGGCATAAAGGAAGAGGCTATTATTTGGGACCTTGAGCTGAGCTCATAACTCTGAATCTTAATTCAATCAGTGATCAGAACCCAGTGTAGTACCTTTCTGCTTGGCCTGGAGCAAGAAAGGAGGATCAGCCCAAAAGAACTGAGTGAATAAAGAACCTGAGCTGCAGTAACCAGGGTGCTTATAGATTGAGTGAAAAACCTTATTCCATTAACCATTTGCATTGAAGGAAAGTGTTTTCAAATTTTCTTCTGTAAATGTTCTCTTTCCAAAATCGTTTCTCCCTTACTAACCTAAGAATACATGGTAGAGGAGAAGTTGAATTAAAGCTTGACAGTAAGTGATGTTTGCCAGTAGCTTAGGATGATTTCTGCCCAAGATTTGTAGCTGAACCACCCTAGAGATATGGGTAAATTATGTCCAAAAAAATGTTTGAGGTTTGATGTAAAGACCACACAAGCCAAGACCACCATATTTTACAGAAATTGGATCCCCAAGTAGTACTGGAGCCAACCCCCACCTCTCTACTTTCTAGTGCTCTGAACCACTTCTGAGGCACCAGTGTCTCTCAGCATAATGTAGGTCATCCATACCAGCAATTATTTGAATGGTTTCCACTTGCACAGTCAAGCTTTTACTCTCAAGAAAGAGGGAACACAGGAATTCAGAGAACTTGAGTTTTTTCTTGTGCATTGAACTGTATTGGGACAAAAGCCATTCTACTTGACCTAAATCTGTGTACTTTGTCACTCTCCAAACATAGTCTTGCTTCTCTTGTGTCTGTGTTTTGCATAATCTAGTTCCTTCCACATTTCCTTACTTTCTGAAGCTCCCACTCATCCATGAAAATAAAGCCCAAGCTTCCCTTCCTCTGGAAGGTCTTCCATGATGCCCTCTCTCAAGACCTTCTTATTCTGCATTAAATAAACTTAAATATACTTTAAAGCAATTGTTGTTTTATCTGTTTAACTGTTGCTCGGTGAGCGCAGGTGACATGTCTTTCCTGCATTTAGTATCACATGTTGAGCGGGGGCTCAGAAAACATGTCGAATGAACAACTAATGAATGAATATAGCCATATCCATAAAATCCCACTAGGGTGTTAGTTCCCAGAACAGAGACTGTCTTATTTATGATCAACCAGTATATTGATTCCTATCATTCCCAAGTACCTCCTCTTTCTTTAAAGAACAGAAATGGGAAAGCAAACTTCCTGGCAACCAGCAGTAACTTAATAAATATTTCTTGAATGAATGAGCAATTTTTAAAGTGAAAGACTGGCTTTTTTTTTTTTTTTTTTTTTTTGGTCTTAGACAATTCTGTTGGAAATTAAAATAGGATTTCTTTAACAGAAAATAATCTCTTCAACACCAAAAGGACCTACATTTAAAAGTATTTGGATCCTGGTCTTGAAGCCAAAAGAATCAATGACACAAGTACAGATAGGGCTTAGTAGCAATATAATTGAAACAAGATAATATCTTTAAAAATTAATTTATTGCTTTTCTTTTCTCAACTTCCTTTTATGTGACCACAATGTTTCAAAGAAAGTAGAATGATTAGATTGTGAATAAAAGAGAAGAATGGTACATATCCAGCTTTGCAATTCTGAGGCAGACTTTTGAAAATCAAAGGGCTATCTTGAGGGAGCCCAGAGATCATGACATTAAAGTAGAAAGAGATTAACTGAAGGGCCAAGCTACCATCCCCCACCACTCCTAAGGAGGACCGCAGATACAGAGATGGGACAGCACTTGAGGTCAGGAAATGAAAGAGAAAAGTACCTGACCTTGGGTACCCGTGAAGTACAACAGGAAGAGGCTTGGGGGAGGTGAGGCTGGTCAACATCAGAAGACTGCCCACCATTGTTGGAGTCCTGAACCAGGAGGAAGCTGAGATCACTAATCACTTTAAAGACCATTGCATGAGGCATAGACAGAAGAGCTACTTTGCTATTCCTTCTATCAGCAGGTGTCTTCATGCCACCTGTGGTTTGTCCAGCCTGAGAACATTCACTTGTACCCCAAGACTTTTCTGAATTCTATCTATACTGTCCCATGTAAGTAAATCCCATTTCTTAATTGTTCAAGATCCCCATGAACCTCCTACTCATCCTTTACATAGGTGCATGAGAGAATCCTTGGCTTCTAGGGAGGTGAGGGGAATAGCGTGGCATGGAGGAGAGAGGCCCAGCACAGATACTTGGGAAACACTAGATAGAGTGATTAAATAATTGCCTCCATTACACATATTTTAAATGGAATTGAAGTTTCCTTCACACTCTGTATCAGCCAGAGATGAGATTCAGTTAGCATAATCTTAGTTTAAATCTGGTCAGAACATATCTAAAGTTCAGATCTCTATCCTGAGTACTGAGCATGAGAAACACCCATTCAGAAGAATGTGGACAAGATGATTATATGAGAATAGTCTAATTCTAGATACATGATACATGCAGCCTGAAGAAGAGAAGACTTGGGTGAAGTTTTCTTTTTGGGGGGAGGAGGTAGATAGAGCTGGAACTCATTAGTATGCTCTCCTGAACAATGCCTAGCTCTAGTAGTCAGAGTGGTCCAAAGATGGTTCAAGAACAGTTGGTTGACCACTTGCACTTGTTTACAGTAATGCCACAGGACTTCTGATGGATGAGTAGAATAGTTAGCAGTTGGGGTGACTTCTGACTCTGAGGATCTATAATTCTATTTCATTATTGGTCACTCACTCTTTGTCAGCCATTGTGCTATAACTGGTAAAGATGTAATGGAGCAAAATGGCTTCTCTCATGCAGCTTATAGTCTAGAGGAGAGAAGATAGACATTGATCAAAAAAAAAAAAATCACACAAGCAAATACGAATTTCTGTGAAACAGCTGTTACAAGTGAGAAATCCACAGCACTATGAGAGTGTTTTTGAGGAGTATACCTGGGCAGGAAGATGGGGATAACACCCTGAAGATATGACTCTTGATCAGAGATTGAGAAAGTGTAGGAGCTATCCAGGAGAAGAAGGGAAGAGCAATCAGGATCACTGGAAGCAGCAGCCCCCTCTCTCTGTTTCCAGGTGGAAAACAATACACCTCATTGAGAGCCAATATGGCACAATTATTAAAAGATAGACTTGAATTGCATATCCTCCACTTATGAGTTGTGTGTTCTTGGGTAAATTATTTAGGATCTCTGAACTTAAGTTTTCCTATCTGTCAAATTGGGAAAACATCTACCTCACAAGATTGTGGGCTAAGATAAATAGAATAACGAATATAAAATGCTCAGCCCATGCCTAATACTTACTGTTTATTAAACTTTGGCTATAATCCATAAATAGACATGACATGACAATGACAATTTATTCACTGAAGGCAGAACATAAACCTTTCAAAAACTGTAAACCAGTAGATTCTGGGATTGAGTAACCCAGCAGTAAGGCAGAGAGCCCTAAACCATTAATGGTAGGGAGTATGAACTGTCGTCTACAAACTTTAAAAGGAATCCCGAAAAGATTCTCCATTTTGCTTTGAATCTAATTAAACCTTACCCTTACCTGGATCAAGAATTTTTTTTGTTAGATCAAAGAATTGTGCCAAACCAAGGAATTCAATCTCAAATTCTAATCTTCAGTCCATCACAGTCATTTGATTATTTCACTATCTAACCCTCACCCCTTAAAGGCAGGCAACTCAACTGGCTAAAGTCTCTGTCCATTTCCCCACCTGGGAACTTTCCTCTCTGGTGGTGGTGGTAGTGTTTCTTCTCCTTTCCCTCCTTCTTCCCCTCCTCCTCCTTTCCTTCTCCTCCACCATTACCCCCCCCCCCCCACCATCACCATAAGGCATGGGGAAGGGTAAATGCACAAGGGAATGAATATTCTTACATCACTTTTCTCCCACTCCTTCCATCTTCTGCCAGTGCTTCTCACGACTGACTCTGATTGGAAGCCACAGAACAAGAGAGTCAAATATAGTCCTCAAAGGTCAGCCTTCTCAAGCACAGAGTAGGTTAAAGAAGGGCAGATAAGGAATCAAAGTTGGGGGTGGATGGTGGTAAATGTCATGTTTTCACCTCGAGGAACATTTATGTCATCGAAAGAAATTAGTTATTCTTGGAATGACAAAAGTGTAGAAATGGAGAAATGATTAGTGGTACTCAGGGGTGGGTTGGGAGGAAAGGAAGTGTGGCTATAAAGGGGCAACAGAGGAATCCTTCTGGTGATGGAAATATTCTGTATCTTGACTGTTTTGGTATCTGTATCCTAAATGTGATGTTCTATAGTTTGGTAAGATATTTCCTTTGGGGAAAATTGGGTAAAAGTACATGAGATTATTCATATTATTCTTACAACAGCTAGTGAATTAAAACTGTGTTCTTTAGAAAATCAAAAAATTTTTTCAAACAAGCTTTAGGTAAGTATTAGTGGGGTGGCAAACTGAAAATCCCTACCGGGTCCAGAGAGGTATAATAACTAAGAAAGATGGGATGTCAGTTAAAAAAAAAAAAACAAAAACAAAAACAAAAACAAAAAACCATGCAGACACTACAAATAGTGGAAAATGGTGCTTTATAAATGGCCTCCAGTTGGGGGCTACACTGAGGTATGGTAGGATTTCTGCAAGTTGGAGCCTCCTCCTGCTCATTTCCAGCCTATTGTTACCGTAACCAAAATCAGGGCCAGATGTTACCAGATTTCTTATTTTTCCTTTGCATTAGTCAGAGTTCTGTTACAGAAAATAAAAACTACTCTGGCTATTTTCAGCACACAGGGCAAAGGGCTTCCGACAGGGAATTAGGTGCTTACAGTGTACTGAGGCTGGGCTTGCAAGGCTGACTGCCAGAGGAACAATGAAGAACCGGCCCCCGAGGAAGCTGCCGATTTTGCTGGTCAGGAAGATGGGAAATCAGGAAGTTCCCCTGCACCATTAACTCTAGGAACAATGTAGAGATCAGGAAGCTACTGATGCTGTTACTGTTAACCCTGGAGCCAAGCTTTACCTGTTAGGTCCATACTGGTAACAAAAATAACAACAGCTGAAAATGCTGCTGACCTCACTTGTTGATCTTCACAAAGCTAGCGACAAGAATGCTCTTGCAGAAAATCCCAAAGCGCCCTTGATCATGCCTGCCACAGGGGCAGTGGGGATCTCGACCTTTCAAACCTCACTTGAATGCATCTGCCCCTCAAAGCTAAAGCTAAATGGCTTCTGGTTGCCCAGATTACAAAAGGAATTATCATATGGTTTCACTGATTTGTGGAGCATAACAAATAGCATGGTGGACAAGGGGAGACGGAGAGAAGGGAGTTGAGGGATATTGGAAGAGGAGGTGAACCATGAGAGACTATGGACTCTGAAAAACAATCTGAAGGGGGTTTTTTTGTTGTTGTTTTTAAAGTTCGTTCTTCTTCTTCTTTTTAAAGATTTTATTTATTTATTTGTTTGTCAGAGAGAGAGCACAAGCCGGCAGAGCCGCAGGCAGAGGCAGAGAGAGAAGCAGGCTCCCCACTGAGCAAGGAGCCCGATGCGGGACTCGATTCCAGGATCCTGGGATCATGACCTGAGCCAAAGGCAGCGGCTTAACCAACTGAGCCACCCAGGCATCCCAATCTGAGGGTTTTGAAGGGGCGGGGGTGGGAGGTTAGGGGAACCAGGTGGTGGGTATTGGAGAGGGCACGGATTGCATGGAGCAATAGGTGTGGTGCAAAAACAATGAATACTGTTACACTGAAAAAAAAAAAAAAAAAAAGAATTCTAACTGCTCACCTTCCGGGGGTGTGAAGGAAGGAGTGGCGGACATGTGGAACGTATGTAGAGCAAGAATCCATTTTAGCATCATATTGTATTTTTTTTTAAGATTTTATTTATTTATTTGACAGAGAGAGATCACAAGTAGATGGAGAGGCAGGCAGAGAGAGAGAGAGAGAGGGAAGCAGGCTCCCTGCTGAGCAGAGAGCCCGATGCGGGCCTCGATCCCAGGACCCTGAGATCATGGCCTGAGCCGAAGGCAGCGGCTTAACCCACTGAGCCACCCAGGCGCCCAGCATCATATTGTATTTTTAAGCAGAAATCACTTGAGCTCTTAAATGCTGATAATTAAATCATTACTTTTAAATTAATGGGTAGGCCAATAATGTGGGAGTTGATGAGATACATCTGTGAACAGATTCAGCTTCATGGCAACTAACTGGAGGGTAGGTTTTGTTTTTTGTTTTTAAAGATTTTTTATTTATTTATTTGACAGACAGAGATCACAAGTAGGCAGAGAGGCAGGCAGAGAGAGAGAGGAGGAAGCAGGCTCCCCGAGGAGCAGAGAGCCCGATGCGGGGCTGGATCCCAGGACCCTGAGATCATGACCTGAGCCGAAGGCAGAGGCTTTAACCCACTGAGCCACCCAGGCGCCCCTGGAGGGGAGGTTTTGATACACTTCCGCTCATAGAAGAAGAAAGGCTTAAGCCCTATCCCTCCCACCTGCCCATATATGAATAACAGTTTATATAGTGCTATGCTATAGTGAAAACACTTTATTTTTTTTTAAGTTTTTATTTACTATTTGGCAGAGAGAGACATAGGGAGAGAGAAAACACAGGCAAGGGGAGTGGGAGAGAGAGAAGCAGGCTTCCCACAGAGCAGGGAGCCCCCATACGGGGCTGGATCCCAGGACCCTGGGATCATGACCTGAACCAAAAGCAGTTGCTTAACAACTTAGCCACCCAGGCACCCCAGTGAAAATGCTTTAAATGTAATTATTACTAGTAAATGCTTGATGAAATAAGATTCCAACAATATACAAATACAGTAAAAATTTATTTTTCTCCTCTCACATTGTCAACTCCTCAGATGTAACCTTCAGTAACATTGTGAAATAAATCAAACTTTGCTGTGTTTGATTGAATATTCTAGAAGCACTCTGTTTCTGGGGGTTTGCCAGGTGGTCTGCCAAGAGAAAGCTAGAACCAAGTGTTTGAAGCGTTTGAACTCATGCAAAAATCTACCTGGTGTACACTGCTGGGGGGTTTAACTGCTGATGAGAATCTATCCAGTATATATTGCTGGTGAGTCTGTTGACTGAGGAATGGGTTTACTGTCCAAAGCAGAGAGTACATATTCAGCCTGAAAACAAATACAATTTCCATAACATTTTATAATCAAGCAAACAAATAAATTTCCTATATCAGATGTATTTTACAAGCTTCGTGGTAATCTCAGACTTTGTGGTTAATGGTCATATTTGTTGCTCATACTTGAATATCTTAGTGTCATCCTTTTCTCAATAAACATTCAAGAAGGGGACAATAATTTATTCTAAAACACTGTTGGCAAATATTTAAGCTTACCTTTCAACAATGTTCCTTGTTTATTGTGCTCCTGTTTTCACCAGCAAGTAAATATTCTCTAACCTTCTCTTTCCTATCTTATGGAGGAGAATAATATTCAGCACTTCTCAGAGTACTTGGGTCAACAAGACATTGTCTTCTCAAGGCAACTCGTCAAATCCATAGTGATCTATAATTTCATTTACATTTAGCCAAAGTCAAACAGGGGTTTAGGCTTCTAATTATCATTTCCACAGATATATATATATATAGACATATCTATATCTATATATATATATTTGAGATATTTGTAGTATATATATATTTGTGTGCACGTGTGTATGTAGAGAGAGCAACCTGTGAGCATAAGTGCAGATGCACATTTGTATCATATCATTTTTTCAAACACATGAACATGTTATCTTATTCAGTTGTCACAAAAGCATATGAGGAAAGCAGGTTACCTTTTTTTTTTTTAAGATTTTATTTATTTATTAGAGAGACAGAGAGAGCGCTCATGGGGCTGAGGGCAGGGGGAAGAGCAAAGGGAGAGCGATAAGCAGACTCTGCACTGAGCATGGAGCCCAATGGAGGGCTCGGTCTCAGGACTCTGAGATCATGACCTGAGCTGAAACGAAGAGTCAGATGCTTAGTAGCTTAATTAGTATTATCTCCAAAGAGGCTTAAAGAAGTTTAGAGGCTTCATTAAGTAAACCCAACTAGTAAACCATCAGACTGGATTTGGGTCCTCTGTGTCCAGTCCTCTTTTCCCTAAACTGTGTGCCTTATTATAGAAGTCAAAAAATTTACCTGAAGGGCTTTAGAGTTCACATCCCAGCTCCTGGAAAGTGGGGAGCACAAAGAGTAGGTGAGGTGTTTTCTCTCCATAGCATCTCTTCATCTTCCAGTTCTGGCGCTTAGAATCTGCTGTTGCTCATGACCAAAGCCTGTGTGTGTCCAGTGCTCCAGGAACAGGGTAAATATTTTGCAGCCTCTTGTCTGAATTCTTGACTTTAGTTCATCCAGAATTTAGGTTCTGATTTGGTTTTCTTCAGTCTTCTTTGCATTTGGAGAACTACTCCTTAACCTTTATGTTTTTCTTATTAAGATACTTTTATATGTTAATTGTAATTAATTTAGAAGAAAATATCTTCATAAAGATAAGAAAATAGAAATCAGCAGTAATGCTGGTTTCATCCAAATATTTCTACCACTAAAGTTCTGATGTATAGCTTTTCTTAGTCAGTTCAGGCTGCCACAACAGAATACCATAGACTGGGTAGTTTAAACAATAAGCATCTACATCTCACAGTTGTGGAGGAACTGAGAAGGTGAGAAGTCCAAGATCAAGGTTCCTGCAGATTCACTGTCTAATAAGAATCCTCTTTCTGGTTTGCAAACTCCCTTCTTGATGTGTGGAGAAAGAGAGGAGCTCTGGTTTCTCTCCCTTCTTATAAGGGCATTAATCCCAATATGTGAGCTCCATCCTCAGGACCTTATCTAAACCCAGTTATTTCCCAAGGGCCCCACCTCCAGATACCATCACATTGGGGATTAGGGCTTCAGCATATGAATTGGAGTGGAAAGAGGGGACACATTCTATCCGTAGCACTTTCTTCCTTTATAAATGTAAACTTTTAAAATGAGATTAAACTGTTTATTCTCTTTGGACTTGCTTTTTTTTTTCTTCTCTAGAAATAAAAATATATCACAAGTGCATTTCTATGTCATTAAATAGTTTTCTACAAGAACATCTTGGATGACTGTCTCACTCATGGTGTCAGGTGCATTGTTCACATACTGGTTGGGCTTTTCAATTATTTCTATTCTTTAACATTCTGGGTAAACATAGCATATCATTTCCTGTCTCTTATGGAGCACAGGGCAGTGAAACCTAACCCCATGTATAGCCCCTGTAAGAAGTAATCTTATGCATCCTTATGACAGTTCTCTTCACAGAAAGCAACATTCGATTGGATAAAGCCACCCTATTGGCACTCAGCAAGCAATTAGCCTAATCATTTGATAATTTTAACTTAAGAGACACAGAAAATGTAGCTGAGAGGAGGCATTTTAAATGAAAGATGCCTTACAACCTAATACTTGCAACCAAAAGAAACTTGACTAAAAAACACTGTGATAAAAGCTTGAGGCTGAGTCATTTTGCTTTTATTTTTGTTTTACTTATTTATGATTATTTCTTTAGAATAATTCTTAGAATGGGTGCCTGAGTGGCCCAGTTGGTTGGGCATCCAACTCTTGGTTTCAGCTCAGGTTCTGATTTTGTGGGATGGAGCCCCACATCCAGTGCCAGGCTCTCTACTCAACAGGGAGTCTGCTTGAGGGTTCTCTCCCTTTGCCCCTTCTGCTGCTCTCTCTCTTTTTCTCTCTCCCTGAAATAAACGAATACTTTTTTTTTAAGATTTTATTTATTTATTTGACAGAGAGAAATCACAAATAGGCAGAGAGGCAGGCAGAGAGAGAGGAGGAAGCAGGCTCCCTGCTGAGCAGAAAGCCCGATGTGGGGCTTGAACCCAGGACCTGGGATCATGACCTGAGCCGAAGGCAGCGGCTTAACCCACTGAGCCACCCAGGCGCCCCACGAATAATTTTTTTTAAAGGTTAATTCTTAGATGTGGGATTCTAGCTCAACTTTATACATTTTTTAAAGAATATTGATGTGTATTACCAAATTACTCTCTAGAAATGATATTCTTCCCTCAACCATCATTGAAGTTTAATTTATCCAGTTTGATTTCCAAAATTGTATTTCATTGTTTGAAGTTGCACATCTATGATTTCCAAGTGAGCTTTAACATTTTCTATGGGTATTGGCCATTTGTATTTCTTCTTTTGTGAATTGCCTGTTCCTATCATTTGCCCATCTTCTTCTGTTGAAGTAGTCATATTTTTCTTATTGATTTTAAATAACTTTATATATTACAGACTTTAATCTTGATCTTGATCTATTTTATTGTGAGCTGGTAGAAATCAGAAGGAAAGTCAGGAAAAGAGGGACCAAGGATTTGGGTTGAACGTCTGCAGCCAAAAGAGGATCAGGTCAAGGGACACTCCATCTCATGACCCTCCTTCCTCATTCCTAGACTTATTTTTAATGTGGGGGTACAGGTGTTACACGGGGCATTCACAGACTTTCAAAAGGGTATATAGACATAGATTTTTTTTTTTAAGATTTTATTTATTTATTTATTTATTTGACAGAGAGAGAGAAAATCACAAGTAGGCAGAACAGAAGGCAGGGAGAGAGGGGGGGAAGCAGGCTCTCTGCCCAGCAGAGAGCCCAATGTAGGGCTCGATCACCAGACCCTGATATCATGACCTGAGCCGAAGGCAGAGGCTTAACCCACTGAGCCACCCAGCTGCCCTGACATAGATATTTTTTAAGGAAACTAATTTCCATATCTCCAAATTTCATATAACTTGTGCCTAAGTTGTGACTGCCTAGGAAATCTTTTCCTACCTCCCTTTTCCAGCAGTGTTTCTCCCATTTTACAAAATTATGCTATGGTAATTTGCACTCAGGTATGCATATAACTCAATGGGAATTGAGTGACATTTGTTATACCTGCCTTCATTCCCATCTACATGAGCAAAATTTCTGAATGTTTTTATTAAGAGATTCATTTTCTACAATGAAATTCTTAATAATGACCTATCAAAAGTGGCAATATGTTCATGTTGTTTTGATCAGTTCTGCCATATATGGATCAGGATAGTGTAAGAACCCTAAAACTTCAGTGGCTTAACACAACAGAATTTACTGCTCGTCCATATCACAGTCTGGCAGAGACAAAGAGGCTCTCCTTGACAGTAGATAACTCTGTTTCCATCTTGTATCTCCGAGGTCTCGGAGTTCCCAGCTTCCAACTGGAAGACAAGAGAAAGAGAGCATAAGAACTTAAGCCACTCTTAACTGCCTAGGACAGGAAGCAATATATCATTTTCGTCCATACTCCCAACGGGAAACTGAGAAATATAATCTTCCTATACCTGTAGGAAGAGAAGAGGGTGTGGTGAACACAGCATTGTCTCTGCCACAGGTACTCCAGGTAATATTGGTAATGACAGCTCAATCCAGATGAATTTTTTTTTAACAGTCTTATGGCCACAATTTTTTTTTTTACATTATAACATAAAACTGAAAAAGGATAGTTTTTCAAAATTACTTTAAGAGATAGTGAATAAAAATATTAAAGCCTAGTGCCCTGCACTATTTTAGGGAAACGCCTACCCAATTTGATTTCATTTAAAAGCTAACAAGAAAGAAAGAAAAATACATCGTTAGCAGGACCGTTTCTGCTATAGTGGATTTGCAGCTGCTGGGGGCTGCACACTGCAGTCATTTATAATGCCACCTTCCTAGGAAGTCCAGGGATAGGGAGTTCCAGGTACAGAAATGTATTTCTTGTAGGGTTCACATGTCAAGGTGACAACCAGACCCACTGCTGGCCACACCCTGCTTAGCTTTGTGGTCAAGCTCCCTTAGGATTGAAGTTTTCCACCTTGAAGTCAGTGAATTCTTATTACCTTGCTCATCAGCTGGTCATATTGAACCACTCTGCCAACTAAATAAACATCCTACAACTTTTCAGAAGAATCTAAAGAAGCCTGTCTTTTTGACTATGGAAGACAGCAGTTTTCGACAGGGGTCTAGCTCTCCTTCCTAAAAAGGCCCATTGACCTTTATTGCAAGTGAAATAGCTTATGGGAACAGTAAATGGCTAACCTTACTGTAGCATAAAATAGAGCTCCCGACAGCCTCTCTTCTCTCAGCACTGGCGAGAGGCCTATAATA
Organism: Lutra lutra; assembly: GCF_902655055.1. Lineage (NCBI taxonomy): Eukaryota > Metazoa > Chordata > Mammalia > Carnivora > Mustelidae > Lutra > Lutra lutra. The sequence goes on from NC_062278.1 coordinate 85,979,859, forward strand.
GCATCCCTCATAAAAGCCTCCGTGCTATTTCCCAGGTGCAAACCTTTACAGAAGTACAACTAGGGAGTTTCCAAAATTGCTCCAAGAGAAGATTGTCTAAGAATAATGCCAACTATTTAACAGATGTATCTTGACCAGAATTTGAGATCACTTTATTTTTGCATATGCACTTTTAGTGTAAGTGACAACAGGCAGTATACTGGAAATACAGGAGGGCAAGCTTACATGAAAAGGCTATTGAATAAATGGATAAATAAATTACTTTTGAAAAAAAAAAACCATTGAGAATGCCATCTGATTTGGAGATTAAAGACCAAATTCTACTTTCTGAAACTTGGGTCAGGTTTCAAAAAATAAATAAACAATTCTCTAATTCTTCTTGGGCACCAACCATTTGCAAGTGCTATGGGGACCAAGAAGAAAGATGTGATGAACTTACAAATCAAAAATTCAGAAAGTCCTTTCCTGATCAACATGCAGTCACTCCCTTCACATACCTTATTTTCTCTTCATCATGGAATTTATCACTACCTGACATTTGTCCTCTATTTCTTTACTGGTCTGTCTCCCACAAGAATGTAAGCTCCTGGAATGTTGAGACTTTGACCATTTTGTCCATAGCTGTATCCCCAGGATTCTGAACAGAGTCCAGCATGACTTTCCAACAATCTTGTCAAAGGATGAGTAAATCTCTACCCTCAGAGGGACCGTGGACTCAAAAGACAGAAAAATGAAGCCCCAAGTATCAATTCATGTATCTATTCAGTAAAAAGGAGTTCAAACAAAGTAATAGAGCCTCGAAGAATTGATGGATCTTTTAATTAATTAATTTGTTTATTTATTTGACAGAGAGATCACAAGTACACAGAGAGGCAGTCAGAGAGGTGGGGGTCGGGGGGGTGGAAGCAGCCTCCCTGCTGAGCAGAGAGCCCCATGTGGGGCTCCATCCCAGGACCCTGAGATCATGACCTGGGCCGAAGGCAGAGGCTTAACCCACTGAGCCACCCAGGTGCCCTGAAGAATTGATGGATCTTATGGAAAGAATCAAGTTTCCTAGAAGAGATTAGATTTGACCTCAGTTTCCTGGCTACTGTGGGACCGGGGGGCAGGGCACACTGTGGAATACATATAGGGAATATTTTTTCCATGCGTATGACTTTATATGAAATGAACTGTTGCTACTAAAGCCTTCACGATAGTCAACAAGTCAATTAGCCTTTGTTCAGGACACTTTCTATACCCTGCAGCATGCACTGGTCAGTTCTTCCTCCAAATGGGTGTCCAGATCGTTCCCAGTTCTGCCCTCTCAGCCCAGGTCATCGAATTTAAAAATCCAGTCTTTAAAAAGAAGTCAATCTATAATCTAACAGTAATTTAAAGAGACCTTCACCTGGTGTTAACTCTCAAGGGCACTTCTAAATTGTATAATCTTCATGATGTCAGGTTACACTGTGATTGTCTTGCGGGTACCTTGGGGATAGGCCATGTGTCTGTGAATGGGGTATGAGCGCTTCTTAGAAGGGAATGGATCTTCTGGCTATCATTCTAGAAGTTATCAATCTTGGATAGAAAATAAGAACTCTGGAAATGGACCTACATTTATGTCAGAGATTACCTTCCTTCTCTCTCTGGGCAGGTAGTTAGTATTGTCCAAAGTCTAGGAGGAAAAGTTTCTCTTGACATCTGGAAGCAGATGGGGATTGAGGCAGGTTAACAGCCCCATAGAGAACCCCTAAGGTCAGTCTGGGATATGTGATACTATTTCTCTTCCATTCACTTCCTAGTCTAAAAACATCTTGTTATGTTTAATCCGGATATCAGCTGTCTAGTGAGATGAAGGGGAGAATCTGTCTCGCATTGGTTGGAAGGACAGAAGGGAGAAGGGTTCCCTGTCATCCTCAGACCAGCGTGGGGTCAGCTGCAGTGTCACCAGCAGAGGATATCCGTGCTGAACAGCATTTTCTGAAAGCCGTTTGTGGTAATGATAGCAGGGCACAGAAAATAAGGAGACCCTGCTTGCCTTGAGTATGCTTGAAATGGCCTCTGAGAGCACCTGGAAACCTGAAGAAAAAGCTGAGGGACAGTTAGAAGCAGAATTTTCCCTTACAGTCAGGACAGGGGGTGTTTGAGCTACCAAGTTTAGTCATTAAAAATTAACTTGCTCTAGAAAAACTTTTAGTCAAATTGAAATTTTATACATGTTATTTTTATAGTGGCAAGGAGCTTTCCATTTATTCTAATTTTTTCTAAGAAAGTAACTTGATTAATCGTAAAATACAAAAAGGTTTCCCATTAAACTATAGAAGAAAAGTTTGGGGCACCTGGGTGACTCAGTTGATTAAGCGTCTGTCTTCAGCCCAGATCATGATCCCGGGGTCCTGGGATAGAGCCCAGCCTCCACTGGACCTCCATCAGTCTCCCTGCAGGGAACCTGCTTCTCCCTCTCCCTCTGCCTCCGCCCTGCTTGTGCTCTAGCGCACCCACACTCTGTCTCTCAAATAAATAAAACATTTTTTAACAAAAAGATAATATTGTTAACATATTTAACTAATATTAAGTACTACCCAATTAGAGAAAAGAAAAAAAATGTATAAGAAATGGGAAAGAATGAGCCAAAATGATAACTATTTATAAATGATATAATCACATGACTAAAAGAGAGCCACATGGGAAACTATTGGAAATAACACAGTAGGAAAACTAGTTGTTAAGTGCAGTAACTAATAACCAGTAGCCTTACTATATAAGAACCACAAGTTAGAAAAGTGTATTGAAAAAAGTCCCATTTAAAACAGTACTTAGGGGACGCCTGGATGGCTCAGTTGGTTAAGCAGCTGCCTTGGGCTCAGGTCATGATCCCAGTGTCTGGGGATCGAGTCCCACATCAGGCTCCTTGCTCAGCGAGGGGCCTGCTTCTCCCTCTGCCTCTACCTGTGCTCACTCTCTCTGACAGATAAATAAATAAAATCTTTAAAAATATATAAAAATAAAAAAAAATAAAACAGTACTTAGAGGAATAAAATACCTTAGAGTAGAAGTAATAATAAACATGCAAGATGTATATGATTGAATCCTGAGAGAATAAAATGGCATTTGCTATGTTTAAATTAAAAATAAGTATTATAAAGATGTTAACGTTCTTAAAATTAATTTTTTTAAAGACTTTATTTATTTTTTGAGAGAGAGAGGGAAGGCACAGAGGGAGCGTGACAGGGAGAAGCAGACTCCCCACTGAGCAGTGAGTGGGACGTGGGGATCGACAAGGGGCTCAGTCCCAGGACCTGGAGATCATGACCTGAGACAAAGGCAGCCAGCCACTTAACCAACTGAGCCACCCAGGTGCCTTCTTAAAATTAAATTATTAACTGAATGTAATACCTATAAAAATGCCAACAAGATTTTTCTGGTGGCAAATAAAGATCTTCATTACAGAATTATTATAATTGCAATAGCCTTGAAACAATCTGAATGTACGTCAAGATGAGATGGGTTAAATTATGGCCTATTCCCAAAGGATGCCATTATGGTATCCTCCTATTTAAACAAATAAGGGAGATCTACAGGCCTGGATGTGAAATAATCTTTAAGATATATTATTAATGTAAAGATCAAGTTGCAGAAACACACACACAAATGGCATATCTATGTTTATGTGTACATATACACACACACAGATATATACAGAGAGGATTTCATGTGTGTGCTTGCGGGTGTGCGCGCACACACAGACACACTTCAAAAAGCACCCAGGAAACTTTGCCAGTGGAGATGTGGAATGGGAATAGGGTAAAAAAGACTTACCTTTCCCCATATATCCTTTTTATGCCATTTGGTGTTTTTATTATGTATATGTCTTAACTTTTCAAGAGAAAAAAAATCATTTTTAAGTAAAAGAAGAACGAAGAACATAGACTTAAAAAAGAGCACTTGTTCAATTTAACAGTACCTACTAACATGTAGGTGAGCATTCCTATATCTACTAGCTGGTCAACTTCTCCCCATCCTAGAGAAACTGTTGCCCATGTGCATAAATAAGCATGTACAGGGACAGAAAGACATGGCATTGCCGGGCGGAGGTGGGGGACAGCAACTAAAATGTTATCTTTTTCTATAGTATCTACTACTTAGATTGTGAATAAATATTTATAATAACAAAAGTTTGAAACATCTCCATCAGCAGGGCAGAGAGATCTTTTGTTTGTTTGTTTGTTTTGTTTTAATTAATTTCAGAGTAACAGAATTCATTGTTTATGCACCACACCCAGTGCTCCATGCAATACGTGCCGTCCATAATACCCACCACCAGGCTCCCCCAACCTCCCACCCCCCGCCCCTTCAAAACCCTCAGATTGTTTTTCAGAGTCCATAGTCTCTCATGGTTCATCTCCCCCTCCAATACCCTCAACTCCCTTCTCCTCTACATCTCCCCATGTCCTCCATGTTATTTGTTATGCTCCACAAATAAGTGAAACCAATGATAATTGACTCTCTCTGCTTGACTTATTTCACTCAGCATAATCTCTTCCAGTCTTGTCCATGTTGATACAAAAGTTGGGTATTCATCCTTTTTGATGGAGGCATAATACTCCACAGTGTATATGGACTACATCTTCCTTATCCATTCGACCATTGAAGGGCATCTTGGTTCTTCCCACAGTTTGGCGACCGTGGCCATTGCTGCTATAAACATTGGGGTACAGATGGCCCTTCTTTTCACTACATCTGTATCTTTGGGGTAAATACCCAGTAGTGCAATTGCAGGGTCATAGGGAAGCTCTATTTTTAATTTCTTGAGGAATCTCCACTCTGTTCTCCAAAGTGGCTGCACCAACTTGCATTCCCACCAACAGTGTAAGAGGGTTCGCCTTTCTCCACATCCTCCCCAACATACGTTGTTTCCTGTCTTGCTAACTTTGGCCATTCTAACTGGTGTAAGGTGGTATCTCAATGTGGTTTTAAATTGAATCTCTCTGATGGCTAGTGATGATGAACACTTTCTCATGTGTCTGATAGCCATTTGTATGTCTTCATTGGAGAAGTATCTGTTCATGTCAGGGCAGAGAGATATTTAATAAATTTTGGTACAGCTAAGTATTTTGCAGAAGTTAAAAGGAAGGCAATATATAACATAAAAGATGTTCATGTTATAATGTTATTAAGTGAAAAATCAAATGATAGGACAATGTATGTGTAGTAGTAATTTTTTGCATAAGCATAGAAAATTAGGGAAGGAAGCATACAACGCCATAAATAATAGATGCCTGAGTCAGACAGTATTTTAGTTACTTCCAAGCCAAACCTGCTTCTCCCCATCTCCTTCCAAACTGCCTCCTGAGGGAGTAACCGTTTCTGATCTGGGCTGTGAATCAGCCCCATTTGCTGATGTAACCTTGGCTCCAACCTGGCCTTTTGCAGCTCCTCATTGGGGTGCAGAGCTCACTTATAGCCACTATCAACATTATTCTCTGGTTCCCATTCTGAAGCTTCTCCTGTGTATGGGCTCCTGGGAATTTTGCATATGAGAGAAATGATGGGATTAATGTGTTTCTGTGCCTCCACCATAACCTCTAACAGATAATTCCAGGTTCTTTTAGGAAGGATTTCACCTTCTCACTTATTATACTTTTAACATCGGCATCTATGTATTTTTTTTTTAATTTGTGAAACCAAAAAATAAATGTAAGAATACAAAGAAACTGTGACATTACTAAGAATAAACTTAACCTTACACATAAACATAAAAATAACACATGTAAAATGGTATTTTCTGATGCTTCTCACCATGATGTTCAAAGGATTTGTGACCACAAGAGGATTAATAACCATCATACTAAACCTAGTGTTTAGTCTTTTTTGTTTGATTGTTTTTTTCTTATACTTGTTTTTGGTTTTTCAAAATGGGTAATATATTATTATATCATATTTAGTTAAAAAGAATATTAAATTAGGTCAATTTACATCTTTAACAGATAAATTTTAGTTTACACTATTAACATTTAATCAGGAAAAAGAACAATTACTTTTCTTTAAACATTTATTAAGCTTATTAAAATCTTAGTTCATGTATCCATTCATTTTGATTCACATGGTTTTCTCTCCCTTTCTCCCATGAGAGAAAATTTCTGAAATAATTTTAGGAAAGAAAATATGGTATTGGGACAAAGGCTATAAAAAAATTAATACCACCTGGTGCAAATTTTCAGTTTGCTTTTTACAGCTTCCCTTCTTTGAGTTTGCAATACATAAATAAATGCATTAATTTAATACAACCTTCAACAGCTGTGAGCATTTTATATAATTTTTAATTGCTTATTAATTTCTACTAAAGTTTTCTCCTTTATTCATCAAATAAGGTCATCTTTTGAAACATATCTGTTTGTTTACTGATAAACATTTTCAGATTTAGAACCTTACTGCTGGAAGCCTTCCTACATAAGGAAAAATTTGGTGAGACACATTTCCTCACCATCAGTGTAGCACAATGCTTTATCCTAGCCAGGTCCACAAATCATAAAATATTAGTAAAAATGGACATTGTAAGATAACACTTTGATATAGAGTTAATTCAAGGGCAGGTGATAACGTAGATATGCACTGTGTGATGCACATGGGCCCCACCTCTACATTCAGCTGTCTGAGAGCATCCTCAGGGATAATGGCACCATCAAGGGAACCTCTTGATACAAGAACTATAGCATCATTTAAAGGACTATGGAAGGATGGATGAATTTAGAGCAATAAGAAGAATGAAATTCAACATGATACTCTATGTGGAAAACCCAAAAGACTCCACCAAAAAGTTGTTAGAACTGATACAGGAATTCAGCAAAGTCGCAAGATATAAAATGAATGCATGGAAGTCACTTGCATTTCTATACATTAACAATGAAGCAGCAGAAAGAGAAATCAAGGAATTGATCCCATTTACAATTGCACTAAAACTCTTAAGATACCTAGGAATAAACTTAACTAAAGAGATAAAGGAGCTGTACTCTGAAAACTTTAGAACACTTATGAAAGAAATTAAAGACACAAAGAAATGGAAAAATATTCTATGCTCATGGATTGGAAGAATAAATATTATTAAAATGCTTATGCTACCCAAAGCAATCTATACATTCAATGTAATCTCAAACAAAATACCATCAGCATTTTCACAGAGCTGGAACAAACAATCCTAAAATGTGTATGAAACCAGAAAATACCCTGAATAGCCAAAGGAATGTTGAAAGAAAAAAGCAAAGCTGGTGGCATCACAGTTCCAGACTTCAAGCTGTATTACAAAGCTGTAATCATCAAGACAGCATGGTACTAGCACAAAAAGAGACACATAGATCAATGGAACAGAATAGAGAACTCAGAAATGGACCTTCAACTCTATAGTCAACTAATCTTTGACAAAGCAGGAGAGAATATCCAACGGAAAAAAGAGTCTCTTCAACAAACCGTGTTGGGAAAATTGGACAGCCACATGCAGAATCAAACTGAACCACTTTCTTACATCATACAAAAAGATAAACTCAAAATGGGTGAAAGACCTAAATGTAAGACAGGTACCCATCAAAATCCTTGAGGAGAACATACGCAACAACCTCTTCGACCTCAGTTGCAGCAACTCTTTCTAGACATGTTTCCAAAGGCAAGGAAAACAAAAGCAAAAATGAACTATTATGACATCATCATCACAGCAAAGGAAACCGTCAACAAAACCAGAAGACAACTGACAGAATGGGAAAAGATATTTGCAAATGTCTTATCAGATAAAGGGCTAGTGTCCAAAATCTATAAGGAACTTAACAAACTCAATACTCAAAGAACAAATAATCCAATTAAGAAGTGGGCAGAAGACATGAACAGACATTTCTCCAAAGAAGACATACAAATAGCCAACAGACACATGAAAAAATGCTCAACATCACTCGACATCAGGGAAATACAAATCAAAACTACAATGAGATACCACCTCACACTAGTCAGAATGGCTAAAAGGAAACAGCAGTTGCTGGCAAGGATGTGGAGAAAGGGGTGCCCTCTTACCCTGTTGGTGAGAATGCAAACTGATAGAGCCACTCCAGAAAATAGTGTGGAGTTTCCTCAAAAAGGTAAATATAGAGGTATCCTACGACCCAGCAATTGCACTAGTAGGTGTTTATCCAAATGATAAAAACATAGTGATTTGAAGGGGCACATGTACCCTAGTGTTTACAGCAGCAATGTCCACAATAGCCAAACTATGGAAAGAGCCTAGATATCCATTAACAGATGAATGGATAAAGAAGATGTGGTATATATACACAATGGAATGTTACTCAGCCATCAAAAAGGATGAAATCTTACCATTTACAATGACATGAATGGAACTGGGAGGGTATTATGCTAAGTGAAATAAGTCAGAGAAAGACAAATACCATATGATTTCACTCATGTGGAATTTAAGAAACAAACAGATAAACATAGGGGAAGGGAAGGAAAAATGAAATGAGATGAAAACTTAGAGGGAGGCAAACCATAAGAGATGTGTAACTCTAGGAAACAAACTGAAGGTTGCTGGAGGGGAGGTGGTGGGGGGATGAGGTAACTGGTGGGCATTAAGGAAGACAACTGATGTAATGAACACTGGGTGTTTTATGTAACTGATGACTCACTAAATTCTACCCCCGAAACTAAAATAAGTAAATAAGTAAAATAATAAATAAATAAATAAATAAATAAATAAATAAATAGGAAAGGCAATAAGAATGCCAAGATCAAAGTTTTTGTGGCAATAATTAACTTTGTATTAATTTTTAAATAAAAACAGTAAAAACATTTCAGATAATTTTAGAGAAATTCATATCATAATCCAACACTATTATACAACTATTTTCAGTTTTGTATATTGCTTTCCATCACTTATAGATCTTTAGCTAGTAGCAGTCATAGATATTTTATATTCTGCTCCTCTCAGCTCTATAGCATAATCATGTTTCCATGTTTGCATGAAGCTTTCATAATTATTATTTTTAATGGTTGCACAAAGGCCATTATTAATGTTATTACTCTGTCTATCTTTAGTGCCTCTTAAAATGCTCAGTAAGTCTTGGTAAGAACCTAGAATGATGCTAGCACTATAAGTACTTTGCCAGAATACCTCAATTCAAATGCAAATTTCTTCTGTGCCTTAGTTTTCTAGTCAATAAAATGGGGATGATGACAAGTCCTACCACATGGGTTTGTCATGATCAAATAAGCTAATGATCTACATTAAATTCTTAGATCAGAGCCTGGTACATGGGGAGCAATCAATGGGTATAAGCTATCATTATGATATATAAGCCTTCAGGTCATTTCTTATTTTTATTATTACAGACACCAGTGCAATGTGCTTTTGTTTAGATAATGTTTTGCTCCTGCTTAATTATTCCTAAGTTCCCTGGAATCAGATTGCTGGATCAAGGAGTTTATCACAATGACTACCTTTTAAAGAAATTCTTTTAACCTCTGCCCTTGAGAATTTGATGGTATGGAAAATAAATACTACTCCATACAAAAGAGATGATAAAGCAATCATGGATTTATTAGACAATAACAATTTAGTAAAAACCCATTTTATTCATAAAACTATGAAGACATGCAAAAACCCTGGATTCCATCCAAATTATTTTTTTTAACTTTTTAAAAAAGATTTTATTTATTTGAGAGAGAGAGAGAGAGAGAGCACAAGCAGGGGGAGGGGCAAAGGGAGAGGGAGAAGCAGACTTCCCACTGAGCACAGAGCCCAACTCTGGGCTGGATCCCAGGACCCTGAGATCATGACCTGAGTCAAAGGCAGATGCTTAACTGGCTGAGCCACCCAGGTGCCCCCATCCAATTGAGTTAACTGAGCAATTATTTCCCAGTCTATTATATGCTTGTTCCATGCTAGGTATTAAGCAGAGTATGGAAGAATACGAATGGTTTTTGTCCTTAGAGAATCAAAATCTCTGTAAGAAGTAAGATGTGAGAGTAGTATCAGACTATATAATCAGGTACCAAATTGAATTTTTAAAAAGATCTCAAATATATCATACAGATGCTAAGTATTAGGCATAGTAGCCAGGCAATAAAGAGACAATATCCAGTTGGCAGTGAAGAAAAAAGTGTAAACCATCCAAGTGATAACTAAATTAAGCTCCACTTTTTTCTTAGAATCTCACATTTTATAACTGCTTTTAATCCACCCCAAACCAACAGGACAGACTTGCGTTTGAATATCATCAGCAAAAAATGTTTGGTTTTGCTAAAATACCTTCTCATCTCCGACATTTGAGAGATAGAGCAGCCCTCCAACTTCAGCCCTGGGCTTCAGTTGCAGGAGCCCAGGAAGGTTCCCCGGCAGTGGACATGGCCTTGGTTGAGGTTTGTGTGTGTTCATCTGTTTAGGAAGGGCCTCCACCAGCTGAAATAACAAAAACATCTCCACTTCCCTCATTGTCAGGGTGCACTGTTAATGTGTCTTCATCAAAATCTCACTCTACAGGCTTTATCACTCTTGAGTCTCCTCTCTTTTGTCTCAAAGTCAGGACAAAGGGGATAAAACTGCTCTCCCCTTTGAGATGAGCAGGATGGTTGGCTTCCAGGAAGCCAAACCTGAAATAGAAGCAGAAGCCCTTTCATCTAATTGAGAAAGTCTTCCCGGTCACCTTAAACCTTTCCTGTAGGGAGAAAAGCTCCATATAAGGGTTTTCTGGCCTCTGAAAATGGCCTGCCAAACACCATTCTTGTGCCTTATACCGCTGTTACTAAAGCTGCCTACTAGGTACAGAGCCCTGAGAACTGACAGGCTGCAGATTTCCCCAGAAGGCTTAAGCCTCTGCAATCATCAAGAGAAGGAGCTGCTTTGCCCAAACAGGCCCCAAAGCAGACAAGTGAAACTGTCTTCCTTATATGGTGAAAAGTGCCCTGTGCCTTTAAGGCCAAGAGACTTGGCTGCAGACAGTCCCTGGGAAGTTTGCCGGCAGCCCCATCCTTGTGTCTGATCCTTGCAGCTGTGCAGGTGAGTTCCCAAACCTTCTTTCCACAATTTGCCTTCTACAATATTCTTGAGACAGAGTGGGTTGAAAAGCCATAATTGACAGCTAGAGAATTTCAGGGTCAGTGGGATGGTGTTTGGAGAAGTTTGAGTTGAAGGAAAAAACAAGGTTACTAGGGTAATGTGCAGTAATGCAGCAGGCAAGGATGCTTCTAACTTCCAGTGCGGAGAAGGCATCAAGGTTACACAGGGCCCTGAGGCATTCCAGGACAGGGCAGGGGAAACAAATTCAGCGGAGGCAGAGGGATAGATTCTAGGGAAAAGCCTGCAGGGTTAAGTTTAAGATCCTGTGCAGGAGAACCTGGTCAACTGCAAGTTTAAACCAAACATAGCTGGGAGGAAATAATGTTTCTCCTAGTGCTAAAGGCTTTGCGGGAGCCGGAGCTACAGGGCTGACTGCAGATGAGAAAGTACATCCGAATGTTTGCAATGCCTACTGGAATGGAAGGCTGCAGCCTTAACCCTTCGTGCAGCGAGCTGTTTAGCAGGTAGGGTTGGACTGCATAGAGCTCCGGAGTGAGGTTGGGGGTGTGAGTGCATGTACGAAGGACTGCAGCAGAAGACGAAATAAATGAATAAGACGGTGATTGTGGAGGCAATCTCTGGCATCCCTATAGTACCACCTGCTGAGAAGAGATTTTTTCTAGGCTTGCAAATTCTGTGTCCTCCGGGAGAAGTCTCATTTAAACTGATTACTGCTCTGTCATTTACTAATTCAGCTTCCTGATTCCTCCCCTCCCCCACCACCACCTAGAGCCGCCTAAGATATTAATTTGAAATTAACCGACAGAACTTTTTAACAGCATGTGTCTGGGAAAGGCTGAGATGTATACACTTGGGGCTGAGATTTTCTTGATAGGATGAAAAGAGGTGGGCATGGCATATGAAGAGCAATACTTGATGGTCATCGTGCAGTGTATCCCAAAGCTTTTAAACTGAACCCATTCATCAGCAAGAGCCAAAAAAGAAGCCTACCCAGAAATTTACAAAGGGAGATGCTAAATTATAGGGCTTGGGGTTGTCTTCCCTCCTAGTTGAGTCTGGGGCCATTCATCATTCAGAGGCCAGAGATTTCTTCACAGTTGTCGTGTAGGGGAGTGAACGCAGAGGCTGGATTAACATTCCTTACATACTCCATGCTTTTAAAAAATATTCATTCATCTGAGTATTCACTGACAAATTCTTTTTATTATTAACTAACAAGGGCTCTCTATCCCTTGTTTCCTGAAGACAGAATGTTCATGAAAAAAGATTGTTTTATCAACAGGGATTCTTTAATGCAAGAGTTCCCTCTCCTCTCGCTTCTGATGGGTGGGCAAAATGGGGATTATTGTCGAATAGCAAGATCTGTTGATTCTCAAAATCACAAGACTCCACTCGGGCCTTACTCCTTTAGAAACTCTGATGCCCGGAGCAAAAAGTAAACTTAACGTGTTCACAATTTGGAAAAGAGCAGGGTGCGTGGGTCTAACTTTGCTTCGTTTTGTATCAAGCTAAATCCAGAAAGCAGTGTCAAAATACTGCTTTCAAATGTGAATGATGCCAAGAAAAACAAAAGGCCCATCCCCAAAGCTGGAAAATCTCTGAAAGTAACATACTGTGATCTTTCATAAGCTAAATCAAGGCATGAAAAAGGAAAAACTGTGTGGCTTCCTGAACATTTCACACAGTGACCTTCAGTCTCCATGTTGACTTCACGACTGAAGGCAACCTTTTTTACTTTATCTGTGCCTCAGTTTCCTCACCATTAAAATTGTGCCTTATGGGGAGGGACTTTCAGTGGAGTGGAGAAATCGGTTAGACCTGGAATTGAACAGATCTGTCCCTTCTTTTATTTTCAGTCCCTTCTTTTATTCCATAATCTTATGCGAATTACACTGCCAGCCTGAGCCTCTGTTTCCTATTTGTCAAAAGAGTAAATGATTAACAATGTCGAAAGAATTAGAGGAAACTGAATTCAGAAGATCCTCCATAAATGTGATTTTTCTTTTTTCTTCTTCTCTGACTTAGGAAATGATATTGTTCCTTGGGGGAGGAAATGTGTTATGAGAACAGAAACCAGCTCCGCAGCATAACTTTAGAAGTATAGTTTACTTCCTCTTCCCACCTTCCTTCAAAAAAGGATGCCCATCTTCCTGGGAAACCCACTCCTAGTTATTAACCAGGTTCAGTGGAAGTTCTTCTTAAAGCAAACCCATTTCCACATATTTTGCGTTCAGAGATACAAAGAACAGTTTGTTGGTTTGCTTTGATATAAAAATATTCTGTATGTTTGAAGAACAATAGCGAGCCCTCTTAGAATCTCAGTGAAGGTGATCTATCCAAAAGTAAGTTTAAAAGCATTTTTGAAGGACATTTTTTGTTGTTGTTGTTGTTGTTATGAGGCACCTGTTCCCAATATTTCCCTAATAACCAATTGCTATTTTTTTGGTAAAATCTCCTAACACATTCACACTGCTGTCATTAAGAACATGGTTAGTGTTAGTCTTACTGTTTTCCGTGTTCACATCAAGCCAAGAACAGTTTGCCTTACTTGCAAGAGGGCTGTGCATCACATACTTTTGAAATAAAAACAGGCTTTCCACCAGTTTGAAAAGGTGGTGATAAATTTCAGCAGCAGAAACATTTCATTGGAAATACAAACCACAGCACATACCTCAGCTGGGAATTGAGAAGTGTCATTTTAACTAAATTAAGGGAAGGTCACCCCTGTAGCTGATCTAGTTGTAGATTGCCCACCACCTCTGTCAGGACACTGGTGTTGAGGATCCACAGTTGGCCACTTAGAGTAGCTGTGGGACCCTGGATTAGTTCCTTCCTGTGCCTGAGCCTCCATTCTACATGCTGCAGTATGGACATGACAGTGGTCTGTATGCACACGATTCTGGGAAAGGCAGGAAAGTTGGCAGTGTAAATGCTCAATAATCATGTTGGAGCTGAATTTCTGATAGTCTCTAACAAGATCCTCCCTGTACTTTAACAAGATAACTGGCTTTAGATCTTGTCTTCACCCTTTAGAACATTCTGCAAGTGAGGATGTGTCTAAGGATGTGTAAACTAAATTTTTAATGAAAACTCAAGTTTCTAATGAGGTGGAACCAAAGAGAAGTAGGTGGTAAGGCAGTGTAGATCTTGCTGTTTGGGTTAACTTTGGAAACAGGTTTAAAATCTGCTGGATCACATAGGACTTCAGATTGGTTATGTTCTTTAAACATATTTTAAACTTTTGGCTGCATGGGAAGTACTTGGGTGTCTGGCAGAAGGAGGTGGCTTGGGGGAAAGCAAGTGATCCAGATGGAACAGGTGGAGTAGAGAAATCCCGGCGGAGTTGCATCTCTTGACACGCCTCCTCCCACCCCCACCCTTGACCCCCATTCACCCTGAACTGTCAGATGCAATTTGTTCAAGAAATTGCCAAGCTGGGAAAGCTTGAGCAAGTGTCTACACCAACTTCTCTCTCTCTGTCAAAGCTGCATCTGAAATAACCAAAAGCAATGGCCACCCACTTCTGCTAAAGGAAAGAGTCTTTCAAGTTCTGTCTATTGTCTACCTGCACTGGGGCTTCCTTTGGGAAGTTATCCCTTTCCCTGACTTGGTAATACAAGCCCATTTTCTCTTAGCAAGCTCTGCTCTGTCTCGTGTATTATGGCAAATTGCTGGCCTGCCTGGAGAAAGTTGCCACTGCTGGGGGTGGCGGGGGGGGGCGCGCTGCTGATAGGGTCACTGCCTCTTTGAGGGGCAGCACTCCTTGTTTCCTCTCTAATTAATCACCAGGTGAACAGACATTCTTCTCCCCTGGCTTCATCACTTCTATTTTCCCTCCCTGTCCTTCTCTCTATTGCAGTGGTTCCTAAACTAGAGACAGTGTGCATCAGAATTACCTGGAGGCTTTGTTAGCACACAGAATGCTGGGACTCATCCGCAGAGCTTCTGATTTGTAGGTCTGGTCTGGGTCCGGAATATCTACAATTTGTAACAAGTTCACAGGTGATTGTGTGGGAACCACTTTGGGAACCACTCCTCTAGTCCAATACTAAATCTCCCTCTAGTGTTTCTAGTGACCTGCACTCCTCATCTTCTAAAATTATATCTGCTCCATTCCTGGGAGTAAAATAGAGCCTTCTCTGAACCACAGTTGAATATTACTATTTATTGAATTCTAACTGTAATAAGCACTGTGCTAAGCACCTTATGTCCATTATTTGTAATTTCCCCAACAACCCTACAAGTCTGATATCATGAAACAAACAGAAAGAAGGTAAAAAACCAAGGTCTCATAAGGAACAAAGAACAGATATGGTATTTAAACTCAGATTGTCTGGAAAGATCGGCCCTTTCCGCTATTCCAAGGCTAGCAAAAGATGTTTAGCTTGTATGTCCCCTCTGATTCATTGGTAGCCGCTGCCTGGAGCACTGGGTTGAAGAGCCCACCAAGTGGACTGGGTGCTCAGCGGGAGGGAGTTCTGGAATCGGTGAGCCGTGCGCACGGAGGGTGCAGGAGTGGAGAGGGGGCAAGATGGGTGCCCTGTGTTTGCCATCCCTACACTATGCTTCATTATGGGTCATTTGTTAGCTACTAGGATTAGGTGAGAGATGAATATTTAAATCTGTTCTGTAGGGAACAATGAAACATATTTTTCTTCCCCTTCTCTGAAGGTGAATCTAAGTCTTTGAGCCTAGATGTGAGAAGGTGTGATAACCTATAAAGTAAAATGAAATACAACCGGTATATAGATAGTGGTTTTCACATGGACATTTAGCTTTAAAGTGGTGGGGATGAGGGGATTATGTTAATTATGGGGTTTGTACATTGTGTGTCTTTTTGTGTGGCCTCTTTAATGATTGCCTTATACTGAATAATCTGCTGTGACTTCATAAGGAGGTAATGACATTTCTAGTTTTGTTCCTCCCTTCGTCATGAATATTCCGTGTGGGACTCGTTATTTTTAGTATCTCAGTGCTTTATCTGAAAAATGAGTTTGATAATACTTTTCTGCTTCTTCCTAACATTTATTATATATGTGATTAAATGACCTATAACTTCATGGCATCTAATTCAATCAATAGATATTTATAAAAATTTGTGCCTGGGCGCTGGGATATAGCAGCAAACAAAACAGGCTGCTCTCGTAGAACTTACATTCTGGAAGGAGGGACAGACAGTAAACAAATAAAGAGAAAATTGTGTGTAGTGGTAAGTGTGCACAGTGAGAGAGTAACTCTGTGTGTGCGTGTGTGTGTATGTATGTGTATCCAGCTGTTTCAGATGAGGTGGTCATGGAAGCCCTTTCTGAGGAAGTGACACTTAAGCTAAGACTTGAAAGTGGAAAAAGAGCCAAACATGGTTAGCCTGGGAGTGGAGCAGTCTAGGCAGAGAGAACAGTCTATGCAAAGATCCTGAGGTTGAAGGTAAGCAGGGGCCAGATCAAGTAGACTAACAGGGGTTTTCAGCTGGGGGTGATGGGACCACCTCCCAACCCTGACTGGAGGGTGTTTGAAGATATGCAGGTGGTTATTGGTTGCAGAATGCTGGGGTTGGACACAGAGCACAACTGACTTAATGGGAAAGGACCAGGGATGCTACCATCTTGCACTGCTTGGGATGAGACTTGTTCTGCTCATGCTGTGCTGCACATGTTGTCCCTATTGGGAAATCCCAAGGGCCTTTAAGGCCCAGATAAGAAGTTTGAATTGTATCCTAACTACATTGGGAAGCTCTTGAAGATTTATAAGCTTTCAAAAATGATCTTTAAAAGATAGCTCTGGCTACTGAGTGAAAAGTGAATCCTACAGAGGCAAAGGTGAATGCAGGGATAGTCAGTAGGCAGCTCTCTCAGTAGTCCAGAGCAGATGTGATGGTGGAATGGTGGGGTTTCAGGAAGTATTTTCACCTTCAAGACGACTGCTAGATAAATGTAAACTGTTGTGTTTCATGACGCACCTAGGTTATCCCTTTTTTGAGGGAGAGATTTTTCAGTTTCAGAATCGGCTGGTTTCCTCTACATTGATTTAAGAGACTCTTTACAGCACCCAATGACAGAAGACGTTGCTCTTTCAAATGCAATTCCTTATCCTCTTGCTCTTTAACCTTGCAGATCCATGTGCATTTCAAGTTGTTCATAGCTCAGAAAGGTAATCTCTTTGATTTGGGCTTTTAAAAAGAGATAAAATTACACGTGCTTCTTGAATAACAATATATGATTTCTTTCTCTGAAGGGTGAATAGGAATTAGCCTACCTATATCATTTTACAAAACCAGTGCCTAATCACATGAATAACAGGGACCAAGTCTACATTTATTCTGCTGAAAGAGAAACATTAAGTGAACATCAAAATCTCTTGAAGAGATCACAGGCATTGGAGTACTAATTTTACTTGAGCAGTAAAGCCTTGCAGATAGTTTTCAGGTGCATCATCTCCTCCCCCCACAAAGGCAAGTCAGCTTCCAGAATTTTTGAGAATGCCCCTCACTGCTGTCTTCTTCTCTCTTCTCATCACCATCTCTTCTCACTGCACCCCCACAGCAAGTGGCCCCCAGAATGCTTCAGGGTTCATCTCCAGAGGAACCCACCTCTCATGTACTGGACAGGGGTGGTGGGGGCATCCTGGCTTCCAGGTTGACCTGAAGGGGCTGGCTGGAGGAAACAAAGAGGCAGCTGCTGGAGGCCATACCCACACTAGTGAATGGTTTCATTGAGTATGGAAGTCAGGAGGTGGATCTTCCCACCAGCATCTTGTGTTCTGAGAACCGAGGAGGGTAGTCACCAAAGGAACTTGGGGGACTGGTTGTGGGACAGGTGGAACAATGCATCACAGCCTCCAGCTAGAGCGGATGAAGCCACGTAGTCCCTGACCACATCCTGCCTGCCAATTTCTAGATGAAACTAAAGACGAGAATCAGAAACCAGATAGGAATCCCCACCCCCCATTAGATCTTTAAACCCATCACCCAATATCCATAAGCCAAGTTCCCAGGAAATAAAATAAAATATCAAGTGATCTCACTTACCTATAAAAACCAAAAAGGAGGACTTTCTGCCTTCGTCTCTGGGCACACGTGTGGTCCTATAAGAGGTGGGACACACCGCTGCCTGCCACAAAAGGGGAAACCAGAATCATGTATTGGGAAGGAAAGAGCAAATGGTTTGTATTAGTAAGTCCTGTCCCAGCTACCAACTAAGCCATGCAAATTTGGGCAAGGTCACTTTCTTGAACTTGAGAAATAGGGTTGATCAAAGTTTCTCTCAGACTCTGATGGACTCTTAGAACGTACTTCATTATTCAGCTCAAGATCTTCACTACTTCCCTAAGACCTCTTGCAAACCAAACCATCCACCTCCCCAAGTCTTAGTTCTCTTCTTCTTAATAACATTTTTTTCATGCTGTCCTCATTGGCGTAGCACAACTAGAACACTATTACTTTTCTTTCTTTCTTTGTGCATCCCTGTCCCTTTAGTAGCTCTTAAGCTCCTCTGAAGAGAGCCACTAATGCCACAGTTTTGTTTTTCTTTAGAATCTCCAAAACTGGGATGCCTGGGTGGCTCAGTTGGCTAAGCAGCTGCCTTCAGCTCATGCCATCATCCCAGAGTCCTGGGTTTGAGTCCCGCACTGGGCTCATTGCGCAGTCAGGAGCTTGCATCTCCCTCTGCCTGCCTCTCCCCCTGCTTGTGCATGCTCGCTCGCTCGCTCTCTCTGACAATAAATAAATAAGGAAATAAATAAAATCTTTTAAAAAAAGTCTCCAGTGCTTGGCACTATACTTGATACTTATTAGATGTTGAACAAATGTTTGTTGTTGAATGAAGGGAAAGAAAGAATATCAAAATAGAGAAGAATGGGACTAAACCAAGTTAAAGCTCAAGAGCCAGCTTTTCTAAAAGCCATATATTCTGCCCATAACATCCTGGACCTCTTTTTTTTTTTTTTTTTAAAGATTGTTTTTATTTATCTGACAGAGAGAGACACAATAAGAGAGGGAACACAAGCAGAGGGAGTGGGAGAAGGGGATGCAGGCTTCCCACAGAGCAAGGAGCCCAATGCGGGACTTGATCCCAGGACCCTGGGATCAGGGCCTGAGCTGAAGGCAAACGCTTAATGACGGAGCCACCCAGGCACCCCAACATCCTGGACTTCTTAGATTTAAAAAGAGAAAGACGGCAAGAGAGAAAGCAAGGGAGAGAGAGAAGAAAGAGGGAATTTTAGATATTATAGCAATAATTTTCAGGTATCACAGCTTCTAATACCCTATGTCTCCACTGAGCTATACTAGTTACACAGGATTTTAGAAATACTAGAGTGTTACTTAGCCTTTATGGAATGTCATATATTTATAAAGAGCTAGTATGAAATTGCTGAGTAGGTGGGTGAAGGGGGTCAATTGTATGGCGGTGCATGGTAACTAGACGGTGATCACTGGGTAGTGTATACAGATGTCTAATTATAATGTTGCATACTTGAAACTTATATGTTATATCCAATTCTACCCCAATTTTAAAAAATGCTGAGTAGAAATTTCCAGATGTCTCTCTCTATAACTTCATGCCTCTTTAAGCTGTTCCCAGAAAAAAAAATATCAGAAAGTTTAAAACTGCCTGCATCCTGTCTTTAAAAACTTTGATCCTTTCACTTATTTAAAACTTGTAAACTCCATGGCCTCGTAATTGCTAAAGAACCTAGAGAGGGCCACGTGGGATGAAACCCCAGGCTTGTCGGCTTGTCTAGCCAAATCATTAATACAGTTAAGCCTTGCAGGGGGTGGTGCTGAGAAGGGGGGGTGGGGACTCACAGCAGAGGGGGCCTGAAATAGGACAAAGCTAAGCCTGCTCTAGTTCCTGGAGTTTGGATTTGAGGGAATTGAGATAGGGCGCATTGTCAAAACTTTAGGTCAGTGGCCAAATGTTTCATGAGTTCAGACTAACCAGGGAGGACCATGCACAAGTAATTCCAGCCTCAAGAAAGGGGTCAAGGGGTGCCTGGGTTGTGCTGTCGGTTAAGCCACTGACTCTTGGTTTCTGCTCAGGTTGTGATCTCAGGGTCATGAGATCGAGCCCACTATCAGACACTATGTTCAGCATGGAGTCTGCTTAAGACTCTCTTTGCCCTGCCCCCACGCTTGCGTGTGCGTTCTCTCTCTATATTATAATAAATAATCTAATAAATAAATAAGGGAAGGAAAGGAGGGAGAGGTAGGAAGGAAGGAAGGAAGTAAAAGAAAAGTCAAAAAAAGGAAACACAGTTGAGTGTGCCTCTTTCTTGAACCAGGCACTGAGGAGAAGATGCTGTCACTGGATTTACCCCAAGCCTGGGGCAAGAAGACACTGCCCCCAAATTGTGGCATTGATAGTGCTGTCCCCAAAGGATTCTGAATTCCAAGATACTGTCCACAAGACAAGAGTACGGAACATCTCCTCTTCATCACGGTGATATGCCATGGATGGCTCATCCATCCATTTTCCTAAGCCTTGTTTCCAACTTGAACAACAAGTGTCATGATTGCAATAATTTTTAATTTTCCTGTCCACTGTATAAAGAAGCAAGTCCCTTATTAGTGCTGTCCTGGGGGTGGGGGATAGGACCTCCATGAGTATTCATTTATAGGTTTAATGACAATGATAAACCGCATTCAAACCAAAAAGAGCGGAATTTTGTTAAGCTCCTTGTGGTCTTATCTAAGGGACACGGCAGGAAAAGCCCTGGGAAGCAGGAGACACTGTTGACCACAAGGGCTACTAGAGATGTCATATCAGGAGCATATATTTGCTCGTGACTCTGTGGGCTGCTAGCTAGGGCACGTGATTGCCCCAAGTAATCATTGTCCGTTGAAGGCCCCACAGGCCACTTGGCCAACAAAATGGATGACAGGGCAGCAATACTGTGGGGTAACTTAGCCAAACTCTCAACAATACCTTACAGTTAAACCATAAGGAAAGGCAAGGGATTAAGCTAAATTTTAGGATAGTGTCGTGAAGTGGGAGAGAGAAGCAAAGAGAAAAATGTGATCTGTTGGTAGGATACCCACAGAGCTTCAAGGATGCCAAAATAATCTGACTTAAAATGGAGAGGTGAGGATGGCTGCCGTTCATTTTAGTATGATTCTTTGAACTGTGCATATATGTGTTTATATTCTGCTTCATATGTATGATATATTTTAAAGTAAAGAGATAAAGTTAACTCTCTCCGATAAATGAAAACCCAGTGTCTGAACGAAATTGGGAACTAAAGATAGTTGCCCAAATAAAGCCAGTAAGAACTTCAGTGAAAATTTAAAACAGAAACCGTAGACCCAGTACAGATGTCAATCTCTCTGTGCCCCCAACCACTTTCCCCTCCCCTCTCCCCCTCCCCTGTCCCCTCACTCATATCACCTCTCTCCTGTATCTCTCTGCCTTCACTGGTAAAATTTTTGCTGACTGGAGAAAAACTGTGGGACTGAGGAGCATTAGAACTTAATATGAGTTACATTGGAGAGAAAATAAATCCCCTGTGCCCCCCCCCCCCATCCTGCTGGCCAGGGCAGGAGTGATTTAGCACACTTTCTTTTCCAAAGTTGAAAGGTTAAAAATAATGTGTACTCTCTGGAAGCTGTTGTTCTAACACATGGTAGCCATTGGACAGAAGTCTGTTTAATGTCAGAATGTATTCAGTGGGGCTGGGGGACCACGCCGAGTGGTGAGCCCCTTGCCCTGGCCTCTGCCTGCCTTTCCCTGTGCTGCTCTCCATCCTAGGGCTCTCCGTTATGCTCTGCGCACCAGCTCAGTATTTCTTACTTTGCTTCCCTCTTTACATGCCTCAAATAGCTCATTTTTTCTTGAACCCTACCTTAGTCAAGTTCCCTATATTTGGCTCCTTTGATAAAATCAATCTCTTTTGTTAAAATCAATCTCTTCCTGTTAAAATCAATCTCTTCCTCTAATTATTTTCTGTTCCACTTCTTTGAACCCCTTCCAGTTGCCTCCATGTCTCAAGAAGCCAGGTGTTTATTAAGAATCTGGATGAAGTTCTGGCAGAATCAGGTAGATGCAGCTGCTTGCCCCCAGGTCACCTGTTGCTTCCTTTTTAAGCAGCAAAGATGATTTACTAAAGGCACCTGACATTCCAGAGCAGGAAACACCACCCTACATATGGCAGGTGCTCCGTAAGTAATTACGGAATGGAGAAAATAATTGGGATCTCTTTTAAATAGGCTAGGCTATATTCGAACTCACACTTAATTTGCTTCCCCATCCCACCCACAGCCCAGGTCCCTTTCTGTTTTCAGGTTTTTTTTTCTCTTCTCATAGATATTTCATAGCTTATTTCTTCTATGCTTTACACATTTTTAAATTAAATCTCCTTATGTTTCCCGCTCATATATTTAGCTTCACTAGTTTAATCCATGTCATAAGATTTTGCTAGTAACCTTGATCACCAAATTAGCGTTACTTATAAGTTATTCTATTTTACCCCTTTCTTTAAATAACTGATAATCATTTTCATAGTCTTATATTTAATTTTTGTTTATTAAATTGACTTTGCTTCTGTATTTGTTAACTTTCAGTGTTTCCCTAATTAGCCACAGTACAAGATTCATCATATCCTGTGATTCCAACACAGGTTTGGGTTGAGAAAAAAGACCATTGTCTTCAAATCATATGATGTCTGAGATTTGCTTCAAAATAATCTAGTGGGGGCCGCCTGGGTGGCTCAGTGGGTTAAAGCCTCTGCCTTCAGCTCAGGTCATGATCCCAGGATCCTGGGATCGAGCCCCACATCGGGCTCTCTGCTCAGCAGGGAGCCTGCTTCCCTCTCTCTCTCTGCCTGCCTCACTGCCTACTTGTGATCTGTCTCTCTGTCAAATAAATAAATAAAATCTTTGAAAAAAAAATAATCTAGTGGGAGTGGGGGGAGTAGGAAGGTTATAGGGAAAATAAGATTGCCATGGGTTGATAGTTGCCAGAGCTGGGTGATGGGTATGTGAGGGTTCATTTTACTATTCAATTATGTAAGTGTTTGAAGTGTTTCCATAATAAAAATTTATTTTTAAAAAACTAAAAGAATATAGATAGAGAGATATAGAATCAATCCTATGGATTATGTTAGGACTCCAGCTGTCCTTGTCATTGTCATTTTTTGGTTCAGCCATCCCTCTAAATTCATTGTGAAGTTTAGCACTTGCTTCTCCTCTTCCTTTCTTTCCAAACTCTCATTCTCACCTAGGAGATTTCATGGTGCGGGTATGTGGCTTGTCCAAGGCCTCATATCTGCAGTGCTACTCCTCGGCACTTCTACTCTTCTACTCTTTGTCAGCAGCATAATCCCTTGCTTATATTTTAAATCATTTCTTTTTTTTTTTTTTTTAAGATTTTATTTATTTATCTGACAGACAGAGATCACAAGTAGACAGAGAGGCAGGCAGAGAGAGAGAGGGAAGCAGGCTCCCCGCTGAGCAAAGAGCCCGATGCGGAACTCGATCCCAGGACCCCGAGACCATGACCCGAGCCAAAGGCAGAGGCCCAACCCACTGAGCCACCCAGGCGCCCCTATTTTAAATCATTTCTAAAATGATACAGATCTCTGTGTGCTGACTGTCTAGCACTCTAGCTAGGGCTTTCAGGCTATGTTTTGATACAGAATTCACTTTTTCTGAATGTCAGTCAAAACATGAAACACGTATAATCCTGCCACTTCCGGTTTACCATACTTCAATTTCAAGTTCAAATCCACGTTTAGTATTTTTCACATCCAACTCTTGCTTTCCTACCATTTCTAGGCTCTTTCTCTGCTATTCTCTTGTATATATTCATGCTGTCTTTTCTAGTTATACCAAATTTCTTTTATTTGTAACTAATATTTATACCTCCAAAATTTCGACCATACTATTCCCTGAGATTGGAATGTCCTTTTGTCAGTTGGCCCTTGGGAACTTCTGGAAGTTTTAATTGTACCTCAAAACTCAACTCAAGCATTACTCCTTTGGGAAGGCTTTCTCTGAGCTCTCTACTTTGAATTAAATTCTCTCTCAAAACCTTTTTTCATAGCACTCTTTGACTATGCCCACCCAAATACTTTGAAACCCAACTGAAATCATGGGTATTCTTTGTTTTCCTTTCTAAATTGTAAATCTCTTTAACCTCTTTCAACTCTTTCTTTCCAAAGTCCAACCCAGTCCCTGGCACATAGTAGGTCTTTGAATGAGTAGTGGAATGAACAGAGGAATGGATAAATGAATGCTGTTATCTCCTTAAGGTAGCACCTTCCTACCTTGTCGCCTTCTCTAGGGGTCTATGTCAATGCTCTTGGCATTCCCTCTAGTCTTTGCCTCCTAACTGCCCGTCTTAACCCATCTGGTTCTAGCTGTAACCCAATTATCCCTGTTTCTGCTGAGCCCTTCCTGTTTGGTGCTACTTCCAGGTGACTATTTCCCAGAGTGTGGTACACAATAATTTTGAGGTGACACTCAGACAAGTGTCTTTTGATAGTCTTGTATTCATGTATATTTGAGGAGGGGGAAATGAGCACATAAAATCATGATATCACAGAGAATATCACCTAGGATGAAATACAGGTAGTGCCATGGTAATCAACTTGACCTGGACCTCATAGACCAGAGACAAGGTGCTCAAACATCATCATCAATCTTCCAAGCCCTCTGGAACTGAACCCTCGACCAAGCCCATTAGAAGTATGGACAGCCAGGAATAACACCAATAGGGAGGGATTCCCAAATCCTGAATTCCATGGGCACCTATGGTTTTTATTCATGGATATACTAAAATATCATTTCTGAGATTTCAGGGTATATGTACTTTTAAATATGTTATCTGTTACAGATGAAATAGTCAAATATCTGTTGAGCTGTCTAGCCATATCGTCATGCAAGTTCAGATTTTTACTGTGGGTTAACATAGAAACTGATAGATTTGTCTCATTGATGTGGATTCTCAACTTTGTCTGAAACCATCAATTGGGTTATCTAGCTATTTTGATCAAAAAGTGCCGTGGGGCACCTGGGTGGCTCAGTGGGTTAAGCCTCTGCCTTCGGCTCAGGTCATGATCTCAGGGTCCTGGGATTGAGTCCCTCATCGGGCTCTCTGCTTGACAAGGAGCCTGCTTCCTCCTCTCTCTCTGCCTGCCTCTCTGCCTACTTGTGATCTCTCTCTCTCTCTCAAATAAATAGATAAAATCTTTTTTTAAAAAAGTGCTTTTCCTCTCAATTAGAAACTTATTTTCAGCCATATATTTTATATATCAATTTGACTGGTTCTATTTTTTGTTTGGCATTTTTACTTTTCATTTTTACAAGTTTAATAACATTGTTTTTATAGAATTTACTGTATTTTATCAAACCCGACTTGCCATCGATATGCAAAACACATCATTAGTTCATGCGCTACTAAGAACAGACATGTTGCTAATTATAATTGCAAGATGCCATTGATTCTAAGAGACATCCCAATTTCGGAGTTTTAAAGTTATTTTTCAAAGTGTACTTAAAACTGATAAAACTCAGTGTATGTACACTTCACTTGTATTTACCAGATAATACTTATATTCCCTTTATCATAGTGATATAAAGTCTCTCTTTTGAATGCATTTAAAGATGAGTTAATTTAAAGAAAAACACTACATGAATAGGAGTAGAGGTGGAATATTGAGTGTGAAAATCCTTGAGGTGGCTGTGACTTGCTCTAACTGCCTAGAACCAGATTCTGCCTGTTGACCCCACCTGGGAGCTCAGGCCAACCCCACTGCTCTCCAGCACTGTGCGCTCTAAGGGAGATCCTGTCTCCTCCACCGAGCATGGGAGAGGGATTTGAGCAATTATGTCTCTGCTCAGGTTGAGGAATGAGGCTATAACTCACTGAAGTCTTTTTATGAGAGTGAAAAGAAATTCCTAAGAAATAGACTTATTACAGGTATTGAAATAATCTAGATTTCCTCTATTTAAGTAACAGCATACTGAGAGGTTTCTATTTTGTTCTGTTTTTAACCAATTCTCTATGAAATAAGGAGGAGAAAAGAACATTTTAGCCTCTCTTGCTGAGTAATTTATTTACCAATAATGGCTGACTAAACATGAAACCATTTCAGTGATTATTAAACCCAAGAACGGTCTGCTTTGTTTTTCATAATAAATTTACCAGATATAATTATGAATAACTTGAGGCAAATTGTATTTCATTGACAAAACACAGAAGTGGCTAATTTCCTGCTTCCAGAATGGAAGTGAAGAGAGAATCGTTTTAGATGGAGTTGGGGAAAACTATTGACGTTCCATGGAAAAATGCTCTGCTTCTGCACGTCATTTCCCTGATGGTTGTGTGGATGTGGGCTCATGGGACTTCCAGCTCCCACCCTGCACGAGGTCTGGTTCTCAGACTGCTAGGCACAGATGCGAAAATTTCCCCAAGAGCCATGCAACTCCCTCTGATTTACTTGGTGCCTATTCTTGAAAGGTGATTGTGAATCATTAGCCAGAATGCAATAGAGCAGGAGGTCACAAGTCATTCAAACTCCACTGCTTGTACAGAGCCTGGTTTTGCAAACCTAATTTTGAAGGTTTTAATGTAGCTGTAATTGAGAAGATAAATTGAACACATATGCATGTCCTAATAAAGGTATTCTTCAGAGTCAGCAAATAGTCACATCATACTAAGCATCATTGAACCTATTATACTATAGGAAAGGTCTTATAATAGAAGATTATTTATAGGCTATTAGTTATTAGTGTAATTTTAAAAATATAAGCAGTAACAATTAGCAAAATGGATAGTACTGGAGATGCGGCTGTTTCCCCTCACTGGTACTAATAATATTAGCAATAATTCTATATAGTAATGTCGATTGAAAGCTAAACCTCTTCCAAGTTCTTTGTTTATCCTTAGCGGTGTTTTTATCAGATCATTGATGCATAATTGTATAAGAACCACTTCCTTGGGGCACCTGGGTGGCTCAGTGGGTTAAAGCCTCTGCCTTCGGCTCAGGTCATGATCCCAGGGTCCTGGGATCGAGCCCCACATCGGGCTCTCTGCTCAGCGGGGAACCTGCTTCTTCCTCTCTCTCTCTGCCTGTCTCGCTGCCTACCTGTGATCTCTATCTGTCAAATAAATAAAGAAAAATAAATAAATAAATAAAAGAACCACTTCCTTGTATTCATGAAAGTTACTGACATCATACACTAAATCTTGAAATTTATTCATAGATTGGAATAAGTATATGCATTATAAGTGTAATGTGGTCCAGGCCTTTCTCTAAGCAGACATAGTGGCCAGAAAGAAAAATATATTTAGGAAGCAGATTCGCTAAGACTTGGTGTCTTAGGTCAGGTTCTGCAGAAGCAGAGCCTGAGAGAGGAATTTGGATGCAGATGATTTATTGAGAGATAAATCTATAAGGAAGTGAGAGAAGCAGGATGTGGATCAGATGGTATGTTTGGCTTGATGAAGGTGGATGGACACCACAGCTGTAAGCCTTTGTAGCCAATAGTCAGAGCAGCTGGGTGCTGGATGTGGTGGCCAGGAACAGGGACCTGCTTGTAGCACTAACAGGACTAAGTACATTTGGTGTTGGTCGGGGAGGGGGAGAAGAGAACAAGGACGGCCCCCAGGTTTGTGGCATAGTGAATAGATTGTGAATAGAATGAATGAATGGCTTCTTGTATATAACAACATTTCCCTCATAATACCAACGATCTAAGATTGCAGAAGAAATATGAAAAGATTCTCATTTTACAAATAAATATATTTTCCTTTAGCTTTGACTTTCTAGGTGAAAAATACCAACTTCTTGGCATATTTGCATAGGATCAATTTTCTACTAAAGATATATAAACTTTTTAAAAAAGTGTTGGTTTTTTTAGACCTTTTCCACTTATTCTGCTTCATGTTGAAAGTGAATGGTTCTAGTACTCTAATAATTGAAGATTCACCTAGCTATGGTCCCAGTGTTACATTAGCTTTTAATGAAAAAATATCATGCATTGTTCTTGTGCATTCATCCATTAGTCCAGAGGATAGCAAACTACGGCTTGTGGCCCACATCCAGCCTGGGGGCCAAATCCAGCCTGCAACCTGTTCGTATATGACCTGAGCTAAGAATGTTTACATTTTTAAAGCATTGCTTAAAAAAATGCAGCAGACTATATGACCCACAAAGGCAAAAATGTTTACTGTTTAGCCCTTTACAGAAAAGTTTGCTGACCCCTGCTTCAATCCATTAAAACCCCAAACGTTTTTTCAGAAGTGTGCTGATCCAATCTATATTTTGAAATAAAATATGACATTCAAAAACTTCAAACTAGTAAGTGATTGATAGAACCAGAAAATTATCTGTTTTATAAGCGGACTCATCACAGAATTTATACAAATAAATTCTAACTCATCTGAACAATTTTTTTAAAAAAGATTTATTTATTTGTTTTAGAGAGGGTAGGGTGAGGGGCACAGGGAGAGGGAGAGAGAAACACAAGCTGAGCTGAGCACAGTGCCCCACCCCCCAGCTAGAGCTCATGACCCCGAGATCGTACCCTGAGCTAAAACCAAGAGTTGGAGGCTTAATGGACCATGCCACCCAGGTGCCCCTGAACAATTGTTTTTATTTTATTTTTTTTTAAGATTTTTATTTATTTGACAGACAGATCACAAGTAGGCAGAGAGGCAAGCAGAGAGAGAGAGGAGGCGGAGGCAGGCTCCCTGCTGAGCAGAGAGCCCGATGTGAGGCTCGGATCCCAGGACCCTGAGATCATGACCAGAGCCGAAGGCAGAGGCTTTAACCACTGAGCCACCCAGGCGCCCGAACAATTGTTTTTAATGGAATTTTAAAACAAATTCAGAACCATTCCTTTTCTTTTCTTTCTTTCTTCTTTCTTTTTTTTTTTTTAAGATTTTATGTATTCATTTGATAGGGAGAGACACAGCGAGAGAGGGAACACAAGCAAGGGGAGTGGGAGAGGGAGAAGCAGGCTTCCCACGGAGCAGGGAGCCTGATTCAGTTCTTGATCCCAGGACCCTGGGATCATGACCTGAGCCACCCAGGCACCCTAGAACCATTCCCTTTTAAGTGAAATAAATGTACATAATTTTTCTTTGTTTCATAAAAATATTACTGCCCATTTTGTGATTATTGTAAAGAAACTGAAAAATCCAAATAGATACAAAGGTTAAAAAAAAAAAATCTATCATTAACCACCATTGACATGTGGCTACATCTTTTTCTAGGCAGATAAACATCTAATTTTTCAAAATGTGGATCATGTTGTATGTATGATAGTATATCCTTTTTTGTTCATTTAATGTTATAATTTTCAAAACATCTTATTTGACTGCATATATTCCACAGGATGAATATGTCACAATTTATTTAAACATCTTACCATTTTTTGACATTTAGGTTGAAACTAATTTTTTACTAATTTAAATGCCAGAGTGAGGTCTTTATGCATAAATCTAGATCCTCATCTCTGTGTCCTTAGGCTAGATTTTTAAAAGAGTAACTATTGTCTCCTCCCCTCATTCTGTTTCTTGTCTTTCTTACAATACATATTCTTCTAGCTCTGTAAATGATGGTGTTCCTCGGGGCTAGAAACTT
Organism: Lutra lutra; assembly: GCF_902655055.1. Lineage (NCBI taxonomy): Eukaryota > Metazoa > Chordata > Mammalia > Carnivora > Mustelidae > Lutra > Lutra lutra. Next base: position 86,009,473 of record NC_062278.1, read on the forward strand.
GAACTTCTCTTCTCACTCTCTCTGTCTGCAGAAGATGTCACCTATACCCAACCTTCAACATATACAACCTCCCATATTTGCATCTCCAGCCCCAGATCTCCCTTCTAAACTCCAGACACATATATCCAGATATCTACTTGTAAATTCCACTCATAGGTCTTTTACCATCTCAAATAGAGAATGTCCAGAAAAGGATTCAGTATCTTCCTTTCTTCTGCTCTCTACCCAACTCCCTTCCTTATTGCCTGTTTCTGTAAAGAGACATCACCTTTCCGCTCAATTGCTTATGATACGAAACTGGAAACCATCAGTGACCTCTCTCTCTCCATCACTACCCCCATCTCTTCAGTCACCAGGTCTTGTTAATTCTCTCATCTAAATATATCTTTAACATATCTATTTCTCTCCATCTCTGCAATCCCCACCTAAGCCATATTTATCTACTCCTTGGAATATACATTGGCTTCCTATTGGATCTCTCTGCATCCACTCTGGTCCTGCTCTGTCCTTCTATCCCCTTCTTCATTCTCTGCCAAGGAGAGCATTTCTAAAAATGTCAGTCTGCTTTTACAGTCCTGAAGTGGTTGTTGGGATAAAGATCTTAATGGCAGCTGTTCCTCTTGCCACTCTTCCCCTTACTTTCTTGCTCCAACCTAGCATTTTCCTTGCAGCTACTCAATGGAAATAAGCTTCTTCCAGCCTCAAAAGCTTTGCTTAAAGGGTTTCTTCTCCCTTGAACACCCACCTCCTTCAACGGACCAGACCTTTTTCTGATGCATCCCCCAACAAGCATACTATCTACATGCTCTCTCAGCATCGTATGAGTCTACTTTTGGGGTACTTACGACAAATTATAATCTAAATTGTTGTCTATCTTTTCCCCCCTGTAATGTCTGTTGTTCTACTAGACTGATGTTTCCTTTTGGGCAAAGTGTTCCTCCTTTTTCACCACAATATCTCCCAATGCCTTGCATGTAGCAGGTGCTCAATAAACACTTATTGCATTATTAACAGGTTATGGGGTATAAATTTTGGGGAGACATTTGTCAAAGAGTATTATCAAATAGTATTCCAGAAAATCTGTATCAACCAACTTATAAGCTCACCAATAGTACATGACTGTTTCTTTACTCACACTCATTCTGACACTGAGTATTACAGTTTTGAATAATTTTATAGACAATATGTTACCTCATTATCATTGAAATTGTGTTTCTTTGAGTACCAGTGAAGTTGGACATTTTTCACTTTCCCCATTACTTGAGCAATCATATGAAATTTGAATTTGAAATTTACATGAAATTTATTATGTAAACTGGGACACTTTGGGGAGTGAAGAAAGTTGCTATTCATAATTAAGCCAGGACAGCAGGTATAAAGCAGGACCATCCTATACAAGCCAAGATGGATGGTTTCCCTAACTCTTTCATTTTCATGTAGTCTCAGAACTTTGGACATCTAGAGCTGAGAGCAGAGGTCGTAGTGGTGATCCGGGGATAAAGATGAAAATGTTTTTTGTTCTGAATTTTAATATGGATGCTTCTCTGCTGTGCTGTCCAGTGACTCACTGACTTACTCTGGAACTCCCTGTCACCCATGCTGCCTACTTCATTCATTTACCTTACCTGCCTAACCCTTGAGACTCCAGACAATTTCATCCAACTCTCCTTTCATGAGCCTAAAGAGCTACAAGGATTGCCTTGCCCAGAAACGCAGAGCTAGTCAGAGGCAGAGCCAAGGCTCTTGGAAGAGTTCCCTCCTGTTCCACCAAGCCGCCCCCTTCTTCGCTTTCAGATGCATTCCTCCTGCTCGCACGAGACTGACGATGCCAGCAGTTATTTTCTGATTTGATAACACTTCCAAAGTTATGTTGAGAAGTGACCAGAACAGGGTTTTTACTTCCTACAGCATCCCGTGAGGATGTTGCTCTTTGACAAGCCTCCCACATCAAAGCACAAGGCACACAGTTTCAGAGGCATTTCAGCTCATCCTGCAGTCATGTCCCATGGTTTCACTGCCCATCACTTGTAGTGCTTCCCTGAGCTCATGCAGTAAGTCTACAAACATTCCTAGCTTTTTTTTTTTTTAAGATTTTATTTATTTGAGAGATAGAGACAGAGATAGAGATAGCGAGAGAGAGCATAAGCGGGGAGGAGTGGGAGAAGCAGGCTCCCCCCTGAGCAGGGAGTCCGATGTGGGATGCGATCCCAGGACCCTGAGATCATGACCTGAGCTGAAGGCAGATGCTTAACCAACTGAGCCACCCAGGCATACCCCTAGCTTTTTCTAAATGTCCTTTTATGTAATTTATGCCCTTTAATGAAGCTCAAAAAATAAGTTCAGAGTTGCTTACAGACTTGCATTTTCAAGCATTGCCAGGAACTTAAGGAATAGTAGAGTAGGATGACAGAGAACTTCTGGAAAAAGAAAGACGACAGTTTAAATAAGCTGAATTTTTGTTACTGCCATCCAATCTGAGGTATAACTTTATTAGGAAAAGAGTAGCAGCCTTCCTCTTCCAAACTCATCAACAGGGAACAAATTTCCTTCCAGTGGGATTCCCAATAGAGAGCTTCTGTGTACTGTTGTGCAGATTGTGCACTGCACAACTGCAGGGGGCACCATTTACATTGCCACCTAGGCAAAAGTGCCAAATGATTCCTCCCAGCTGGCACCGGTGGGGCAGATCACAATCCTCCTGGCACCAGACAGGGCACAATCTGTGTGGTCATATGTTGAGGTCCTGACTGACACCACTGTGTGACTTTTCCCTGATAAAGAAGCCATCCCATGCTGAAGTTAGAGTTGCCTTATTCACTGATGCCTATACACTTTTTAGAGTAATCTTCATTTCATACATTCACCTAGTTTTTGTAAGCACTATACTATCTGTAAAGCCAAGTGTCCTGGTTTCAGGTTTAGAAAATAGGTCATTGGAGCTATCTTTTAAGGACTGAGGTTACCTAGCTAGATTTTGCCATTTCAATTTTATTGAGGCAAATGCAGGAAAGAAATGCACTCTCATGGTTTTCTAGAGAATCAAAACATTTAAGATGTTAATGTATTTTAAAGGAATGTTTTCCATTAAAAAAGAGCTCTGTAAATGAAAGGGAAAAAATTACTTTTGGTGGATATAGGATCCATCTCCAAAATTCTATACATAGACTAAAAGTTAAGATTGACCATTAGCTCTACAGGAGAAATACCATGCATCCAACCTGCCTAACAGAGATGTAGACTTTGGTTTTGAATTAGTGGAAGAACCAAGTTCTTTATCGCCCAACAGGGAAGGTGATAAAATCATTGAGAGATAGTTTTATACCATATTTCCCATAATGTCTAGGATGAAATCCCTAGGGTCTTTAAGCTGGAAGAATCCTATTAATTCATTCACTTATTCATTTGTTCAATTAATTCTTTCTGTTTGCTTCCCACTGTGATCGTGCCATCTAGCCTGGTCACAAGGAAACTGAGGTCACAAAGTTGGTTAGAGACCAGGCTGGAAACTAAGCACAGATGTTCTATATCCAGGACACTTGGCCCCATGGTGCTGTTAAATATTCCCGTGTAGTTAAATTCAGGTGATGAAACGGGAGAGCATCTGTGTACTGAATGTGACTTGCATGTAATTCATGTAATAAAGATGAAATACAAACCTCTTTGCCAGCTATTTCTTTGTTACTCTAAATGCCACAACTTAGAGAAGGTTCAGTGTGAGGAGCAATCATTTCCGAATTAGTGTGGGAATTTTGCAAATAAACCTTTTTCCCAACTATCTACACTCTTTATGATTTAAATATTTCAGTCCTATCTTTTCTCACATGTTGCCCGGACAGATTAAAATCCTATAAATAGCACTGGCCTCTAAGAAATGTGCTCTCATCCCTTCCCTTTGAGTATTACCCCACTTTTCTATTCTTGACAAAAATGAAAATCCCAATCTCATGATGGCTACCTTCTAAAAGGATTTGTTTTGGGGGGGAACTTAAAGCATGTAGCTCGTAACGAAGTGAAATTTCCTTTTCTGATTTGTCTATACTCTGCCTGTACACAATTAAGGCTCCCAACTTGCTGAACATTGCTGAACTTGTTGACAGTTGAGGAGGTGGGGCGTGTATGAGCAGAGGAGAGCAGCTGCTCCTGCCAGCTGCCTTCTTCTCTGCACAGACATAAGTACTGCCCAAGGATTCTCTGCAGGGCGGGAGACTGAGGACTCCTTTGAAGTTGCTAGAAGGAGACCCTTTCTGGCATTGTGCTTGGTAAATGCGTCCATATGCATGTAGGCCAAAGGGCACGGAGCCTTTTGCTGAGTGACTAAGCCAAGATTCTGAAGCCAGGCTACCTGGGTCCAAATCCTGGCTATGTCGCCTAGCTTTCCCACTTTTTGACCTTAGGCAATGTATTTAACCTTACTGTCTTCAGCGTCCATACCAGTTAATGGGGATACTAGTTTCTTTATAAGAGTTTTGGAGAATTACATGAATTCAGTGTTAGTAATAGTAGTAATCCGAGCAGCAAATATCAATGAAGCTTCTATTCCATTCCAGTTACCATGAACAAAATAGAAAGAGCTCCTCCCTTCCCGGAATTTAGAGTTTTTTTACACAGCAGGGCCCCGGATCCATTTAAGGGTTAAGAAGTCAATGGTGACATGTGGGCAGATTTTGTTTTTAATGAATAAGGATAAGATTTTACAAAATAAGGGTTTTATGAAGCTTTTAAGTATTTTTATATGTCTATGTGGCCTGGGTCTTGACATAAAATGGTTTTCTTGAGTCTAGTAGAGAAGATAAGCAATTAAACAATAACCTCAATACAGTGTGTGCGATAAAGTGCAGTGAGTATCTCAGGAGCATGGGAAAGATACCTGATCCCTTTTGGGGTGCACAGAGAATCAGGAAGCCTTCCAGGAGGAAGTGACATTTAAGCCTAGTCTTAAAGGATAGCTAGAAATTTGCCAAAATAAGGTGGGGAGGTGTGTAGGAAGCAGTTCCTTTAAGAGCCATGAGGAGCTAAGGGGGGTTTTGAGAAAGCCAGGAGAGACCTGCTTAGATTTGCATTTCAGAAAGACATTCTGCCTGTTACAGACAATGAGCACAGATAGTGGGAAGACCGTTCAGTAATTTCAGGACAGGGTGGTCTAGACTCTGGGAGCAGTGGGTATTCGAGGGGGACAGAAGAAGGTGCTGGTCTGCGATGATACGCACTTGACTCACATCTCTGATGTCTGATGTACTAAGACTGAAGGGGACAAAGCTAAGTCTGTAAGGCCCAAGCTTCTAATCTGTGGAAACGGTCCTATAAATGGGAAGACAGGACCTTTCAATCACTTTCCAAATCATCTCTCCATCCTGCTGGACATATCTATAGACTGTCACCAGCCTAGAAATTGGCAGGGCTTCCTGTTCCAAAATGGGACAGTTCTTGGCAGGAGATGGAAAGCTGGAAAGAGAATGGAAATCGGGCTAGCCAGGCACCTTGCATGAAGAAAAAAGAAAAAAGGAAGCCTGGTACTTTCCCATCTAATCCAGAATATCTGGTCAGAAAATAATTTAAAATGACAGATAATTCAAAGAGGTTTCTACTTGGCTTTGAAATGCCACACATTTTTGGCAGTGGGTTTGCCTTGCCAAATGTTTTTCTAAGGCCTTATTTTGCATTCCCCCGAACACAGACCATCTGGGCAGCGTGGGGGGGGGGGGATGAGTTGGAGCCCAAGAGGGGTCTGGGTGGGTGGCTGAGGAGGTCCTAATGTTTAAAAATTGGGACTGAGCCCACAACTCTTTTTCATCACCCCAGATGATCAATACTTACCTGTCTACCTGTGTACCCTGCCACAGAGTAGGGAGGTCTTCTAACCTAAACCTTGCCAAATCACATGGAGATTTGAAAAGCAGCTATCTAGTTCCAGCACATGAGGTTTCCTACCCACATCTCTGAACACCCTCAGGGTCACCTCCATCCCACAGGGGGGCAGCCAGCTGACCCAGTGCTTCATAGCAACCTCAAAATCAACCCATATTTGGAGCACAAGGCAGGCTGTTTACAGATGTTACCATAAAAGACACTTTGAATTATAATCAGTCCTGTTTTACAGAAGAGCTGTAAAGGGGCCAGACCAGAGGCCCCTTTTCCTGTACTCATAAGATTGCTGTTGCCAGACAAGTTAAAAGATTAGTTTATCTTTCCTGGCTCAGGCCTACCTAGGACAGGAAAGAGTTACATTTCACTGAAGTCACTTAAACAAAGGGTCTCTGCATCAAGTCCCAATTAGGACCTAGAAGAAATGTCAGGGTGGCAGCCACTCCCTACTAAAGAATTCCAAGCATTCCCCTGTTCCTCCATCTGGAGGGTGCTATGCCAGGGTAGTGGCCTGGTCCAGGCTTGAATTCCCTGGGAATAATAAGTAACAGCCCAAATCTGGAAGTCCAGGGAAACTGGTTCTCCCCAGTCTGCTGTAAAATTAAGTGTTGGGGTTCTTTTTTTCTTTTTTGAAAATGATCAGCTTTATTGAAGTATAATTGACATATAAAATTGTAAATATTTAAAGTGTGTTCCATGGTTATTTGATAAAAGTGTAGAGTGTGAAAGGATCCCCCCCCCCAACTAGTTAACACATCCGTCACCTCACAGTTTTGTGCCTGTGAGAACCTTTAAGTTCTAAGTGCTGTTTTTCATAAGCAACAGAGAAGAGGGCATTTATTAGTTTCCCAGTTCTTACAAGTCAGAACTGGTTGGTTCACAGGAAATTCATAATCCTGAAAAAGTGTTCTATGACCCATACATACATGCTTTTCAAGTATTGGTATCTTTCACTGCATGGAAACTTGTTCCTAATTAGATGAGCTGCCAAACTTAGGGAACCAGTGTATATTCTGAAAAAGCCAGCATATGTTTCTTTGACTCGGTTTCCAGAAAAATTTGAGGGCATAGAGCCAGTGCACAAGCCAGGAGCAAGTCACCAGATACCCACCTCTTCCCCTCCTTTAATGTCTCCTTGATTGGAGGTGGCCAAAGGGGACTTGAGAGGTTCGCGTGAACCTTTAGAACAGATTCTCCTCTAAAATTCGAGGTATCAATCCCATTTTACACTTAACCCCTCCATTCCCCATACACACACCTCTCTGAGGTCAACCTCAGCGTGCGGCCGGGAGGGGGAAGGAAGCCAGAGCTAAAGCAACAGGTTCCGCCCACAGCGTGAACTTGGAAGGGGAGCCAGCAGGGCGAGCGGAGCTGGGCGGTGGAGGGAGAGGAAGTGGCCGAGGAAGGTGGAAGGGAAATGATGGTGCATGACCACTGAGCACACGTCACTTCGGGCTCCCATATGGGCTAGCGTCTGTGTGCGTGTGTGTTGGGGGTGGGGGGAGTCCTTCATCGGATCATTCGGGGACTTCCGCGTGGGCTAGGATGCGTCGCGCCCGCGCTTTGGGGTACCGGGAGGCTTAGGCTGGATAACGAGCCCGGAAAAGAAGGCTTGAGACGCGCCCAGAAAATATTAGTGCGTCTGGGGGTTAAAATCCACCACGCTCCCCAGCGTGCCGCCCCTGTTAATTGGCCGGGTCTGCATCCCCAGCGCTCCGTGCCCCCTTCCCTCGGCCTTTTCCCGACCTTTCCAACCCTATCCCCGCCGGGCCTCCAGCCCCAGCCTGCTACCGCGAAAAACGGGAGAGCGGACTACGCCGCGCCCGGAAGCCTCTGGGCATGCTCGGTGGCGGGACCGGCTCCGCCGCCAGGAGGGCGCGTCCTCCCTCCCCCAGGGCGGCGGCGGCGCAGGCAGCTACCGCCGCCGCGCCCGGGCCCCGCACACCTTTGGGGGTCGCGAGAGCCACCCTCTCCAGCGCAGGCTGAGAGCGCCCGAGGCTTCCGGCGGGCAGAGGAGGGGCCGGTCAGGGAGGCGCGGAGGCGGGAGTGAGACCTCCGAGCCGCCTGCGGTTCCTTAGAAAGTAAAGCTCAGCTAGCGAGCAGAGCCCGGCTCCCCGTCGCCGGCGGGGGCGGGGCGAGGCGGGGCCGGGTGGGGGGTGGTCTCGGCGCCCCGAATGAGGTGCGAATTCAGTGGCCGCCCACCCTCTTCTCGGTCCCGCCCCCAGGGAATTATAATTCTCTGGGAAAGTGTCTCGTTCTCCGAGAATCCTTGGGGCGGGGTGCAGGGGCGCGCCCGGCGCAAAATGGTTACAACAAAGTCCATGCGCGCCCCGGGGCCCTTCTTAAGGAAAGTGTCCTTGCTGATGGCTGGGCACCCCCTTTGCTAATTTGAGGGTTAGTTCCTGGGAGGAAGTATGCTGGGGGTGTGGGCTAAGGGAAGCCTCAGGCTGGTGCCGGCTCCGATTCCCAGGCCTCGTTGGGGGGCGCACCTCCGGCCAGGCGGGCGTGGGGCACTGGGCCGGGGTGATCGCGGCGGGCGGCGGGCGGCCGGAGCAGGCTCGGCCGGGCAGCTCACTCTCTGCCTCCTCCCCCCCTCCCCAGGATTACCGAGAGGATGGGATGGATCTAGGCAGTGACGCCGGCAGCAGCAGCAGCAGCAGCAGCCGCGCCAGTTCGCAGTCCAACTCCACCAAAGTGACCCCTTGCTCCGAGTGCAAATCCTCGTCTTCGCCGGGGGGCAGCCTGGACTTGGTGTCTGCCCTGGAGGACTATGAGGAGCCCTTCCCGGTCTACCAGAAGAAGGTGATTGATGAGTGGGCGCCGGAGGAGGACGGGGAGGAGGAGGAAGAGGAAGACGACCGCGACGAGCGCGACGAGCGGGGGTATCGGGATGACTGCTGTCCGGCCCGGGAGCCGGGGGACTTGAGCGCCAGGACCCGCGGCGGCGGCGGCGGGGGCAAGGGCGCCACCACTGTCATGCCGCCTCCCGTGCCCAATGGCAACCTCCAACCGCACGACCCCCAGGACCTCAGGCACAATGGCAACGTGGTGGTGGTGGCCGGCCGGCCCAGCGGTTCCCGGGGCCCCCGCCGGGCGGTCCAGAAGCCCCAGCCCGCGCGGAGCCGACGCGGCGGCCGGGGCCCGGCAGCTGGGGTTCTCTGCCTTCAGCCCACCGACTGCGGGACGTGCGTCCCGGAGGAGCCCCCGGTGCCCCCTATGGACTGGGAGGCACTGGAGAAGCATCTGGCTGGACTGCAGTTCCGGGAGCAGGAGGTGCGGAACCAGGGCCAAGCGAGGACCAACTCCACCTCCGTAAGTTGGCCCGGGTGCGTGCCCACGCGCGCACACACGCGTACACACCCCGCGCACTGCCCGCACGCGCCCTCCTGGCGCTCCCACCCGCCTCCGGCCCCATTCATCCTTTCCTGAGGGTGGGGGCCGGGCCGAAGAGCCTGCCTTCTGCTCCCCTGGGGTACGGTTGCTCAGTCTGGGAGCTGTCTGGGTTTGCCTGATGGGCAGAGAGGAGGGAGGGGCAGCCAGAGGGCAGCGGAAAGTCGGGTTAGTGGAACCGGCGACTCATTTTAATGGAATTACTTATGGAGACGAGGTTGTGAGTCACTTGCCTGAAAATAAATCCGGGGAGAGCTTGGCACCGAAGCCGGTGCCCTGCGGGTGATATTTCAAGTCGTAATAGTTGTGGCTTTGTCGACCGTGGCGGGTCTCCCTTCGTTACCACTGATGTCTCGCCTATATATAGGCTGTCCCCTAGCACACGCTCACGTTCGCCTGCCCACCCCTCCGGTATGGCAGCAGGATTTGGCACATCTCGCGTTTGAGCGGATGCTCCTGAATTTGAATGGGTGACCGCCCTCCTCTAAGACTTCGTTCCTTTCAGAAACCCAACCTCTTGCTGACCTGGGGAATGGTGTGAATTGACCTGCTGGGATGAGGGAGTGGTTGTTGCCTCTGTCGCCTCAGCCTCTCTGCTGAATCCCTCTCGTTTTGAAAAGGAGCCACTAGCAGTTCCTTACCGGAGGCCACTGGCTCAGTTCAGGAAATCCAGAGAGGGAGGGGTGCTGAAGTGGAACAGAGAGAGGGAGAGAAGGAGGGCTGCATCTATAAGCAGCAGCTCCGGCAGGTTTGCACTTGTCTCAACATCTTCCTTGCCCCTGAGAGGAGAGCAAATAAATGACTTAAAAGAAAAACATCATGAATGCAGCTCCGCATTAATTCATGAGTTAAAGCAACAGTTGTAATTTGAAATCGTTAATGATGTCCCTAAATGGGGCTGAAGGGCACACAGCTTCACTGCCTGCTTTCTGTGTGTGGCGGCCCTGCAGCAGTGGGGGAGAACTCTTGCTTGCAGGTGTAATTTTTCGGTTCCAGAGCCCTGGGGCTACTGGAAATTGGGTGCATGCACTTCTGACTTCAGGGGTAAGGACAGTAACCGCAATTCCCAGAGAAACTGGCACGGTTTCCATCAGACAGAGCTCTTGGCTGACAGAGCCCACTGGTTAGTGTCCCTTGAGAAACTACCTATTAAATTAACACACTCATTCTAATCCCAGCTGTTTACCATTGCCACTAGCAGATGTGGAATCTTTCCATTACAGCCAGTCCGCTCTCTTATGCCTTGCAATGGAAAACATCCTTTTCCCACTTAGTGCTTGAGAAAAATGCCTGATTAAGCTCCCTGGACTTAAACAATGACTTGAAGATAAACACATTTCATTTACTATTGCATGACATTTTTACATTCCAGGAGAACATAATAATTGGTGCACATGCGAAGTTAGGATTTGACGATGACAGTGAGCTCCATTATTTAAAAAAGTTACTAAACAAAATGTTACTGAGCACCTGTGTGTTATGTGCTAAATGCAAGGTCTGATTCTCTGTGCTGCAGTTACATATCTGTCCATGTAAGACTTGAATTATAATGAAGAAATGTAAGGGTGCAGACTGACTCCCCTCTAGGAACTTAAAATTTAGTAAATTACTTCCCCCAACACACACACACACCCACAGCCTCATTGTTGTGAAGACTATGAATCTTTCCTTCTTGAGTAATCTTTGAAACCCGAGTTATCTCTTCAACTATTGAACAATTTGCATATTTTGGCTCCCCTCCCTCCACCCCAGTCCCCCTGAAAATGTCCCCTCTGGGCATTTCCTTCACAAGTTATACAGAGAAATTTGGAACCCATTTCTTTTAAAGCAAGTATGCACAGAAAGAAGGGGGAGAGGAGAGACTTTGAGGCTGTTTAATCAATTTTACCATTTTTGGGTTTGTTAATAACAAAATTACTAGCCACTATTGATTTAGAATAGTGTTTTTCATACTGTAAGTTATTGATGAAATCATCTTAGCATTTAAAAAAATGAAATAGAATAGAATATACTACTGTCCATTGCAGATAGTTACAGTAAGCTTTGTTTTAAAAACTTTTGGTTTTATACACTGAGTCATGATCTAACACTTATTTTACTGTAGGTTGTTATCATAAAATCTGAAAAATACTGATTTAAATCCTGTTTACTCCTGCCGGGGAATAAGTGGGAGAATTTATAACTATGAGGACAGAAACTTGAAAATAACAAAGGAATCATGTAGAAGAGAAATCCTATTTAGAAGAAGTTGTTCAAATCAAATACTTTTGCTCCTCTTTAAAAAGTTATGTACATGGGGCATCTGAGTGCCTCAGTCAGTTAAGAGTCTGCCTTTGGCTCAGACTCAGGTCATGGTCCTGGGGTCCTGGGATTGAGCCCCACACTGCCTCCCTCCTCACCGGGAGCTCCTTCCTCTCCCTCTGCTGCTTTCTCTTTTGTGCTCGCTCTCTCTCCTTCTCTCTCTGTCAAATAAATAGATAATCTTTTTAAAAAGTGAAAATAAAAAGTGTATATAAATGAATTAATACAGGCTACTGGGAGGAAAGGTATAAAATGAAAAAGACAGATATATTCTCCTTTACCTATGAAGATAACCAAATAAGCTTTTCCGCCCCCATGGAAAACCCTCAGTAGGGTCACCTCTATTGGGAATCAAGTGGCTGGTTCCTTTCCATCATTCCAGACTACTCAGCTCTCACAGCCCTGACCACCATCCCCAAAGTAAAGTAAGGCACTGTGGTGTATTTTCTTAGTGCTTATCACTACCTGACATTATCTTGTTTGGTTCCCGTTCATTTTTGGTTTCTCTAGAATTGAGTTGTAGTGTAGAGGTCTTGCCTCTCTTTTAATTGCTGTAACCTAGTGCCTGGGATGCAGTAGGTTCTCAATGAATGAATGAATGAATGAATGGTTTATTAGGCTCACAGGCCGCAGACTTAAGCCAAAAACAGCTGAGAAAATTGAGGCCCATTGAAGTTAAGTGATTTGCTTAAGGGCCCACTAAGTAACCTAGGGAAAGCTTTCTTCTTACACCAGACTAAGTTTTTTTTTCTCCTTTATTTAAGGCTAAAAACAATTTGAAGTAAAAGGGAAGAAAAGAGGCTCCCACCTCCCTAGGTTTCCTAATGACAAATCCTGTCTTAGGCTTCCTTGGTAATTATTAAGGACCTAAGTAAATTAGGAATTAATCAAAATCCCGTTATTTCAGAGTCTCTTCTCACAGGCCTGCTTTAGTTTGGGTTTGTTTTAATAGACTGATGGCTGCAGCAAGACCTCAAAAGGAAGGATGAGATCTCAAAATCCCAAAATTATGTTGACCATCAGCCATTCCTAATCTGGGGAGAATTTAGAGACAAATTTAAAAGCATACAACATTTAGGTAGCATTTAAATCCTAGGACTGACCTTTTTTTGTGAAAGGGTTTAAGGAGCTATTCTCTCCCTTAGTGTCAGCCGAGGAGGATGGGCTTGGACAGTGCCAGGAACTTTGCGGTCAGAGCTCTGAGGTGTCAGAGGAAGTCCTGAAGGAAACACCGGTGACTTTCCATCCTGCTATCCCGTTAGACCTCAGGTGCCCCAACCTCTTCCTGGACAGAGCAACCCCCCCACCTTGATGTTGGAGCCTGGAAGGCAGCAAGGTTTCTTTTTTCCACTGCCTTATCCCCAGTATCTCCCTCCTGCTTGGCACAAATGCCTGACACACAGTCATGGGGAGGGTGAACTGTTCAGTGCAACAACCAGAACGACTCCCAGAAGTGCCCCCTCCAGCTGGCCAGCCCCTGCTCCTCTGGTTTCCCCCTGTTTCTCACAGTCCTTCCAGGGGACCTGCTTCAGCATCAGGGGCCACACACAGTTAAGGAGTAAAGAAGACACTGGTGATTTATGCTTTTGATGTCAGATTGAGAACTAGCTGTGGCAAGTTTTAGGGAGACCTGCTCCCTCATATCCATATTCACCCTAAGTTCTCATTTCCCTGCCGACTGTGACTAGTAAGCTGGCTTGGGCAATCCTGGGGATACGCGGTTTCCCTCTTCTCAGCACAGACCCAGGCAGTCCACTTTCTTTTTGTCTGCTTCCCCTGGGTCTTTGTCTCCAGATCACTCTTCTACCTACTCAAGGACTGTGAGGTTTTCTCTCCTCAGGGTCTGTGGTCCTCCAAGCTGAGTCTCCTCTGTCCCTGGAAACTCACCCTCTTTTTTCTCCCATTTCCCCACTTTCGATTTTTGAAAACAACAACAACAACAACTAACTGTTGAGGTAGAGTTGACAGTTTGCTGCACACATTTGAAGTGTGTGATCTGATCGGTTTTGATGTATATGTATGCTTGCGAAACCGTCATCACAATTAAGATTGTGAACATATCTCTCACCCCAAAAAGTACCCACATGCCCCTTCTCAACCTCCCCATCTTGCCCCTTGGCAACCACTGGTCTTATTTCTATCACTATATAGGTTAGCTTGTTTTTTCTAAAATGAATGTAAGTAGAATCATATAATATGTACTCAGTTTTTGTCCAGCTTCTTTCATTTGGCATGTCATTATTTTATGATTCAGCCGTGTTATTGTCTAGAGCAACAGCTCACTACTTTGTTTTGCTAGGTAGTGTTTCATTTTATGGAGATACCCTATTTCCTAGTTGATGGACATTGAAGTTGTTTCTAGTTTCTATTACTAATGAAAGTGCTGTGAACATTCATTTATTTGTAGGAACATATTCTTTCATTTCTCTTGGGTAAATACCTAGGAGTGGAAGGGCTGAATCATGTGTCAGCAGCTTTAGGGGTTGCCTGTTTTCCAAAGAAACTGTACCTTTTTATGCTTCTGTCACCATGATTATTCATGTACACACTGTAACCGTGGCTTCCTCTCCCACTGGTTGCTCTGTTCCCTCTGTGTCTTTGGGGACTTGCAAATATCTCTTTTCAGGTGCCTCGGGTGATTGCTTCCCTCTCAAAAAAGTGAGAGTACCATCTTACACCCAACTAGAGTCATTACACTCATTGTTCAAAAATACCCATTTTTAAATTCGAGAAGAGCTCAAGTTGCAGACCCAACACATTTTGATTATGGTTGCATTATTTTTAGTGCCTGTGACAGGTGCATTTCCTCTTGTAATGAGAAGATAAGAATATTTTAATTGATGTGTTAATGGAAAGCAAATTCTCCTGATGAAGTTTCTTCCTAAGTACTTGAAAATAATTTGTCTTTTTATTTGTTTGTACTATTAACTAGTAGCAAACTTTAAATTGCCTACATTTCTTCCTGGAATGGTAGTAATTATAGGTTGTTTTCAATGTGTTATTCTGTAAGCCTTCCAGCCCAGGTCTTCCTTCCCTGTGAATGATTCCACTGAAGTAGCTTGAATGGCTGAGTAGCTCGTTTCTGTAGTTATGTGGGCTATGTTTAAATTATATGAATTCCCATTTTTATAGACTGAATTAAAAGGTCTTTATTACTCTTTATACTCTTTGTTACTTAATTACAAAATATTATAAAATTTGTAAGTTTAATAAGTCATGTTCTTTGGCACTCTGGGGCACAGCGGTGAAAATGTTCTGTGTGGCACATAACTATCACTTCTTCCTGTTAGAGAGCGCTACAGGATGTTGTTAAATCTTTGTGTGTGTGTGGTGTGTGTGTGTGTGTGTGTGTGTGTGTGTGTGTGTGTTTTAATCATAACCAGAAACTACCAGGACTAAATGTACTCTCTGCTTCAACCTTTTACCTTGAAATGTTTAGTGCCATCATTGCCTGTTTTTCTAATTTATGTTGATATTTGTTTAAGAGCTGCAAATGTCCATTAGTGTGTACTCAAGACTTTAAAGAAATATATGGTTGGGTTAAAAAAAAAATTAGGTTGCAGGTTCTGGGGCTGTGTGTTTGTATTTAAGCTACCATCACATGGTTCATCCTGTAGCAGAACATTTGAAAGTGTTGTAGTTGGACTAAAGGAGATCTTTGCCAACAGATTGGTTTGCACATTGGCGTCCTTTAAAATGTCCTAAGGAAAATTTTCAGGGTGCATGTCTGAAAAACAGATGTCAGCATTCTCATCACACATTCATGGTGCTCTTTGAACATCTCACCGCTGACATCCTGTCACCTTCCTCCATCCTTTTCCAGCTCTGCCATACTTTCAACTCCAGATCCTTTGCCTGGCATTCCCTGTTGCTTCACTCAGGAAGGCCCTGTGTGGCCCTCCAAAGCTCTTTGCTTTGGAGTTTCCATTTTAAAGATGATAATACTGAGGCCTGGCGAGATTCAGGGATTTACCTGAAGCCTCAGTACTGACAGAACTCAGACCAGATCTGCCAATTTCTGACTCTGCTTCCAGGCCCTTTCAGTGATACTGTCCATTGATATCTGCGATTATCTTTTCATGGGTATGTCTCTTAGCTACCCAGGTGCTAGTAATCATAATTCCATATCCTTTCTTAAAAGCTTATCAAAACTCTGTGTCATTACATTTGCATTTAAAAATAGAAATTTGTTTTTACTCCTAGACCTTTTGCCCCTGAAGACAAGAGTGGTCTTGTTTTCTTCCTTTTGAAATTCAGTCCCAAGTATTCCAACAAAAAGGGCTTTTGCAAATGCTTTTCTTAACCGCTGTTAGGTGGGACAGATGATGCTTTATACTGTCAGTGACCAGGAGATTATTTTGCATGCAACTTCTGTAGAAATTTAAGTGTCAATTATGAAACTGAACTTTTTAAATAGAAAAGTAATAGGATTTTAAAGATAGAAAGGATCTGAGAGGTCACTTCATCAAATCCTCACCATTTTCAAAGGCAGAAGTAGGTCTGTGGAGATTAAACACCTTCATTCAACTTCCCTCAACATCCTCAGCCCAGGCCTATCTGAGTCTGGAAGTAGATTCTACGTTTTAGCACTAGAGCAGAAGTTTTAATTTTATTGTTTGTTTCTCTTTTTCTTTTGTTAAACCAGCACTTTCAGACAATTGTAAAATTGCTTTCTTCCCTGAAGACTTTGGCTCATCACTGTATATTTCTACCAACGGATCAGTGCTCTCCCTGGGTTGATGATATGTTCCATCATTGCTCCTTTTCCTGTTCATCCAGTCTCCTTTCCACCACTGGGCCACAGAGTTCTTTCCTCTCGTGGGGTCAGAGGATGACCGGCCCTTGAGAACTTTGCAAGGAGCCACCTGAGTTCTGGGAGGCGGAGAGGGGAACAGTGAGAGCTTGTGCTCACCCTTCCACGGGACCCTTCCACAGACAGAGTCCTTCCATTGATTTTCAGGCCGTGAGGTGGAGCCTGGGTTCAGAAAGACAGGGGAGAGAAGATCTCTGTGCCGCTCACCCACAAGTACAAGTAGGAGCTTAAAGTGAATTAGCTGATTGTAAGCCTCTCAAAGGGGGAACTAACAAAACCAAGAAAAAACTAGAAAGAAAAGTATTTGTGGAGTTCGGGAGCAGCCCATGAGATAGCCTCCATTAGGATGTCAGGCTTCATCAGAATGTGGGTGATGACAAGGCATAGAAAAGTAGACATCCGGAAAGGGAGAGGTGTTTGGGTTTTATGTTCCCCATATGATGTTTCTTAGTTTCCCATTTAAATGCGGAGAACTGAGCCATCACTAACTCTTGTCAGGTCCAGGACACTCGTAATAACTGTTCTCCTTCACTTAGCCAAGCCTTATCAGATCTGTAAGAGCCCTATTGTTTCAGATGCTCTTGGTTTGTTTCTTTACTTTGTTCTGTTTTTGGCTACCTCTTCACATTTGTGATGTTATTTTCCTTATATATCTCTTAAATCATTATGTCAAGCATGTTCTATCTCTAGTCTTTATCACTTGCCTTTCTCTGTTTCTCCTACTGCGCATACTTTCTCTCTTTCCCTACTACACATACTTTCTCTGTTTCCCCTATGCACATACTTTCTCTGTTTCCATACTACACAAACTTCATCTCATTGTCCCCACCTAACCTATTTTTCAATGTGGGTGTTGTTTTAGGTTATTCCCATTTTTCCCTACTTTGGTGGTATTTTCTCTAGAAAGTTTATATAATTTAAAAGATAATGCTTTAGGCCAGGAAATACTCAGGTGAGAGGAATGAACTCAGCCAGTGTTTGTTCTGCTCCAGGTTGATGGTTTTTTGAAAGTACTTGTAAAATATTTTTGAGTTGCCTGTAACTGATGTGAAGTTATAGCAAAGTTTACTGGAAGCAAAAGAGTTAACCAGTTTTCTTCTGTCCAGTATTGTATATCAGATTTCCTAATTGCCACTTGTATCTGTACATTCTACTGATACCCTTGAATCTCCACCCAAATATTTTGTATTTATTTGTAATTAAATGACCTTTTTGGGTATATCCATCATCAAAAATATCAAATTCATCTTTTTTCTTCTTTTATTTCCTTCCATTTCTCTAAGTTACTCCTTGGTATTTATGCTTCTTGAAAGTGATTGTGGATCTTTCTTCCTTGGGATATTAGCATAGTATACATGTTTTTAAAAAGCTTCAATTATTGTGGATCACAAAAAGCCATGCATTAGTCAGCAGCTGATTTCTGCAAATATATCAATTCAAGAGGGTTTTATCGCCCATGTCCTAATAGAGATGATTGAGCCTTCAAAACTCTTGTAGAAATGAATGTCTAAGTTATTCAGAGTGGGTTTGTTTTTTTTTTCTTCCCCAAAAAGCATCCAACAAGAAACTGTGTGGGCTGGGCTTTTCTAGGCACTGCTGCACTTGCCCAGGCAGAAGAGGCTGGTTTTTAGGGTGCTTGGGAGAGGGTGGAGAGCAGAGCTCTATCTCTAGCCTCACAGCTGGGCCTCCGGGCAGCAGGTCGCCCATTAGGAACTCCCTGAGCATGGGCAAGCTGCTCAGGCACAGTGCTGCCCCCTCCTCGGTGCACACCCACCAGGACCTCCTTCAGGCCCCCCCCACAGTGATCCGCAGCCCGACTCTCCTTCATCTTTCATTTGTGTGCACATCCCCTGTGTGTAGAGAACCAACTCAAAGTCTGTATGCAAGTGGCTCGTCCAGGTCTGGGACCCTCTGATGACCAGGGCCCCCGGCCAGGCGTCCTCATGGACTAGGTGGTGACAAGGAGCTGATGACGGGCTCTCTCCCGGGCCTGCTAGCTGCGGCAGGGGTCCCCCCCCTCGCAAACGGGTTGTAGGCATGTTCAGAACAAAACAACAGGTAAGTCATGGCAACTACCAAACTAACATCATTTGATCCAGCTTCCTTCAGGTTTGCCATATATGGAAAGAATTCTGCTGTCTAAAAAAGTTTAAAGGCAATGAGGTAATTTCCTTATAATGCCTAAGATCTCCGGCACCGTTGTAAATTTAGATTTGAGGTTAGAGCATTAAAAAATAAAAACAGAACCTAAAAAGCTGCTGTGTTATGAAATGCTGGGGCATTTTTAATGTCAAGTCCAGCAGCACAATATCTGGACCCCCCCCCATCCCCACACGAAGAAAGAGTAGAGTGAAAGTTATTTCTAAAATAAGAAGGGTCTGGACCTCTGGGAACCTGCACAGTGTCTTCTTAGAAGACAACTTAAAAGCTAATCTCAATTCCAATAAAAATAACATGTTTTCAAATAGTTTCAAAACCAATTTAGCCTTCTGTTTTTCTCCTCATGGCACCAGTAGCTAAAAATTATACCACTTATGAAAATTGCAGACAATTTTTTTTCTTTGTGCAATCTTACATAATTTTTGGTCAATTTGCCCTGGTCTGACATTTTATTATGAGCAACTGCATCTTAAGTGCTCCGTCCTTTTTATTTCCACTCTAAAATTGGTAAGGAGTAAGAGAGAAGACCACTGGGATTTTATTTTTGAATACTGAAATTATGTAACTAGTGATCTCCTGTTAAAGTTGTTACTCAGCCTACTGTGGCCCCACAGTCTGACCCAAATAGCCCTTAAATTCAGATCCTGTTCAAGAAGAAAAATTTTAGGTAACAGTAATTTTAAAACTTCTTGAATTCCTGCTCTACTATGGTATGGTGGTCTCAATATTGGATTGATGTTTCTTGTGTTTCATACAAAAACGCTCAACAGAGCCAATGTATAACTGTTGTGTGTACTAACGTATAAGTAAGACCCCTGCAGAAATTCTAGTGTGCTTGCAGCTTCATTAGGATTCTGTTTTCCTAATAAGCAATCACACTAGGAATCCAAATATTAGAGCTATGAGGGATCCCATAGCAAAGATGGCAAAGCCAGATGCTTCCGGAGGCATGTAGGTAACTAATGAGGACTGTGGGTCAGGGGGAAGCAGGACCGTGGTGAGCTGGAGGTGTATCCCAGCCATAAAAGGGGGGCTGTTCTAACATACTGCCTGATTTGTTGCCATGCCAGAATATAGTCAACATTCTGATATATCAGGAGAAGCCCCAGACCAAACTTTTATGAGACATATCTTGAATATGAAACTTCGGCAAGTAACTTAAAAAAAAACCAACATAATTTTGTAGGGCTAACAAGCATATCAGTTCTTCAAAATATGACCTTTGGGCTACCAACTTCCCATCCCACACCAAAGCCAATCTCCTCATTTTACAGATGAAAAAACAGACCCAGAGAGATTCAGTGACTTTTCCTGAGTGGAGGTGAGGTGGGCGAGGTGGGCATGGCTTGCTGAGAAGTCTGGTGAGATACTAGAAACGAGAGATGCTAGGGAAGAAAACTCATGAAGAAATGTTCTGATTTATTGACACCAGAGTAACTTCCTTTGAAACAGAAACATCCGGGGTTGGGAAGGAGAGATAACTGTATACACCTTATTCTCTTTCACTTAATTCTTATACATATCCCATTACTTAGAATTTACTTTTCTCTTTCATCTTCAAAGCAGTTCAAAAACTGATTTTGTATTTGCATTCAGGGACGTGTATCATGATTTATTTTTCTTCATTTATAAATAATAAGAAAGGAGGAATTCTTAAAGAAAAAGTTACCTTAAACAATCTCACACACACACACACACACACACACATACACACACACACACAGGATATGTGGTCTTAATTCTTTTTTCTTCTAGAAATTCATCTGAGACCATTTAATTCAAGGGTTGGTAGTATAGGTGAGTTTTGATAATATTTCTTATTATATGGAATCTAATGAAACTTCAAGATTGCTGAATCATGTTTAGATTTTATTTAATTCCAGCTATTACTACATAATATACTATTGGAAACATAGAGGTTGGGAAATTTTTGTTTTTGCTTCCTCTTTTTTAGAATTACTTGCTCTAAGTAAAAAGTCAACACAGATTTCATGCAAACGAGTCAAGTTTGGGGTCTTGATTCACATTCCTTTAGAAAAATAGGAAACACTGTTCATTTCACTTTTTAAACATGACTTTTTACTTTGAAATAATTTTAGATTTACAGAAGAGTCACAAAGATAGTCCAGAATGTTCATGCATATCCTGCACCAACCAGCTCCTCCTGATGTTAGCATCTCCTATAACTGTGGCACATTTGTCAAAACTAAGAAGTGAACAAGGACACAGTATTATTACCTACACTACAGGCTTTATTTGGATTTACATTAGCTTTTATGATTAAAAAGGTATTACACCAAGTCAACTAAAGTAATAAGTAATATATCCTTGTAGGCTGTGGCTTGATGGAGGGGAGAGCTATGTCCCTCCATAGTCTCCCTTACCTCCCCACAAAGTCATCTCAAGGGAACCTAAGCAAATATTCCACTGTGTGTTGGCTTTAAGTGTATTTTGAAAACCATTCTCCTAGCCCCTCTGCCAATCGGGTTGCCTTCCTTGGTGGAAACTCCGCGGCTGCCCTGTGGGGAAAGCGTGTGCAGTGAAGAACAGGGCAGGTAGAGAGAGAAGCACATGCAGACCCATAGCGGACAGGCCCTCTAATGGGGAGCACGGGTGTGAGGAGCTGTGTGGGACGTTCCCAAGGATAGCATAAATTAAGTACTTGCCCATCAGCTCTTTTCTGTGGGCTATAAACGGCCACAAATTATCACTGTTCTTGGGAATGTTATTTGCCTCACCAACATCCAGATCTTTTGTTTGATTGTTTTTAGGAAACAGCTTTGGCTTGGGAGTATACTTCTTTTATTTTATTTTATTTTATGTCATTTCATTTCATTTTATTATGTTATGTTAGTCATATGTTAGTCACAGTACTTCCTTCATTTCCATAGTGTTCCATGATTTAAAGGGACTATTCTTCTTTAAAGTTAAGCTTCTGGTGAAATTGCGAAGGCTCTGTGAATGGCATGAAATTCCAGGCGGAAGGGAGTAAGTTACAGTTGACTAGAGAGAGCTGTAAGTGACTTGGGGGATAAATGTCACTCATGAGGCGAAATGAGTGTTAATTCCAGGAACATGTGTGGGAGATTTAGCAGATTAGAAATACCCAGGAAGGGGGTTGGAGACTCTTGTAAATGTGGAAAAAGAAAGACAACGGACCTGTCAAGATGTTCAGTCTTTGTTACCCGAATCATCAGAATTTTAAAAAACTAAGCTACTAATGGGCACCAGACAGAGTTTTGTCAGCAGCAGGATGTCCCCGTGACTCAGTGATTTCTCGTTGAAGAGGGTTTCCCGGTTAGTCATTCCCTGCCTTTGGTGGCCGGGCTTGGCTGACAGAATCAGTGAGTTCCTCTTAAGTTTGTTTAAATTTCCCAGAATTCTTTTGCTAATTACATGTTCAATGTATTGTGGATTGTGATAATACTAAGTAAATATTTCTTTTAGCGAAACCCATAAAGTCACATTGGAAATTGTGCTTTCTAGACCAGAATGTTTTGAATAAATGCTTCAATTTATATACTTTCTTAAAATTCATTAGATGCTGTGCGGAGGACAGGATATTTTGGCCTCACTGACCTCTATATTCTTAGGTTCTTCCTCCTATTGGGGGTTTTCATGGGCTTTGCGCCCAGCAGGAGTTACCCTTCCTGATAGCGCCCAAGTTCCTTTTAGGGAGTTACCCCTTCCCTGCTGTGTATGATTTTGGTGGGAGGATAATTGCAAGTAGTTGACTCCTGTTCTAGAACCTCAGCCCCAGATTCTCCCTCCCCTGGTTCTGCGGCAGGTGGAGGAGCTTCTCTGGGACTTTGGGTCAAGGGCACTCCCCTCGAAGCCCTTAGGACAGCTGGAGGCCCTCACAGTGATGATGGCTGCCAAGCCCTTCCCATGAGGGGCCATAGTGGGCTTCATAGTGCCTCCCTTCCTTTCTCTGTGCTGCTCCAGTGTCTACCTCCTGCTGAATCTGAGTTTAGGTCAGCTGGGGTGGGTTTTATTGGTTTGAAATCAGGAACCCTAACTGATAACAGCAAACAGTCTCTGGACTTAGGAATCAAGTTCATATATCATATCTGTAAGCCCAATATCACTAAATAGAAGTCTTTAATACTTTTGAGTCTTTCACAGAATCATTGAATATCAAAGGTGGAATGGACCTTAAAGCTCCTCTGGCCCAACCCGCTTCATTTTACAGATGAGGAAATAGGCACACAGAGCAGGAGAGACTTTGGAGGTGTCATAAACAGAACATTGACATCCTACGCGGAGACCTCATGGCTCATCAGCCCTGGACATCTTGTCCACACACCCTCACTCTACTCCTGGGACTCATGGTACCCATTTATGGGTTGACTGGGCAGATCTAAAGGTGACACCAGTGGCCTTGGAAAGGATCAAAGCTGACTGGACCACTTGGGGTTCAACCTATGGCTGGTGATGTTAATACCAAGACTCAAACATGAGGCTGAAATGTCAGCAGACCTTACCCCAGGGCTCTCTGCTGCCAGTACAGATGTGTTCTTGTGATGCAGCTGAGGCTGTATAAGGAGGTGGTTATCTGCAGGCTCTGGAATCAGACAGACCTGGCCCAAAATAGTAGTTATAGCCTCCTTATAATTACTGGGATAAAAACAACTAGTACCGTGGTATAAATCTGTAAATTTTTAATGTGAATTAAAGAATGTCTTCTAACCATTCTTTATTTTCTAGAAACTATGCTGTTATATGATCTAAGTGGAGGAAGTCTCTTGAGTTTTGAAGGAGTAAACTTCCTGAGTTCATTTTGTAGTAAGAGCTAGATTTTAAAATTGCTTATGTGAAGCTTTTCAGCAAAGCATAGTCCACACCATGATGTCTGCCAAACCTCTCCCTAAGACAGGCCATTATTTTTTCTTCATCGCCTATTCAGTCAGTGAAGATGTACTGAATGCCTCCTCTGTATTAGGTGTAGTGATAAGGATAAGCAGACGCTTACATGAAGCTGTCATGTCATGGGGCTTCTTGCCCTCCTGGAGCCTGCAGCCCCGTGGGGGAAGCTGACCCGAATCCCGTAAGCACATCAGTATGCCACATGCTGTCGGAGAGGGTGACGCTGCTGTGAGAACTGGAGAGACATGCGTTAAACCTGTTTTGATGGTAATAGCAATAGCTATCACTTACTGAGTGCCAATGATGGATAGGGACTGAGCTGGCTGCTGTTCATTTATTGTGCCTAATGCTCACGGTGAGGGAGGGTAGATGCTGTTACTCCCATTTCACAGACAAGGAAACTGAGGCTTCTGGCAGGATCATAGAGCTAGCGCAGGTCTCACTGGCTCCAAGGGCCAGTGCTTTCCACTTTCAACTAGTAAGACTGTTACACCAGATACTTGGGATTTAGCGTCTCTGATGTTCATTACATAGTAACTGCTCATCTTTGCTGATGGCTGCGGCCATATCCGAACATCTGGAATCTCTGGATATACAGTATCTGCTTATACCACATGCGGCTATTTGAGAATTCTTCATACATGGAAACATTGATTAATTAAAAATTCATTCAAGGGGCTCCTGGGTGGTTCAGTTGGTTAAGCGTCTGACTCTTGATTTCGGCTCAGGTCATGATCTCGGGGTCGAGGGATTGAGCCCTCTGCTGGGCTCTGCAGTCAGCATGGAATCTGTTTGTCCTTCTCCCTCTACTCCTCCCTACACTTGCACACTCTCTCTCCCTCGCAAATGAATATATACAATCTTAAAAAAAAGAAAGTAAAAAATTAAAAATAAATTCATTCAAACATAAATGCATGGCTTTATGTTTCTTCTCTTCACTTTGAAGGTCCCCACCAATACCCCTATGCTTGTTTATCATGAATCTGGCTAGTCCATTAAGACTAGTCAAAAACTTGCCCAGCATGTTGGTTTAAAGGAGTCATTATGATCCTCTGGTTGAGTGGAGGTTCAGAGAGAGAAAATAGTGCATTCCTGTCCTCTTGACACCCAATCCTGAGCTAGCTACTCCTCATGAGTTGTTTTACTTATAAAATGGGACTGTGCTTCACTAGGTTATAGACAGCCCTAAACAATGGGGCATGCCTGAGTCCTTGCCATGTGTTGGGCAACACACCCAGAGAGCTATCCTTGCAGAATTCCTGGGACCACATTCAGCAACAGCGTAGTCACCTGTGGCGGTCTAGCAAAAGAAATGGCCATCTGAAGGCCCAGGAAGGGGAGAGGTCAGGTAGGGTGAAGTAGAAAGTGCGCAGGCTATAGCAGAAGCCAGTGCCTCCTGTGATTTTTTTTCATGCCTGTTCATGTACTTACTCATTTAACAGTCATTCGTATTTAGTAGCTGCATGTTGCTGGACCCTAAGGGAGATAAGAGGGCTATGAGCTCTGCCCAAGTGGCATATTTATTTTGGCGAGGGAGATGGACATTAAATAAGTTCCTCAGGTGGTTATTTAATATCTGAGGTAAGCGCTAGGAAGGGAGGTCAGGGAGTCTGGAAGCCTCTGGCTCAGCCACCTGCAGAGGCAGCTGCAGGAGGACCACTGACCTAAGACCTGGAGGGGGAGGAGCCCAGTGCAAGGTGGGATGACCAGAGCCACCCCAGGGAGATGTGTGGTGGGAGGAGGGACAGGAAGGGTGGCAGCCAGCACACAGGGAAGGAGTTTGGAGAGGTCTGTGGAACTCAAGTCAGGGCTAGCCTGAGGAAAATTACTCTCTTTCCTGACAAACACAGCCCAGGCATCTGAGTCTGCACCTCATTTATGGAACTTTCCACCTCTACTTCTAAAAGCCATCTTTTATACAATAAAATAACCGTGCAATTTTCCTGTAGGAAATTTAAATTTTTTTTATGCTGCAAAGAGTTTAATGATAGACACAATGCCTGAAATGCCATTTCCTTATACTCACAGACTTGGGGTACTGTGGGGAATGGAGCCTTTTAGGGAATTAAGTGGGAAGAAGCTATCTGAATGCAGTGAATTAATGTTAAACTTCTCAGGCTCCGGGAAGTTCTTGGGTGTTTTGGCTTAAAGGGGTTGGCATATTTGTGGGGTTTTCTTATCAGGTCTCCTGGATGCTGTGGGCTGGGAATATGTTAAAACAGAGTCCCAGCCTTTCTCCTCATGAGCTACTTGTGATTCACTTGAAGCTTTAGGCACATTGACCCAAGACTGAGCTGAGATGTTGAAATGCCAAATGCTAACAGGATTGGGGGCAAAGAGTCAGGCATTCTCACGTCAGCCACGTGAGCACTCAGTCCTGGGACTTCCTCTCAGAAATCTCCTGTGCCCTGCTGGCAGGTGCAGGAAAGTCAGGGAAACCCCTCCCTTCCTCCATCCATCAGCATAGGACCAATGAAATGTAGGAGCCACAGTAAAGCTGAATTCTCTCATCTACCCACCCACAATGAAAACCTGTTGAATGTCAAATATGGTTTGCAACTTTGAAGTGAATCGTTTCCTGCCACAGGTCATCCAGTTGAGCAAGTCCACACCCGTTCATCTTGTCGCTGGTTAGCAGAAGGAATGAAAGAGAACCGTGTGCCTTTGAGCTAAGGCATTTTAAATACTTATTACTCTGATTCACCTTCACTGCCGGTTTCCTTTTATCTTGACACTGTAAGTAATGCATGAGCCTTCCCTATGGAACATTGCAGATCTCGTTTAAATGGTAAAAACCGGGGCGCCTTGGTGGCTCAGTGGGTTAAGCCGCTGCCTTCGGCTCAGGTCATGATCTGAGTCCCTGGGATCGAGCCCCGCATCGGGCTCTCTGCTCAGCGGGGAGCCTGCTTCCTCCTCTCTCTGCCTGCCTCTCTGCCTGCTTGTGATCTCTCTGTCAAATAAATAAATAAAATCTTTAAAAAAATAAAATAAAATAAATGGTAAAAACGTCTCCAGCTCAGGTGATCATCTTGTTAGAAGAGCCATTTGCTACACAAGAAACATGAAATGTTTTTGTCTGGTTGGAGCCTAAGGGTTCCCTGTAACGTGGGTGGCACCCATCAGTTTCTATTATGATTTTTCCTTAACCTTTGGCTTCCGTTTCTTTAGTTATCCTTAAAATAACAGCATGCTGGGTCTAAGAAAATTATTTACAAATCTCTATCAAAACACAAAACTGGGCAGCTTTTAACATTAAGTAAAAGCCAAAAGAAATCTGAATTTTCGCCTTGGCATGGTTGCTTTGCTTTGTAACCTTGAGACTGAGCTAGGGCTGAAGGTTATGAACCACGCAAGGATCGCATGGTTTTTCTATAACCCTTCTCCATTTAAAAAAAAAAAATAAATAAGGTTTTAGAGTGAACCCAAAGGCTTGTAATACTTTGAAAAATAATCACAATTATGTATAATTCGTTTTAAACACCTATTAATGGCAATACACTTAAAACGCCATAGCAGAACTCTGGTGCAACTTCTCAATTTGATAGCTTTTCTTAAAAGCATAACCATGCTTCTATAAATGTAATGAAAGCTTTTTTCATATTAAAGGCATGTATGGGGAGATGGAATGTTTCCTTCTCCCTACGTAACTGCACAGTGATTAAATATTGACTAAGAGCTAGGAGTTGACAGCCAGCGGCCTCAGCCTGGTAAATGCCGATGTGTGTGGCTGAATGTAAATACAGAGCCATACAGAGCCATCCCCGCAGGCCAGTGGTTTTTTTTTTTTTTTTTTTTTTTTTTGGTCGGGAGGTGGGAAGGAGGCAAGTTGTGAGTTCTGCAGGAGGTGTCAAACTTATCTGCTCCGGTAGAAGGATGTCATTTGAAACAAGTAATTCCTTTAAAAGCAACCCAACTCTGTCAAAAGAAAAATATATTTTCCTGATCAGTCTGAATAAAGAGGATGTTAGTCAGAAGTTTGAACAAAACATCCAGGGTACCACTGAACGCTGCTGCTTGCCGAAACAAAAGAGCTGTCTGTCACTGGAACCACTTATTCTCTCCCGGACAATGACAACTTAGTTTATGTGAAACAAACTGGTTGAAATCATCAGACTTATTTTGTGATATTTCGTGACACCCATTTGATTAGAAAATTTTAATACATCTTCTCTATTTTTGTTGTATGTGTATTTTCATTTTTGTTATGTTTTAAACTGTTTTAGACAATCTGAAGATTTAGAGTAAGGAGTTTGTTTCTCTCCCTTTTTGGGGGGGGTTGCAAAATGAGATGTTTTTGCTTAGTTTCAAGAAGAAAATAGTTTTCATTCCATTTTTTTTCCGGTTAATAAGGTTCATTACAGATGTGATTATTTTTATCATAAGACTTTTAAACTGCAGCCAATACCTGGAATTTGTCTCAAAGTAGCTCCCACCTGGGCTGACTGTCAGGTGTGAGTCTCTGCCTAGCCTCTAATCATTTTTTGTTTGGGTTGTCTTTTAAACAGTGGACGTTGCTGTGGCACCTTCCTGTAATTTTCCAGTGCCTGTTTAGCTCATGCCTGTTCACACAGACTTGGCTCAGGCCTGTAAGTTCAGTTTGTGGGAGCTAAGGGACTGTCAGCCTGCCCCAGGTCCTGCCCCAGAGTCAGGCCCTTGCTGAGAGTTTAGGGAGCTGAAGGGATGCTGTGTGAAATGTGAATCAGTTTCCTCAAATTCTGGGGTGGGTTTGTTTTTTGTTTTTGTTTTTTTTTTGTTTTTTAGGTGAACAGAGAGCAAATCCAACAAAGTAATTCTTAGTGTTTTTCCCTCAAAGAGAATACCTTTGTAGTTTAACAGCCTCAGGACTGACTACTTTGTTGGCCCTCGTCCTTCTTTCTGCCGCCTCTGCCTACTTTGGACCAGCTCCTCACTCAGCCTGAGTCGGTCTACCAGCACTATACATCTGGCATGTTTTCAAAGAAACTTGACTTGGGCTTCAGTTGCCTGGGGGTGGAGGTTAGCCAAAGAATGTTTACTTTTTCTGATTTCGTGTGGCAGATAGAATGACCATCCCAGACTTTTCAAAGTCTAATCTAGATGACTTTTGACCCTCAGAAACAATCCCCTCAGCCTGGAGACTAAGCTGTGCCTTTGTGCTTGGCGGCCTCTGCTGAGTGTCTGACAGGGAGGTGGAGAGGAGTGTCCCCTGTCCGAGAGCGCTATTGCCATCGCTCAGGAAAGTACATTCTTTAGATTAATGTATTGGGGCAGACACTAAAATTGACAGGATTTGAGGCGAGGTTTTCAATTTCACTCTTTCCAAAAAAACAATGTACTGGTAAGAATCTGCTCTAGAATCATGTCCTAGATTACAACATATAGCATAACAGAAATGACAAGGTGCAGTCAGTGTGCTCATGCCACTTAAAACAGTGGGTCCTGTGGATCGAACAAAATCTTAAGAATGGATTGCTGAGTGCTGAGCATTCTTTCACTGGTAAGAAATTAAACTCAGAAACACTAAATATAATTCCTGAATGTTATTGAAACACTAAATATAATTCCTGAATGTTATTTCCCGTTGGTTATCTAGACGCTCTAGAAGATTCCTGAGGAGAGGTTTATTGCTCACAGGAATTTAGTGGAGGTATCCTCAGGGTCAGCTGTTTTCCAAGAGGCTCCTCACAGGGCCAAATTATCCACTTCCTTTTCTAAGTGGATTTACCACAGTTCATGTATTCATCAAATGTATAGAGAGCCTACTATGTTCCAGGCACTGAAGCATACAGTATTGGAAAAAACAGAATCCTAGTTCTAATGTACACAAATATTAAACCATTATTAGAGTTTTCCAGAGAAACAAAGAAACAAAACCATAGGGGTGTGTGTGTGTGTGTGTGTGTGTGTGTGTGTGTGTGTCAGATAGAGAGAGAGAGAGAGAGATTGATTTAAGGAATTGGCCCTTGCCGGGACAGACAAGTCTCAAATCTACAGAGCAAGCTGGCAGGCTGGAAATTTGAACAAGGGTTGATGCTGAAATCTTGAGTCCAAAGTCAGTCTGTAGGCAAGAGTTCCTTCCTCTTCAGGGGACCTCAGTTCTTTTCCCTTAAGTCCTTCAGCTGATTGGATGAGGCCCACCCACATTGTGAAGGATCATATGCTTTAGTCAAAGTCTTAAGAATGTAAGTGTTAATCCCATCTAGAAAATACCTCCATAACAGCATCTAGACTGGTATTTAACTAACCAACTGGGCACCTGGCCTAGCCAAGTTGACACTTAAAATTAACCATCCATTCTCCACCCACCCTCAGATAACTGTTGTCGTTTTAATTTAATGGCTCTCAGACTTGAGCAGACATCAGAATGTTAAAACAAAGAGCTGGCCTTCGCCCCCTTGACCTAGGAGATCTTGGGTTGCGCCCAAGAATTCACAATTCTAACAAGTCCTAGATGACATTGATACTGCTGATCCAAGGACCACACTTTGAGAATCATCCTTTATGTTATCCAGGATCTTCCCCTTAGCCTCAAGGCACAGAAACTGATTTTTGTGATCCTAAGAAAGGCAGTTTTATTTTTCAGAGATGGACTCAAATCCAGATTACCAGGCTGATGTGAAGATATCAGTGCAAATTTACTGATTTATAATAAGAACTAAAACCAGCATGGTGAGCAGAATAATCACATCAGTTTAGGAGGGGTAGGCCTTGCTTGGGCGGCTCCATGGAACCGCTGAGCAGAAGGAGATACAGAATCAGCCAAGGAATGGGACGATTGATTGTTTGCCGGACCCAACCCCCCAAGGATGGTCACATTCTGACCAGCCAAGGCCCTGCCTCCCTGGACTTTGTACAAGGATTAGACAGGGCCATTGTCTGGGGAATGGATCCTCTAATTGGAAAGCTTCAGTTTTTACTGGTCTGTAAGAATGCTTCTCTCTGCACTACAAACCCTACTCAGCAGTGGGGCACAAAGTCCACAGAGATTGGAAACAGTTTTAGCGAATCATTAAACATTTAATTTTTATAGTAACTTTTCATTAGATGTAACATACACTGTTTTTATGAAAGAGGAACTTGAGCAGCATTAGAGTTTGCTAATGTGTGTCCTTTAGATACTGAGTTTCGTTTCTTGGTGGTTAATTTGAGTAAAGGTACAATCTCCCCTTACAAGATTATTTCCATCTTTCTTTGCGCATGAAGGGAACTTGACTTTGAAAAAACATTTATACATTTCATATTTTCACAATGTTCCAAGTCCATTAAGAAGTCATTTTTCCCGAGCTCTGGCTTCCTGCCTCCATCATGCTATTTTTAGATTTTACATTAAGAATGGGATTCTTTTCTTAATAAAGACACTTGAACCAAATTGTGTTGTAAAAAAGTTATGTTTATATTATTTGTTTTAGTGTTCTTATTTTGGAATCCTGCAATTGCCTTTACCAGCTTTAAAAATTTGGCCCTTTGAATAAAGACAGACCCTTAAAACTGGTTCTGAGAAATCAGAATGTGGGTTGCGTCTACATAACCCCTCACACCATGCCTGCCATGAATTCTTGTAAAAAATTTTTTGAATAAATAGCCTTAGCACATGGGGATGGACGGACTTGAAACTGCCTGTGGGTTATGGTGCGTGGCCCTCAGTACAGACCATATGTAGATCCACACCAGTCTCTGTGACACGGTACAAAGCAGGTGTATTCTCATGTTTAACCTTCTTCTTTCACTGTCCTACCATCCCAGGGTCCAGTCAGCCAACAGAAACCATTTTACAAATTTCAGGAAGTAGATTTAGTACAGAGAATTGGTTACGCAAGAGAAGGAAGAACAAAAAGTAGACACCAAGGTAATCGGGAGACTAGTAATTACAAGAAGCCGCCAGCCACCACCTTGAGGGTTGAGGGAACAAAAGGGAAGAGATAGTGTTACCAGAATCTTCCTTGGAGGGCCCTCATATGGCTGGGCCAGAGCCCAGGGTTGTGGTGGTAGAGGTGGGGGGACAGAGCCATGCTTGGGGACCATCCCTGGGGCACAACTGGCAGCCACAGTCAGGTCACAGAAGGGTTATCCTATGACTGGTGCTCTCTGCGGCTGCGGGAGGAATGCTGCAAAGGAACTGGGTTTCACAAAACATCTCCCACCTCTGCTCTCACTGGTTAATCCACCGGTGCCTCCCATGGGCAGGACCTAGCAGGGAGCCAGGTGCCAAAGGAGCCTGGGAAATGTGGTTTACAGAGTCCCCCTCAGCATCATAGAGCAGAGGCTCATGGCTTTCTTGGTATCCCTCCCTTCCTGTGTTGGTCTTTATTCTCAGTTTTTTTCACTTGTTTCTATTTAAAAAACAAAACAAAACAAGGAAGGGTAGTATTTGTGATAAAGAACAATGGAGGGAATCTGTTAATCTATTTAGATTAGCCTACAGATTGTTCCCCAGTTGTCCTTAAGAAATAACTTTTATGTTAATGAAGGAAACCGAAATTTCAACTTATTTTTAATTCCACATTGAAGTTTCTCAGAGAATAGAATGCTGTGTGATACTCTCATTTCACTTTGAGATTTTATTTGACGTCATGTTCATATTTGGGTGTAAAAGTCTGTCCTCATAATAACTGTTCTTCTCTCAGTGTGTCTGTCTTGTGTCTAGAAAAAAAATGACTCGTTTTTTTCTAAAGATTAAAATTCCATGGTTTCTCCTTAGAGAATTCCTTTGTGACTGATGGAGTCAGTAATGATAGTGCCCTCCTTGTATCCTAGTCAGAACAGTTCAACAGCCTTTCTTAAGGGCCTGTCAAGTGCCATGGCTTTGGGCATCAGACAGATTTGGCTTTGAGTTCCAGCTCTGCCACACCAGTATCTTACCCCCTTGAGCTCAATTCTTAGTCTATGATGTGAGAATAAACACTAGAGTCACAGGGCTGCTAAAGGGTGGTGTGTGTAAAGCACTTGACATGGTGCTGGGAGGTAGTAAGTGCTTCATAAATGATAGCATGCTGTTATTATTTTCTTTAAGATTTATTTATTTACTTGAGAAAGAAAGTATGTGCTTATGTATGTGCAAGCTGGGGGGAGGGGCAGGAGGTGAGGGAAAGAAATCTTCAAGCAGACTTTTGGTGAGCAGGGAACCCGAGGCAGTTTGGATTCTAGGACCCGGAGATAGTGACTGGAACCATAAACAAGAGTTGGATGCTCCTGTTGTTATTAATTATTACCATGCTGGTAATCATTCATAGCTTGGGTAGGCATTTTGGACATTAGTGAATTTAACAGTAAAGTTTTCATTGTTGAGATATTTGTGTTTCATTTGCACAGTTAATCAGCATCTTAGCTGACATTGGCTTGGAAGGGAATTTTTCTTTTAAAGTTATTAGTGAGGTTAGGATTTATGCAACTCCCTTTCCTACCTCCAGAAGGGATTTAGGTGAATGGGTTTTCATTCCTGAAGTTTTTTTTTTTTTTAAAGATTTTATTTATTTATTTGACAGAGAGAAATCACAAGTAGGCAGAGAGGCAGGCAGAGAGAGAGGAGGAAGCAGGCTCCCTGCTGAGCAGAAAGCCCGATGTGGGGCTTGAACCCAGGACCTGGGATCATGACCTGAGCCGAAGGCAGCGGCTTAACCCACTGAGCCACCCAGGCGCCCCACATTCCTGAAGTTTTAATAAGAGAATTAAAAATAAATAACTCAAGTGCCTTAACCATTTTTCAGGCCTTGGGGTTGTTAGGCCTTACTTACAGGTTGACGGTTTGCTAATCTGAATGGAGATTTGATACGGGCTGGTGTGAAGAGATATGTTCTCTTCTAGTGACTAGAGTACTGAATTGAATTTTTAGAAAGAACTTTGATTCTTTGTTTAACCTCATCAGAGATTTGCCAGTAACTGGAGGCAAATTGTTTGATTCTTTGCTTATTTTTTTATTTGCCATCTCCTTGATTCACAGTCACTTATACGAACTAATAAGAATGTTTATACGTAGCATATATTTACCTTGGATGAAAAGGACTGTATATAAACTATATCTTATCCTACTTTTATTGGTATGGGGTAGGGGTTTTAGCCTTGCCTGTATATCACAAACCCCGAGAGCCTTTAATATATTCAAATCCAAGTCATCATTCTCCTATCTTAAGAGCCTGATTCAGTTGGGACCCTAGCATTAGCTTGCATGTGTGTGTTTGTGTGTGTGTATCTGTATCTATACCTGTCCAGCTGTCTATGTATATATCTGTCTGAGCTCCACAGGTGGACTTAACATGCAACCAGTTGGGAAACACTAGCTTAAAGGAAACAGCCAACCTGTGTGCTTGGTTCTTTCTCTTACATTGCATCTATTGGCCATTTTGTTGCTCATTGGTATGGTCAGATGTATTAGTTTTCTACCGCTGCTATAACAAATTGTGGCAATTTGTTATAGTACTGGAGTCTGATAGTACTGGAATCCAGAGGTCTGAAATGGTCTTGAAGGGCAAAAATCAAGCTGTTGGCAGGGTTGATTCCTTCTGGAAGTTCTAAAGGACACTTTGTTTCCTTGTCTCTTCTAGCTTCCAGAGGCTGCCTGCACTCCTTGACTCACGGCCCCCCATTCCTACCTCTGCTTTTGTCATTACATCTCGTCCTCTGACTTCACCTACCGTCATCTTATAATGATAGTAATTACACTAGACATCTGGATAATACAGGATAAGCTCCCCATCCAAGACCCTTAACTTAATCACATTTACAAAGTCCCTTTTATCAGGTAAAGAAATATAATCACAGGTTCTGGGGATTAGGACATGGACATATTTAGGAGAGGCCATTATTCTGTCTACTGCAGCAGGGAAAAGAATTCAAATACCATTTTTCTTATTAGAGTACAGAAACATCTGAGTTAGCCACATCTCTTTTCTACAGTTCCTGATAGGCAAGAGAAGAACATTTCCAATGGCTGGAAGTGATGATACCATATTCAGAAATTTGATATTATTGACTTTTTAAAAGGCTACCAATTTTTTAAAAAAATTAAAAAGAAAAAAAAATAAAATAAATAAAATAAATAAATAAATAAATAAAAGGCTACCAATTTTTAAATTTTCACATGCCTAGGAACTTGTTTCAGAAATAGATTGCATAACATTTGAATCTCATCAGCTCTGAAATGGTGCATTGCTAAAGTTTTCCCCACATACAGTACTTTTCTGCCACTAGAACAATAATTCTCAACAGAGTGTGACTTACTCTTGAATTTATTCTCCTGACAATCATTTGTTGAACACCAACTGTGTGTTCAGCCCCAACATATGAGAAGTCTGGACTCCTGACCTTAAGGTCAGGGTCAAACCAGGCCACTCCTAATGGTCAATATATTCGTATTTCGATAAAACTGATTTCCTTGTAATCCTATGTTTTTTGCTATATGCATATAAAAACATCGTTCTATAAAGGAGTCGCAGGCCTCACCAGAATGCCAAAGGGGAGTTCTTATGGCATTAAAATGACCAAGAACTCCAGTGACAGGCCAACAAATAGGATCCTCATAGACTGGTGGGTGTCACCAAAAAGATGATCATAAGATGGAGGAAGCTGCCTGGGGGAAGGGGATGCTCCTGGCAATGGTTTTTTAATTCTAACTGCTTATTGAGATGATGAGCAGAAGGTGGGTAGTGCCCCTTAAAACTACCAGTGCCTGGGACATACCAATAGATTCTGATTTTATTTTTTTCCCGGAGAGTTCTAACATCTGTCATAGAATAAGTATTGTTGATTTTGGTCTTGTAGAAGTGAAGTAGAATGGGAAGACCTACACAAGTATAGCTAAAGCCAAGGGCTCAGTGAAGGAGATGGAAATAGTTCTAAGGAGCTGGGACACTGACATGGGCACTAAGTCCATTCGCTCATTCTGCCTCTGCCCCAGTGCTTCTGCCAAACATTGTCTGCTAACAACTCTGTAACCTTTGAGCAGGAGAGAACCAAATTTAGACATTTGGCAACTCAACAACTCAGCCAGTCCATTTCCTAGTAGGGAATACAGGTTTCCAGTAGTTAAGAATGTGGGCCTGAGCCAGACTGCTTGGGGGCTAAGGCCCTCCTCTATGATATTTGGAAATGTGCTTAATCTCTTTGCTTTAGTTTCTTCACTAACATCAGTACTTCCCCGGATAGTGCCAACAGCTGAATGGGGTAGGTACTCTTATTCGCTCCATTGGCAGACGGCACTTAGAGATATTAATATCATAGCTGGTGTCTTGGACTGAATGTTTGTGTCCCCCTCAAAGTGCATATGTTTAAGCCCTAATCCCTCCCCCCCAACAATGTCATAGTATTAGCAAGTGTGGAGTCTTTGGAGGGGAGGGGTGTAATTGGTTTAGATGAGGTCATGGAAGTGGAGCCCTAATCATGGGATTAGTGCCCTCTCCTCTCTCCACCATGTGAGAATATAGGAAGAAGGCTCTTCCTATATCTAAATATACTGGCACCTTGATCTCCAGATTATGAGAAATAAATGTCTGTTGTTTAAGTCACCCATTCTATGGTAGTTTGTTATGGTAGCCCAAATGAACTAAAACAGCTGGTAAGGGGGCAGAGCTGGGATTGGAAACCATATTTTGATTTCTAAATAGGGATGCTTACCATGAAAACCATCTTGGTATTGGTTAATATATATGCTAAAAGTATGCACTTAGGCACAACAGTGGTCCACAGGAAGGATTCACTTTATTTGAGTAGGTCAGAGGAAGAGAACCTTGGGCTAGATCTTTAAAAATAATTAAGCCTGGTTTGCTGGGAGGATATGGAAGAGTGCATTCCAGGCAGTGGGAACAGCATGTATAAAATTATGGAGACATGGAAGAGAGACTGCGTGGGGACCACATGGCCGTGGAGTAGCATGTGTGGAGGCAGCCAGCAGTGTGTAGAGCAGTGTTTCTCCAGGGTTGTGCTGCGTGAGGTGTGTATTAGGAGCCCTGGATATGCAGGGCAAACCTTCCCAAATAAAGACAGAGGGTGGCAGTGGAAGAGAATAGGCAGAAATACAAGCCATATAAAGCATGCAGAATCTTCAGGACCTAGTGAGAGATGGTCTGTGGGTAGGGGAGGGGGAATCAGAGAGGAGTCTAGGTGAGTAGGTTGGCATGAAGTGATTGGTTGGAATCCAGTGAGTCTGAGTCTAGGTGAGTAGGTTGGCATGAAGTGATTGGTTGGAATCCAGTGAGTCTTTGATGAGCTGCTACTTGCAAAGGAGTCCTGCCGCACTGGAGCCATCATGCACCCATCCTTCCCTGGCTCCCCAGAGAAGAGCAGAGGTGAAAACAGAGTGACTGGGCAATGACATGTGGGGGCAACAGGGAGAGAGCCATCTGCACAGCTACATTCCCCCCTCTCCTGTGACACTTGCTAGGTAATACAATAGTAAAAGGGAATTTGGAGATGTGGGATATAAATCTCAATGCAAAGAGTTGAGAGTCATGGTGCCAAAGCAAAGAACAGAAGTACAAAAACAAGAACACTTTGGTGAAGAAGAAGCCTTACATTGACC
Organism: Lutra lutra; assembly: GCF_902655055.1. NCBI lineage: Eukaryota > Metazoa > Chordata > Mammalia > Carnivora > Mustelidae > Lutra > Lutra lutra. The sequence goes on from NC_062278.1 coordinate 86,046,354, forward strand.
ATGGAGAGATGAATAATCACTCTGAGAGCGTACCAAGGCTATGAAATCATGAAAGGGAGATAAAACCTAAAAGCACGCGCTCTGTATATCAAGGAGAGAAGTGACTGAAACTTTCTGGACAAGCACCACAGTGTTTTCCTTCTAGATGATGTCATTCAGTTAGAATAAGGACTTAAATGACCAGCTACTGAATTGTCCATTTTTCCACGACTAACTGGCTTTTCCTGTTGCGTTTGGTCTTTGGCTTTCTGCTGCTCAGAAGACCCACATCTTGGTGTTCAGCCTTAAACCCTGCAAAATTATTAACATGAAGGACTATTTTTTAAATTCCTCTAAATTGGCAGGCAGGAGGCAATGGCACCACTTATTTCTGTAGCCATGGTATTGATACGTTGGTAAGGTCGTTGTATGTTTTTGAACCTGAATATTTTGCTTCCATTGGTAACGGTATCCAGCAGCTCACTATAAAACTTGATTTTATTAGATGCCCTTAAGTGTCACTTAGGTTAAAAAGTGGGAACTCCTGCATCCACTTACTTTCTCTAAGTCTTTCCTTCAGATTCTTCCTCTGAGGGATTTTTCTTTTTCTTCCATTGTTACCTTAGAAGAAATTAAGCATTATGTCAACTTTGTGAAGTTTCTTACTGTAGACAGCATATATGTAGGATACAAATTGGTACTGAAATGTTGTTAGGCCAATTCTGTACCACATTTTTCTAAAAATGTTTTTCTATTAGGAAGTGTCATTTATATGAGTCTTACACGAACCAGAAAGTTGGTACTGTGCAGTGGAGCAGGGTAGGTTTTGGAACAAGCTGGGCTAGGTTTTAATCCTTTCTGTCCCTCCTAGTTTGTGACCCTGAGCCAATTACTTGACCCCTCTGTGCCTTGACTTGTATATCTGTAAAATGGGGTTATTAATAGTACCTAACTTCACAGGGTTTTTAGAGGATTGAATGGCAATGTGTATATACACCTGACCCATATTACTAATCAGTTTTCTGTGTCATTGTTATCATCATTTACTCAGTTTTCATAACAGCCAAACAAGGCTTATTTTTCCAAAGGCCTACCACCATTTTCTATACCTGATTGACTCTTAATAAATTAGTAAATCTGAACTTGCAAATTGGAATGATAAAAAAGGAAAGTGATTTTAAAATCCTTTCCTTGATTTATTGAGCCTTAGTTTTTAATGCTGTTACAAAGCTCCTGGAATTTTCCATTTAGCTATCTTCCACTTGTGGCCTTACCCGTGCAGTGAGAAAAGTTGGGTAATAGAGGGAAATGCTGGGCAGGGCAATGTATTTGACCTACATTCCTTTACTCTGGTGTTTAAGAGGCTTTATTCATATTTGTGTGCAGTCTTGAGTAACCACCAAAAATTCCATCTCCTCAGGCATTCCTTCTTCCTGAGGTAATAGATGCAAGCCCCGTCAAGCGCACACAGACACAGGTATGCTGCCTGGGCTGCTCTCGTGGAAAAGGAAAGCTAAGTGCCACTGCATGGTACTGTGGGAAGGAAGCAGGCTTGTGGTCCACTGACTTGAATCTAACCCCAGGCAAATCTCTTCACCCCTCTGAGCCTCAGCTTTCTTATGTCTGAGGTCATGAAATGGAGGATCACAAGGAACATGGCACCAAACCTGGCACAAAATGAAACCTACTTATCCAGAAATTTTCCTCGCTGCCTCTTTGGTGCCAGGCCCTCCTTGAGCCAAGTGCCAGGGACCAAGGTGACCAGACAGACGAGCCTGACCGTGTTAATTGGCCAGCGGACAGATGGCCCCATAGGTTGTGGCAGAGGAACATGGTAGGCATAATGATGGGGAATAAGAAGCGGTGAGAACACCTGGAAGGCTCATGCTAAGACCCGAAAGATAAGCGAGGAGTTTGCTCCCAGTCTGGTGGGAGATGGGAAGAAGGGGCCTGCAGGAGAGTGCTAGGCACACAGAGAAGTTCAGTAAGGCTGGCCATGTTAAGAGGGATGGGTTGATGTTCCATTTAAAAATTTGGACTTTATCCTTTTTTTTTTTTTTTAAGATTTTTAAATTTTCTTTTAAAGTAATGTCTACACCCAACATGGGGCTTGAATTCACAACCCCAAGATCAAGAGGCACGTGCTGTACTGACTGAGCCAGCCAGGCACCCCTGGACTTATTATCCTAAGAATAATGGGAAACCTCTTGCAGGGTTTTACATGGAGAAGTGATACAATGGATTTGGATTCTAGAAAGACAATTCAAGGTAGAGATTGGATCTGAGTGGAAGAAACACAGAGGCCTGGAGTCTGACTCAGCTGAGAAGTAGTGGATGTCTTCCAGGTGAGAGATGATAGCAGCCTAGTCTTAGGAATAAGAGGCCTCCAGGAAGAAAGGAGTGGTGTTTTCATTCATTCACTTATTCCACATATATTAATTGAGCATCTTCTGTATACCACACGCTGCTCCAACTGCCATGGATACAATAGTGAACCGTCTCTCTGCCTCTTGGACTTCCATTCAGCATACAACACAAATGACTACAAATGAAACACATATGACGCCTGATTTTATGACCAGGCTGATGCTCACCTCCCTGATCTCACTCTTGGAAGGAAAGGTTGAGTGTAGTTGCACCCGTGTTTCTCTGGCCAGCCTCCCCAGTGCACGGTCAGTGCATAGCTCTGACCATGATGATGGCATGCCTGAGTCCTAAAAGCCAGAATTTTCCGCTCTTCCCACCCCCACCTCCTACCCCGGAGCCACTCTTGCAGCTGCCCAACAACAGATCCAGGAAAAGGACTGATTCAAAGCTACTCAAAGCCAGGCTCACAAACTAAACTATGGACAGTGACAGAATATCATTATCAACTCAGCTACCTATTGGTAGAAGGTACCTAGGAGACCTTCTAGAAGGTCAACTTTGCCGTGAGACCATTGGGTCTAAGAAACCCCGGCCTCCACAGTAATTGTTGCTCTGTGACAATATGGCAGTGATTCTCCATGTTTGGTCTCTGACCACTGGTGGGCAGGGAGGGTCCCAGCAATGGAAGGAGAACTGAACCATGCCAGGTCTTTCTTCTGCCGCTGGAGGCCCATAGGCTATTATTTTTACCCAGGGCAGAGGTGTGTGTGCTCAAATTCAAGATACCTCCAATCATATATGCAAGTTCATATGCCTTAAATAAGGGAACCCTTATCCTGCCCTGACAAATGAAGACAGTGGACTTAATCTAAGGGGACCTAGGTAGCACAGGGCACAGCCAGCTCCTTGGGGCTGTGCTGAAGTGTAAGTCTTGGGATTTTTATGTGAAAATCTCCATTTTTAAATGTTGGCAACCAAGGGCGTGTTTTTTTAAACATACAGTTTGTAATCTCCTACTTCTTCTACTTCTCCTTCTCCTCCTCCTACTTCTTCTTTCTTCTTTCTTCTTCCCTCTTTCTTCTTTCTTCTTCAAGAGAGGTATGGGAGGGGTGCCTGGGTGGCTCAGTGGGTTAAGCCTCTGCCTTTGGCTCAGGTCATGGTCCCAGGGTCCTGGGATCGAGCCCCGCATTGGGCTCTCTGCTCAGCGGGGAGCCTGCTTCCCCCTCTCCCTCTGTCTGCCTCTCTGCCTACTTGTGATCTCTCTCTCTCTCTCATAAATAAAATCCTTAAAAAGAGAGAGAGGGGGGGGTAGGGGAGAGGTAAAGAAGGAGAAGAGAGAATCTTAAGCAGTTTCCATGCCCAGCTCTGGGCTCCATCTCACAACCCTGAGATCATGACCTGAGCTAAAATGAAAAGTAGGACCCTTAACCAACTGAGTCACCCAGGCACCCCAACAGTCTGTAATCTTCTGTGGGCTGGATTCTTTATCCTTTCCAAGGCTGTCCTGCAAAAACCTCTGCTTGTGCATGTACTTTTTTTTCCCCTTTTCACTCCTCACTGAATCCTTGAGTCCCTCATTATGTCCAATAGGAGTGACTCAAAATTGGGCAACATGTTCTTGCATTTCTCGAAAAGTTACATACAAAGTAAGTTTATGTATATACAAGGATTTTATATAGGAAGAATTTTCAGCTGGGGTGGTAACAGTTAACTGTAAGTAAGTAACAGTTGTAAACGTTTCTCTGAAGGGAGAAATTTCTGAATTTTGGTGAACTTACAAACACATTATGGAACACAAACATTTTACGGAAAACAGTGCATGCAAATGTATTAAATATATATTTATACACAGAACGTATGAGTAAATAATATATTTTTCTTAGAAATTGTCAGATACTTGCTTTTTCCTACATCAAATAGTGAGGACTATTTAAAGTAAAAAAGAAAGAAACTTCATATATTCTGCATGGATATTTTGTTACCTCTTTTATGGCAAGGAATAACAAAAGCAGGTGCCTCTATTCTGATGTTATATAGCTTTAGATTGCTCCTGAGTGGCTCAGTTGTTAAGCGTCTGACTTCAGCTCAGGTCATGATCCCAGAGCCCTGGGATCGAGCCCCACATTGGGTTCCTTGCTCCGCAAGAAGCCTGCTTCCTCCTCTCCCACTCCCCTGCTTGTGTCTCCTTTTTCTCTGTCTCTCTCTGTAAAATAAATAAATAAACTCTTTAAATAAATAAATTGGAGGGGAGAGGGGTGGGAGGTTGGGTGAGCCTGGTGGTGGGTATTACAGGGACACGTATTGTATGGAGCACTTGGTGTGGTACATAAACAATGAATTCTGGAACACTGAAAATTTTTAAAAATAAATAAAAATTCAAAAAATAAATAAATAAATAAATAAATAAAATACAAGTTTCAGGAAGGAACAAATTTTTTATATCTCCTTTATTATTGTAATCTTTTGCTTTCTAAAAATTAAGCTATTTGCTTCTAAACGAAGATGTCTTTTTGACCAATACTACTATGTTAGTAGGTACCTTACAGTGTTATAAATTTGTTTTACACACAGTATCCTTATAATCAGCTTCTCATTTTTGTTTAAATCCTTAAAAACCTCTCTTGGAGGTAGAATATACAGGTTTTAATGAAGTAATGAAAATAAAGGACTTAATGCAGTGCCTGAAATTCGACAGGCAGGCAACATGTCAATAGTTATTATCATTAATGATATCACTGCTGTCATAAGCCTGGTTGACAGATGAAAAAACTGAGTCTTAAGTAACTGAAGTCCATTATTGTTATAAAACTAGTAAGCTTTAAGAGACTAAAAAATTTTAAGACACAGTTCTATTGACCTAAACTCTGTAGCCTTTCATTTATAACAAAAAGAACAAACAAAAAGAACCTTTTTTATTAGAGCACCTATTAATGTGCTGGGTGCGTTGCACATATTAGCTCATTTGATTTTCTTTGCGAGTACAGTTGACCCTTGTGCAATGCAGGGCTTAGGAGTGCCAACTCCCCTGCGGTTGAAAATCTGCATATAACTTTTGGCTACCCCCCCCCCAATTTAACTACTAATGGCTTACTGTTGGCCACAAAAGAAAATGTTAAGAAAATCATTTAAAAAGCAAATACACTTACAGTATGATACTGTATTTATTAGAAATAAATCTATTTATATGTGGACCCGCACAGTTCAAATCAGTGTTGTTCAAGGGTCAGCTGTATTGTATGACGTTTCATTTTATAGATGAAGAAACTGGAAATAGAAAAGGGTTAAATCACCTACCAAGGTCATACTGCAAGTGGCAAAGCCAAGAAGTGCTCGTAGACCCGAAGCCAAGGCCCCTGACCTTCCAGAGCACATTGTCTCTTATTACGTTGTATCTAATTGATGCTCTCAAGGAGCAGGTCTTTTATTTTTAACTGATAGTAAGCGTTTGAGAGGTTTAGGTCACTAAGAAAATAGTCTTCGTTTCATAAAATTGTAGGAGAAAGCAGTCATCTTGGATAGGATTTTCTGTAAAATAAACAAAAGGGTTTTGTTCTTGGTTTAAAAAAAGAAATCTATTTCTTTCCATGTCTGTGAGGTGACCTTTCTGATGTTACACTGTGGGTAGAATTCATTCTGTAGGATGTGAGTGGGATTTGGGGAGTATGATGGGAATGACTGATGAATCCATACCCCATTCGTAAGTGGCTTGTCATTGTTAAAAAACAGTGCATTTCTGGTCTCACAGGTGAATGGGGGAAAACACAAACGATGGATATAGGAAAATATCAGTTCGGATTAGGTTTAGCTGTGAGTGACCCCCCCCCCCAAAAAAGCCTCAAATGCCAGTGCCTCAAACAAGGTAGAATTTTATTTCTCATGCATGTAAAAGAAATATGGAGGTCAGGAATTGAAGGCAGTTTCAAGATGACTGAAGATTTTTTCCAGTTTTGCTGCTCCTTCATCCACAATAAAGGCCTTCCTTCCTCATGGTCCAGGCTGGCTGCTTGAACCCTTCTATCACATTGTAATCCAGCTGGTGGGAAGGAAGAAGGGCACATCTCCCTTCCTTTCAGGATACCTTCCAAAAGTCACACCTGACACCTTTGTCTAGATCCAGGGAGCTAGAATGTATTCACAGGGCTGTGACTCACATGGCTAGAATGCACTCACACGTGTGTAACACACACCTGGTTATAAGGGAGACTAGAAAATGGAGTCTCATCCTGGGGTGTGGGGGTGAGAAGATATTCTCTCAATGAGGAAGAGGGAGAGAACAGATACTGGGGGACTAGTAGTCTGCCACAGAAAGAATGGAAAGGAGATCACTGTGTAACAGAGAAAGATTGCCTCTGGTCCTCTCTTGGAGGATACCGGGGTGGGAATCCTGGAACAAATGTGCCAATGTGGGTCTGACGCTTTTATGCTGAGTGCCCGCCTTTGAATGAATGATAGAAATCTTAAGGAGCCCGTGCCTTTAAAAAAAAAAAAAAAAAAGTAAAGGAAAAGAAACAAAAATGACAACTTTATCATTTTTAGTAGCTCCTTTTTGCACTGCTTCACTACAAATAAGTACAAATAATTACATCACTAATGAATCACTAGCTCAAAACCTGCACTTACTTTTAGAAGCTTGCGACTTCCATTTGAAGGTCTGAGCTCCCAAACATAGATACAAACTGTGGGAATGACGGGGATTCTGAAGTTTCTTGTGACCCGCTCTCAGCCCCGCGCGCGCGCGCACACACACACACACACACACACACACACACACACACTCAGGGCATCTCTTCGTGGGTGGGACGTAAATAGATGCATTGGAAGGAATGTTTAGGGAGCTGACTGCTTTTCTGCTTTCTCCTGTCCTAGTGCTCTTTCCTCTCAAGGAATATTGAAATAATAATCCTAGCTTTTAGTTTTTGAATGCTCAACCCATTACACATGTTATTACACCTAAACTTCGGAACGACTCCGAAAAGGTAAGGCTTTATTCCTTCTCACTATTACAGACGTAGAAGCTCAGAGATAGTCACATATCTAATAAGGGGAGTTGCAGGAATTTGAACTGGGATCTGGTGGACTCCAAAATCCATGCCCTTTATCACCATAGCCCCCCATCTTTAAAAAACACAAGAAGGTACAAGGACCCATTCTATGTTTCTTTTTGTATAAGCAGCCTAGGGAAAGTAAAGAGGTTTTTCCTGTCCTTGGACTTGTATGGGGACTCCCTGGACCCTCTCACTGGCTCTTTACTGAACCAGTGAGCTTAGAACTGCCTCTGTCTAGAGAGCCAGAAGAGAGGAGAGCTTAGAGCTCTCCAGCGGTGGGAGGGCAGGGGGTCAGTAGCAAAGAGCTGGGCTGGAGCCCTGTTTTTTTTCCCAGTTTATTGCTTTTCAAAGGTCTTGCTTTCACCACTCTGCTGGGGTTTTTTGTTTGTTTTTGTTTGGTATTTTGTTTTATTTTGTTTTCTCAGTCGCCTTCATCTTATAGCTGTCCCTAGTTACCTAGAGATATTACTGTGTCTCTAGGGCTTTGGGTTTCTTCATCTTTCTGGAGGGTATGGGGAGTAAGGAGGGGGGAGAGAGGGAGGTAGGGATGGAGTAGAGGGGAAGGAGGGATTACAGAAAGAAGAGCAAGGAAACTACTTTCCCTGCCAGTCTCAGCAAATTTCTTCTCAGTCTGTATTAGTCCAATTAGTCAGGTGTTTGTCCTTGACCCAGTAGATGAAGCTGGGAAGTGGGGTAACACAAGTTAACTCTGAACCACAAATCCCACTCCCAGATTAACTTCCCCCTGGCACCTGGGCTTTGCATTAGAAGCTGTGGGTACCCAAATAAACATAAAGGTTATGTTTGTAAAAGACTGGGAATAGGGCATGGGAGAGCATCTAGTATCTACTGGATTGTCCCTGTTGCGAGAATCAGCACCCACCCACTTCTAGCAGCACCCCAAGACCCCAGGAATTAGGGTTCGGCCCTTGACTCGCGACTTTTGGAAGGCTGCTGACCCCTAGTGTTTAAAGTAGAGCATTGGACAGAGAATCACAGAGATTTGGCTTCTCCTTTGAAAGGAGAATCGCAAAAGCTGTGCCGTCCCCTCGCACAATGAGGGTGTATGCAAAATGAAGCTTCTAGAAGTACTTTAATGAGCACAAAGCCCCCAGCCACTGGCACACTGATGTTTAGTGAATACTTGTGTGAGTAAATGAAGAACCCAGATGTTTCTCCTGCCCCCCTCCCTAGCCACTGCTTTCACTTGTAAATATCAAATGCATCAGCCTGCTTGTGTTCACAAAACAACTACTGAGCAACCGATTGTATTTGGAATATGTGCATATAAATATGAAAGTATTCCAGCCATCCCAAATTCTCCTGTTTTGTGATACGGGATGCCACTCCCATGGTAGGATAGCAGAGAAGACATTGATTATGCAGAGCTTTTTATTTTAACCAAATCTGCAAACACTGCTACTAGGAGCCCTCTTTTGAGCTGTGCGTGAAGCTGGGTTAGAGGGGGCCTTCCCTTGGTCTGTGCTTTTGAAGTAACAAGGTATTTCCTGGGGTCCATGTTTTGGGGTAGGTGCGGAGAGGAAAGGCAGGAAAATGGTAACTCTAAGATGAATCTCCAGAAAAATTGAATAATGTTATTGTCTTAATTTTGTTTTGCTTTTAACTGACTTCCAATTCAAGTGTAATGTGGCAGTTCTCAGGATGAGAGAAATTTGGCACAAACCACCAAGGAGAAATGAACTGCCACTGGCTACGGAGTGCACCGAAGGACAGATAGGATTTCCCAATCTGAGGTCCGGGGGAGAGTTCTGGGAACTGGTGGCAGCCACAGCTGTGGAAGTTCCCACAGCTGTTTGGTTTTGGCAGGCCGGGCTGCTGCTGACTGAGGAGAGCGGGGCTGCTCCTGTCCAGGGGCTCTCCTGACACGCAGCCTGAAAGATCTCTCCTGAGAGGAGTCGAGCTCTGTCTCTCTCTGCCCCTTTTCGTGGGGAGAAGAGAAATGGGCAGGTCCATGCCATCGTGGTCAGATGAGTCACGGATGGGGAAAAATAATCAAACTATATCATTGTGTCCTGTGGTATTGTACCAGTTTTGTTAGCCTCCTCCTCTTGTCTCTTAGATAAAAGCAGTGCTACTGATTGTCAAGACCATCATTAATACCATTTTGGTATTTTGTTGAGAATGAAGATAGATAGATACTAAATATTCTCATTTTCAGTTGAAAATTGCTTAATTCCACTTTGGATTCATTCTTCTCTCCTAAGATCCATAGTGTTCTTACAGAAATACAGATTTTATTCAGTCGGTGTTTCAGTGAGACTTAGAAAACTACTTATGTTGCAAACCAATCCCAATCAGCCAGTTTGAACAGCCCTATTTTCAGCTGTATTTGTGCTTCAGGGAGTAAGTGATGGAAGGGCTCCATGTTGGCTTCGTGGGGTTCGTGAGTGAATAATGGGCGAGTAATGGACGACCCGGGGTTTGTGCCAGCAGAACCTCCTGCACATCTGCTTTCACAAGCACTTGACACAGGCTCTACATTTTTTAAAGGTGCCAAGTACAGAAATTTGGTTGGTGTGCTTTTCTAAGAGCTCTCTGTGACTCTCTAAAAGGAGGATTAATTATTAGGAAGGTTACAACACTGGGTAGAAAAATAAAAGTATTTTTAGAATTGTGTTGTCCACAGGTTTACTTTTAGCTTCAGTGTGTTTTCTTTGGTTTGGTTTTTGCTTCCCCCATACCACCGTGTGTGTGTGTGTGTGTGTGTGTGTGTGTGTGTGTTGAATAGATAATAGCCAATTAGGAATTCCCTTGAGCAAAAGTCTCAGCCTGAGAAATGTGGGGAAACCATGGCTGGAGAATTCTGACACAGCTGTTTAATTCTGGCAAGAAAAAAATGGAGTTCTTCTTTGTTCGCGTGTCTGAGGCAACATTGTACCATGCTGCAGTGTGATTTGCGACAGAGGGAAGCAAGTGCCCAACGTGCTTCATACCTGCCCTCTTATTAGGTCCCCAAATAACCCTTTGAAGTAGGGTTTATTACTCTCCTTATAGAGATGAAGAAGTTGAGGCCTAGAGAAGTTATGAAAGTTGCCCCAGGCATAGTTTTTAAAGGGTGTAGCCAACCTTTGAACCCAGACCTTTCTAAACTCAAAGACCCTGTTCTTTCTACCATACCAAATGGCGCTGTACTCAAGTTTTTGTCTCTGAAATAAAAAAAACATGCAACAACACGCATTTATTCCAGTTAGTGTTTCTCCACAGTGACATGTGGTTTCTCTGGAGACCTTATATATTCACGGAGATTTTGATTGCTTTGAATTCATTTTGAAAAGAAACTATTAATAATAAGCATATTCTGGATCCCGTGGATTATCACTTTATAACCCAGTACTACGCTATTACGTAAGCAATTCTGGTTCTAATTGTGTTTACACTGACACCAAGTAGTTCTCCGCCCCAGAGGTTCTAGCTGCCCTACCAACATCTGGTCTCTCTTCCTTCCTCACTAACAGAAGCCTGATTTGACTGCAGGTAGCAATACTCCTGTATTACCCAGACTCCCTTGAATTTAAGAATGGCCATGTGACACTCTTCTGGCCAATGATATGTAAGTGTTACTGGGTGGGGCTTCCCAGGAAGATTCTTAAAGGTAGCCACTTAGCAGGCTAATTGCACATTCTATTCTTTCTTCTTTCCTAGCCTGGGAAGTTATGACCACGAGGGCAGGAAAACAAGCTAGGGATGGCTGCAGATGGAATGAATCTGAGTCTCTAATGACTGCAAACAAAACAAAACAAAACAAAACACAAACAAAAAAGCCCAACAAACATCACAACAACCTGGCTTCCTACAGACAACTTATTATATGGGAACAATAAGCTGATTTTAAAAATAGCCTTAGTGTGATAATAATTTACATACCATGAAATTCACCTGTCTTAAGTGTACAATTAAGTGATTTCTAGTACATTTTCAAACTTGGCAAACATCACCACAATCCAAATTTAGAAAAAGTCTACCACCCTCAAAAGATCTTACTTGCCCAATCCCACCCTCGACCCTAGGCAGCTCTTCATCTGCGTCCTGTCCCTGTAGACTTGCCTTCTCTGGACATTTCATATAAACAGAATCATATTCTTCTACATCTGGCTCCTTTCACTTAGCTTACTGTTTTTGAGGTTTATCCATGTGGTAATATCAGTAATTCGTTCTTTCGTATTGCTGGGTAATATGCCATCATATGGCTCTCCCATGTTTTTTTAATCCATTTACAGGTTCATGGACATGTGGATTGTTTCTACTCCACTGACAGGTGAGCAATGCTGCCGTGAGCTCGTACATGTCTTTGTGAGACTCGTGTTTTCATTTCTCTTGGGTGGATAATTAGGAGTGGAATTGCTGGGTCATATGGTAAATTTATGTTTAATTTTTTTAAAAAGAAACCACCAAACTATTTTTCACAGTTGCTGTACCACCTTATGTTCCCACCCACAATGTATGAGGGTTCAGTTTTTCCATATTCTCACCAATAATTATTGTCTTTTTTATTATACCCATGCTAAGTGGTCATGAAATGGGATGTCACTGTTGCTTTAATTTGCATTTATTTCCCTCACGATTAATGATACTGAACATCTTTTCATATGCTTATTAGCTCATCTTTTTAATGGGTTTATCTGTCCTATTGGTTTGTAAGAGACCTTTGTATATTCTGGATACAGATCCTTTATCAGAAATAATATCTGCACATATTTTCTCCCAGACTGTGGTTTATATTTTTATTATTGATAATTTTTGAAACACAACAGTTTTTAATTTTGAAGAAATCTGGGTTTTTTTACTTTTTTCTTTTATGGATCATGCTGTTGGGTGTTGTATTTAAGAACGTTTTTCTGTGTCCTTTGCGTTTCCATGTAGATTTTAGGATCAGCTTGTCAATTTCTGCCTAAAGTCTCTTGGAATTTTGATGGGAACTGTGTTGCATCCACAGGCCAATTTGAGGAGAATTGCCATTCTTAATTATATAGAGTCATCTAACCCATGAATATAGAATGTCTTTCCATTTATTAGGTCTTCTTTAATTTCTCTCAGCAATAATTTATAGTTTTCAGTGTATAAATCTCATACATCTTTTGTTCCTTAGTTTCTTTTTTTTTTTTAAAGATTTTATTTATTTATTTGAGAGAGAGAGATCACAAGTAGGCAGAGAGGCAGGCAGAGAGAGAGGAAGGGAAGCAGGCTCCCTGCTGAGCAGAGAGCCCAATGTGGGACTTGATCCCAGGACCCTGAGATCATGACCTGAGCCGAAGGCAGTGGCTTAACCCACTGAGCCACCCAGGCACCCTGTTCCTTAGTTTCTAAAGTCACTGTTTTATGGACTTTCTTCTGCTAAATCAAAGTCCTGGTTCATGTTCTAATTGGCTGTTAAAATAGAAAATTTACAGGAATAGAGGTAGACTTACATACATATATAATACTTTTCTGTGAAGCCTGAATGCCATCTTGATGCATTAGATGAACAGTCACTTTCACAGGGGACAATGGAGACAGTGGTGAGAAAACTGAGTAAGCACCTGGAACGAGGGACAGCTGCACCGACAACCCAAATGAACCTTCACTTTACAATCAGTACCAAATGTGTAAAAGACAATAAAGCAACATCATCTGTCACAATAACTCAGTATCTATTCACTGTAATTAGTTGATTGTATATAATATTTTTTATATTTGTAAGTTTGTTTCTTTCATGTTTTATCAGCATAAAGAATTTTTACCTAGTTTTACATTTATTGACCCAATGTTTTTCCCTTTAATGGGTGTTTAGTATTCAACATGTGAAAACACAGAATTTAGTTTATTAGTTTACAAAGCTTTTTCAGTTTACCATCTTATTATTCTCACAGCAACCCTGGAGCTTCAGTAAAATAAGGGTTTTTATTATTCCCATGTTATCAATGATGAAACAAAGATTCACAGACAGTAAGTGATGTATATAATTTTATACATCTATATGTGGCAATTCTGGGATTTAAAATTAGGAGTTCGGGCTCCAAATCCCTTATCCTTTCTGCTACATATATTAGTGACTATTGATCAGTTTCTGAAACCCTGCTAAGGACACAAGGGAAATAGGAAACTTTTGGGAAGGCTTTGCAACCTAGGTAGGGAGGTAAAACCCATGAAAAGTGCTAAAAGTAAAGTTAATATGAGAGAGCCCACAGCCCAGAAACTAAGTTCTGTTGGCATCTGCAAAATGCACACAACTCTCTGGACCTGAGGAATTGAGTAGGAAAACCTGAGCTGAATGATGGAGAGGGAGACTGTCATACAGCCCAGACCCATGACACCAGCCCACCCCGCCTCCAGAAGTGGAGCACTCATTCCTCCCAGCTTCTTAGAAGGTTAGCAGTCAACATTTCTCATCTGGGAACCTGTTTGGGGATTGCCCATGGCCGAGGAGAGCTGCCTTGCCCAAGGTCACATGCCCTTCTGAAGGGCAGCCCTTATCAAATGCCTGGTTGATGCTGGGACATAAAGGCCTGGCCTCTTTCTCCCAACTTGGGTTGACTCTGATGGGCCAGCAGAGCCCCAGAGCTGCCTTACAGGATCAGCTAGGCTTTGCTGTAGCTGCATCAGAAGCCAGCTTCCCCTTCTGCCCTATATTACTTCCTCTGGTCCCTCCCAGCTGTGGATCACCAGCGTGCTCCTTGGTTGAGTTCCTGCTGGTGACCTCCACCTTAGTCCACTTCCTGGGGAACCAGTCTGCACCAAATGATCTCTAAGGTTTCCAAGGAGCCGAAATAGCATGAATGAAAGCCAGAATGAAGGCCAGAATTCTCCTTGAGGCCATAGCAAAGAATAAATGGAGTAGAGTGTTTTATAGAAGCTAGAAAACAGGGCACAGTGGTGGAGGACTTTGAAAAACAGGATGAGGTATCAGCCTTGATAGAGAACTTTCTGGGGAGAAAGCCTTAGCTTAGCCATATGCCCAATGAGAATGTGGGAGCTGACCCTAACATTCCCTTGGTGAAGTGAATGCGTCACCAAGATATCAGCCCAGACCCTGGACTTTTGCTGCCCCATTCATCTGATCCTCTGAACTGTGCCCTGAAGCCAAAAAAGGAAAGTCTGTATTTAAGATCTCCCTTGCCAACTTTCTTCTTGTGTGACTTTTAAGTTTCAGTTGCTCATTTGGAAAATAGGTGTGTTTTGAAAATTTAAATACTCCTGATTTCCAAGGCAATTCATTGGTATCATGTGATGAGAGGCTTCCATGCCAAGATAACTCTGGGTGATTCTAGGCTAAACTAAATGGGGATGCCTGGGTGGCTCAGTTGGTTAAGCATCTGCCTTTGGCTCAGGTCATGATCGTAGGGTCTTGGGATCGAGTCCCACATCAGGCTCCTTGCTCAGTGGGAGCATGCTTCTCCCTCTACCTCTCTCTCTCTAGAAAAGAAATAAAATCTTGTAAAAAAATTAACTAAGTTAAATGGATATCTTTTTTAAATAATTTTTTTTTATTTTTTTATAAACATGTAGTGTATTATTAGCCCCAGGGGTACAGGTCTGTGAATTGCCAGGTTTACACACTTCACAGCACTCACCATAGCACATACCCTCCCCGATGTCCGTAACCCCACCACCCTCTCCCTACCCTCCTCCCCCCGGCAACCCTCAGTTTGTTTTGTGAGATTAAGAGTCTTTTATGGTTTGTGTCCCTCCCGATCCCATCTTTCATTTATTCTTTTCCCACCCCCCCAAACCCCCACATTGCATCTCCACTTCCTCATATCAGGGAGATCATATGATAGTTGTCTTTCTCCGATTGACTTATTTCGCTAAGCATAATACCCTCTAGTTCCATCCACGTTCTGCAAATGGCAAGATTTCATTTCTTTTGATGGCTGCATAGTATTCCATTGTATATATATACCACCTCTTCTTTATCCATTCATCTGTTGATGGACATCTAGGTTCTTTCCATAGTTTGGCTATTGTGGACATTGCTGCCTATAAACATTAAATGGATATCTTTACCATAGGATTTCTTAGTCTTTAATATGTTGCTGTGTCTTGTGGTCTCAAGGAAGGGAATCTTACCTTAACTCATCAGAACAACATTTCCCCACTCTTGACATCTTCCTGGAGCATCTACTGTGCTTGTGTCCTGCTGAAGTCATATTGAGAAGACCTGGTCCATTGCACAAGCAGTTAGTAAATGTCGAATCAGATGATAACCATTATCATGGTCTGCCCTGCCTTGACCTTTAACTAAGGAATCTCTCAGAAATATGATAAGACTTCCCATTGACTTTGGTACTCAAGGTCAACGTGATCTTGCTTCTTTAATCTGGATAGGTATAATTCACTTCAAGGATACCTCCAAATCACGACATATATCTTTTAAGGAATGATACTCTCTCAGGCGTTTAGATTGGGAGAAGCATGGGTTTCCAGTCCATGCTGTCTTCATGGAATGGGTAGTGGCCACCTTGTTGTGCTGAAACAGATGGCGGCTGACTTGCAAGGACAGAGCAATGTGTTGAAAAGGATGCTGAAGCTGTGTTTGGACTGTCTTAGCAAGGATGCTCTGATGGACTTGTGACATCACCCATTAACACAATACTTGCTACCTTTATTTTAGGCTATGGTTTAACTAATGCATTCCTTGACCTATTGAAGACAACGGGAGAATAAATAAATCATAAACCATCCCAAATGCAGCACATTCAAAACTAACTCATTATCATCATATTCTCTGACTTGAGTCTATGCCAGTACCCTTCATCTCAGATAATGGCAGCAGCCTCCTCCATCATATCCATGATATCCATGATATCCATGACCATTCAGTCACCAAGTCTTGCCAGTTTTGTCTTCTGTGTCTCAAATCATCCCCCTCCCCATCACAGCTATCCCTGCCATTCTACAAATGCAATCAATTGTGTACCAAGTGCTATAGCTTCTCCCATCTGGCCTCCCGCCCCCCACCCCAGTCCTGTACCCTTTAAATCCCTCCCCCAACTTACCCACCTGTTTACCTGTTCAGGTGGGTTTCCTACTCAAACACTCTAATGAATTCCTCAGGGGAAAGCCTAAACTCCTAAATTTGGCATTAGAAGCTTCCCATGTCTTGATCCTTCTTATCTCTGGTCTCATTTCTTGCTATTCTCTTGCACTCTACCAAAACCGATCTGCTGAACTGCCTAACTCGTGCTTTTTTTAGCTTCCATGCCTTTGCCGTACCTTCTATCCTAAATGTTTTCTGTACCCTGCTCACTCTGTCCTTTACCTGCCAAGTTAACTCCTGCCCATCACTGGAGCTCAGCCATCACCTACTCTAGAGAATCTTTCTTGACCCCTCCCTTTCCCAGACTTGGTTAGATGCCCTAACCAGTTATATATGTCGAATTAATATAAATCTGCAATGTATAACTTTCTGTTTATGTGTCTGTCTGCCCCTTGAAAGTGAGTATTCCTTGTACTGTTAACATGCCTGCTTTATCTTAAGCACTCAATAAACCAAGGAAGGGTATGGACCAAGTGAAGGAATTAAATATATATGATACATAAACTAAACCAGCAGCAGCTCATGGACATCAAGAATGTAACCTGTGCTCAGGTAAAGAATTCTCTTTGTGCATTAAGAATGATTGCCATCCATGACTGGTGAGGTCTGAAAAGGCAAAGTGGGCAACAGGGTGTCATCAGTGAAAACAGCACCAAGAAGATTCTAATAACCTTAAGTGTCGTATAAAGTAACATGGGCACTGAGTTGTGTCTTTCTTTCCCTGAAAACCAGTCACTTTAAAAAGTGCTTAGCTGGGTTGAAAATCATTTTCCTACTTTTTGTGTGTGGTCATTCTGGGTATTAGCCCATATCTGTACTTCCGTAGCTGCCTTTTTAAAAATGCCTACAATTCGGCTTATTTTCTTCATGGATTGATATAAGAAGAACACCTTCTTACTACTGAGGAGATCAGATTTAAGTTAACCCAAGTGACCCTATATGGTGAATTACCGAGTAGATTAATACTTCTTTTCAACCAGATGACAACAGTGGAGGAATTGAGTGTAAGCTGTCAGTTCCTGGATGAATTCTTCACTGGACTTTCGTCACTGTGGTTTCTGCCAGCCATAGCCTCGACCCCTTGGTTTTGAAGGACCTTGGGAATATGGTCTTGCAGACTCTTTTGTGCCCCCATTGTTTGGATTTTCTTTTTTTATACACATATACTTCCAATGTGCTGCAGTCTAAGAACCCGAATTTAAAATAAACATGCAGCTCCCTCTCACTCACCTGGTGGTGAGACCTTCAAGCAACTGAGGCCAGTGGAAGCCTAGACATATACCCTAAAGTCAGACAGTGCTGTCCGTGCTGATGAGCAAGGGTGTTTATCAAGTCCATGTATATTACACTCAAGTAGTGCAGGAGTTTTGCAGAGGAATGAGTGGCCGTTGTGTGAAAATGTCCCCCATCCTCAGATGGTGGCAAATGAAGAAAGCATTTTACGCCAAAGCAGTACCTTCTGTGCTCCTATCACAGTGCTAGGTATCCTAGCTAGGTATCCACAGTACCCTAGTCAGAGTGCTCTGTCTGAGAATAACGTCCTGGGGATGGAAAGCAATTGGAAAGCTGGGGACCATAGCTGGGTATCCTTTAAAGCAGGGACAGTAACACTCTGAGATTCAAAAGCAAAGTGGAAAATTTAGTGTCGCAAGGCTGACCATTTGTGAACGTCCTGAACCACTTGTCATCAGCCTTTCTCGGCCATCTCCTCTCTGATCCTTAATCCCCTCAAGTTCATGTCTTCTTCCCCAGGAAGGGGCATTTTGGAGCTGTGGGCAGAGCACTGTCTGGGGGTCCGCTGGGCCTTTGCATGGCTGTAGGCCAGCCTGGGGTTCAGGAATCCCTGCCACCACCATCAGGCCCCTCGGTGCTAGGGTCTTTGCTCTCACAAACTCCTGCAGCCCTCATAACCACACTGTGAGGAGGCACTGAGGCTCAGAGAAGCTGAGTTTCCGGGCAAAGATCCCTCAGCAGAATCAGGTGGGACCCGCTTAGAGGCCTTGCCCCTGTCTATGGTGATGTCTTAAGTCCTTTTCCTTTCTGCAAATTACATAATTTTGTTAATGTAAGAAAAGTTCTGTGTTTCAATTTCTTAATTTAAAAATGAAAAAAAGGGGTGCCTGGGTGGCTCAGTCTTTAAGCGTCTGCCTTCTACTCAGGTCATGATCCCAGGGTTCTGAGATTGAGCCCCACATCAGGCTCCCTGCTCAGCAGGAAGTCTGCTTCTCCCTCTCCCACTCCTTTTGCTGTGTTCCCTCTCTCACTGTGTCTCTCTGTGTCAAATAAATAAATAAAATCTTTAAAAAATAAAATAAAAATGAAAAAAAGCTTAACTGTGTGGTCCTTACCCTTTGTCTTAGTTATCTATTGCTTTGTAACCACTTACTATAAAATTTAACAGCTTAAAACAACAAACATTTATTATCTCACAGTTGCAGACAGTCAGGAATCTGGGAGCTACTTGGCTGGGTAGTTCTGGCTCAGAGTCTCTCATGAGGTCATGGTCAGAATGTCCATCAAGGCGGCAGTCCTCCAAAGACCTGAGGGAGTCCTTGCAAGTTGGCTCTTGCACGTGGCTGGAGGCCAAGGGCCAGAGGCCTCCACTCCTCACCGTCCGTGTGGCCCTTCCCATACATTGCTTGAGTGTTCTTAGAACAGAGTGGCAAACTTCCCCCAGTACAAGTGATGGGAGAGAAAGAACGAGAGAGAGAAAGCAGATGTGTCTTTTTAAACCTAGTACCTGGTGTGTCTCTTCTGCTTTTCTTTTCTAGAGAAAAAAGTCACCTAGTCTGGCCCTTCCTCAAAAAGAAGGGAATTGGATTCCACTGCATTAAGGAAAGAGCATCAAAGAATTTTGGACATATTTTATTTTATTATTTTTTTTTAAGATTTTATTTATTTATTTGATGGAGAAAGAGATCACAAGTAGGCAGAGAGGCAGGCAGAGAGAGAGGGGGAAGCAGGCTCCCTGCTGAGCAGAGAGCCCGATGGATGCGGGCCCGATCCCAGGACCCTGAGATCATGACCTGAGCCGAAGGCAGAAGCTTAACCCACTGAACCACCCAGAGGCGCCCTAGAATTTTGGACATGTATTTAAAACCACCCTACTTTCTCTGCTCTTCTGAGGAAAACAAAACAAAACAGAAAAGAAAAAAAAAAAAAAACACAAAAACCACAACCTCTTAAAAGTAAATCACTTTGCTTTTTCTGTTTGACTGTCACTTGCATGTCCTTACCACCCAGGGGGCTTCAGTGAAGAAAACATTTCCCCACCCCTGAACTGCTTCCTAAGGAAATGGTTATTTGCACAGCAGAAATATCTTTACTTATCTAAGGAATTTACAGGGCCTGGAAAATATCCTTCCGATGAAGCTCTGATTTCAGCCAGGCACTCAATCCAGAGTCTGTCTTCCACTCTTCATCCTGCAGGCCAGTGACCTAAGGGAGGCCACCAGAAGGCTGAGCTGGTACCTGGGGCTCTCCCACAGATTGGCCTGCCACATACTTTTCTCCTCCTGTGGCCCCAGATGAGGCCCGGGGCCTCAGGTGGGGATGAGCCTACTGCCTGGTATTCCCAGCTCAGGACAGATGGCTCAGGTCATTAGGTCCTGGGAGCCATCTCTCCCTGGGCCAGCTGATCTTGGCTGGGATCAGCCAGCTATTTCAAGGTTTCAATGAAAGCTCTACTAATTACCAGGGTCACCTAGCAACCTGGAGAATTCTGCTGTTGGCCATTTCCAGCTCTCCAACCGGACTCCAGGTGGACATTCTGTGAAGAGACTTCTGTAGCTCCAGGAGGGTGGCCCTAGGGTTAATTCTGTAGTTTAAAGTGATTTTTTTTTCTTGGAAGAAGAGAGCAGAACAAGTTCTAGAATCAATGTGTTTTTCTTTCCCCCAGTGCATCTACCTTAATCAGAATAAGTATTAGGAACTTCTGCCACTTAAATCAGACATCAAGACTCAACACTTGAAATCATGATTTTTCCTATGAGAGGAAATGATTAAAATTTCTAAAAATTACAATCGTAGACAAGTTAAGCTTAAATATATATATATATATTTTAAACATATATATTTCAAATGAGTTTATCAAATATTCAAATGAGTTTCAAATGAGTTTATCAGTATGGAATATTTTAAAACCTTTAGCTTTCATTTTGCCTGAAATTAAGTGCATTTTACCCTAAAGGGGTAGAGGTAGTTACTAGAACAAAGTAACTGAAACCTGAGGAAAAGTAAGAAAAGAAAAAAAATATGTGCCTCTCTTTGATCATTCTCTCCTCAAATGTTTATGGAAGTGACTGCTATAGTTAATTTTCTAGATGCTGGGGACAGCTTGTAAACAAAACAAAGTCCCTGCTATTCTAAGCTGAAATGATAGCAGGAGTTAAACAATAAACAAACAAGAACATTTGTGGTATTTTAAATGTGGCAAGTGCTACAGAGAAAGACAAAGCAGAGGTAGGAGGTAGGGCGTGTGGGGGTAGGGGAAGCATCAGTAAGAATTACAAATTTAGACAGGGTGGTCAGGGAAGACCTCAATGCTGAGGCAACCTCTGAGGAGATAAGTGGACAAGTATGGTAGCAAGTCATAGGCTATCTGGGGTAAGAGATTTCCAAGCAGAAGCAGAGAGTGCAAAGGCCCTGAGGTAAGAAAATACTGAGCTTGACCGAGGATTGTCAAGAGGGCTGTGTGGCAGGAAGCAGAGAAGGGAAGAGCAGATCCTGTGGGTGCCAGGAAGCAGAGGATAGAAATCTCTGTGAGCTTTTAGTAGGACTCTGGCTTCTACTGGCTTCTAATGAGATGAAGACTATGAGAAGGCTTTGAGCAAACCTGAGAAATAATATAATTGTTACGGAAGGAACCTGGACTGGATTGCCCGATGGAAAAACAAAGTGGCACTCAGAGACCTCGGAGGAAAGGAGGTTTATTCAACGCCAGCGGGCTCAGAGGGGAGTAATCTCCCAAGGTCTGAGCCCCGGGCACAAATAGAGGGTACACACTTTTCCATATGATTTTTTTTTAAAAAGATTTTATTTATTTATTTGACAGAGAGAAATCACAAGTAAGCAGAGAGGCAGGCAGGGAGAGAGGAGGAAGCAGGCTCCCCGCTGAGCAGAAAGCCCAACGTGGGGCTCGAACCCAGGACCTGGGATCATGACCTGAGCCGAAGGCAGTGGCTTAACCCACTGAGCCACCCAGGCGCCCCAAGGGTACACACTTTTACTTCTGCATCTGTGCCACTCTTACCTCCTTGGCCAGAGGGGCAGGAGAGAAAACCCGGAATGGCCCTGGGGCCGGGACTGGGATTCCCCTGCTGGATACCTCGGCCACCTTAGAACACAGGTTTTCCTTATCATTCCCCCCTTTGATGCCCTCCAAACGCCTAGTTTAGAGGGCATCACCTTCATTTTCTAAGGGGCGATAATGAGTAAGGAGCAACTGGAGTCGGCTCCTGGCAGTCGGCGCAGTGATAAACCTGGCAAGAGCATTAAGAGTACAAGGACCAGGACGCCTGGGTGGCTCAGTGGGTTAAGCCTCTGCCTTAAGCTCAGGTCACGATCCCAGGGTCCTGGGATCAAGACCTGCATCCGGCTCTCTGCTCAGGGGTAGCCTGCTTCCCCCTCCCCCTCTGTCTGCCTCTCTGCCTACTTGTGATCTCTCTCTCTGTGTCAAATAAATAAATAAAATCTTTAAAAAAAAAAAAAAAAGAATACAAGGACGAAATGCCACTGTGAGGAGGAGCCAGAGGAGGGGGCCGATGAGGGGGCCGAACCAGGGGAACCATTGTGAGAGGGAATCCCACTAAGTCGTCTGCTGACGTGCCTCCCACCTGTGATTTACTCCATCCTGTGACTGGATCAGAGTTTCTTGGATCACCCCCGACTCATTAGCATAGAAACAACATTCCTCCTGTAAGAAGACGCAGAGTCCCCCTTGTGCAGCCATGAGCAAGTTGAGACCACGCTTTTTTGTAGGACCACTGAGGCCAGCGAATTGAGTTGGCGCTGCAGGGCTAGGGTTGACTGAGTGAGGGCAGAAAAATCTGCTGTCAGTTGAAGTTGAGTTAGCCCCTGGTACTGAACCTGTGACATCCTGAAGCAAGACACCGAGGGCAGCTCCTGACACAGCCAGCAGGCCCACGACAAGAGGAATGGCCGTGGGGGAGCGTCGGGGGCAGCCAAGAGGTTCCCATGTAAGTGGAGCATCGCTCCCAGGAGGACTGAAGGATTGGGTAAGACTGACAAGCGTGCATGATTGATTGTGTGGGGTGTCTGTCCCCCACCGGCCGGGTCGGGCAAGCTAAAGGCAGTGAGGAGGAACAACACGCCAGGTAGCAAAAGACCAGGACTGACTGGGGGTCAGGAAAATCATAGTGAAATGTGCTTAGGAGGAGACGGCAGAGGGCTCATAAAGGTGGGGTCCACAACCTTAGAGGGAGCCATCGTGGCTACCCCGAGAGCAGATAAAACCTATGAGCAGGTAAGCATAGTAATACACCCTGAGGTCACTCAATAAGCAACAGCAATGGCAAGTCTCTGGGGCAAAGTCCAGCCAGAAGGGGCAACAGGGTAGAGTCTGACTCCTAGGATGAGGATATCACGCCGATGAGAGCTAGGAACCAAGGGGAGTAGGTGTCTATCAGTCAGTGGGGTCTTATTGAAGGCGAAACCAGAGCAGGTCTATAAGGTTTGGCTGGATTTTCCACTGGGGCAACCCCTCATCCGGGTGATGGGCTTTGTTCACTCTGGAGTGGTGGACCCACAGGGTGACACCAGAAACCTTAAGGGCAGTAGGGGTAGAACAAAAACGTGAGGCCCTGTCCTCTGTGGTTTGAGGGGGTTCCTTTTTCAATATTTGATCCAGACTGAGTCTCCTGCCTGGAAGGAGTGCACCTGGGACCCTAGGAAGATTGGGACCCTCTCAGTGGTGTACCTTTGTCATTTATTTAGGGTGGCCCCAGGCCCCAATTTTTTTATTTCCAACCTGATGTAAGTTTCCTGGAGGGCTCCCTAGGCATGGGGGAGGCCGTCTATACACCCATGCCGAAGGGGAGAAACCTAGCATCCCAGGTGTGCAGCGGGCATGCAGGAGGGCTAGAGGTAGCAGATCTGGCCGTGGGAGGTTAGTCTCCTAACAAAACTTTGCTAAGGTTCCCTTGAGAGTACAATTCATCCACTCTACTTTCCTTGAGCCTTGGGGCCTATAGGCAGTGTGGAGTCTCCTGGTGATGTTGAGAGACTTGGTCAAGACCTGTACAATGTCTGCTACGAATGCAGGCCCATTGTCACTATGGATTGTTAATGGCAGGCCAAACCCGGGCACAGTCTCCCACAAGAGGACTTTGGCTAATTCCCGGCTTTGTTTTGCCACGGAAGGCTTCAACCCATCCAGAGTAATATGCATGTTCTTACTAGGAGATATCTGAACGCCCTGCTCGGCTGCGTGTGTGTGAAATCTATTTCTGGATCTTCGGAAGGGGTTACTCCCATTCTCCGGACACCTGGCGGGGGCCGAGGCGCAGATCGAGCATTAGTTTTAGCACATGTTATGCATTGCTCACTCGTTGCTCGGCAAAGTGCTGGCAGCTGGCTGATGTAGCCCTGCTTCTGGAGGAGGGCCTCTAGTGCGGTTTCTTTCTGGATGGGTGAGTTGGTAGTATTTCTTGACTAGATGTCCTGTTGCTGTTGGAACGAAGGTGCGCCCATCTGGCATCACCCACCATCCCTTTACAGTCGGGGTGGCTCCCTCAGCCATGGCCCATTTTTTCCTCTTAGTGTAACTGGGCAAAGGGACTTTTTCCGGGGGTGTTAGGACCATGGTGAGGGAAGGGGCTCTGTCCATGTCCTTTCTGGCCACGATCTTGACAGCCTCATCTGCCGGATGATTTCCCCACACTATGGGGTCGTCTCCTTTCTGGGGTCCCTTACAGTAGCAGGATTGCTACTTTTCTTGGAAGCCAGATGGCTTCAAGGAGTTTTAGTATTTTTTCCTTGTTTTTGATAGCTTTTCCTGCAGCATTTAGGAGGCCCGTCTTCTTGCAGATGGCCTCATGTGTATGCACAGTAGCAAAGGTGTACCGAGAGTCAGTGTGGACACTGACTCACTTGCCTCACTCAGGGTGAGGGCTCGGACTAAGGCATGTACTTCACCCCGTTGTGCTGACCAGCCAGTTGGTAATGCCTTAGCCTCCAGGACTTGAGTGGTTGTGGTGACTGTATGACCCACTTTCCAGGCACCCTCTTGTGGGTACCTGCTGCTGTCGCTGAACAGAGTGAGCTCTGGAATTTTTATGGCTTGAGCCCGTAGATCTGGATGCTCACGTAGACTTTTTCAGTTACTTTGAAGCAGTCATGGTCTGGTTCCCCCTCTTCTATGGGGAAAAAGGTTGCTGGGTTTAATGTTTTTACCGTTTCAAGGTTTATCCACGGATTTGCACAGAGGAGCCCTTGGTATCGTGCTAGCCGAGAGCTGGAAAGGAAGCAGTGCTCTGTGTGTTCATGAGGGTTGCAACTGCATGAGGGACATTGACGTTAAGTTTTTGTCCCAGGGTGAGCTTGTCTGCCTCTTTGAGTAGGATTGTGGCTGCTAGTACCCTGAGGCAGGGTGGCCATCCTGCTGCCACAAAGTCCAGTTTCTTTGACTGATAGGCGACTGGCCGTTGCCAGGACCCGACAGTCTGGGTGAGTACCTGGAGCACTATCTTTTTTTAATATAGGGGCCTGATTTGGGGCTAGTCCAGATGGGATGTCTTCAGCCCATACAGAAGGGAGAGCAAGCCTGAACTCTGGCAGGCTGCTTGGTTGGCCCTGGGCGCAAAATAGCCTCTATTTTTCTTCCCTTGGTGTGGTAATTGCTAGTCTGTCTCTTTTTGCCTTGGGTTCAGTCGGAGGCTGGTGTGCCTGGTAGGCTCAAAAGTTATTTGTGCCCTAAGCTTGGAGAGTATGTCTCGACCCAGGAGGGGGATGGGGCAATCAGGTAGATAAATTCGTGTTGGGCCCCCCAGTTCACACTGATGAGCCTGGCAAAAGGCTGCTGTGTGGCCTGTGTCCCAGTGGCCCCAAGAATGGTTGCAGTCCTTTTGCTGAAAGGGGCCACTGAGTAGGTGACAACAGAGTGCTCGGCCCCATTATCAACCATAAAAGTCACTGGTTGGCCCCCTACTTTCATTTTGACCATGGGCTCATGAGGGCCAAGAAGGAAAGAGCCCGGGTCCCCCTCAGGCTGAGTCTTATTTCCACAAGGCCTATGAGATCCCCTTCTCGGGGTTCTTCCTCGTAGCCAGTGGGCTTCTGAGCCTTTCCGCAGTTGAGACATTCATTTTCCCAGTGCCCCTTTTCTTTACAGTAGGCACATTGATCCCTGGCCAGGAGGGTTCTGTGCCCCGCCCCGCCTTTAAGTGGTCGGGGCTTCTTCCTCTTTGTGTCATCCTTTTCTTTCATGGCAGCATCGAGGAGGCTGACTTTCTTTTTCATTTTTTTTTCAACCTCTCTTTTAGCTACACCTATTCATGTAGACCTGACTGGCAATCTCTACTAATTGAGTAATGTTTATCCCAGCGAAACCCTCTAGTCTTTGAAGCTTTCTTCTAATATCTGAGGCGGCCTGAGACACAAAGGAGATGTTTAGCATCTGTTGGCTTTGCTGGGCCTCGAGGTCCAATGGAGACTATATTTGGTAGGCTTCACATAGTCTTTTGTAGTAGTCCCCAGGGAACTCCCCTGACTCTTGGGTGACCAAGGATATCTTAGTCATGTTCATAGGTTTTTTAGCTCCTGCCCAGATTCCCCGGAGGAGGGCCTCCTGGTACCGACGGATGTGGCCTGTCCCTCAAATGTGGTGAAGTCCCATGCTGGGCGCTCTTTGGGTGCGGCCATATTAACCCAGGCAGTAGGGTTGATGACTCCCGCTGGTGTGTGCTCTTCTAGGTATGGCCGTGCTTCTTTCATTATTTTCCTCCTTTCCTCTGTGTTAAATAGAATGCGGAGTAACTGTTGGCAATCTTCCCAGGTCAGCCAATGAGTCTGGAAGAGAGATTCCATGAGGTCTGCTGTAGCCTGTGGTCTTTCAGTTGAAGTCAGTGGTAGAGAAAGGCTGATAATGCATTATAGAATGGCCGGGTTGGACCATCCTGTCTTCATCACGCCTCTCGCGTTCCCGCATCTCCCATACCAGCAGGTGCTTG
Source organism: Lutra lutra (assembly GCF_902655055.1). NCBI lineage: Eukaryota > Metazoa > Chordata > Mammalia > Carnivora > Mustelidae > Lutra > Lutra lutra. The sequence goes on from NC_062278.1 coordinate 86,072,966, forward strand.
TGGCTGGCCTGGGGCACAGCCTGGCTGCTCGTCTTGGAGAAAGTGGATCCTCTGGGCCTGGGGGCCTCAGTGAAGCCGATGAGGCCGATGACAGTGGAGTGTCTGGAGCTAAGGGCCAGGTGTAGACGGTCTTAGGGCTATGTACGGTGTAGGGAAGATCGGTTCATCTTTGGGGTCTCCAGCTAGGATTTGTGGAGACTGGGGCTTTTGTTGATTTTTCTTTAGGCCCCTTGGATCCAATTAAGACCATGGACTCTTCCTCCCTATTGCAAGTGAATCGCACCCAAGGGGGCAGTGTCTGGGCAATTCCTAGCCAGGAGTCGATGTACAGAAACTGGTTAGGGTGTCCTGGCTCTCCTATTACAACTTACCACAACTGATGAACCATTGGGACATCCAGTGTCCCTTCTAAAGGCCATCTAACAGTAAAGGTGGGCCATTCTAACTCACATAGGGTTCTCAATTTGCCGGGATGCATCTTAACTTCATAGTCTTATGAAAACCCCTTCTTGAAATTTTTAATCATGGTCTCAAGAACCGTAGGTTTACTCTGCCCTGACCCCATAATGATGTTCCCAGGTTCGGTGGCATAGAAACAAAGAGTGGATGCCCCTCCACAGGAGACGCCAGTCAGATGCCCGCCTGTCCACCCTCCGGGTGAAGACTTGGGTGCCTCTTAGCCGTAGCAAGTCCATATAAACCCCAGAATGCCGCTCCAAAAGGCTTGCCATAGACCATATGAGATCACTCACAACGGAATAGGTTGGGGCCCATTCGGACTCCGTGGTCCCAAGACCTTGGCGCCACAAACACAAATAGGCCATTCATTCACTCATGCATTCGCACTGAAGTTATTACATTCCCTTCCTGGGAATCCCCACCTGTGAGACCTCTAAAAGGTCTCTGGGAAGTGATCAGTCTCCCCTTCCACCCTGACAGGTGGGCTTGACTGGTCATGGGGCCCCAGGCCTTACCAGAAGCTGACAGAATCCCACGTGGGGACCAGTTCCTCACCTGCCAAGTCTCCTTGAGTCTGGCAGGAACAACAGAGCAGGGCCGGTCCGAGGCAACCCGATGGGAGACTGCCAAAGATTAGGCGGGGTGCACCTTCTCCCTGAGGAAGAAGGTCCCTGAGGACCCCTCATTCCATCCCTGCCCCGCCCTTGCCCCCAAACCTATGGCAAGAATGGCCCAGCGTAGTTGGGTTTCCCGGTCAGGGAACCAAATGTTAGGACTGGATCGCCTGATGGAAGAAGCAAACAGCACTCGGAGATCTTGGAGGATAGGAGGTTTATTCAACGCCAGCGGACTCAGAGGGGAATAATCTCTCAAGGTCTGAGCCCCGAGCACAAATAAAGGGGGTGGTTTATACAGTTTTGCTTCTGTATCTGTGCTACTCTTGTGCCTGCAGGCGACGGGGCAACCTGGAATGGCCCTGGGGCCGAGACTGGGATTCCCCTGCTGGATTGGTCGGCCACCTTAGAACACAGATTTTCCTAATCATAATCAAATTATCTTTTATAGGTATTCTGGTTATTTTGTTACATATTTACCCAAGTAAGGCAGTTTGGAAGGACAGAAGCAGGAAGTCTGGATAGAAGACCTTTGCAGTAATCCAGGTGAGAGATGTTGGTGGTCCAGAATAGAATGGTGGCAGTGGAGGTGGTAAGAAGTGGGCAGATTATGAATATATTTGAAGGTTCAGCCAAAGAAAATTTGCTGGTTGGCTATAGGGTGTGAGAGGCAGGGAAGAGTCAAGGGTGACCCCCAGATTTTAGGCCTGATCACCTGAAAACTTGGATCTGTCATTTACTGAACCAGGGAAGACTGTGGGTAAAGAGTTTGTAGGAGTCAGGTGTTGGGAAGGTGGGGGTTCGTTTTAAACACAATAAATATATCTATTAAACATGCAACTAGAAATGGCGAGTTTGCAGTCAGATGAAGGAATCTGTTAAGAGATCAGTCCAAGCTAGAGGTATAAGTTTTGGAGTCACCAGCCAAGAGACTGGATGACATTTCCAACACAGTGAGTTCCAGATAGAGGACAAACCCAAGGACTGAGCTTTGGGTATTCTAGTGTAGCAGTATCCAGTAGAACTTTCTGTGATGGAAATGTTCCCCATGTGCTCCATCTAGTATGACAGCCCCTAGGCACAAATGACTACTGAACACTTAAAACAGGACTAATGCAACTAAGGAACTGAATTTTTAGTTTTTTGAAACTTTAGTTTAAGTAGCCACACATACCTTGTGGCTACCATACTGGACTCCGGTAGCTAAAAGTGGAAGAAGTAGGAAGGGATCAATAGAGGATAGGTTTTAACACAGGAAAAGAGCCAGAAGAGAATGTTGTCTCAGAAACCAACTCTAGAAGAGTTGAATGGTGCTCATAGATCTAGTATGAGGAAGACTGGGAATTGACCTTGGGATTTAGGAAGGTGTAGCCATTTCAGTAGCATGGGGGAGACAAGACTGACTGGAGAGTGTTCAAAGGAGAATAAAGGGTAGAGGGAAACATAGACAGTAAGTCTGGATGACTCTTTCGGGAAGCATTGTGGTTGTCTAGGAGAGTGTGAGAGTGAATGGACTGGGGAAATAAAGAGGAAACCAGGCAGTGCCAAGGGCGCAGTTGGGGTAAGCAGTCATGAATTTAAAGTGAGTGCGGTTGTATATTTTTCTCCCGCCACATTTATCAGCTTGAAAAGAGGCACAGAATAGCAAAGAGCTAAATTTAACCACAGTTGGGATCTAACTGAGTATGAAGTTGGTTATGATGAGGGCCCATGGAATCTAAGGTGTCTAGCAGAGAAGGGAGGACATTATGGGACTGATGATGGGCAGTGTATGGGGTGCAGGGCCTGCTGCAGTTGAAGAATCATTGGAATTAGAATACTAGAGAGAGTTGGCTGGAATGAGAAAGTGAGATTGTTGGAGAATAAGAGGATTGAGATAAAAATTTTGGAGGTCATGACATTGTTGTTGATGGCAAGGTCAGGATAGGACCATGGGAGTCAGTGTCACTGAGACAGAATGGAAGAGGAAGGAAGTCAAGGAACTTACAGGCCAAGACATTGGAGGGATGTCTAGCTGACATGGAAAACTTCAAAAATTAGAACTCATGTCAGAGAGTGACTCTTCAAGGTATGAAGCAGGTAAGCTGGGAGGAGGTGACCGCAGCTAGGAGGGCTGTTCAGGGGTGGGTTCAGGAGTCTCATGGTAGAAGAGTCAGAATGGGGTGTTAGGGAGGAGCAACGGCAGTCGGAAGCAAGAGAGTAGTAAGGAAGACAAAGGAAGATGGGTATCCTACAGGCCCTTGGCAAGAGGGAGGTGGGAGAGAAAATAACCACCCTTGAAAGAGCTGTAGGGGAGACAGAGCCTTCAGGCTCCTGTGAGAGCCAGACAGTGAAAGGGATGTTCCAAGAAGGGGGCCCCCTGGAAGGTCTGTGGAGGACTGAGGGGCAGGGTTCTGAGGTCTTATATGGGTCTTATATGACACCATATAAGAAGGCACGTAGGTGGATAAGCATTGACCTGGGAGTTGAGGGGGCATAACTAAGAGTGGACAGACTTTATAGTAAGGCTGGCTGGTCTCCAGGACAAATAATGGAGGGGAGGCTGCTGGTGTTGAAGGCAAAGGAAGAGTTCTGGGGTGTTTGAGCTAATAGCAATGGGGGTGAGTGGTCTTAAGCAGAGGATGGGGGTCAGGAACGAAATCCCATCCAGAGTTCCCAAAAACCCCCAGTTGTCCCGTGTCTGCATCCCTTAACCTGCTCTTTCTAAACTCAAAGCAGTTAAGCTTAAACTCATCATTGGCTTCAGTTAGTTTCTGTGGTTCTAGTGCAGAATCAGTCCTATGCTAGAGCAAGGGAGATCAGTGACCGTGCCACTGACCTGTGGTAGGTCCTTCCTAAGGGTCATTTTCCTCCTCTCCCCTTCAGCAACTTCTTCAGTTTCATCTCCTGGGCTCCTACCTAGCAAAGGAAGTTAAGTCTTTCTATTGGTATTCACATGCTAAAAGTCACAGAAATTTTTTTCTTCCAAAAACAAGAACCGACATAATTCTCTTTAAAAAAAAAAAAAAGAAGACATCTATTTATTTATTTGACAGAGAGAGAAAGAGAGAGATCACAAGTAGGCAGAGAGGCAGAGAGAGAGGAGGAAGCAGGCTCCCCGCCGAGCAGAGAGCCCAATGCAGGGCTCGATCCCAGAACCCTGAGACTATGACTGAGCTGAAGGCAGAGGCTTTAACCCACTGAGCCACCCAGGTGCCCCAAGAACCGACATAATTCTCAAACGACATGACTGTAGGTCTGATTCCCTTCTCTTCCGTCACCTGCCCAGGACGAGCATCATGGCACGTAACTTCTACAGTCACATGGGGCTCTTGGTTTCATGCTCTGCTGTTGCCATCCTGCAATTCTTAATTTTTGAACAAAGAGTTCCCATTTTTTGTTTTGCACAGGGCCCTGCAAAGTATGTAGCTGGCCCTGTTCTTATTCCAGCCCCACCCCAAAAAAGCAAATAACAGATAAAACTTGACCCTGATGGGATCAGGTCATTTGATTTATTATCCCATCAATGTGTCAACATTTTGGTGATGAAGGGGATTTTGAAAATAATGAAAACAACCTTAACCATATCATTTGTAAATAAAAAGTAATTGAGTTCATCTAAAACCTATGAACTCCTAGTTTTTATCTTTTTTTTCAACCTGAGGAACTAGCGTCACTTTCAGAAGGATTCTCATTTATTGCCATTATCTCCACGAATTAATAAGTTGAACATCTGAAAGCTATTCTTAACTCCCAGTGAAGCATGACTGAATTATTATCATTCATGCCAAAGAGAAGATCGAATCCTTCCTTGAGTGTGTTTCACGCCTGCAAGTAGGACCTCTCCGCTTGTCTTTACAGAAGTCATCCACTTCCTCTGGGGTGTACATTCGAGAAGAGTAGCCTTGGGTAAGAAAGAGCTGACACGAGCAGGGCAGGGCAGGACCAGGAAGCAGAACAGACGGAATCATCATTTATCAGGGGGCGCACAGCAGACCTGCCTCTTTGCGCTCTCTGTCTGAGGAAAGCAGACTCTTCCACAGATTAAACCATTGAACCCGGATTATGGTGACTGGTGTTAAATGAAGAGTCCATACGGGCTTTCTGGATTATGCACCCTTGACCCAGGTTCAAGATAAATTTGTCACCAAGACCAGGCAAGCAGGAACCTATAATACTGACAAGGTAATAGTTCTTTTACTGCGGAAATCAGAGTCAGTGATAATTCTGTGATACACAGTAGCAAGTATTTTCTACAGAGAGGGAGCGTTTGGATTAGAGAGACTCAAGCCACATCCAACATTTCTTTTTTAAACATTAGAACCCTTTCTGGAAAGCCGCAGCCTAAATTGTAGCTTATTGCTTGCTTTTTTGCTGTCATTTTGTTGTTTTCTTCTAAGAAAGTAAGCATGCTAAAAAATACACTTTTTCCATTTTTCCCTCCAGCCTAAACCCCGAGTGGGCACATTTTAAAGTATCGGTCTGTAGGGACGCCTGGGTGGCTCATTCGGTTAAGTGTCTGCCTTTGGCTTGGGTTATGATCCCAGGGTCATGGGATCAAGCTCCACATCAGGTTCCCAGCTCAACAGGGAGCCTGCTTCTTCCTCTCCCTCTGCTCTCCCCTCATTGTGCTCTCTCTTGAACTCTCACTCTCAAATAAATAAGTGTTTTTTTAAAAAAATTTAGAAAGTGTCAGTCTTTCACCAACTCAGTTCACCCTCCTACTGGTCGTTTGGCATCCTATTGTCTTCAGCTGGAACACTAGCATTCCTTAACAATGAGGATTCTGACTTTGTACTCTTATCCGTATCCTTCTTTGGGGTGCACGAGTTAACAATATCAAATTATTTGCTATTTTGCCAGGCTGTCCTATGGAGTCAAGAATCCATTACACAAGGTAGCCAATTGAGAAGGGGGAAAACCCATCAGGCCAATTTTTTTCTTCTTACTGATTTTGAATTAAATCACAGGCTTAGTGGATTCAGCTTAGTGCGTGTTAACCTTATATGGGGAGCTATAAACGATTATTTGGCCTCAGGTTCAGCTGGCCCAGTCAGTCTTCCCCCTGAGACACATCAGTCAGGTGAGGTGCCCCCGTGGAGCCTGCCAAAGCTGTAATTCACAGTGAGGAGGGAAATGTTGCCAAAAGGCCTCACCAGGTTGAGCTCGAAAGCTGGCAGTCAGCCATTAGCTGTCCAGGTGAGGCCTCACTGTCTGGAGATGACAAGTTGGCATTTGACCAGCTTTCCTGCCATAGTGAACTGAGCTAATACCAGCTGGGGGAAGGCATGCTTCCTGCCCTGAAGCCCAACACTCTGACGTGAGAGAACTTCGAGAATGTCATGCATTCATTCAAATATTCGTTGAATACCTACTATATATGCCTGGCACTGTGCTATATGCTAGGTATATATTGGTAGGCTTCAAAGGTATAGGTCTGCTTTCATATGGACCGTACAGCCTAGTGGAGCAAACCAACATTACAAAACCCACAAATTATCTGATAGTTACAAATTGTGTTAAGAGCTAGGAAAGAAAACATAATGTGCCGACTAAATTTGAGGCAGAACTTTATTTAGATACGGGGCTAGGGAAAGACCCCCAGTCTTCAGCAGGAGAAGTTACTCGGGCAAAGAGGGAGGCATGGTCAGGTTGAGAAATAGCACACGCTAGGCTCGGGGCTTGGCTTTTCTAGGAAACCGAAAGGCAGCCAGTCCGCCCAGAGCAAAGGGAGCTCTGGGTGCATGGTGCAGAGAAATCCGGAGTGCAGATCAGGACCTGGAGCAGCAGGGAGAGAGAATTATTATTGCATGCTGAATGTTTCATCCTAATGTGGTGCTAGGAAAGCACCAGGAGTTTTAGACCAAGATGTGATATAATCCGATTTATGTTTTTAGAAGTACTTTTCATTCACGAAGGGGAAGGCTGCGAGCACTTAATTTTTTATAATGACTTGGGAACTAAATCAAAAAGCGTGCAACTATCAAAATTATCAAATAGGAAAACGGGGCGGGGGTGTGCACGAGGCTTAATTTCTTTTAAAATGATGCGTGGAAATGTGTGCTGTTTAAAACTCAGGCCAGAGCTCTGATCACCTGACTTGTAGCAACAGCTCTGTGGAAGAGATCGCTTCGTTCCTTTGGAACATGAATCAGATTTTTAAAACCTTCAAACAGAGACGCCTGGGTGGCTCAGTGGGTTAAGCCTCTACCTTCGGCTCAAGCGTGATCTCAGGGTCCTGGGATCGAGTCCCACATAGGGCTCTCTCCTTGGCAGGGAGCCTGCTTCCCCTCTCTCTCTGCCTGCTTGTGATCTCTCTCTCTCTGTGTCAAACAAATAAATAAGTAAATAAAATCTTAAAAACAAAAACAAAAAACCTCTGAACAAAGGCTGGGTAGCTCAAATCATCAGTATAAGTGTCCACTGCCATCTGTAGAGCAGATTCCTGCCTTTTTAGCTGGATGCTATTCTCACGGAAGTCAGAGGCCGTGCGAGAGAGAGAGGAAGCACTGGTGTCTGGTCAGAGTGGATTGTATTTCTTTTCCTAGGGTGTTTTTTCTTCTTCTTTTGCTCTGCTTGACTGTTAAGAATGAAAACAAGCCAACTCCACGGTCTCAGATGAAGGGAGAGTTGAGTATCAGAGGGAGGTGGGTAGGGATTCTGCCACACCTTGGACGTCAAAAAGAACTGCTAATTCCTATCTTGACTTTCTCAATAAACAATGAAACCACCAGGGACTTACAAGTGAACATTTTGTTGGCCTAACCAATGTTTCTGAAAGAGGCTCTCTTTGCTATTCGCAAAGGAAAACTGGTTTAAGTTAGGGAGTTTGGGAAGAGTTAAGATTAATGTGCAAATTACCTTTCCTGCTTTTGAGTAATCCATGGTGGATTTTAACCTGAATCACCGAGAATGAGTCAACTCACTGTCCAGTGTTTGGAGGAGCATAACTTCCTAACCAGTACCTTTATCCTGGGAAAGATTTGTTCCTAAAAGATGAGAAACTTTCTTAATTCAATAGCTTTAAGGTACAGTATGTGTATGAAATCATTAAATGACATGCTAGCATCTTTATTACACTTCAGAAAAACTTTTTGGACCAATGTTTGTTTTCCTACCCTTTAGCAAATAAAAGTCATTCCAACACCCCCTTTTGAAAAGTTACTATTAGAAAGGCTGTAAATTCCAGATTATTGCTGCACTGGCCCTAGAAAAGCTAGTTAGAGAATATACCCAAGGAAGCTCTTAAGCACTAAATCCCATTATAACTAATAGCATCTCTGCATTACTCTGGTATTGGGGGGAGGGGGCGGGACCAATAAGATTTAAGTACCACTAAAGAATTTTAATAGTTCCTTAGAGATTACATTAATAGAGTTTAATCATAAATTATGCCTCTTTCCTGTGTTCAGTGACACACTAAGAAAATATGTCAGTTGATGAGCAGTTTCCAGAAGAGATATACTACATAAATTATGTTTCTTTCTTCATCATTACTTTGTTTTGTTCTTTGAAATAAGTCTCTTAAAAATGGTGGCTAATTTTCATAATAAGCTAAAATGTCATCAAAACTGATGATCTCATGTGTGTAGCTTTTGAAATATTTTTTTCCACAACATAAAAAGGAAAAAAAAAAATCAGTGCCTTTATCTTTATTACATTTGTATAAGAAGACCTTGAACTGAAATCCAATAATTTTTGCTGACACGTCCAATGCTAATATGTACCGTGGTATTAATTACATTGTTGTTGCTCATTTGGAAACCTCAGGATATAAAATAAACTTAATTTTAAATGATAGCTATTTGACAGCCTGAAAGTAGGAGTGGGGGTAGTGGGTGCAGGAAGATGACAGTTTGAGTCCAAACGTTTCATGTAGATTAGAAAGTGGAGCCTCCTATTTTTTTTAAAGTTTTATTTATTTATTTTAGAGAAAGAACACATGAGAGTGTGGAGAGGGGCAGAGAGTGAGGGTGAGAGAGAGAATCTCAACCAGACTCCTTGCTGAGTGCAGAGCCCGACTGGGGGCTTGATCCCAGGACCCAGAGATCATGACCTGAGCCGAAGTCAAGAGTTGGCTGCTTAACTGAGACACCCAGGCATCCCAGAAAGTGGAGTCTCTTAGATATGATGCTGTTGCCCACGTGAATTTGCCAGCAAGAAGCACAGTCTGTGACTCCTGGTCCAAGGCTCCATCAAGTCCAGAACAATCAAAGATAGCCTAGATGGGAACTGTGGATGTATTAGCATTAGTGGCACTTTAAAGTTTCCTTAATGTAACTGGAGACTTACATATTATGTTTATAATTGGTATTTTAAAACATGGAAAGGTGGGGGCGTCTGGGTGGCTCAGTGGGTTAAAGCCTCTGCCATGATCTCAGGATCCTAGGATCGAGCCCCGCATCCAGCTCTCTGCTCAGCGGGGAGCCTGCTTCCCCCTCTCTCTGTCAAATAAATAAATAAAATCTTTTTTTAAAAAATGGAAAGATTAATAAAACGATGAAGCACACTTTTCACATGATTTTTGTTTTCTAGTGCTAGTCACAATTGGAAGAGGTTTAAAAACACACTTGTCCACTAGAGGTCACCTTTCTTCAAGATGAGGGTCAGTCCCCTTCCCTAATGCTCTGCTAACCTAATTTTAAATCAAGCACCACCGCCTTGAAGAAATAAACAGCCTTTTCTGTCATGAGGATTCCATGTGGTGCTGTAGCTACGCGCACTTGAACTGGTAGGTAAAGCTGTCTGGGCTACTGAAAAACCTGGAGGGATGCAGGGGGATTGTGCCCCCTGCTTCCCCTACACACACACACACACACACACACACACACACACACACACACACGTATGCACTTTGTGCTAGTTCTAGCTTGACTCCTCTTGACAGACCAACTTATTTTTATTTTTGTTTTAACTTGTGTTAGCCCTGGCAGGTTTATACTACCTTTCACTTTCCTGCCACTGCTCTCTGTGACTCCAAAGGCTGGGAAATACGGATGAAAAGAAGGGATCCTTAAAAACTGACATAAATTTGGGACGAAACCATGTAGACTTCACCCAAATTTATCTGAGTCAGTTACTACTTTTCTACAGCATGTGGATTTCAGTCAGCATTGGCCAGAAAATACTATGGGGAGAGGACTAGGACTGGATCCAATAAACAAGCACTTTGGCAGATTCTATTGAAATATAAACCATCACATTATTCTAGAAGGAGAGGGAAGCTGCCTGCTGTAGTGCTGCCTGACGCATCAGGTTTCAAACTGTGTCTGTAGAAACCCAGGGTTGTGGGAGATATTTTTGAAGGCTCACTTGCACTTGTTCTAGGAGCTCCTAAACACCTCATCCCCAGTCCCCCCCGCCACAAATCAAACTGGTAATTAAAGAGATGTGAAAATAATTCTGAATACATATACAAATGAGATTGTCTATGAGACCTTGGGCTTTTGGGGACGAGTAGTCCCGAGAAGCTGTGATAAGAAGAATATAACATTTTAGGCCAAATGTAGTGATTCGTTCCCTAGTATCTATGTGAAGTATTTTGCCCCACCCCCTTTTGTGACATCAGCATATTCATTTATCCCTCCCGGCAAAGTAGTCTTTTACAGTTCTTAAAACTGAACCTGTAAATGTGTCATGGCCCATGTAGGTAGGTGGTACCCCGGGACTGGTCTTACTGAAAAGTCATGCCTGTGCATGTCCAAGAAGGAAGAATTATCTGAGGTGCCCACTGGGCCCAGCGCGGTTCTGTGCCAGGCAAGGGCACGTTCCCTCATCAAGCCTAATAGGTAGATTGCACAATACTGAGTGAATGCCCCATACCTCTCTGATGAGCAGATCTGGTTCTAGAGCGATGACCTGTTGGAAGTTCGGGCACTCTGTGTTTTCTTATCTGTTCCTTATGACAAATGTAAGCAGGTGCTCTGTATTGTTAGTAAGTTACTCCGGAAATAAATTTCTTATTACTTTGCTTTCAAGCTTCTAGATATGTTTAATGAAGACTATCAGAGATTGCAACATAAGTTATTAAAAAGACCTGTTACCATTTCCAACTATTTATCTATGTGAAACCAGATTCTCTTGATGTGATGCAATCAAAGTAAGTAAATGTAAAAATACAGTGGGACTAAAACTTCCACTGACATCTATAAGTTCTAGTTTCAAATATTTGTGTTCAACAAAACAGCCTCATGTTCTCAATAAAGGATATAATTGGTAAATATTTGAACTAAATTTGAACTAAAAATTTTATGTTGCTCTAAAAACATTTCTATTATTTTGCATATCAGTTTTCATTTTAAAAAATAGATCTAATACTTCAAAAAAGAAAAGAAAACATGACACCCATTGATTCACACTGATTATTTGCTCAGGAAACTAATTTTTAATGCCTGGAACAAAGGTAACCAGGGTCAGGATAGTCCAAAACTTCTGAGTAAATTGTTTACAATGGTTTGTGAGAATCTCAGATAAGTTCCTTATTTATAGTTCAAGGATAAAAAAATTATAACCGATCTCATTTTTATACTTCTCTCACTTCCCATTTCTGGGCCTGAGAGCATGTGGGAATATTCTGATACCAAGCATTCTCTCTGTCATGTGAGTGACACAAGATGAGAAATGACCTTGAAGTGACTCGTGAGAAATGACCTTGATGCAACAGGAGCCTCCCAAGTCCCTTATAGGCACTCTATCCCAGAAGTCACAGACCAAATTAACATGCTCAAATCACAGTTCATTGAATCAATTTAAAATGCATATCAAAAAGCAAGGAAACAGGGACACACTGACATACACAGAATACGGCACGGGACCGTATAACCTGAATCTTGGGTTATATGATATTTCTATATCCAGCCTTTCTGCCACAGCTACCTTCCCTGTTGATGATAAGGCTGTGAACCAGGGTTGAAGTTTGAGAAGGGAAGCCCAATGAGGTGCCTGCCAGTGACATGCAACTTGGCTTATCAGAGACACAGGGACAAGTCCCTCTGGCTTCCCCTGTAGCTCACGCCCTCTCCTGATGAGCAGTTCTGGATTGTATTTGCATTTCTTGGGCAGAGGACGCACAGGGCCAGAATGGATGGCACCAGTGGACAGTCAGTGTACAATCTAATGAATAGCGAATGCCTCAGGTTATTTAGAGTGTTGTGAATATTAGGTGCTTCTTTATGCTTTCCATTCCTTTCTGTGTCCTGGACACAAATGCTTGATCCATGTCTAACACATCCAGGTTACTTACTGATACATATGGTGAATGCTGCCTCTGTCTACTTGGTTACTCATTGTCTCACCCTAACCATCTTATGCAGTTTCACTTATGTCTGACAAACTACTACATATTCATCTCTTCTTCACACCTCATGAGTTTCATTCATTCCATTTGTTTTTCTTATTCTTCTATAGCGTTAACTGAATATTCTCAGGGAATACAGCAACACCCTCTACAAAATCTCTTGGAAAAGCTTTCCACCATATTGGTCCAGACTCTCTGCTGCCACCCTAGCCCTCCCTGCCCTTCAGGTAGGTCTTAACCACCTGCTGCTCCTTTAAGGGCCCGAGGATACTCCCCACCTGTGCTCTGGCATCTTTCTCCACCATGACCACCATGACCTCCTCCGTACTCAGCACTACTTCATAACTTTGCTCATCATATCTTCAGGTCCACAGCTGAATGAAGACCCATCATGTGCTTCTGGTCTAACTCCAGGACCTGGCCCTTTGGTTATTTTCTCCCACTGTCTTCAATTTTCCCTTCTCACTAGCTCCTTCCCTGCTGAACACATATATGTTTGGGTCTCTCCTATCTTAAAAATCAGCCACAACCACAGCCCCTCTGATTCCACTATACACTCCAGCCTACCATCCTAATGCTCTAATTAATCAACAGAAGTGCTTGCAAACTGCTTTCTACTCAGTCCTTCAACTTCTCAACCATTTATGACCTGGTTTCCACCCTAACACACTACTACTGAGGCTGTTCTCTCAAGAGGAACCGAGGACTTCCTAACAGTCAGAACTAATGGCTCTTGTTGTGTTTACCTTCCACCCCCTAGTCTTGTCTGCTTCCCTGCAGAAAACGATGTGAAGCAATTTAGCTCTGCCAGCACCCCCAGTTATCCCCTCACTACATTGGTTTTCATTTTCCTCTCACCCTGTTAACCACATTCCCTTTGCTTCCTCTTGCCCTCTAAATGCAGGTTTCACCCAAGACTAATATTAATTTCCTATTGCTGCTATAAAAATGTACCCCAACTTAGTGACTTAGGTCAATACAAACAATTATCTTGTAGTTCTGGAGGTCAGAAGTTCATAAGGAGTCTTACTGGACTAATATCAATATGTCATCGGGGTTGTGCTCCTTCTGGAGGCTCTAGGGGAGAATCCATTTCCCTGCCTTTCCTCTTCTAGAGGCCTCCAATACTCCTTGGTTTATGAGCTCTTCCTGTGTCCTCAAAGCCAACAACACAGAGCCGGCCTTTCTCCCACTACCATCTCTCTGTTCCTTCCTCTTTGGCCTCCTCCTTTTACCTTAAAGACCCTTGTGATGACATTGGGCCCATCTAGATAACCAGGATAATCTCCCATCTCAAGGTCAGCTGATGAGCAACCTTAGTTCCCCTTTCCTAGGTGGGGATTAGGAAGTGGATACTTTAGGAAGTCATTATTGTGCTTACCATAGGGATGTCTTTATTTCTTACTAGTTCTTTCTCTACAGTCTTTCTCTTCATCTAATTTTCTACAACTTCAACTATTCTTTCCCTGAAAGAAAAAAAGAAAACACACCCAAATTCCATCTGTTGACCTGACTTGTCTCCTGAGCCCCAGTTGCCTCCTGCACCTTCAACTTAGAACTTTACGGGAAAAAATAAAAGAACTCATTACTGCAACCCAATCCCCCAGAATCAACTCCTCCTCTGACTTCCCTGTTCCTTTGCGTAGCACCAGCTTCACTCCAGCAGTGCTCTCAAAGCCTCGTGACTTCTTGTCTTGTTGACTCACAAGTTCGATCACCGGCTGGATCCATCAGTACATTTTTCATGGTGTCTCATGCAATGCGTCCCTCAGTCTTTTCCTTTCCATCCCCTCTATCGCCTCCATCATTCAGGCCTCTCTTTGTTCTTGACCTGTTGCATTGCCTTTAATTAGGAGAGGGGGAAAAATCCATTTCTGTTCCTCTCCTGAGCACCAAAAAGCTGTTTTACATGTTATTCTCATTTCATCCGGTAAGCAATCCAATAAACGAGGAATTAACATCCTCAATTGATAGAAGAGGAAACTGAGTCCCACGATAAATGAGGTGATGTTCTGAAGGTCATGGTCATTTATACATTCAGTTAAAAATATTTATTGAGAACCCATTATATACCAGGCACTATTTCAGATGTTGGGGATATTAGCACTGAATAAACCAATGCAAGATCCAAATTCTAAGTAAATTTATGTGAATCTAGACATAGAAAAGATAGGTACTCAAGAAGTGAACAACCAAATGAACAAGATTATTGCAGTTTCCTGGTGTCCCCTAGCTAAGAGTTCTCTTCGTCTCCAGAATTCCTAGTGAGCAGACAAAATGTCTTTGAAGGCACAAATCATTCATCATTCTATACAATCATTTGTATACTGCTTTATTTGTCTCACCAAACTCCTTGAAGACAGAAACACTTCACATGGCACAAAATAGGAATCTGTTTGAACTACGAGGCTGTAAGGATCGAGGGAAATGTCAAGGACGGTACTTTGTGAACTATAAAGCCATTTTCTAAGGTTTATTGTCTCGGTGATACCGACTGTGTTCTTTGGTAGGTCCTTCAAGGACCTAGTTGCCCTAATGTGGCCAGGATTGATTTTTCTTATAATTCCTTGTCTTCCATTGCCCTGAAAGAAGCACAGCCGAAAGCTCCAAAAAATGTCTACCAGCATTTCCAAAATTCCTAAGGAAAAGCTTACAAGTTTAAGACAATTCTTAAGACAATGACTTCCTTGCTCATCTTCCCCACCCCCTAACTTCATTGTTTCCTAAAATTTCATTGTGAACATTTTCAAACTGGATGATTCTTTGGTGAATGCCCACGTACGCCCCATCCAGATTCTACAGTTAAAGTTTTACTAAACTTGCTTTGTCAGAACTTTCCATCAAACTGTCTCTATCTGTCCATCATTTCATCTCATTTATTGATGCATTTCAAACGCTTGCATATCATTGACTATAGTTCAGAATTTGTTCACCAGGTCCTTTTTATTCTTTGCAGGTAAATTTTGCATACGGTGCAAAATGTATTATTCAATGAGTTTTGGCAAATGTACACACCTGTGTAAGCCAAGTCCTTATCAAATCACACAGCTTGTGCCAGAAAGTTCCCCGTGTCCCCTCCGAGTTGGTCCCTAACCCAAATAATTCATTTTTAAACTGTATGCTCACATGACTTGTAGATAATGACTTTTTGTCACTACCTTCACTACCGCAAAAATCTTCATTCTATTGCTATTAACTGCCACAATTGAAAAAAATACTTTTCTGGGTTTACAGACACCATAGTTTGCTCAGTCCCAGAAAAACGGCTCAATCAAGAAATACTCTAAATTTTCTTCCTTTTAAGCATAACTTTGATCCAGATTTAGGTAGAACCATACTGCAACCTGGTACTTTATGACAGATTTTGATTTCGAGGCCGGCCTACACGGGCTCAGTCAAAGGGGTTTATTTCTCCAAATCTCGTGAGCCTTCATTTAACACTGTTTACTAAGAACACATTCACTAGATATGGACCTAGAAAATCTGGCGGGTTTTTTTTTTTTTTTTCTTCTTATTTTGATGCCTTGTTGTTGATGTTTGAGGAGAGGAGGATTTATATTCTTGGGTATGTCACAACTTTCTTAGGCCTCAGTTTCCAGATCTGGAAAATAGCAGTCTATCTCTTAAAGTCCTGTCTAAATCTGAAACCCAGTACTTTTTATGGGCAGGAAAGTTACATAGACCTAAGAAGAAAAAAGAATCTCTACGCTACATAGACCATACTTACACAGTTCGCCAATATTTTTTGGTCCAAAAATAACAAATGGTAGCGTAGTTTGGTAAGTTATTCTAGCTTAAATGTTCTTGGAACAGCTGGTTTCTGTTTAAAGTTTTTTGTACTAGCAAATCATAATTTAAATTGTAACACAGAGTCCTTTCCAATGAATGACTATAAAGGGAAGCTTGCTTGATATGTTACCTTTTTTTTAATCTTGTTTATACTGCTTGAGAGAGTTTTTTGACAGGGTTTGGGATACAATTGTCAGAAATCTGTTCTCCCCAGAGCCACCTCTGAGTCACTTCCACTATTTATGGAATAGCAACTGTGAAGAGTGGGATCATGTTTAGACTTTTTTTTTTTTTTTTAAAACAACACATGATAAATGTTTTTAGGAGCTTATGTAATCCATCCCAGAGCCTTTAGTTTTCAGAAGAGAACAGAGTCCAGGAAGTGGCTTTTTAGGCCTTTATAGCTTGAAAGCATGTTCCTGAATCTTTAGGTCACAAATTGTCAAAGTAGTAACTTGAGTCAAGTTTTAACAGCCTTTGAAGTTAAAGCTGTTCTGTCTTGGAAAGCTGGGGTATGCCTTCTCTATTAGGTATAGGATTTTCATTTCATCTTACTTGCCACCTTGCGAAAGGAACTTTTCTTAGGGCCTACTTTTCCTTACATGTCCTTATGATTCCAGAACCTTCATCTAGCGGGTTGTATAACAAACCCCACCTGGAAATCTCTGTCTCTGTCCTGTGTGGACAACTCAATAGAGGAGGACGGAGTTTGGGATGAGGATGTATTGAATAGAGTTTCCTTTTTCTGGAAAGTTTCTGTCCTCTTTTCTTCATCCTGCTTTTAAGAAGACTCATGATCTAGCTCAGGTTTCTGCTTTGTTCTTCAAGCTTTCATTGTGCAACCTGACAATGAACAGGCCTAAAGAGTCGTGCAGTCCCACAGCCTGTCTTTCTCCTGTATTCCACAAAGAAGGGCTGTGAGCTTCTGCAGGCTAGATCTCCAGAGTACTTTTCATTGGGACCCGGTGGACCCGGTGGACCCGGTGAACCCAGTGCTGAAATCCAAACCTATGAGATCATCCGGCGGCCTTACCTTTCACTTCTTCACTCCCCTAACTGGGAAGTTCTCCACGCATAAGGAAGCTCTCCATGCGTGTAAGTGTGTCCCTGGAGTGGAACTCAGGTAGCAAATTTCTCTCCTGTTCGAATCTCAAATGGTAAAAATGAAGAATATTTCTAAAAACAGGTTTTTCTCTTTCCAAGCAACAGAGGTGTTCTTGCAGAATTATAAATACATCACTGTATACTCCTAACACAAATTCCCACCATTCCTTAAGATAGGGCTTGAAGCAAAAACTTGGCAAACATGTTGATTTCATTCCTCAGGGATAAAGTACTTGTTTTTCTCTGGCAGTAGCATAATGAAGACTGTGTGGTTAATAGTGAGAGTTTTTGAGGAGGTGGATAGCTAGATAGGTACATATTAATTAATAATTTCTCTATTGATTTTTTTTTTAATTTGGTGGTTTAAATTCAGTCAGGTCTTTATTATCATTTATGTGCTCAGGCCATTTTATTAAGAAACAACAAAACAAATTGCCTATAGCAACTGAGTAATATAGATAAGGAAATTTTATTTTATTGTGTTTATTTTCTTAATTTGTTGTCATTAATTAGCTAGCTTCAAGAATTTACAGAGCCGGTTGTTTCTTTCTATATATCCTAAAATCCCAGAATGACCCTGTGAAGCATTTCAGACATTTTTTCCCTTTATCCCCCCAGAAACACATATTTTCCTTGAGTACTACCTGCAGGTCCAGAATTCTTTCCATTACAGACTCTTAGGTAGAATGGTCTTTCTCTAAGAGAGTATGTACTGTGTTAGGGTGTCTATATATTCAAGTCCTGGCATTGGATTTTATGTATATATATAACCTTACTTTCAAAAAAAAAAAAAAACCTGTTCAGTTTCATTTTCATGAAATGAATGACTTATACTGACTTTCATACCTGAATAAGCTCCCTCCCTTAAAAAAAAAAGTTAGAAATAATTTTTTCATCTGATTTCTGTGGGACTTCAAAGGCAGCTAAAAGCCAAAAGAAGTGGGGAATCAAAATAACATCCTCTTAAGGAGCGAAGACCCTCCCTTTAGTTATGAAGTTGACAAACACTCAACACTGGAATCGTCCCTTCAATGTCCATATTTCAGAATGGATTGCCTCCCCCTTTCGCATGTCAGAAGTTCTGAAACGATCTTTGAGGCCTTTTTCACAAGCGCCATGCCAGCAGCATCTGCGGGCTGGCGGGATGATGCCGGAGGTTAGAAACGTTCACCGGCAACATTGATTTGTGTCTGTCTCTCTCCCTCTCCCTCGCTGGCCTTTTTCCCTTTAATGAGGACTAGAATGTTTCCACATCAGTTAGCTGCCTTCATAAAGCACCAGAAGGTCACACCAGCCCCAGACTGATCCTTTTCTTTGTGCCTATAATATAATTGGCTGATTGTGCCAGCGATGAGCGCGCCCCCTCCCCCAGCCCGGTCCTAGCTCCATGTTTGCGAGCCTCACTGCTGGTTTCCGAGGAGAGCGGCTCGGCTCGCTGCGCGCTTCCCGGCACAGGCAGTGCCACTGCGCAGGTTGCTCAGCGAAACAGCATCCATTTTAATCCGCGGGGAGCCCCTGCCTTCCCAGGGCGTTCTCGCCGCCCGTGGATGCTCCGCGCCTTGCCTCCGCAGCCTCGCGGAGCCGTGCTGCTTTGGGGTCTGGGCCCTAGGATGCACTGAGATGGTACATCAGGAGAACTGTTCGTATCAGGTAAGATTTCAAGCCCGATTGCGAGGCTGGAATCCTTTCGGGAGAGGAGGCCTTCCTTTTCCAGAGCAGCAGGTTGCCTCTTTCCGGATTTTCAAGGGATTTTGCCATCCTCCACTCCTGGCCTTCCTCGCATACAGTATCTGAATTGTAATTAGGTTTTCTGGGGAGTAATGGGGCAGAAAACACTGCTTCCTTGGCCCTTGAAGCATATTGTGAAATCCACTGAGGTGATCTGCGCTTTGCACGTTCTCTGCCTGTGCAAATAAGAGGAACTGCTGTAAACTGTAATTGAATTTAAGGGGCTTCGGGAGGGGAAAAAACTGAACCGAATTCACTCGGGTAACATGGCAAAATACGATTTTTGCTCACTGCCTAGGAGATGAGTGGTTTCAGGTCCAGTTTTTAGGACTGTCTCTAAGGGAGTTATGTAAATAAGCATAATTGATGATCTGAGAAATTTTCAAAAATGGGCCAGCATGCACTTGATGTTTGAAGTTGCACTTGTACGTCTTTTCAAACTTGTTTTTACTAGCATGTGTAAATAAGAATTAAGGTGCTGACACGCATAAAAAACTCCACATGGAAAATTTTTTAGGATTACATATTTGTCTTTGTGCTAATTTGCTATGTGGAGTTTTGAATTAAACAATCTCAAAGACCCATTCTAGAGTATTAATAATAACTCCTTCCTGCAACTTGGACTGTTGAGGCAACGTTGAAAGTGCCCTCGTTGTAAGCAGACAACGAGAATGTTCTCAGAGTAATTGCTCTTTGCAGCAGCAGGCATGGCTAATCCAAGTCCAGGATGGGTACCATTGGGGGATTACTCAACTGACCAGGTTTTTAACTTAACAATGCCTCTTCCTTGTGGGAGGTGAGTTACCTGAGACAAGCAGGTGTTTCTCATTAGGCCAGATTTCCCAGAGGTAAATGTATGCAGGCAGAGTCTACATTGCACAAGACTCAAGGCAGTAGTTTCTCAGCTAAGTAAAGTGTGCCTACAAAATATATTTATCCACTCACTTTTCTCTCTGCTTCATGATGGCAGTTTTGTAATTTCAGGCTTGTTTTACTGTATTTTCATTTCATAGTACATCTAGGTCTGTAGATCCTAACATTGAGACTTGTGCTTCACAGGAATTCTTCCCATGAGAAAGGGAAAATGCTGAGGAAAAACCAAAACTTCACTTACACGCAGTCCAGAGATTGAGAATGGGGTATGTCAAACATCTGTGGAGAGCCTAACCTATTTATGGCATGGCTCCAGGGGACTAAATTACTATAAAATTAAAGTCATTATTTTCTCTCTTTTCAGAGAAGCTATAGAACTTAACTTTTGAAAGGCTAACTAGTATAAGATTATTCCCTATACCTTTTCATTAAGTTGGTCATGAAATCACTGGTCTTATAGGTCAAAAATTGGTCAGAGATCAGCAATTTCATCTGAGGAAAAGGGATTTTGTTAGCCAACTGCTTCTGAAAGGGGACAAATTGATTTTATTTTACATGAACTACAACATATAACACTGTCATTGTGTGTTTAATAGTTTTGAAATATTTATTGCTTATTTTCACAGTAAAATTAAGTGTATTAGGCAGATAATAATGGTCAATTGATTCTGTAGCTCCCTGAGGTTTTAGAGTAGAACTACCTTCGTGTCTATGTTTGAAACACCCTCCCTTTATTCATAAATCAGTAAAAACATTAACCGTGAAGCCAAGTCTTAATCTGCTTAGAAACCTTAGGTTTAGAACCCACCTGGCACCACACATGTTTGGATTCAGAAAGGGCATTTTTCTCTAAGTCCTTGGTTTGATGTTGTCATCATCACTGGTTATTTCAACAGTAGGATGTTTTTCAGAAACTTGCCCATTTTTGGATGAAAGCTTATTTATTTGGTTTTAAGGGTGAAAATGCAGTGATTAAGGCAGATTCCTTAGGGTAGCATTTTTAGTAAGTAGAATTTCTTTATTTATTTCTTCCATAAATGTATACCAAGGTTTCTTAATGGAGAGTCCATGAATGGAACTCCGGGGAACATTCCCCAAAATTATATGCTCATTTTGGTGCCGATGCCTAGGCATATATTATTATTAATATCATCATCATCATCATCAGAGCATAATGGCCTCCTAACTGGTCCTGCTCTAACTCTCCCCCTGCCCCCTACTGTAGTCTAATTTTCAACACAGTATCCAGAATGGTCTATTAAAACCTAAGTCAAAACATGTCACTCGTCTCAAAATTCTCCTCAGAATAAGGCCCCTGACCCTAAGGGCCTTGCGTCAACTTGCCCCTGATGCCTCTGGGACTTTCCACATTCCCCTTTCCTTTCACTCCCGTCCCACTGTGCCGGCCTGGCCTTGAACTTGCTGTCCTTTCTGCGCTGTATGCTTCCCCCAGGTACTCCCATGTAGGGTTGCCAGATTAGCAAATAATCTGCAGTATTTGGAGTAAATTTATACTAAAAAATCATTCTCTGTTTATCTGAAATTCACATTCAACTTGGCATCCCGTATTTTTCCTGTCAGTAAGTCTCTCACTTCCTTCAGGTCTTTGCTGAAACGTCACCTTCTTGGGAAGGCCTTCTGTGACTTAACTATGTCAATTTCCAACTCCCTGTTTCTACCCCAGGGTCTCCATGACACTTCCCTAATTTGCTTTTATACCTGGCATTCATCACCATCTCTCAGAGACATGTTTTACATATTTGTCTCTTTTCTGTCTCCCTCGCATGTCAGCTCCATGAGGGCAGGGATGTTTATATTTATATCCATCTGCTTTCCCAGAGCTTAGGACAAACCCTTGGGTAATACGGATGGATAAGCCTACTATGTATAAAAGTGACTAAGAAAAACGGCATTGTAAACATACTATGGCATCGTGGTTTCTTATATTTTGATCACTGGGATGACTTTCAGTCTTACTCTATCCTTCCTCCCCACCCACGCAACACCCGTACACCATTAGCCTGCACTGTTTTCATTGTCTGCGGGCCAGAATATCCCTTTGTTTCTTGTTAGTTTTCTCATCTATGAAATGGGATTTTCCCTGGTTAACATCCTGGCCTTGTTCCTGCCAGAGGCTACCTTTCTGCAGAAATAAGTCAGTTACCATGAATTAAGAGCCGCCTTCTCTGATGCACATGAGGGTCTCAGCGAAGATTGTAAAGCAGCCAGGGAAAACTTTGCATTGCTTCATTTCCCAATCACATGTTGCCACTGTATGGATGTATAATTGATTTACTCCTCTTCCAAGTAGATGATAATTTTGAGAAGAAGAGTTTTATCGCTACCGAGGGCTTTAAAACCGCTGCTTGAAGTGTTTGGATGCACAGGGCTTTGAACAAGTTAACCCAAGGAGGGATGCTCCGAGAGAAATTCTCAGGCAGGATTTTTTATGGTTGTTTCATTTTGAACGGTTCTCACGTTGTCAACATCTTCATGTACTTCTCCCTCACAGGATTTACATTAGCTGAGAGGTTACTGAGGCATGTGTTGTCATTTTCGGTTGTAGCCGTGTTAAAAGATAGAGCTATCGACCTCCATTTTCCAGTCTTGGGAGGAAGCCAATCTCTTCAGGAAAGAGCCTTGCCCACAGCTTCAGACCTGGCAGCCTTCAAGAGGCCAGATTCTTCTAAATGGTCTCTGAGAGCAAGCTTTGAAATATTGTTAACTTGAAAGCACAAGTTTGGGTCAAAGGGTCCATTTTGCTTAAAAGCTACCAAATATTTTCTCCTCTTTCCCTGCAGTTGGTTTTTGGGGTTAGTGTGTATATAAAAACAATGACATGCTTTCATCCCTTTCTTTCCATCGCTTAAATTCCCCTATGACCTCAGATATAGATCACACCCTCACATTCTTAGCTACTGGGGGAATGGAGACTTGAAAGAAAAAAAAAGGAAAATGGCATGTGAATGACCCTCATCTCTTTCCTCCCTTGGGGACATAAAGAGAGGCTTCTTCAAACACACACCTGGTCTTGAGGAAGCACACTAGAAATCTTTAATGTTCCCCCATTTTCCTCAGGCTATAATCCCTACCCCTCTGCGTGGCATCCAAGGGCTAACTCTGATCTGAACCCCGGGCAGAAGCACTCGTCCCTCTACTCCCTACGCTCCTGCCCCCATATTGCCATCAGATCTTTGCTTTGCTGTGGTACCTGAGCCTAGAAGGGCTCCCGCCCACACACCACCTGCTTCTCCCTTATTGCAGGGTGATGCAGCTTTTAAGGCTCCCATGCCACCTTCTTCGAGAAACCTTCCCTTTTCTTCCTGCACTCACAATTTCTCCTTCTTGGTGCACTTTGTTTTTGTTTCCAGCAGAACCTATTTACAACTCATGACATGAGTCTGTCTCCCCCATCAGACAACAGCCTTCTTGAAAAGAAGGACCTTCTTTTACTTCTTTTACTTCCCTACGTGGAGTGTGTGTTCAATAAATGTCTGTTGGATTGAATTGGATTTTCCACATCGGGTGCTGTTCTGAGTCCCCAGGATCAGGATCGCCCATCATAACCCTAGAGGGAAGCTCAGATCTGTGTAACAGGGTGAAGTGGTGAAGTTGACCACGGCACTCATTGTATCTGGCTTGTGGACCTCTCAGACAGTTGCCAGCAGTTCAAACATCCCATGTGCCAGAAACAGGGATGTAGTGCAGAGAATAAAAAAAAAAAGAGAGAGAGAGAGAGACAGACATCCCAGCCTTCCCAGACACAATGCATTAAGATCATACCTCTGGGGTGCCTGGGTGGCCCAGTTGGTTAAGCATCTGCCTTCAGCTCAGGTCATGATCCCAGGGTCCTGGAATCGAGTCCCACATCAGGCTCCCTGCTCAGTGGGAGTCTGCTTCTCCCTCACCCCCCTCCTCCTGCTCGTGTTCCCTCTCCCTCCGTGTCTCTCTCTGTCAAATAAATTAATTAAAATAAAATATTTTTTTAAAAAAAGAACATACCTGTGTACCTATTTCTCCTTTACCCAGAGAATTTTCCCAAGGTGAACTTCATGGTCTATCCCCAAGCACTTTTTCAAAATACCTGTGGTCGGTTGAGGCAAGTGCTCATCTCCAAGCTGCCTTTCTTAATGTATCAGAGTTTACAAAATTTCAGTGAATCTTTTTACTGTACAGAGCAGTAGTTTTACTTCCTCCTGAAACATGCAGTTTTTCTTGGGTGAAACATTTCAGTGCAACTGAAGTGTCATATCCAGCACAGAAGATAAAAGATGCCCTGTATTGATCTCAAACAAGAAAATTAGGGAGTATATAAATTTAAGTAGTACATCAAGATATTTTTTAAATTCTTGCTGGAGAAACTACTAAACTTGCCAAGATTCTAGTGGGTTACTTAATAGTTAACAAGGGAAAGGAAATATATTCTATCCCTATTGACATCAGGCCAAGTGAGAGCTCATTTCCCAATCCCTTCTTCCTGTGAATGAGAAAACAAGATATCAAATTTGAGTTCATTTAAGATTCTGCCCATTTAAGCCTGGTTTCATCCATAGCCAGGAAGAAAAATGTATTGACCTAATAGAAAAGGGAATTTGAAAGCATAGTGCACTATTTGATCCAAGCCTTTTTTTTTTTAAGATTTTATTTATTTATTTGAGAGAGCTCACAAACAGGGGGAGTGGCAGGCAGAGGGAGAGGGAGAAGTGGGCTGTCCACTGAGGAAGGAGCCTGATGTGGGGCTCTATACCAGGACCCTGGGATCATGACCTGAGCCAAAGGCAGACACTTAACTAACTGAGACACCTGAGCACCATACAGGATTTTAAATATAATTTCAATGAAACAACGTTCTGTCTTAGTCTATAGATTTTTTTTTAATTGGAAAAAGTGTTTCCTATAGGCAGTAGCGTTGAGGAATACTTCATCTTCATTATTTTCCCTGGTTGATGTGTAATTGTATTTTTCTGAGGAGGAGGTAACATATATATCACCTTAATTTAATTAAGAAAATAATTCTGGATGTAAATTCATCTGCACTTGTTCTTAGCCAAGATATCTGAAAATCTAATTTATATGTTTTACCAGAAAAGGAAAACAGTGGTAAGTGTGCAGATGAAAAAAAAAAAAAAAATCATTTCAACAGGGTTTCATTATGGGCCTGATCTGAAATAGAAATTTAGTACAACACATCATTCCTATTTAAAGTAGCACTTGGGGCTTCAAACATCATGATTCAGACATCAAGTAATTTTAAGAAATAAATATACAACACATTTTCAAGATGAAGATCTGGTATTTACTCTTGGAAAGGGGGTACAATGAGGGATGGGAAGGAAATAGGAATATCTCTATGGTAAATACCAGTGCATGGATGATTTCTGGAGAGTAGAGACCCCACAGTCACATGCATACACACACACACACACACACACACACACACACAATCTTGGGTAACTAATCACAATTTCACGTGCAGATGCTCAACATTAAGAGAGACATATCCCAAGTGAGCCATATCCTATTATTTATTTTTTTAGAGATTTATTTATTTATTTATTTGAGAGAGAGAGAGAGAGAACACACAGAGGGAGAGGGAGAAGCATACTCCCCAGTGAGCAAGGAGCCAAATGTGGGGCTCGATCCCAGGACCCTGGGACCATGACCTGAGCTGAAGGCAGAAGCCCAACCCATGGAGCCACCCAGGTGCCCCAAGCCTACAGCATCCGGTATTCCCAAGTAGTCTCCCATCCAGGTACCAACCAAGTCCGACCCTGCTTAGCTTCTGAGATCAGATGAGATCAGGTGCATTCAGGGTGTTGTGGCCGTAGACCCATTATTTATTTATGTCCTCTACACTAAGGGAAAATTTGAAATCTTGATGCTACTCCCTGTGCAGTATATAGAAGCATCAGGAATGACCAAGCTTCCTGAAATAGTGAGTACTTGAACAAAAGTACTTGAATTCAGAAGCAAACATCAAAGAGGTTGTGGCAGTTGACGTAAGTGCCCATTAATGGGGCAAGAGTGCTAGGAACACAGAGAAACGTACTGAGGGCATTAGTACCAATCCCACTTGGAAGCGGTGCTGCAGCCATCAAAGTGACTGCAGTTGTGTTTCTTATCCTCAGGTCCAGCTGGGCAAGAAGATTTACGTCTGGGGTCCTCAATCTTTTTGATATGGGTAAACATCTGGTACTCTGCCTATTGCCAACACTTCCACGTCCTCCACCCTACTCTCCCAGTGCCATTATTTTAATTTTTTTAGCCTGCACCAGAAAGTCTATTTAAAAATTACCTGTAGGGGGAAAAATTGCCCGTGTGGGCGCCTGGGTGGCTCAGTCTGTTCAGCGCCTCACTCTTGATTTTGGCTCAGGTCGTGATCTCAGAGTCATGAGACTGAGCCCCAGGTTGGACTCCACACTCAGTGGAAAGTCGGCTAGAGGTTCTCCCTCTCCCTCTGCCCCTCCTCCCGTTTGCACACGTGCTGTCTCTCTATAGTTAATTAATTAATTAAATTGCCTGCATGTTGTAATAGGTTATCTAGCTACTTAAATGGAAAAGCAAAGCAAATTTAGGTAAACTTTGCACAGAAGAAAAAAAATGGTTTATTTGGAAAGAGATTATAAATCAGCCATTAGTTTGTATAGCACATGGAATTTGAATGTTAAGCCTGAAGGGAAGGAGTGAACTGCTGAAGGGTTAATCAGGATAAACTACAGTTTCCATCTATGAAGAGGAAAATCTTTTGACAATGCATAAGTGATTTCCCAGTAATGCGGTCAGTGTTTTCAGAGTCGATCATTTTCACCACTGGCCGGTAATGATCATTTTAAAAGCATTAGCTCACATGACCAGTGCGTCTCATGGTTCAGATTATGGTCTTGACAGGAAACTGAAGCTCTCCGTTCTAGTCCCTAAATTTCAGGGCAGGGGTAAGAAGAGGCCCTGTCAAGCTCAGGGACTGTGAGGGGCTATGTGTACATTTTCCAAGGGACAGTGGTAGCATCTGGGCCTGTGCTATGTCAGCGTAGTTCGTTTTAGAGAGGTCAGCAGTGGAGGAAAGAACCAGAGCAAATTATCTGTAGGAAGGACATGAAGAGCTGTTCTCCCTTTGTTTGCATAGCTACCGCAAAACCACCAAACATTATACTGAGCTCAAGTCTTCCGAGGGGGTCTTTTGTTTGTTTTCCCCTTTTCTCTACTCATTTGGACCTCTTGGAAGTGAAATCAATTACAGCATTGATCCCAAGCAGCTAAAGTCAGGGTCTTGCCGCCATGCCTGGCAGTATGGTCCAAAATAGAAGGATAATAGCTTATAATGAATTTTTTCTCAAGGTCTAAAGCTGTGCTTCTGAAATGTAAGGAGTATTCAAAATTCTTAGACTCTCTTAAAAATGAAATTTCTGATTCAGTAAGTCTAGGGTGGGGCCTGAGGGCTTGCATTTCCAGTAAGCTCCCAGTGATACAAATGCTGTGGTCAGAAGGACACACTTTGAATAGCAAAACTCTTGAAAACATCAGAGATCAGCCCCCTTGTGCCATCTTGAGATATTATGTATCTCAAGCGGTATATCTTGTATATATATGTACACATACATATATATATACCACTTGAGATATATACAATATATACTTGAGGTATATACAGTGGTATAGCTCCTTCTGGAAAGGCTCTAAGCTATGAACCTGTTTATGTGCTGAGCACTCCTTTAGGGGGAGGAACAAAGGAAATTCTCCACTGGGCACCACCCTACAAGCTCTTGCATCCGTGTTTTGGGGAGATGTTCTATCACTTGTCTCTTTGTAGTACTTATTAGAGAACCACTTATGACAATAAAAGGCATTGGGGTTAGAGGAAGGGAATGGTCTTTAGTACTTTCTTAGTATTAATCCTTGTTGCTGGGAAATTTCCGTCTTGGATTTTGAGGTGCCCTTCTCCAAGAGATAATATATTAATAGTGTATGTGTGTATACATATATATGTATGTATGTGGTCAATATATTATTAGTGTATGTATATTAATTTGAATATATATAGTTAATAGTGAGAGTTCAGTCATTTTAACTATATATATAAACCCACCCAGTTAAAATTAAAGTAAAAAGATGTTAGCAATTAGGCTTACAGTTTTGTGTATTTTACTCAGTCTTGTAAATCTCTAGATGTTTATGATTTCATCCGTGTTAAGTCTTGATCATAAATAGATAGGTGGAGTAGGATGCTAACTAGGTAAGAGATTGAAATTCCTGAAAATTGTGGTAGCTCCTCCCCTTCAACCCATCCAGACCCATTTTTACCTTCTGAACATACATGATTTCCACAGAAGAGTTCAGTTGAAAAGCACTAATATCAACTATTAATGTTTCCTACTGTGGAGCATTTAGAGGCAACATTCTAGGTAACATGTACATTTCTCCTCTCTTCATGTATTCATTCAACAGCCTTCACTGTCCACCTAATGTGTGTAAGGAGTTGTCATGATGCTGTGGGGAAAGGAAGACGGATAAGCCAAAATCCCTGCCCCTTTAGAGAAGAAGCTTGCAACCATAACAGCTGTTGGAAAGAAACCACAGGGCACTAAAAACACCGTGGCTGACGAGAAAAGAAAATTCACTCTCCAGCATGTTAGGTCATGACCATCAGTGAAGGAGGTTTTATTTCATTTCTTGAAGCCTAATCATCAGGGGATAGCGGTGATCGAGGCTGGGTGTTCCATATGTGTGTTCCCGTCCATGAGATTCTGTGTGCTGCCAGAATTCTCTCTGTACTAAGCCCTGATGTGTAAGAGCTAGGCTCGATTATTGTATTGTGTGCGGCTGTTTCTTACTGAGGCAACCAGGGGATGGTGGTCGAGCTTGCGCATGTAGATTGTGAGCCTCAGCAGCGGAGGCCCCAGGTCTCAATTCTGGCCTGACCACTGGCCCGCTGCCTCGCCTTGGGCAAGTTCCCGAACCTCACCATGCAGTTGATAATAATATTTACTCCAGAGGGTTACCATGAGGACTAAAGACATAAGTTAAGAGGCACCTTTGAAGTGCATGGCCCACAGCGACCCCTCCGCAAAGGGCGGCTCTCGTTACTATGTTAACATATGTCAGATAATAGGACGCTGCTTCCTTCACTTTCACTAACCTCCTTGGGCAGGATTTGATAGTAAAAAAGTAAAACATTTTGACCCAAAACCTTAGCTTTGGAGAATTCTTCCATGATGGGAACATCCACGGTGGAGCCACTCTTGGTGGCCAGCGTTGCCTCCCAGGTCAGGAAGGTGTCGTGTATGCACGTAGTAGGACCCTTGTGTAGAGTGAGGGCGCTGGGGTCTGGAGGAGAGTAAGATGAGGGAGATCTCTGCTGAGAAGAAGCCCCGCCAGATGCAAGTCTGGCTTCTGTGATAACAACTTGTCATCGCCCAATTCTCTCGGGAACAGAGCAGGGAGATAAGGGTGGGCGAAAGGCAGGATTTGGATTTGAGTCAGGGACTGCGCAGGACGGTATTTGCCTTATCGACGGAGGACTGCAGTAAACCGCATAAAGACACATTTATGCCACAAGGCTTCCACAAATTGAAATGCTTTTTTGTTTTGTTTTGTTTTGTTTTAACTCGCGGAGAGAAAGAGACAACTGAATGTGAGCGTGTCAAGGCCATCTTGAACGGCATTTTTACTTTAGAGCTCTGGTCTTAACAGCACTGAGCTTGGTCAGGAATTCCTATTGGAAAATGTATTGAGTAGGACATTTGCTGTTTTCTGTCCAAGCGTGTCAGAGTATAAGATGGTTTGTTAAACGGGGGCTTGGCCTTTGAATTCTTCTTTGGCCCGTTTTCTCCTGCAAACAGTAACATTTTTCAAAAATAAATAGTGTGTGTATCTTTAGCTTATGGTAGTAGTAAATTGATAATGATGAGTGTGTGCTCATGTTTGCACTTCTGTTTGTCTGTTACGAGAAAACATCCTCCAGCTGTGGGCCTTTTCCTTCTCTGTATGTAAAGCCAGTAAAAAACCAAAAGCCATGGGAAAAGGGTAAAGAGAGCAGCAGAAAGGAAGCGTTCTCTTTTGTGTAAAAGCCCGCCAGTGGCTGGAGTTTTTTTTTCCCCACTGACTGGATTTTAAAGAAAAGTTGATGGATCTTTTTCTCTTGCCTATATGGATAGAACAAAGCACTGATCCTGAAGCAGAGGGCTCCTTCTCTGAGTTGGAAATAAATTTTATCCTTGTGCTGGGCCACTACCAGAAGATGAGGTTTTCACATCTGATTTTAAAATGATTGGTTATAGGACAAACGGGGGTGGGGAGCAAGCATGTGTCTTCAGGTTAGCCTTTAAATTATACTGTTTTCATTTTGTCATGGGATACCCGGCTTTTAAGTCACTACTGAAGTCTGGGAGGCCGGGTTTTGCGTCTATTTTTATCCCTCACACTACCCTGGGTCAGAATAAGGTGGCTGGTTTCCTCGCAGGGCTCCAATCCACACTCAGCCCTGAACTGAGGAGTGGGGGCATTGAATCCGCTTTCCCTTGAGTGGGAGGAGGAGGAAAGGTGCTGTGGAGAGGGATCTAGGCGGGATCCCTCAGGGGAAGGGGAGAGTAGACGGTGGGAAGGCTGGACATTCAACACATTGTCGAGGCAGAGAGAACCTCAGAACCAGCAGCTGCCCCCGTGCCAGAGCTCAGGACAGAGCAGGGAGGCCGGGCAGGGCGGTGTCCGTGGGCCAGAGCAGGGGCAAGGATATGCACAACCACCAGGCTCAGGCTCTTAGCTGGCTCCCCACGTCAGCATGAGCTGTAACCAGGGTACTGGGCCGTTGGCACAGCAGCCTAGCAGAATTCATGGGAGGTTATCACTTAAGTGAAATTCTCAAGAGTTAAAGGATGAATTTGGACAGTGATGGAATGGATGACATCATCGGTCAAGAATCCCCATTGGATATGGAGGGGAATTATAAAAAGGTAAGGGGGGGGAGCTCTTTTGTTTGTAAACAATCGGACCATTTTTCTAACTGGGAGAAAGAACACCCTTGAGGAGTGGCCAAATTCCACACTCAGTAGCCATTGCCATAATATATTCAGGAAAGCTAAATGCACAGAAGTAGAGGCATTAAGTTGGGAGGGCTCTTCTTTCTGCTTTTCCCAGCTTGTATTCATTAATATATTACAACAGTAACTGGAATATACATGTTGTTATTCTGGAGTTGAAAAAACTCTTATCATGCATTTAGTGCTAGGCAGTCTTTTTATGTAAAAGGATTTTAAAAATTTTCGATGTATGTTGATAGTTTACCCACAGTAAATAATTACTATAATGTTTAATTTGTCTTTTAAGTGACTTTTTTTAACAATGGAAAATATAGTTTTACCAAGAGAAGGGTGGGGTTTTGAAACATTGATGTAGTGTCTGCTAATACTTTGCTAGCTTTTTCTTTTGAAAGACAGTAAATATATTTTTGGAATGTCTTATCTGGTAATTGTCAAAAATAACAGGCCCAAGTAAAAATAGCTTTAGTTATATGGGTGAGGTCATAAAATTAAACTACAAGTATATGCTTGTCTGTCCACAGAAGGCTAAACCACACTACATCCTTTCCCCCTTTTTTTCCACAAGTCAAGTGTAGGTCACAACATGTCACAGTGTGAAGAATAAGAGTCCTTCCATCATCGACCTGGAAAATAAAACCTCTTTTCCTTCAGAAGTAAATACTAGGTAACACCACCTCCTTGAGCAGCAAAACTAGCTGCTCAATTTTCAGTTTGATCGAATATGTCATTAACATTTTTCCCCCAGAATAAGATATGGAAAGTTCTATCATGATAGTTTCTTAAGTATAATAACATAACATATGGCATTCTGTATCTTATGCACTAAGTTGTGTTTGAGTGCAGGGGATGTTTTAAGTATGTACTTTATCTCTTAGAGCAATTCACAATAGTTGATGCTCGTTTCTCCAGAACCCAAAACTTACATGTGTAAAAGAGGTTTAAATAACCTGCCATGTTGCCCTATGCATTTTTCTCCCCAAGAAGGGAACGAGGGCCCAAGGTGATAAGTGTGCTGAATACTGAAACTGACACCTCTCAGCTGTCCCCTCCTGCCAGAAGCGCATATGCAAAAGAGGCATAGGACACTCAGCCATCAGAGTGGGTCACTTACCCGGCCCTGAAGACAAGCGCACAGTTCTCAGCCCGCATTCTGTTTTCAGTGCCAAAGGACGGGTCACACTCAAACCGTTTCTCAGGTAGAAAAGCATAGGTCAGTTTGCACTTAGGAAAAATGAAAGACATCCCGTGGCTACTGCAGTAATGACAGTAATGACTTTTTACTGGGCAGTAATGGCCACTGTCGTTTTTCCTTCCTTGGAAACCGAGAGAGCCCACATGCCTGGAATGAGCAAGCGATGATATGCCGGCAACCTGATACAGCACTGACCAAAATGACAAACATGTGAGGCTCAAGCGGCTATAAAACATCGCCCGCAACAAAACAGAGCTGCATTGTGTAGTGCCTTATCTAGCTAAGGCAGGAGAATGCCACCTGTGATTTCAGGAGAAACAGTATCTAACAGGGGAGTGCGAAGGACCACGAGATGAAACCTACTAGATATGTAGGATACACAGATCAGTCTGTATTTTTCTAAACATGAGACCCGTTCTCTTCTCATTTCAGCTTTTTAAGTATACTTTTCCTAAGCCAAGGACTTTCAAACTCATGTATGTGTTGGTTATTCTGAAGTCTTCATTATGCTTTAAAAAAAAAATTGTTAATTTCATCATGAACTTCTGGTGAATCAGGGCAACATGTGCTTTCTTTAAAATAAAAAGAATTAGAGAACCTAATATTAAAAAAATCACTTTTCCTAATTCACATCTTATCTACATTTTTCTCTCTAATGTTTCTGCTGTTCAGCTGACTAAGTAGAAAACTCAATTAAATGCCATAAAGCAGTGGTGTGCAGGCTTTTTTGACCTTGGATCCATCAGTAAAATGTTTTTGAACCCAGACCTCTGATATCATATCTCTATCCTATTCATTAATTATACATATACACTACTGTAAATATATATTTTGTGTACATAAAACCTATACACAAATAGATATTTTTAAAATAAAATGTTTATAAATATAAAAGTTTTAATAATTTCTTCTTTTACCTCCTGTCACTTTGAGGTCAGTTGTCAAAAACAGTCCAAAGATTGGTTTGCCCCTGCCTTGCTAGGTACGATATTATTTCCTATACCAGTCACACTAATAAATGCCACATGTGTCTAGGGATTATTTTACAAGGTTGTTTTAAAGTCAGGCAAACAGCCTTTGGGGGAAAGGTCACTTTCTGATGACTAAAATTAGATTCCACCTCGGCGAAGGAAGGAAAAGAATATACATCTGTTCCTATTCCTCGGGGGAAGGTCCTGATGGTAAGAGAGATGTTTCATTAAGGACCTCCGGTTTATTCAGTCATAGTAGTAAAACAGATCTTAGTATATAGGGAGGAAAGGCCGCACTGTGGCCGAATCTCAGGTGTGTATGTTCAATCCATTATTGTCCTGCTTTGCTCTGAGCAACCTCTGACCTTCCGGTAAAGACCCACACAGCCGATTGTCCTCAGGACCACGGTGGCATGCAGCATGGGACCCACGTCCTGATTCCTCAGCCATCACTCCTGAGAGCCTCTCCATGACCCTGGCTTTGTGCATGGGGCCAGGCTCGCAGAAGGGAGACCAGGCTTTGCCTCAAGGAGCTTACCGTCCACGTGGAGAGACACACCAACAAATAAGCTGACATGGGATTGACGCTGCCCAGAAGAACGTTCAGATCCAGTGTGGACCTGGGAAACGTGCCTCCTCTGATGTGTCAGGACCCCAGCAAGATCCAGCTTACACTGAGGGAAACTGAGAAAGGAGATGAGGAGAATTTAACATAGAATCCTGCAGAAGGCTGGCCGCCACTTGGTCCCTGAGCAGAGCAAACACAGGACGCAGATCTGTTCCCAGGCTGCTCCTTACAGGGGAAGGAGCTGCCGGACAGCCGTGTGTGGTCAGAGGATGGAAAAGCCGGCTTGCTCGCTTTGTTTCTCCGAGGTGCTGTCTCTAGTGTTGTGCATCCAATTATGGTGAAAGATTAGGGAGGAGCCCGTGAAAAAATTAAAAGGCTGGAAGGAACAATATTTAAAGTGAAGCCACAGCTGCGCCTCATGTTTTTTTTAAAAGGTGAATGGAAATGACTGCTTGAGATAAACTGCAATAAACAGGAACACAGAATGCCAGCTGCCATTCCAGACAAGAGCTCTGCCCTCCCCACACAATTACTGAGGAAAAGCAGCCGTCGACCTCCATTAACCCTCACGTCTTCCTGCCTGTAAGGGCTGAATACGCTTGAGGAACTCTGTTGAGTTACTGAACCCTGGAGCCTAGCCTCACCTCAGCCACCTGGGGACAATCTTTTCAGCTTTCTGGGCCACGGTCTCCCTTTCTTTCAAGGGAGGAATCAGCCTGGTTGGTCTCAGATGCTATAAATATGAAGCCTCCTGGCTTCTAGTTCAGGGTTCTTCCCATCCTATCCCCCTGCTGGCACTCCTCTGTTAGCCAGCCTGGTCAGGAATGCGTTGTTCCAGGTAACTAGATTTTCCAGATATGTAGCATGTGAGTTACCTGTGGGGGGGGGGGGGGTATTTTTTTGAGATGTAATTCATGTGCCACAAAATTCACAATTCCATAGTGTACATTTTGTTGGTTTTTAGTATACTTCTAAGGTTGTGCAAACCACTGCTAATTCCAGAACATTTTTTTTAAAGATTTTATTTATCCATTTGAGAGAGAGATAGTAAGAGAGAGCATGAGAAGGGAGAAGGTCAGAGGGAGAAGCAGACTCCTCGTGGAGCTGGGAGCCTGATGCGAGACTCAATCCCGGGACTCCGGGATCATGACCTGAGCCAAAGGCAGTCGCTTAACCAACTGAGCCACCCAGGCACCCTCCAGAACGTTTTCATCACTCCCAAAAAGAAACCCTGTGTCCATTAGCAGTTACTCCTAGTTCCCCTCCTCCCTCACAACCGTTAACCTACTTTCTGTCTTCATAGATTTGCCGGTTCTAGACAGTTCTGCCTCTCTTTTATCCATTTCTGCACTCTTTTCACCAGCTTACCCCAACCCTACCCTTTAATGTTAACAACAGCTATTGTTGAATAAGTTTCTCTCTGGGCCGGGCACTGTGCCAGGTACTTTCTGTATAGTACTTCATTTACTCCTTATAACAACCTGTAAGATAAGTATTACTATCCCTTCTTTCAGAAAAAGAAACTGAGGCTTAAAGCGTTTCTATAATTTGCATCCGTAAACGTCAGAGTCAGGATGTTAACTTGGGTCTTCTTGACCCCAAGTCCCCTGAACTCCCTGCCTCCTTTCTGGTCATGCCTGGGACCGATTCTCCCAGATCCTAAGTCCACCCCAACATGGGAAATTGAAGACGTCAGCTTCCTGGAAGGTGATGAAGATTGGGCTATTTCATAACCATGCAGTGGGTGTTCTGAACTGTTGTGTTTCCACTGTGATACTGAATGACAGTGGTGGTTTTAGAGACTTCTAAAATGTCATTTGCTAGAAAGAGTTCCCAGGCAACACTGCCGTGTGTTAAAAAGTAGTCTTAGTAGCCCATCATGTGAGAACCAGAAAGAGCTCAAGATACTCCCAGCAGGGCTGCCTGGGGTGGCTCAGTAGGTTAAGCGTCTGCCTTCGGCTCAGGTTATGATCCCAGGGGCCTGGGATCAAGCCCCACATAGGGCTCCCTGCTCAGCAGCAAGCCTGTTTCTCCTTCTGTCTCTCCTCCCGCGCTCGTGCGCACATGTGCTCTCTCTCTCTCTCAGATAAATGACTAAAGTCTTAAAAAAAACAAAAACAAGATGCTCCCAGCAGTTCCTGTTTGGAATACGCAGCTCACAGAGGAGGAAAACTTTAGTTTCCAACCATATCCCCTCAGGGTTTATGTTGAAACATTTCTACTACCTAGTCAACTTTGTGGATTGCACCTGGGGCTCTGTTACCTTCACCGGAGTTCCCATTCGGCCGGTAATTGGCTACTAAACCTCAGTCCTAGGTGTTAGGTACCTTTGCTCTGGTCCTTAACAATAAGAGTATTCAGGGACTGTTTGGGACTCTGCACAACAGCCCTTGTGTCCACGGGCTTCTGTTTCTGTCACCTCCCTGTAGCAGGAAAAGGAATGCAGTCAATAGGCAAAACCATCCTCAGGGTCAACTAATCGTCAACAAAAATCTCTCTCTGTACTCTGGACCGGCATCGCCACACTCTTAATGTCCGGCAGTTCTCAGAAATAGGCGTCAGAAGATCCTGGGCCCTACAGCATTCCCCTTGGGTGTCCATCCTGGACTTTAGGTCTCCAGGGCCAGCTCTCCTAGGACTCCTGATGCTGAGCAGGCTGAACCCAGGCCTCAATACAGCCAACAGCCCAGCCTGACATCTAGTCCGGAGAACTTGTTTAGGCAGATCAGTGCAGGGATACAAAGATGAGAGATTTCAACAGCATTTCAGGAAACCTTTCTGGACTGATTAGTGTAAGTGTCTGAAATGGAAAATATCAGAAATACAGACGGAAAAGAAAACGTCCAGAAAATGTCCATTCAGTGATACAGTGGAATGATACCCGGTTATTTAACCTCTGTTTCCACTAATAATTGCAAAGTTTTTTCCAGGGGATAAAATAAGATGCGAAAACTTGAAAAACCCTGCACAGTAAATTTGTGCACTTGACATCCAAAAGTGTACAGTTTGTCTTCGTCTAGAATGATGTTTTCCTATTTTGATCTTTCAGGAAACCCATGAAAAATAGTATCAGTATACTTGGGTTTTCTTTTTGTTTTTTGTTTTGTTTTTAAGAAAATTAATACAATTTGCCTAATGAATGATTAAGTTCTATACTTCTGGTTCCCAATATTTAAAAGCCTCTGACTCTTCCACATTGGAATGCTCCCTGTAAACGTTAGAGTAAAGCTGTCTTCCTTACGAGCTGAGGGGAGAAAGAAGAGTGGCTTCTATTTTCCGAAAGGAAGAACGCTTTTCCGTAGGGAGCTCCAGAATCCCATTCGCATTCCCTGGTGGATGCTGCTAATGGTGATGATGCCAGTATCACTAGGCAATAGATTGCACTGAAGCGAGGGGTGTGTTAATTGCTTCAAAACAGGCATCCTGGCAAGGCCTTGGCAAGGCCAGGCAGCTGCAGATGAAATCCACCTGGATCCAGAGTCTGTCCGTCCGCACGAACATGGAACATGGATGTGCACACAGAAAAAAACCCACTCTGTGTTCCATCTAGCTACTTGATCTGTCCAATTGCTTACAGCCAGGGTTCTCAAAGTATCTGAACCAGCAGCATCAGCAGCATCTGGGAACATGTTAAAAAATGTGTTTTCTCAGCTGCACCCCAGACCTTCTGAATGAGAAAAATAGTCTGTGTCTTTACAAGCCCTCCAGCTGATTCTCATGCATAATCAAGTTTGAGAACTACCAGTTTCAAGATATTTGTGACAGAGAGAGGGCCCCTGTGTGCGTGTGCCCGCCTCTGCAGTTCTCCATGTGGCATACTGGTGTTCCAGCAACCTCCTGGCTTTCTTTATGGGCCATGGGGGACCAGGGTATTCATCAGCTTCTGGAATAATGCAGCCCCCACCCCTATTCTTGGGAATGTTTCCTTGACGGTGATTCACAGGCACCACGAAGTGTGAGAAGTTCTGACGAGGCAGCAGATGAGCAGTGCAGATAGGAAGACGCCAGAAGGGGGGTCTTCCAGAATTAGAAGTGAATTGAGTGCTGAGAAGGCTAGCATTACCGAACAAGCACATCCAGGGGTGCCTGGGTGGCTCAGTGGGTTAAGCCTCTGCCTTCAGTTGTCAGGTCATGATCTCAGTGTCCTGGGGTCAAGCCCCAAATCAGGCTCTCTGCTTAGCAGGGAGTCTGCTTCTCTCTCTCTGTCCCTCCTTCCCATTTGTGCGCTCTCTTTCTCTCTCTCTTAAAAAAAAAAAAAAAAAAAAAAGCACATCCAATAATAAAAGATTATTTCTGCTCCCCTGGTGAACAAGTAAAAGTAAGAAACAAGTGGAACTGGGGAGGAGATCAATCCGGGGAGAAGAAGTTTGAGGGAAACAGTTTTCTTTCTCTTAACCCCACAGCTGAATCCATCCCGGCCAGATCATTGCGGCTCCCAAGCTCCCATCTGCTTTTATTCCCACAGACTGCTGTGCTGTTCACATCAGTCGGGTCCTCTGATTTTCTAGACCAAACTTCTTTAAACGTCTTCTTCCTTTGGAGAGTTTAAGGAACTCCTTCCTTTTCATCAGGCCCTTTCCGGCTACGTGGGTTTCATCATCTGTGCAGGAGGCAGAAGGAAGCAGCTGTTTGCAGTGTCCTGAGCACCAGCTGGGTTAGGTCTAGGATGTTATTTCCCAAAGTGTGTTCCTGAGAGGCCTGG
The DNA here is from genome assembly GCF_902655055.1 of Lutra lutra. Taxonomy (NCBI): domain Eukaryota; kingdom Metazoa; phylum Chordata; class Mammalia; order Carnivora; family Mustelidae; genus Lutra; species Lutra lutra. The sequence continues at coordinate 86,111,274 of NC_062278.1, forward strand.
TGGCCCACAGCTACCCCCACAAAAATACAGTGTGTCAAATTTTAGAAATGCCCAGGATACACCCAGTCTTCCATTTACAAATTTATGTGCAGGTTAGCATGTGAAAAGTCTGGGTACCCCCCACTTCAGAGACCGGAGACAATAGGCAAGGCCAGAGGAGTGGACTTAGAAATGGGATCCATGTGTAAGGGACAGGCACCGCCCCTTCCTGAAGAAAGTGTGGAAAGAACTTGGGGACACACCACATTTGGAGAGGGACAATATTGACTCAAGCAGAACATTTTGCTTTTTCTTTCTTTTACCAAACACCCCTCTTTGTTCTTATCAAGCTTGGGGAAAGGCAGCAGAGCAGGAAGGGCTGAGCATTGGCGTTTAGGGTCTGAAAGTGCTCAGTGGTCTGCGTTCTGAGATGGTGGTTCACGTGGTGCCCTCAGAAGCCATTGTGAGTCTTATCTGCCCAGGCCCAGGGGGTGGCAGTAGGGAATTCGGCAACAGGCAAGGACAAAAACTCACTGCCTATGGCTGGACAATGGTGAATTTCTAAGTACATTTTTACTCTCCTCTTGGTCTTGAATCTCACAGTGATGAGCCACTATTCCTCAGTTGTGCTTTTGCTTTTTGTGAGCTGTTATCCATTGTCCATATTTTCCTTTTGTTTTAAGAGGGTAGTTCCCAAGACCGTTTTAGGAGTGGACATGGCTGCATATGCCATAAGCCCAGCCAACAGTGTAGTTTTGAGTCAGCCTCTTCCTTCTCCTGTACACTTCCCTATTCCTCACACTGGGGCACATTTGGGCTTCAGGAGGTTGGAGGACATCATTGCCCTGCAGGTATAATTCCTTAGAGAACAAAAGAATTTTGAAACTCTCTCACCCCTAACGACCCCCCACACATACATGTGGGCAACTGAAAGGGAAATAATTCCAATTGCTGAATTTTAAGAGAAAAACTGTTCTACTAGTCAGTTGAATCACAGATCCCTGAAATCTTAGGAATGGCATTTGTTCCAAAAGGAAGATGAAGCAGTGGTATCAAGGAGAGTGGCTCTGATGAGAAGGTATTCGTTTTGTAGATATTTGTGGTTATGATTGCGCCTTGGAGTGTATGTTTTCTGCTTTTCTGAAGCACCTCACACCCCTTTCTGGAAAGAAGTACATCTGTAACTCATAAGTCCCACATCATATCTCCAACATGGTGCCCACCATTATTTGCCTGGTCACCTCACTCATCAGTGTGGAAGGGCAGAAAGATCTGGCACAAGAAAGATGAACTTGAATCCTAGGTCTTCTAACAGGAGGGTGACCTTCCTTCACCCTCTAGTCCCTCATCTTCAAAGCAGGAATCCTTGGAGGATTAACCATAATAACTACCATTTGTCACACATTTACATTACTATCACTGCTGCTAAGCAATTTCCATAAATTTCCTCATTTTTCTCCCAATATCCAGTGAGCTCTTTTACCTCTGGACTGGGAAGGGCTTTCCAAGCACAAAGCCATCAAGCGACACTTCAAAGAAAGCAAGCTATTGACTTAACTAAATTAATACTTGGATTTAAAGTCAAAAGGACTAATATGCTTAATATAAAAATTTCAAAACTTCAGATCTTTATAGAAAAATAAGCAATGCTAGAAGTAATTCAAAGAAAAGCAAGTAAAGTAACTTTAAAAATCTAAATATTTAATATCACTGGTAATCAATTAATATAATTTTATTATATTAATAAATATATTTAATTATATATAAATTAATATAATTTTGCCTATCAAATTAAAAACAATATTTTCTTTTGCAGTGAAAATACTCAGCATTAGCTAGGATATAGTAGTGAAAGCCACACCCTTTTATGTTGTTGGTGGGCATGTAAATTGGAACAGCTTTTCTCTAGAGTAATGTGACAAAATGTGTCAAGAGCCTTGATAAATGGTCACACTCAGTTGATCTGGTAATTCCACTTCCAGGAACTTATCCTGAGGAAATAATCAGACATGTGGTCAGGGATTTATGTAAAAATGCTAACTTCTCTATTATTTTTCATTGATTACAACCCAAATGACTAACAAAAGAAGGTAACTCCATAGGATGGAATGATATACAACCATTAAAAATTTTGTTTTAAAGAATATTAAATGATATGAAGGAAATTTTCAAAATGAACGAACAATATTATCTCAATTTTATAAAAAGAAAAAAAAATACATAAGCTAAAAAGAACTATGCCCCCAAACCCAAAATGTTAGCAGTGATCTGTGTCTAAGTGGTGGGATTGTGGGTGATGTATATATTATTTACACTTTTCTTGATTTGTTCAGTGGGATCCAGAGAAAGAGAGAAGGGAAGTGTGCGGGATTGCATATTATAAAACAGCGCTCTTCAAGCTGGTCATGAAATAGCTAAGTAGAGAGAATTGGAATTAATGTCAACAGAAATAGTTTTAAGGCCTTCTCCGGGATTGATAGGTCTAGTGTACCAAGTAAATCAGGAAAGATAGACATGGAATCAAGGGTGCATGCACACATTCACACCTGGGATAGGTTTTTTCTTCAAATAAAATCTCTGCCAGACTAATGTGGGACACCAGCATATTGTCAAACATTAGTCATTAACATTCATATTACCTGCTGATCCATTTTTTCACTCCACAGTTTTCTGACTATAGAGATTATTGGGTGAAAATCTCTTTTGTATTTTATGTGAATTAAGAAATAGGTTCACTAACTACACGAAATCTGCCCAGCAGATACTGGGATTTTGAAGTGAACTTGTAAAGATGTCAGATGATACCAAATGGTTCTGTTTGGGCAGAACCATCACAAGTACCAGCCTGCATATTTGGTAGGGTGGGATGCTTTAATTAAGGTTTCCAGCAGCGCAGCTGTAAGACATTAGTCAAACTAAACCCCTCCTTGCACCCCTTTCCAACCTTACAGTTACTTTGTTACTTTTTCAGGGCTGCACCTGCCCAGCAGACCGTATATCAACATGGCCTCTGTAACTATGTAAAGGGGCCTTCTACTCTGTGGCCTGCACACAGACATGCACACACACGCACACATGCGAGCGCTGTAGCTCTTCAGTATAACACAGCTCCCTTGGTACATGCCAAAATGGAGGGCTATCCAAATAAATAGATACAATCAATAAGTGTGAGAGTGGAAAGAACGCTGTGGTTTCCAAGAATTAAAAAATGTTAGGGAAAAGGAGAGCAGAGATGTGCTGTCCTTGAACTAGAAGTTCACAAACCAATTAAAACCAAGTATCTGCTGGGACGCCTGGGTGACTCAGTTGGTTAAGCATCTTCCTTCGGCTCAGGTCATGGTCCCAGGGTCCTGGGATCGAGCCCCACGTTGGGCTCTCTGCTCAGAGGGGAGTCTGCTTCTCCCTCTCCCTCTGCTCTTCTACCTGCTTGTGTTCACTCTCACTCTCTCTCTCTCTCTTTTTCAAATAAATAAATAAATAATATTTAAAAAAATAAATATCCGCTGGTGGAGCCTGGGGTGTGTATTTTACACTTGACCTTAGCCAAAAGACCAAGCCGCTGTGGGAGTGTGTATTTTAAATTCTGATGCAAACTGTGGAAGCCGGCAGCTGAGAACCACTCTCTCAGCCGCACTGTGCGGTCATGTATTTTATTCTGCTCTGTCGAATATGGTATCCCACCAGCCCCCGAGGGCTGCGGACCTCATGTCATGCAGCTAGTGTGACTGAGGAGTTGAACTTTAATTAATTAATTTTTAATCTAAATGTAAATAGCCACATGTGGTTAATAACCACCACATTAGAGCAGCCTTAACCTATCCTGCACTGCCTTCACTTGGGCTGGAAAGAGGCCGCTCTTGAGCCCACCCTTCCGAAGGGTTGTGTGCTTGGCCGCTGACACTGGGATGCTCAGAGGATGGCTCGGAGCTTCGCATGTAACTTCTGGGTACTGTAACCACAGCTGTGGCTCCGGAACCTCCCATGGAGAGAGTCAAGGGCCATCCTAGCCACGCTCAGTCACGGGCTCTGCGTTGGGTAAGGTAACATGCTTATCGTCTTCAGCTCAGAACATCCGACAGTGCTTCTCCCGCCTTCCATCATCCCGCAGAACAGAAAACCAAGCTCTCGCTCTCACCCTAGGATTTCTAACTCATTATGTTTGTTTTTGTAGTTGTTTTATTTTTAACTAAGGAAACCATTTCTAATCTTCTCCCCTGTTGTTTAAAGGGTATAAAAGTTCAGCATGGTGAGTTTTTATGGGACTTTTATGGGAAGCCAAGTGTTGTAAACATATCCAAATTATCACAGTAGTGTAGTTTCCCACATCCTTTTGCTCTGCACACCGACCTGACTTCCCTTCGAAATATGAAACAGATGCGCCCAATTAGAATTCTCCAGCTATTCCAGGAGGGTGTTAGGGTGTGAACCTAACACCTCACACCTGTGTTAGGGTGTGAACCCGGTGAGATAAGGATAACTCTTGAACAGACCGCCAAGACTGTAAGCTAGGTGCAGGCAGGGGCTGCGGTCCTCCAGCCTGGGCTGGGTTCCACATCGTAATGTGACACCTGCCATCTCCTCGAGGCCCGGTGCGTGTTGGCTGAATGAATTCATATTCTTGCGATGGAGAAAGTGGGCTGAAGGGACGATATACAGAAGAGAGAAGACAAGACCCAGGGAAAGGCCACATTTGGCATAAAGGTGATTTGATTTCGGGCAAAGTACTTGTCCTCCACGACTTTCCTCTTACCTGCTGTCATGTCTAGCAGGTAGGAAGAAGAAAGTTTGCAGCACCCCATAATCTAGTTCTCTTCCGGTGACGACCATTTAGTACCACCATGATGATTTCCCAGACCGTGATCATGAAAGGCTCTGAAGGACTAAATTGTTTCCGGAGGTGAAGCCAGGAAAGACTGGGTGTGTTTCAGGCCTTGGTAATCACGCGCTCCTGTGCCGTGGACTCTGGGTTTGGTGTTTCCTCTGAGGTTGCAGTTCTGAGAAACTTAGTAGTTGGACAGGCTGTGGTTGTGATGTATCTGCCTGCTTATCAGCACTTTTTATTTTCCTGAAATTTTAGGCACAGAAAAATGAGAGAGAATCTATCCGACAGAAGTTGGCACTGGGAAGTTTCTTTGATGATGGCCCAGGAATTTATACCAGCTGTAGCAAAAGTGGGAAGCCAAGCCTTTCCTCTCGGTGAGTGTTCTTTTGAGTTGATTTTCTGATATGTCCCTAATGGATTTTGCATTCCGACCATACGTTTAATAAAAGATATCTTTTAAACCCTTGAGTGTTTTCCCCCCGTAGTACTACACCTTTATTTGGATTCTAGACAGCCCCCTTCCCACTTGTTGGGTTTGCTTTTTGCTTTTTAGTTTTCACCCAGCCACTTGAGGTCATATTTCTATATTTCAGTTTTTTTCCCCTAAGCACAATTCTGATTTTGCACTGTGATGGGAGAATCAAGCCACACTCTTAATCAAGCCAGCTGATGCTTAGAGAAGTGTGGCAAACCACCAGAATTCCCATTAAGCAGTCCCAAAGCATCCAGCATCCCCCCGAACCCCCGACACATTTGATTGAAATGAATACTGGTAACTGAGAAATACAATTCCCACTTTGATCATTCGATGTTTATTACAGTACTTAACCTGTCCTTCAGGCATTTTTCCTTTATCTTAATTTATTTCAGATTATCATTGCTCATTTATTGTAATTTATTTCAGGAGACCACTGATCATTTGCATAGCTTTTAATTCCAATTAAAACATATTAACATTATCATTTTACCTAGAAAACAAGGCTATAGACTAGAGATTCCCAAACTTTAGTATGCATGTGAATCACTCCCTATATAAAATACGCCTATATTTACCATGTTAAGCCAGGGGTGGGAGATGCATGATAACATTCATGCATTTATTCAACCAACAGATCTCCACTCTCTCCTTCCTGTGATGCCCAGAATTAGACACTTTAGTGTCTATTTAAATCTATTCTATCTGGCTTTCAATAAGCCTTGTATTTCAGTCTCTTCCTTAGAGACTCCTCTGAATCAGCGAAAGTCAGAAAGCACACACATGCTCTCATATATGCACTTACAGGGGTCACCGCTGTGGCTTCATACGTGGGGACAGAAGTGGCGGAATCCTGGCGTCTCCTGCTCGGCCGGGTGCCAGCTGTGTCTCCTAGGATTCCCTCACTTTTCTCACATGTCATTCCAGAGCTGGAAGGCCAGCCTTCCCTTTGAAGGAAAGCATCTCCTTCCCTTCCCAGTAGGATGTGGCAGGGGGAGCTCTGGGGACCAGCAGACTGGGGATTAGCCCTAATCAGTTTCTGATTTTGAGACTTTAACAGTTTCGTTGTACCATGCCTCAGTCTTTGGAAGATGAGGGTATTTGACCACATAGATCTCTACTGCTTTTCTCTAACATTCCCCAAGGCACCAAAAGGTCTTCTAGAAGCCCCATCACTCTGCTCAGCTAAGTCACATTCATCTGGCCCAAATGGGAGGTTTTGTTTTTAAAATCAAAGTCATACACACACACACACACACACACACACACACACACACACACACACGTACGTAAGACTCTGAAAATAGCATTAACAATAACTGTAAGATGTATAATAACAACACAAAATACAAGTTACAGTCCCCTGTCCCATCTGTCTCTATCTTGTCCCACTCTCCAGAAACAATAACTCTCAACTCCTTCGCTGTTTCTTCTGGTAATTTACCTACACATCTCTAAGTAGAATGCTTATTCTCTTAGTCTTTACATAACCATTTACGGACTACCAACTATAAAAAATGGCGATTCACATCTTTTACAGACATGTCACTGTAACTCCCCATATTCTCCCTTTGTAATTATTTCATAATTTGTTGTCAAATAATGGTCGATTGTTTACATTATTAAGATCGTCAGTTCTTTACACTGAACCATGTAGTAAACGGATTACTTGAGAAACATCATTGTTTGTCCTGCAATGAAGACTGCCCCATTTTTCCCATTGCCGGGGCACGGTTTTGGCTGCTGTATTACCTTCCACTCTGTGAGTGTATCACACTTCATTCAGCCCCTCTTCGGACTGTAGGCACTGAGTCGTTTCAGAGTTGTTTTGCTCTTGTAAGCAGTGCTGCTCATAAACACTCTTGACCATGTCTCCTGCTGTCCATGTGCAAGTGCTTCTCTTTGGTGCCCATCTAGGAACAGAACTACTAGAAAAGTATGTGAATGTTCACATCCGGAAGTTAATGCTGGACATGTTACCCTGCTACCAGCAATGTTGCCGAAATCCTGTGGATCCGTAGTCTTTCTCACGTGATACTGCCAACCCCTTTTACATTTTTGTTTAAACAGGTATTAAATAGTATTTCATTGTGTTTATTAGCCATCTTTGCTTCCCCTTCTGCGAAATGTCAGTTTTGGTCTTAGGTCCAAATTTCTATCCGATTCTTTGTGCTTTTTAAAATTGTTTTATCAATGTCCTTTCATCATGATACTCATCCTTAATATGGTGTATGTATTGCAGAAATCTCTTCCCAGGCTGCAGACTGTCTTTTCACTTCCTCCCTGTGTCTTCTATGAACAGGGTTCTTTTTATCAAGCTTTCATAGTCCATGCTTTCTGTATCCCATCCAGAAAATCTTCAACCCCAAGATCCAAAAGACGTTAACCTAGATTTCCTACCAAGAGTTGAAAGTGACTTTCTAAAGTCCGTAATCAATCAGGTGTTGGTTTCTTGGTATGGTTATGGAGGCGATGTCTGATTTCATCTTTTTCCATTTACATGACCATTTTTTCCATCCTGTTGATTAGACAATCCCTCTTTTACTCACTGATCTGACAGACCACTTCTGCATATATGAAACATAAGTGGGAATACATTCTGTTTCATTGGTAAGTGTTTCTAGCCCCTCACCAACACCATGCAGCCTTAATTACTGTAGCCTCAAAGTAAGCCCTAAAATCTGGACAGGCAGGCAAGTCCCTCTCCTCTTTTTCTTCAGAAGTGTGCTACCTGTTCTTGCTTTTGTATTCCTCCATATCAACTTTAAATTATCTAATCAAGTTCAACAAAGTACTCTTGGGATTTTGACTAGAATTGTACTGAATCTATAGATCAATTTATGGAAGAATGCATTTCCACAATATTGTATATCCCTACCCATCAGCTCAGCCTTTCTCTCCTTTATTTGATGTAATTGAATATTTCTAAATAAAGTTCATAATTTCTCATTTAGAGAGATTATCCATCCTTTGCTTTATTTATTTCTAGATACTTGGCATTCTGGTATAATTTTAACTTCTCTTTGGTAATCCATTCTCATTGTTTTGCTGCTGGTGAGCAGAAATGCAGGTTCATTTTTATACTAGTCTTAAATATACCCACTTTGTTAGAGTATACCTACTACTTGTCTGCCCTTCTGTTACTTCTAATAAAGTTGTCTGTAGATCATTTGGGATTTTTAAATAGTATCATCTGAAAAAGAGCAACTTTACTTATTGCTTTCCAATCCTCATGTATCTGGTTTTTTTTTTCTTTTATTACATGGTTAGGGCCCTGATAAAAAAAAATGGTAGTAGTTGGAATCTTTAGCTCATTTCTCATATGAAATGAGTACTTCTGGTGTTTCCTCACTTCGGATGATGTTAATTTTAGGTTTTCTTTAATGTTTCTCTTTGTGAGTTAATCATGTTCCCTTATATTCATAATTTATAAAGAGTTTTCACCATGAATAGGTACGTAACTATCGTAAGCTTCTTCCGCATCTGTTGAGATCATTATATGATTACCTTGCTAATGTATTAATGAATTACAGGTAGAGATTTTTAAAATTTTGAATAATCCTTGCATACCTAATATAAAGCAAAATTGGTTGGATTTTTTCAGACACTGTGAATTTTATTTATAATATTTTGTTTGGGATTATTACACTTATATTCATGAGTGACATGCGTCTGCTGTATTCTTTTCCTACAGTATTTTTTTCTTGTTTTTATATCAGGGCAGTGCTGGCTTAAATATTAGTTGGCTACTATTCCTTCTTCCATAATGTCTAAGAAAAGTCTGCATAATATTAGAATATGCTATTTCTCACCTGTATAAACATCAGGCCTGTTATTTACTTTGTGTGTTTGCTCTAACTGCTTCCAGTTTTTAGACGGTGTTAAGGTTGTACATGCTTCTTATTTCTTCTTAGGTCAGTTCTGGTGGGTTGTATTTTTCTAAGAATTTGTCCCATTTTGTTTAAGTTTTCAGAAATTTTTGAAATGATGCTTTCTCATTTTACAATGGGTATTAATTATAGGTATATTGTTTAAAATGTTTTCTTCTGATTTCTACATTGCCCATGGTTTTTTCTGAGTTTATTTTTGTTTGTTTCTATTTCTGCCCATCAACAATTATTGTAAAATGCTAAATGCTATAAGTGAACTCCAGGTTGGGGCTTGGTGACATACATTGTTTCCTCTGAGAGACCTTCCCTGACCACCCAATTAAAAAGTAAACACCCAACATACCTATCATTTTCTCTCCTCTTACCCTGCTTGTCCTCTTACCCTAATTTGCTTTTCTTTGTGGTCCTTGTCACTACCTGATATTGTACTATATATAGTTTTTCTTTTTTTGATTCATTCTTTGTCTAGTACTCCAAGAGAGTCCATATTTTGTTCTCCACCGTAACTATTGACTGAATAATGCCTAATAAGGGGATGCCTAGGTGGCTCAGTCGGTTAAGCAACTGACTCTTGATTTCGGCGCAGGTCATGATTTCAGGGTCCTAGATTTGTGCCCTGTGTCAGGCTCCATGCTTAGTGAGGAGTCTGCTTGCGGATTCTCTCTCTCCCTCTCCCCACTTCCCTGCTCACGTGTGCTCTCTTGCTCTCACAAATAAATAAATAAATCTTTAAAATAATAAAAATATTTAGTGCCTAATACATCGTCACTAAAGATTTGCTGAATTAAAGAATGGTGAACTTCCCCTTAGAATGGTCAGATAAAAATGCAACTACTTCATTAGGGTGCCTCCAAATAAAAGTATGTAAATCTCTTTTCTTTGGATTCTAAGTTGCCACAGACGACTCTCCACCCTCATCCTGAGGAGTTTTAAGCCCGGCTACCAGGATTTTAAGACTCTAGTGGGGAAATGGTTGAAGGTTCAACATGTAGAATGTTGTTTATTCCTTTGATGTCAGAAAAGGCCCTCAGTTTGATACTTCAGCCGTGTCTGGGTGTGTCCCATTTCCGAGCTCCTCTGGTTCAGCCTCTCAAGGTAGTAAACTATCCGCCAGGCCACAGGCGGGCAAGGCAGATAGAGGGTCCATGCAGTCCTTTCAGTTGTTCCGTCAGTCTTTCTTTGGGTGCAGCCCCGGCCCACTCCCTGGCCTGCAGACGTACCCAAGCGTGTCTGGGACTCTACAGCGCACACCCACGTGCTTCCTCCACCAGTGTTCCCTACACGTACCCAGCAAACTGAAATGTTAAGTCAAATACTTCTCACCCACCTGCATTTTATCTTCCAACATTTCATCACACTCTCTTGTGTGCTCTTGTCTCCTTTTCTACTTTCTTCACTCCTGGAGGTTTATGCATTCTTTCTTCCCTTAATATTATTTTACCAGGATTTCAGAAGAGAAACTAGGCAAATACCTGTGTTCAAAATTCCATGTTGAACTTGAAGTCTCATGAAGGTTTGGGCCAGATGGCTTCCTGGGGGATGATTTTCATTGTTTCTAATAGCAGAAGTATCTCCTCAAATAAAATCCTGTGCAGAAACCCTGTGTTCAAAGCCACACTGTCCTCCTGTGGTTCGGGAAGACTGGAAGAAGAGAGTCTGGGATACCCCTGCCCAGAAAATGGCCCCCTGTCATTTCCCCTCAGGGCCGCTCTGCATCTTCCCTGTTCAGCCCACCTCCCGAGGCCTTCACAGGAAGGCCTCTCCCCAGCACTCCCTACATCCTCCCCAGAGCCCATCCGAAACTCTTCAGGCAGAGCCAAATCTGAAAATCACTGAGTCATCTACCCCTGGTGGAGACAGAGCTATCGAAACACATGGATCCCACAGTAGCTCATAACAAGCTTCTCTTGTTGACTCGCCATAAGGAAGATTATTTATATCCTGTTTCTTCAGATGTTTTCATCTCCATGTTCTGGAATGAGATCATCCTTTGTGAGAACATGGTGACTTTTTGGGAACCCTTTAGGATGATGGCTAATGACAAGACTTAATGTTTCTAAGAAACATCACTTTCTCCCTGTAAATGGAAAGTCTGCACAGACTGACTGTCATTTCCCCTTGTCAGTAATAATGTAAGAGAAAAGCCTCAGGAAATGTTCAGTTGCAATTGTGTAACCCACATTCACCATTCCTATTAGAATTAATTTTTTTCTAATGTATTACAATCCCTGAAATTCTTCACTGAGCTGGAAATACCTCACCTCTTACTTACAAAAGGACTTGAGGGACGTTAGGACTTGAAAAGTCCATTAACATGGTGCTCCCGAATGCACCAGAGTACATATGCTGAATTATTAAGTCAACAGAACCAGGTAAATCTTTTTTGACTGTATGACTCCAAAGAGCTCAGTGCTCAATTTTAAATGAGGCTGAGGACTTAAAATTAATTGGCCAAGCAATTAATTCTGAAGTGCTAAGCTTACTTTTAAGACAAGACGGCCCCAAGGAAGTGGGACCTTTGGCAAAAGAGTTCTATTTATATATGAAGGTGCATTTACCTGTAAAAATTAACTTCATCCACACTGTGTGAGAAATTCTGAAGTAACATGAGGGTCTTCTGGGAAGACATGTATGAGCAGCTCCTGTGAGTTTAAGTGCCTCCGAGTTGCCCTTTGGGTTTCAACCCCACTGAATTTTTCTAATTGGTGCTGTCTCCCAAAGCACTTTTTAAAAGAGTGACAAGCTGTTAAATGTAAGCGAGGCTTACAATAATCCCGTAAAGACATTTCATGTCGAATACTGCAGCAAAATAATTTTTGATATTGCTTCATAACTCAACTAATTAAATTTGACTTACACTGAAATACAGCAAATATAGGAAGCGCCATTTTTTTCTTCAAAATGTGCTAATCCACACATAATCAGCCTTTTCGAACTGAGACTGTATGACCTTTGTTATTTTTCCCTGCTTAGAAATGTTTCGGTGAAAGCTGAAAAGGAAAGGAGAAAAGTGAATTATCTACTCTACTTTTAAAATAGGTTTCTAAGAAATATTCAGTGTAGTCATCTTCTTCAAAAAAAAAAAAATACTCCTTTTCTCTTATTACTGGTATCATACTTTCCTATAAAATACGTTTTCATTGACCAAATTAAGCTTGAATCACTGTTGTATTTCTTTTTTTTTTTTTAAAGATTTTATTTATTTATTTGACAGAGATCACAAGTAGGCAGAGAGGCAGGCAGAGAGAGAGGAGGAAGCAGGCTCCCCGCTGAGCAGAGAGCCCGATGTGGGGCTCGATCCCAGGACCCTGGGATCATGACCTGAGCCGAAGGCAGAGGCTTTAACCCACTGAGCCACCCAGGCGCCCCATCACTGTTGTATTTCTGAATCGGAGTTGATACAGCTCAGTGTTATTGAAGGACTGGGAGCTGGCATGGCTGCTGTGAGAGTACAGAGCTGTCATTAGTAAGAGACAGTGGGGAAACCTTTCCTTTTTCAGACATTACAACCTGATCTGACGTTGTGGAGAAGACGTTTGCGGCCTTCGCAGTTCTCCTTGCCTCAGACAACCATAAAATAAACCTGACTCTTCCTCTCTTCTTACCTGACCCCTAGATAGATTTTTATTTACACACATATAAATATAAATACAGTCTTCTTCATAAAGTACACAGCAGGAGGGTGTAATCCAGAAGAGGCTATACCCTTTTCTCTAAACACTGTAAATATTGTGAAAAACAGAAATTCCCCAGAGAGCTTTTGAGCAGCTGGTTTGAATAGTGATTACTGTTCACGCATCTCAACCATTCCAGCATCCCCAAATCAGAGCCCACTTCTTTGTTATTCTTAGAGATTTCTTGGTGTTTTGTGTTTGGGCTGGGGATGGAGGCCCTAGAGGCACCCGGCCCAGGGAGTCCTACCAACTGGACAGATAACAGTGATCAAGAGAGCCTTTTTTTTTTTTTTTAAGATTTTATTTATTTATTTGACAGAGATCACAAGCAGGCAGAGAGGGAAGCAGAGCGAGGGGTGCGGGGAGAAGCAGGCTCCCTGCTGAGCAGGAGCAGAGAGCCCGATGCCAGGCTCAATCCCAGGACCCTGGGATCATGACCTGAGCCAAAGGCAGAGGCTTTAACCCACTGAGCCACCCAGGCGCCCCTCAAGAGAGTCTTTTAAAGAAACTGGATTCACAGGAGCTTTGGATATGAGGAACTGGGACTCTGTATATATAATATGCTACAGAATCCCAAGTTGAACCAGTATCATTTTGCCAAGAAAGCAAATCACCCTTTTGTCTCTAACAGTAATAATTTTTGCATTATTTCCTTGAGAAGGAAGCAGCATAATCCTATATATCCAGCATGGGTGAGGAAAGAGGTTATCCCATTTCAATGCAATGAAATTTGCTTTCTGTGGCCTCTTTCTGGAAGTAATAGGTACATACTATAGCAGCAACCTATTTATAACATGCAACATATCTTTTAAACGTCATATTAATCTCATACACGTATACCAATAATTTGCTTGGGAAACCCTTCATGTAAGTAATTCCAAGATACATGTCATTGTAAATGGTAGTTTACAAATTAATTTTTTTATACTGTTTGAAAAACGGTTAGGCAGTCTATGGGAAACCTATCATTTTTTTATGTCCTCCTCTGAGGATTAGCTCTACAATTCTAAAATACCACTATTTTAGAAGTAAAGCAAGATTTGAAGTGGATCTTTTGAGGCTTCGTAAGATTAAAATGGCAAAACAAATTTAATTATGTAAGCAATTCTTCTCTCTCACAAACCTAAAAGAAAAGCAAAATGGTATTTGTGAAATTTTCTTTGTCTAATAAATAGCCTCACTTTACAATAATGCCAATGACCCCAGTTTAATTAGGTGCAATTAATTTTGTGCGAGCGAAAGTTGACATCTTGCTAGAGGCATAACCAGCTGTACCCTGTCTTATGAATTTTTTTATTATCACCAATGAGAATTCAATTGTCGGAGCTATTGCAAAGGGGTGGGAGGCAGGGAGGAAAAGGCCACAGGGCTGCATTTTATATTTAAAAATGGCTCCAGTGGACAGCTAAATGTTTAATTAAAAGAGCTTCTAGGAATGATTTTTCATTGGCACTCATCTCTGACAAGTTATCATGACTTTATTACTGTGGTTCGCACTCCCTTTGGACAGTGTTCCCATACATGTGTCTGGACACATGCCGCTCAAATGAAGACCGGGCTCCTCTGAGAGTTCACCAAAGCTTCACTGCCACGAGGACACACTCCCACTGTCCGCAAGTGAGCCGTGTCATCTGGAGGTCTAACACAGTCCCTTTGTTCAGTCTTATAAAATTTCTGTGCCCCTCACATTGTTCTCATCCAGATTATCACATGCATTAAAATCCCATGGAAGATATTTTGAAAACCCACTGCGAATGGAATAGGGACACACGCCTCCTTAACACTTAAGAGTTTTTATTTTAGCGATTGAAAGAAGCCTTCTGGACTTATTTGGATATACACTTTTATATTACCTGTGTCTTGTACGTATAAAAAAAAAGAAGAAGAAGGGGCACCTGGGTGGCTCAGTGGGTTAAAGCCTCTGCCTTCGGCTCAGGTCATGATCCCAGGGTCCTGGGATCGAGCCCCACATCGGGCGCTCTGCTCGGCGGGGAGCCTGCTTCCTCCTCTCTCTCTCTGCCTGCCTCTCTGCCTACTTGTGATCTCTGTCTGTCAAATAAATAAATAAAATATTTAAAAAAAAAAAAAGAAGAAGAAGAAAATGTAAAACATGTTGGTTAAGATAGTCCAAAACCCTCTTCATGTTCTGAACCCAACTCTCCAGTTAACCACTTTGCCTCCAAGTTGCCAGCCTTCACTTTTCCACACAGTGACGCCCTCTATGTAGTCAGGAGATGCTGGGCGTCACCTTCCAAGCCGCCAGCCCTTTTCCGCAGGTTTGGATGCTGGAGTTTTGTGGTTCTTACCAGAAGGCACAACCACCTGAGCTACCAGATCCCACCTCTTCACGAGTGCTCCTCAGCTGGCTAGTCGGCCGCGGGGGGTGACTGCTCAGTGAAACAGCCATGCCACCAGCCACCCGAGTGGCCGAGGCTATGAGACACCTGACTTTAAAGATGGCGAAATATGAACCACCACGCTTCATGGACTCAGTGAAATTCAGTAGCTCTGCATTCTTTTGAATGACTGCATGTAATTCAAATGACCACTAATCAAGTCATGAAAAAGAATGTCTTGGAGATAAAGCTTACTCTGCAAGCACACTTTGGTGGTCGCCAGCTGTTTTTAAACATGAATATATAAAGTGGTGAGAGCAGGGTTCAGTGTACAGCAGAGTAAAAGAATTTGCACTTGAGATCATCACCAGATCTAGTCATACCCCTCGAAACCAGGCACAGGCACTGACTCACCAGCTGCCATGGCTTTACCCCTGGCACATGAACATTGTCCTCGGTCCGGAAGCAGCAAGCATTTGTTCATCTCCAGCAGCTGAAATTCATCAGCAGGCCAGACAAATACACGTTTGAACCCTGGGCTGAGAGGAGTAAATGAGCAGGCTGGCTTTAAAAACACAGACGCCTAAATGTATATCAATTACTTCCGAGTCTATAATGTACAACAGATCCAGGGGTGGGGGGCTTAAGTGGAGAACGGGGTTGAGACTGGGCCTGGAAGGGATGTCAACAATTGAATAAAAGAGTCCAGCTCCAGAAATGTTCACGTAAAAGAAGATGGTTCCTGCTGCCCTCCGAGAGGATCTCTCGCCCCCAAACCCCCTGCCAAAACCAAAAGGCCAGCCTGACTCATACGTGAGTCAGGCTCCCTGCATAGCCACCGTCTGAGTCAGACACACAGCCATCCTCTTCCAGCTGTCAAACATTTCATCCTCCTCACCTTTCCTCCAACACGCAAGTGCTAATCAGCTCACCCATTTTCTCTCCTTTTCCCTTTTTAATTCCTGTTAAATGCCCACACATGGCAACTCAGAGGAGCTCCGAAGAGAGAAATTCAAAGTCAACTGAATTTCTTCCACCAAAAAAGATCTAGGTGTATATCCTGCCATTTTTTTCTATGCATAATATATCTTCACATTTCTGTTTACAAAATTGGAATCACACTATACCTACTGTTTTACAGCCTGATTTTTTTCTTCACTTAACAGTATATCAGGAACATTTGCCCATGTTCCTAGCTGTTCTTCTATCATATGTAGTTTTACTAGCTGTATAATGGTCATTATATTTCACCAAACATACTTAATCTCTTATTGTTGGACATTGGAATTGTTTCCAGTTTTTGTTTTGTTTTGTTTTGCTTTGCTTCCTTTGTTCATCTTTTTTTCTTCCATTCATGAGTTTATTCTATCCTTCTTAAAGTGCCATGACCTCTCAAAACAGACTCTTCCAGAGTAAAATACCAGCTTTGTGACTTGTGCAATTTAACCTCTGAGCCCTCATTTCCTCATATGTAAAATGAGGGTCATGATATTTACTCTAGTGAATCTGAGGGGTAGAGGTAATACATATGAAGTGCCTTAATACACAGTAGATTATCCAAAATGGTAACTCTTGGGATGCCTGTGTGGCTCAGTCGGTAAAACGTGTGACTCTTGATTTCAACTCAGGTCATGATCTCAGAGTCGTGAGATCAAACCCTGCATCGGGCTCCGTGCTGGGCATGGAACCTGCTTAGGATTCTCTCTCTTCCTCTCCCTCTGCCTGCCCTTCCCCCACTCTCTCCCTCTCTAAAAAGAGAGAGAGAGAGAAAACAAAAATAACTCTTTTTTATTTCAGAATATAAATTGCTTAGAAATCATTTGGCTTTGATTAAGGTGAAAGTAGACCACATTTGGTACCTAAGAGACATGACTGTTTTATTCCGTCGTTATTCCAGTATCAGAAGCCTCATTCTGATCTTCAATTCGTGGTAGAAAATATTTCGGATGAAATGCATTTTTTTCAACATTGAGATACTGTAATTCCAAATTTAATTACACATAAGCGGTCATTAGTGAAGAAACTAGACACTGATGTGAAATTAGAACCAACAGCTGTCTGGGGAATGCAAGTATTTATAGCTCTTGGGAGAACTGGGTAAGGATATAGGGGCTGTGACGCTCCACCGAAGAAAAGCTGGTGAAGGCCACTTCCCCTTTTCTATCAGTTTCTTATGTGGTGAGAAGATTCTGTGGCTGTGTCATGTTGGATGGCCTCCAGCCATCATGGGAACATGTACAGATGGAAGGTCCAGAACTAGCCTGAGAAAAGGAAGCAGAAAAAGAAATTATGTGCAAAATTAGGAGAAGGGAAAAAAAAAAAAAAAAAAAAAAAACTAGAGAGGGCC
Organism: Lutra lutra; assembly: GCF_902655055.1. Lineage (NCBI taxonomy): Eukaryota > Metazoa > Chordata > Mammalia > Carnivora > Mustelidae > Lutra > Lutra lutra. The sequence continues at coordinate 86,128,797 of NC_062278.1, forward strand.
ACTCACACCCCAGCCACCTTTGGAGCTGCCTTCCTCAGCTTTTGCAGAGGAAGACAAATGCCTGAGTCCTGTAAGATGTGGGGTCAGGGTGGGACATAGACATGGTGTCATCTTTTTTCCCTAGTTCTCTCTGTGGCGTGGAATTTGGAGCTACCGTGAACTTCTCTGGGCACGTGCCTGCCAGAGGGTAGGCTTTCCCATCTCTCCTGCTTTCATCCCCACTGCCCCCCACCACCACTCATATCCCTGAAGACCTCCCTTCTTCCGCAGTTCCCTGCTCAGTCTCCCTTCTTGGTTAACACCTTCTTTACTAATGGATGTCTACGTCCTAAAAGTATTCTTGCCTCATATAGGGAGTAAAGAGATAGATAGATAGATAGATAGGGAGTATCTACTACATGCTTTTCAAGTTCTCTTCTGATGCTCTTCATATTCCACATTTCTATTTGTATGCTACGATTTGATGATCCAAGTACTTGGTACCTGTTAAAAAGACCTGATTTCTGTTTATGGTTCAACTACTAACTATGCATCCACTTAACGGAGGGGTCATGACCTGTAAATGCCTTTAAGGGTCAGCAAGAAACATAAATGAGTGAAGAAGCCCAGATACAAGGCAATAGGGAGTAGCAGAGACTGTAGCAAACTAGAAACTGTACGCCCTGGCCAAAATGGATAGCGGCTGCTCAGCGCCAGCCTGTTGGTGCCATGGAATTTGCAGAGAAGGTATTACCTGATCCTCAGATGAATGAGTGAAGGAGAAACCAGTTAAACAGCCCTTCTGTAGTATTAAAAAATCACTTACTGTACTTTTGTGTGGGGGGGATGAGATCTGGACCAGCCATATTCACACCTGTTATGTAAACACTAGCCTTTTCTAAAAATCTAATAAATGGTCATCCCATGCACTACACGCCACTTAGCAAAAGAAATGAACACAATCCCACTCAAGTAAAAATAAGAATAGCATTCTTATGAAATAGCATTTTAGAATAATATTTTCACAATAACAGATACTGGGTAGCAGAAGAGGAAGGGGTCAGAGTGTGGGGACGGGAAAAGTCTTTTATCATGGAGCAGCAGCACCTCACTTTAACCCCCCTTGGCACAGTCTGTAGAGACACCAGCACACATTCAGGACCTCTGGAGCTTACCAAAACCTCAATTGTCCCCACATTCCTTCTTCATGACAAATCCTTAGAAAAATGAAATGTGTTTACAGCTACCCTTGGGTAATTACAACCCAGATTTTATATTCCTTCTCTTTTAAAAGTTTCATGAAACAAAAAAAAGATATATGATAAAAATATGAGTGATTATTTATTATGTATAAAGTCTTTGAATAATGCATCATAGATCCATTAAAATAGATGGGAATAACATTTTAATGGCCCAGTCACAAACGAGTTGGGGATATTGAGCAACAAATGAGAGAGTGGGGCCAGTGGCTCTCACAGCCACTCTGGCTGCAGACAGAAGATGAGCAAGGCACATCTGAAATCCATAAGCATATGGGTAGTTCCTTCTCACTCCGCTTCTTGAGGAAAACCAAATAATTGCCTTAGAATGATAAACACGTGCAGGAGGTATAAGCACACCACGATTATATTAACAGACACACAGGCAAGATCTAATAAATCCAGACCTGAGGTTAAGTGTAGTGGGGGGAAGGGCCCTGGATTCGAGAACCAGAGGTTCAGCCTGTGGTCTCTTCTTTGTGACCTCGTACCAGTTATTTGTTACCACAATGACGATGTATAATCCAAAAACCCCCCTTATCAGTGGCATACAATAATAAACATTGATTTCTGCTTGGGAGCCTCTAGGTCAGCCAAGCAGTTCTACTGATCAGAGCTGGGTTCCAATGGGCTTACTCGTGTCTGCAGCCCCCCCCGCCTCTTTTGGTGAGGTGCCTTTTCCGCCAAGCTCTCTCGTGCATTTGGGGCTTCAGTGGGACAACTGCTGGTCAAGCTCTGTGCTGTGAAGTCACTCATCTGCCAGCAGGCAAGCCTGGACTTGTCCTGAGGGCAGTGGCAGGGCTTCCTGAGGGGGAGACTTGGCACATAGGCACGTTGGCAAGACGTGTCAGAGGCCAGCCCAGGGGTAGGGAAATAGACTCCAGCTCTTGATGGGAGAAGCTGCCCGTCACATTACGGAGGGGACAGGTGCAGGGAGGGAAGAATCAGGACTGTTTTTATAAATCAGGCTGTTATGGGTCTAGGGAGCTTTTGTGACTTCTCTGAGTAACTGTCACCTTGCCTGTTATCACAGGTGGTTGTACAGCCCAACAAGAGAATACAAGCGAACGTCATTTTAAACTCGAATTGAGTACAACGGTTCAAGTGAAGTTAACTAAGGGACGGTGTAGGGGGTAAAAACCACAGACTCTTCAACGTTTCTGTGTAGACACCGGTGTTCTATGCTGGTGCTGGGAGACAGCTGTTTCTAAAATCAGAAAACACCAAGTAGTTCTGGGGTTCAGAACTGTCCTCAGAACAGCCCAGTCCATCACCTCAAACCAAGACCAAGGCCAAAGGCCAGATTCACAGTGGCTACCACACTACTAGAAGTCGCCACAGACTTTAGGATCATCAATCACATTGTTTCTTTCAGAGAATAAACTGGCCTGGTCCTTATATTTTGAAAAAAAAGTATTATCTTTATACCAGATTATATTATCACTTGACTAGGTTTTTGAGATGCCGTCCTCTTAGTAGTTAAAAACCTTCACCTCCACCTTCCTTTCGGTGTTGGGCGTATTTTAATAATAATATCTCCAGTAATGGTAGTTGGAAGTCAGCACGGGTGTTTTACAAGTAAAGGTGTTCCTTGCCTTGAAAGCCAAGCAGACGTTGTCACTGAACGCCCTTTCCACTACATGCCTTCCTGCTGATGTTGGACATTGGAATTGTTAGCCAGTAGGCACTGTCACTAAGGGAGTCCCTGCACTCACACTGAGATGCCCAGAGGACATACTTAGTCTTTGTGTCTTCGTATTTCTGAGCATTCTCAATCTGGAACACCCTCTGCTCAGGTCCTGGGGCTCCCTGTCAGTAACCCTGGGCAGCGGTATGGTTTTTCACTGCCTCGTGGTCCATAAAGAGAAGTGGTTTCCGGGATAACCAGGACACAGACCTTTCAGCTCCAATACCGACCGACAGGCAAGGCAGACGCCAGGCAGCGTTTTGCATGCAACACTGTAGTAAATGCCACTCGAAACATCAAGCAGCCTTGACTTGGATGCCTTAAATTATATAAGTTAAATATATATTATAAATTATATACCTTAAATTACATAAATTAAATAATTAAAAGATGAGGATCACACCTCATTTTCATCTCTGATGATGCTTGGGAGATCCAGGCATTGGACCCCCAGGCGGCTCAGATTTTGCAAGACGGTAGCTGGGGTCTCAGTGAGGCCAGGTGGCCTACAGCGCGTGCTGGGACAGAGGCCCAGGACTGAAGGCTGCAGGAGGGAGCCTCAGAACAGCCGTGCTTCCCCCAGGCGGGAAGGGGTGCAGAAGAAGGCTTATCATGCTTGACCCTGTGACACAGAGGCCTTCGAGAGCACCAGGTGGCCCCACTCACCCCTCAGCCAGGCTGCTGCTTGAAATCTGTGATTGAGTTTCCCCAAAGCCATCTCCGTCTTAAAACCTGCTTAAAGGCTAAAGGCAAACAAATCCTTCTTGAAACCTGAGTCCATTTTAAGATGTCTTTACTAAAATCCCCTCTGAACCATTAGCTGTTATGTCATATAATTTCCTTTTCCTGAGAGTAACATTCTTGGTGATTACTGCTATAAGGAATTATAAGTCTCAGCCAGTAAGAAGCTCTGCTCAGTTTCCCACGGTGATAATGTGGTACTAAGGCGATTTTCTGAATTTCTACCTGAGGTGTTTTTTCATTTCATTCTGACTACTAAATCTTCCCCCCCTCCTTTTTTTCCCTTTGCCTTTCCTGAGTTAGAAATGCTGTATGGTTTGGTTGATTGAGGTCTGAGTTGATCCTTAGCACAAAGGTCAGTTGGGGAGCAGAACAATAGAATTTATGATCAGACTTTCTTCAGAATGAAAATATATATCCCTGAGTGATTTAAACCTTATTTTGTAATGGTATCACAGGTTATTTATTTATTTATTTTTTAATAATCTGTGCCTCCAGTGTCGGACACGTCTTTTCAAGACTTTAGCAGCTCGGTAAATAGAAAATGCTACATACTCCTAAATTCAAATTAGGTTTAATTTAAAACGACTTTTTACTTTTAAAATATGCTTTTAATGTGTTTTTTTTTAATTTGCAGTTTTACTTCCCATTATTTCCTAATCCATATATCTTGAGTTTTAGATTAAAAATGGGTTGATTGGAGGGGGTGGTTGACAAACTACAGATAATTAATTTTAAAACTTAATTTATCTGGGAGCAAAGGGTAACCTGAACATATTAGATTTCTCCAGAAAAAAAAAAAAATTCCAATGGAAGAAAATTAAAAGGCGATAAATTCTAGCTCAGTAGAAGTCCAAGCTGCCTAATAGTTTAAGACAACTTGAGGACATTCTGTCAGAGCTACTCACGGCAAGCCGAGGTATTCAAGTAAGTGACTTTAGCGGTCCCTTTACAAAGCCACATCACTTTTAAAATTCTGTATTCCTTTGTCTGGGCTTTCAGAAAGTAGAAAAAGGAGGACTGTGAATATGTACAGAGCACCTACCCTGTGCCTAGCTCTGAACTATTGTCATCCTTCCAACAATACATGGAATTATTCACCCTATTTTACTGATGAGGAAACTGAGGTTCTTAGAGGTTAAGTAATGGGCCCAGAGAAAGAAGTGAGGATTCAGAACCTAAGTCCAACTGACTCCAAGCCCCCTGAGCTGACCACAGTAGAACATGTCCCTTCCATGCCTAGCTAGGGCGTGGCTCCTGGTCTGCAGAGGAGGACAGGCAGGGAACAGAAGCAGCCTGCTGAGGGAGAAGGCTGCCTTTCCCTACCAGACTTTAAGTAATTCCAGAAGTTACCAATAGGTGGCAGTACATATACGTAACTGTGACGGTGTCTGCTTTAAATGGGTAGATTTTCTTTTTCTGGGTTCCCTATAATTGTCAAAGAATCATTTTCTGTGAGTCATCTGAGTAATTTATACAAAGCATCCCTACCCACTGGAATAAAAAAAGATACTAATGTCAACTATCAGACAAATTGCTCTTTGCATTTCTCTCTGTGACAGTAATAACGCCGCCAGAGCAATTCAGTGTTGGCTTCCTGCCCCTGGCTTGGACAAGTCTCCTTATGGTCCCTTGCTGCTGAGGGGTCTCCTGTGCTGACACACAGACTGGGACTACTGGGGAGGCTTGAAAATTTACTTTTTTAGGGACACCTGGGTGGCTCAGTCGTTAAGCGTCTGCCTTTGGCTCAGGTCATGATCCCAGAGTCCTGGGATCGAGCCCCAGATCGGGCTCCCTGCTCCTCGCGAAGCAGACTTCTCCCTCTCCCACTCCCCCTATGTTCCCTCTCTTGCTGTCTCTCTCTGTCAATGAAATGAATAAATAAAATCTTTAAAAGAAAAATTACTTTCGTTAAAAAGTCTTCAGACCCAAACAGTATTTTGAAATGTGTTCAATTTCAAAAAAAAGGTTAGGACAGAGAGTTGTATCCGTGGTCCACCTTGTGTGGCGCAGACACAGCCGGGTGACCCTCTGTGGCCAGCTCTCTGGCACCTCGTGCTCCAGGCGCTCTGCTGGGTTCCAAGGTTGTGCCTCTCTGACTGGGTTTGGGGTTTCCTTAGGTTTCTCTAGGGTGAACCTGTGGTGTGTTTTTTTTAATGACATAAATGAGCTTCCTTGGTTGGCTTTTGGCAACTTGCTCAAAGCATAGCTTTACCTCAGACAACCCCATTCTGTCTATTTGCGGGGGGTGGGGAGCAGTCTTTCTTCAGAGAGCTCTGCTCTAGTGAGCTTCTTTGAATCATCCCCACGGGACAGGACACGAGATGACCGCATGCTGAGGACCTCATTCATCTTTATCAACAGGAATGTAAACTCAGTGACTCCACACGTGTTTATTATGTACCAACCATGTGTTTGGTGTTGTGCCAGGGGCTATTCTATGTGGCCTGAAATTATCTTTCCCTTTAACATGAAATTGGTGTGAAAAAAAAGTGATATTAGCAAAAGTTAGCATTTTATCTTTTATCAACTTATGAACTCATTAATTTATCACCATTGTCCTTTAGTTATCATGGGTAAGTTGGGACTGACATTGGTCACCCACTTCTCCTTGCGAACAACACCTAAGATTGCTTTCCATTAACAAAGCCAGACAGTTGTAACGCGCGCTCCCAGATAACAAACAACTGAGCAGAACGGCTGTCCTGCTTGCTTCCACGCAGGCTACAGAGTGGGATGAACCTGCAGATATGTTTCGTCAACGACAGCGGCAGTGATAAGGACAGTGATGCTGATGACAGTAAGACGGAAACCAGCCTGGACACTCCCTTGTCTCCCATGGTGAGTCCAAAGCCACCAAAGCTCTGTGTGTGTGCCTTCCTGGTCATTTAGCTTCTTTTTTCTCATTTGTCAGGAAAAAACGAAACATGGCAAAGATGAAAAAAGAAATGTCTCGTGCCATTTCTTGACACAGCATGCTCCTAAAATTTGACAGTGAAGAATCAAAGCTGTGATACAAGGACACATAAACTCTGCTAAAGTTAGCAACTACTTTCATACTGAACCATGAGAGAGCTCACCTATGCTCTATGTCCTTCTCCATGGGGCTGAGAAATATTAAGTGCAGACCAGCAGCGGGACGCATTCTGAAAGGTGGGGGCGGGGTCCGGGTGAGGATGGGAGCGCTAGCACACGGGGACGTTCCTCAGAGAAACCAGTGAGATGAAGTGTGTAAAACATTCCCAGCTCATTCCTTGCGTACATATTGCAAAGGATGGCTTAGTGATCCCGGGGGCTTATTGCTGGAATCCTTTACTCTCTGTGACGGCTTTATCATCTTTCTTACCAAAGAACGACCAGCAGGAAACCGTGTTGGTCCATGAGTGCAGGGCAACGTCAGAATTTCACTGGATACCTGAGATGCTGTCCACTCCAGAGAACAACATGCTGCCTTAGCCCTGGGTTAAATATTTTGCTGTGTCTGATCCCTTCAGGAAATTTTGAGACCTAGAACCAAAGGGACATCTCAAGTTTGTCATAAGCAGATTCTCCCTATTGTTATGTGACTCTGCTAAAATCAGAGTCTGTTCTTGGCACTGAAGAAATAAACCCTCTGCTTTAATGTTACCTGAGATTCGTATAGACCAAGTCAAGTAGCGAGTCACGTTGATGGAGGGCAGTCTCTCAGCCACTCTGGGCGGGACCAGCGACTGGGGTAGCCCATCTCCAGAGATGGCACCGGACACAGAAAGCTCAGGGCTGCTCTTTTTCCCTTCACAGAGCAAACAGAGTTCTTCCTATTCTGATAGAGACACTACAGAAGAGGAATCCGAATCCCTGGATGACATGGATTTCCTCACAAGGCAAAAGAAATTGCAAGCCGAAGCCAAAATGGCCCTCGCCATGGCCAAACCAATGGCCAAAATGCAAGTAGAAGTGGAAAAACAGAACAGGAAAAAGTCTCCCGTCGCTGATCTCGTAAGCAGGAGACACTGAAATGCCAGCGAGTGTTTGGTGGCTAAAATGGTTGACGCGGTCCCAGTTCTTTCCCAGAGTTATGCAAACTTGGGTTTCTACAAGGCAGTTTGTAAAAAGTACTGTCATTGAGAAATATTTAAGTTTGTTTCTTTTTCCTTCCTACTGAAAGATTCATAAGCAACAGATTACACAAAAGTAAACTCTGTTCTGGATTCACATCCATATTCAATGGATAGATTCAATATCTATTCATTCATAGAAAATCTGGATTCAAATATCTGCTATATTTCTTAGAGGTGATATTAGCTGTCAGGGGAATATTTTAATGTCATTAAAACAGTACTGGTTTAGAACCTGCTGGTTGTGGCAAACTCACTATTGCCGTGGCTGTCATTCCCACCTTTCAGTGAAGACAGTATGGCATAATGGATAAGGGCCCTGGGCTTTGAAGGTCACCTCTGCCATTAACTTGCTGTGGGACTCCGGGCAAGGTACTGAAGTCTCAGTTTTGTCGTCTATAAAATGGGAATAGTTACACCAGTGTGAGAGCACGATTGTGAGAATTCAGTGAACAAAGCATTTAAAGCACACAGCACAGTGCTTATAACATGGTGCAGACGGATAGAGAGCTGATATTATTAATTTTAACCATGTCATTGGTATTCCCGGAGCTCCCTCGTCATTCATTTGTAGACATGATCACGGACTCGCAGTTGTCATGGCCTATGTTCAAGACCAGTCTGATAGCTTTTGATTAGTGTCGCATTTTGACGCCAGAAGTGTTTTGGACAACATGGTGTGTGGGGCTGGGGTGGGGAGCTCGCACTGGGAAATGCTCTGGAGCACAGGCCCAGAACAGAAGTGGGTGAGAGCAGATCTGTCAGGAGAAAAGTGGGTCTTGTTCTCAGTGCCGTGGCTGCTCAGGTCACACCTCCATTTCTTCCTTCTGTATCTTCAGCTGCCACACATGCCTCATATAAGCGAATGCCTGATGAAAAGAAGTTTAAAGCCCACCGACCTGCGGGACATGACTCTCGGGCAGCTACAAGTGATAGTCAACGATCTCCATTCCCAGATAGAAAGTAAGTGTGCAGAGAGCTTGAAAATGGGGAGTTGGATGTGAAATATCGTGGGATAGTACTACCTCCTTGATTCACTTCCTTTGTCCCTTCCCTTGGGTTCCTCCTGCGTGCCGCAAGAGAAGGAAGAGGATCACAAGGCTCTGTTTTTGTTTTTTTACCGTAAAGTGTTCAGAAATTTCAAGAATTATTCAAGGTTCTCAGAGGTGAGAGGTCCTCTTGATTCATCTCAAACCCCCAGTGCCAAGCACGATGTGTGTATTTGGCTCGCAGCATCGGTTTCTGGACTACCATTTGGTAGTTACGTGTCATTAATTATGCAATTACACCCTCAACTGTACTTGTGTATCTGTTCGTTTTGGGTCATCAAATCAGATTCAGCTTATTTTGTGGGACTCCAGGTGGGGAAAATTTGTATGACCAATATGTGACAATTACAGGTTGAGAAATTATGGGCCTTCCCTCCCGCCCCCAGAATAAAGAAGGGCCTCCAACAGAAGTGTGCCGATAGATGGCACATGAGAGGTGCTCACTTAGGTGCCTGGTTACGCAGAGAAGGGCAGCTGGTTGCTCAGCCCAGTGACAGAGAGAACATAGAACATACCCACTTGGGCAGTGTGGTTAGTCCAGCTGAACCCATGTGCCCTCCAACCTTTGGAACATAAGATTCTATAAAATCCTGTGAACTTAAGATTGAAAACCACCTAAGAGACCAACCAAATGCATTCACCAGCTAACTATAAAGAAGCACTTAAGAGTCAGCCAAGAAATGTGTACATGGACTGAATGTTTTAATAAGATTTATTGATGGGGCACCTGAGTTGCTCAGTCAGTTAAGCGTCCGACTCTTGATTTCGGCTCCGTGCATGGAGTCTGCTTGAGATTCTCTCTCTCCCCCTTTACTCCCCACAACTTGCACACTCTCTCCTAAAAAAAAAAATATATATTTGTTTAGGTATGATGAAAGTATTGTGGTTATGTTAATTTAGAAAAAGAGAGCCCTGTCTTTAAAGATACATACTGAAACATTTACAGATGAAATGATATCACGTCTGAAATTTGCTTTAAAATAACCTAGTAAGAGAAGGGGAGATAGATGTGTCGAGATGGGCCATGAGCTGATCGTTTTTGAAGCTGGTTGGATGCATGGGGCATGGGGATTCATTGAATCAATCTCTTTGCTTTTGTATCAGTTTGAAAATTTCCAAACCAAAAAGTGAAAAACTTCATGTGGGGAAAAAATTTCCATGCACTATGTGGGCCCTCTACTGAGTGCTAGTATAAAAACCAACTGTACTGGAATTAAGAAAAAAAAAATTTAAACTACCCTAAAAACATACTGAAAAAAATAGAATTGGACATATTCAGAGTTAATTTAATATGTTCAGTATTGTTTTAAAATCAAGGGAAAGCGTTTGACATTCTAATTAAGAAACCATAGATTCACAGAGTTGTTGTTTTTTTAAATTCTACTACATTTTAATTTTAGTTGAGAGTAGATTACTGGGACTGTTATTCTTTCAAGGACCGAAAAGGCTTTCTGATATTTTACTACTGAAACGTCTTCCTTAGACTTCTAAATAACTAAAATTATCATCCAGCTTTTTTTAGTAGTAGATGAATTTAGACCTCTTTGTAAGATTTTTTTCCCCTCCCTTTTTAAAATTGGAAACTAATCTGAACTAAAGGCAGATCAATACATCATTTGAAGTCAGGATTTCTAAAAGCACTTCCAAGAAGAACCGAGCGGAAGACCTCCTTCCTTTCCTTTGTTTCTGGGCCTAGAGCTCTTGCTGCTTAAATGAACGCTATGGTGCATGTGTCCCTGTGTCCAGACCTAAAAGCTTTGGTCTAAGGGTTAAAAATAAGCCCCTTGCTTGTTCCTATTTTTCAGGAATAGGAGCCAAATTCACCCAGTGCACTGACTTCAGGAGGATTAGAAATGTTTCTATCTACATATGTTTTATTCCCAGTATAAATCCTAAGGAATCTTCTCCTCGGTACTCATTCAGAGATTTCAAGGTCTTACGCATCTGGCTTTTGCTTTTCTTGAGATAGGACTTAGATATTACTGAGAACAGCCTTCACTGTTATTTTAGCGATTTTCCTAACAGCTAACGATTTCTTTTCCCACTTTAATGTGACTGTCACTGGAAGTACTACCTACTTTATCCCTTTTCTTCCAACACTTCTGTAATTATGCCAACTAGTCAAGTTCTCAAACTGAGGACTTCTCCTGGGCTGTGAAGGGCTAACGTAAGAATTCTAAATCTTAGCCAGAGTAACTTGTGCAATGGTCCATATAGCGGCTGACTTGGATGCGATCATATCCGTTCGTAAATGCCCCCTTTCTTCGCTCCAGGCTTGAATGAAGAGTTGGTCCAGCTGCTCCTCATCCGAGACGAGCTGCACACGGAGCAAGACGCAATGCTGGTGGACATCGAGGACTTGACCAGGTCAGTGAGGCTCACCCTTGCCAAAGAAGAAAAGAAGCCCAGGGTGGTCTGAGTTGAAGAATTAAGGCTCTAGAGAATACCTTCCCGTTACTTCCATGAGTAACTCACCTCATCTCTGCTGCGGTCAGCTGTCTAGATGGAGAGGAAGTGGCTAAAACTCCTTTCCAAAGGCACTGCTTAAACACACACACACACACACAAATGCATTGCTTTTTCACAACCGTCCTCCCAGTACATTAGGATTTCTCATAACCACCACCTCCCCCCACCCCCAAAATCAGGTCAGCAGTTCTGGACCAGGACAACTTTCTCCTGGAGGACTGTCCTCCTGGGCAGCCAGCCGGACGCCATTCCATGCTGGCTCACATCCAGCACACAAGCAGCCGTGCAGTGGGTGCCATAGGGTGTCATTTGGTGCTCTGTGAGCCAGATCTCACCCATACCTGCCGTGTCCAGAAGGCAGGGACCCTGGCATCTTTCCACAGCGCCAGTGCCACCAGATTGTTCTCACTGTGGGGTACACTCCAGGACTTGAGTCTCCAGCAGGGCCTGACTCCAAGCACCCCCTAAACAGAGGTAAAGAATGTTGCCTTCCCCCCCATCAGGAGACGGAACGAGGCTAAGGCCAGTCAAGATCTGGCATTTCTTAGCAGTTCTCTTTGTAGGAAAGCCTATCCCCATTAGTATATAAAGTCTGGGAAATACCGTGAGCATGCATATGATCTCATATATACTTTGCTACCTTTTCTGAAACAGTGCACGTGAAGTCTTTAAACCAAGAGGTAATAACTACTATTAATCCCAGAAATGGGATCCAGAGAGTAGAAGGCTCCCCAAGGAGAGAAACAACACCGCTTCTCACAGAAACCTAAGGAATTAACCACATGATCTAGAACCATCCGAGACAAGCTTTGAAAACACATGTAGGGAAAATGCGCTTAACACCTACCACAGGACCTCTTCTCAAGGTGTAACGCTAGCTAAATTATTTTTCTAAATTCAGTGTTATAAAAATAGTTTGGGTAGCAAAATAAATGCTACAGAACTATGTTTAGGCTTTTTTCTTTAAAAAATAAAAGAACTATGGGTAGTGATCTGTGTTGTGTGCTTTGGGTACTATAGTGCCTCACCCCTAATAAAAAACAAAAAGCCAGAAGGCCTCATACCTTCTTAGCATATTCACCTGTATCTAAAATATCACAGCAACACTCACATAATATTACTGCCTTCAACCCATGTCTCCAGGCACTGCCCCAATAAGACACGTCTTTTTTTTTTTTTTTTTTTAGTCAAAGAGATTTGTGTATAGCTATTAAGATGATGGGAAATCACTAGTGAAATCTAAGACCAAAACCTGCATCTTCGAAAAAATAGGTGAACTCTTTTGTAAATTCCGTGACTTGCCTGCGACAGCAAAGACCTTTTCTCAAAGCAGCACTGGCGTTCCTCAACACCGGTGGGGACACTGGTGAGAGGCTCCCCTCTCCTCTCGGAGTGTTAAGCTGGTACTTGGGTTTGGTGCAATCATGGGAAACAGGGCAGGCAGAACCACGGGATGAAAAGGAGGGGAGTTACTAATTTAATGGTGTTAGAGGAAGCCTTTAAAGCGGAGGAAGTGGGGAGAAGTTCCTGTGTCCACTCCTGGCTGCAAACTGTCACTTTGCTCCTGGGGGAATCTGAGGGTATGTGAACATAGCAAAGTCAGAATTTTGCAGCCAGATCTCTGGTAAGTTTTGTTCACCTTTTCCCTTTACCTGTCCAGTAGAGAGTGAGACGTTCTGCCATTCCAGGTGTCAGTGCGGATGAGTGGTTCTCAATTTCGGCTGCACCTTGAAATCACCTGGGGATTTATAAACTGCTGATTCCTGGGTCCCACCCTCAAAGATCCCGATTTAATGATTCTGTGGGGTGGCCTGGGTATTTGGATTTTTTTTAACTCTCCATGTGATTCCAAAGCAGAGCCAAATTTGAGATGCACTGAGATGCAATTGAGATGTAACACCTCTTTAGAAAAATGCTCCCTGACTCCCCCGCCCCGGCTCCCAAGACTGGGGTAGGACCCTCTCCGTGTTCCTGGCCACATGGCATCCCTTCCACGTGGATCCTGATCGTATTGTGTTACATCATCTGCTCTTTCTCCTCATTCACTGCACACAAACCCCTCCTCCCTCTAAAGCAGAGGCCAGGCTGTTTTCATTCTCCCCTGTGTCCCCAGACCCTAGGACAGGGCCTGCCAGGCACGGGTCCTCGGTAATGATAGTTGCTAAAAAAGGAGTTCTTGTGAGGTTTAAGTCAAACAAATGCTAATAAGGACTTTCATATAAATAGTTGATGAGAACCTTTTAGTTTTATGGACTAAAACCCTTTCCCTCCTTTGTTTAAAATGTTAATGAAATCCGTGCTTGTATGTATGTCTCAGGATAACACCCAGCTTTCAATATTTTCTGAAGCTATTTCCTGACCTTTCCCTCTCGCTCAGAAAAACCCCTTACTATACGTGTGTATACACACACGTGTGCACTCACATGTATTTTTTAACTGCTGTAGAAACTATAATTTAATTAGCTATAGTGGAATCTTAGCTCAGTGGGCATCAAAATATTTCTTGAGCTGAATTTAAGTGAGGCCTGTAAACTACTTGATGAAAATGATCAAAGCTGTTTTACACACATAATCAGGGCCATGACAGGGTCCACTGAAGGGCGTATTCTTTTAGGACTAAAGGGCTGATCTTTTTTTCTTGAGTTCCTTTATTATTAAATGAATATCACCAATTATTTGTGGGCCGTTGAATGTGGCAAGGACACTGTTGTCACTTCCCTATTTCTGAAAGTATTTGTGGTTTGCCTCCCCTATCCCCAGATAGGAGACATTCTGCACAAAACCAGTGAGTTAAACTTGACGTCATTGACTACCCAATTCTAGGCAACATACAAAAACTGCCCCTGAGCCTTTGATAACAGCTGAAAACCACAGCCTAAGATGTTTTCTCTTGCCAAATTTTTAAATTCCTAAAATTGTCCATCGAAACATTTGTCTTTTGCAGACGTCAAACACTACCACTCTGGGAAAATGTTTAATTAGCGCACATTCAAGTGATGTCAGCAGCTTTCCCATTCTTCCCCCTCTGTCTCCACTGGCCAGCTGCTGGATTGGTTGAATGTGGGGCTCATGGGCCGCAATAGGGCTCGATGACTAAAAAGACTCACCCCACCCAGCCACTTACCCTCACCGCCCTGATGATGGCTTTAGAACTAATGTGGGGCAGGGAGGGAGTATGCAAACATGGAAAATCTTGACATCTATAGAAACCCACAGTTTGTTAGGAAGACATTAGCTTTCGTAAGGGGGGAACTGGCTTTGGTTTTATTGGCTTTAACTTAATATATATGTATATATATCTCATATATATATATATACTTTTTTTATATATAATGGTTCTATTGGCTTTAACTTCTGTCAAGAGCCTTTTGAATGCTTATGTTTGTGTCTGCGTGCGTGTGTTTAAAGTAGTCACGCGGTTCCCCTCTTTGACAACACCTGGTTTGGACTTTTTGCCTAGCACTTATATACTACCGGCTCTCTCCTTCTTTGCTCTCGGTTCCTTTTTTGTCCCTCTCCACTAGAATATATGTGCCGTGAAACCAAAGACCTCAGTGTCTGCTCACCACCAAATTCATGGCACCAGGAGCAGTACCTGGGACAGAGAAGCATATTCACTTGTTGGCTCTATTTTCCCAGATACTTACCTCCTTTTTTAAAAACACAGTGCTTTTTCTTCTCAAAAGTAATGACATCTACCATTCTCAGGTTAATCTAGTAACTTAATAAAAGGAATCGTACAGAGAATATACAAATTAAAGAGGGCAAAATCTGTTGAATTAAGTACTGTTACTTAATTCTCTTGGTTCCACTGTGAGTAACTCTGGGGCTCAGTTTGGGGGATTGTTGTAACTGTGCATTAGAAGGAAGTTTGGAGCATTCGTCTTAGCGCTAAATAATCGTATGATTCCTCTTACAGACATGCGGAAAGTCAGCAGAAGCACATGGCAGAGAAAATGCCTGCCAAGTGAAAGAAGCCATCCGACTGGAGGACAAGCTAAAATTTCTTTTGCTTCTGTGGTTGTAAAAATGCTGTTGCTAAAGGTGGCGCAGAAACAAATGAATATCAGTGTTAGTCATTGATAATGTCTGAAGCTTAACGTCCAGTGATTGGCCTTTGCTTCTTAATTTATTTTAATTTTTTTACTGTGCCACTAACTATCAGGCATTTTAATAAAATATTGTTACAAAAATGTACAGTACTGACACCATCACAAGTCATGGTTCTCAAAGAGGGTAGTTTTAACTTTATTATTTTTTGTTTGTTTGTTTAGAGATTTTAAGTTGGAGCAGTATTTTACCACTGACTACTTTCATTCTTCACTGTAGTTTAAAGAAGAACTGTAAATGACGGTGCTATCTATAAAGTCAGAAAATACATGCCTGCCTCGTAGTGAAGTTGTAGCTCTCCGTAATAAGTACATTTTAATCAGTTTTCAACATTTTGTGAATGTTGACTACCTGAAGTTCATTTTTAGATGTGCTATTAACATTCTATTGGATTCAGAGGGTTCCTTGAAAGTTTTATGTATAAATATGTAAAATAAAAATTAAAACTTTGTTTCATAGGATATGTCTTTTTGCTCACTAGCCAGCCCGACACAGGCTATATTCCCAACCTCTTCGCACTTCCTCAAATGAACTCCCCATCATGAAGCTTTAGTCAGTGAAAAAAATAAAGTGCTCCAGAGGAAAGCAAAGCAGAGAATTGCCAAGAAGATTGGGAAGGGTGTCAGAGTGTGTGTGTGTATGTGAGAGTGTGTGTATGAGAGCGTGCATGAAAGAGGGTGTGTGTATGTGAAAGTGTGTGAGTGTGTGTATAAGACAGTGTGTGTATGTGAGAGCATGTTTGAAACTGGGTGTGTGTGTGAGTGTTTGTGTGTGTGTGTGTGTGTGTGTGTGTGTGTGTGATCCAAAGAAGAAAACCTGAGCAACATCAGAACTAGCACTCTGTCAGTGCTCAGTTATCAATCTGGAATGTTGGTGCTTTACCATCTTCAACCCCCTGGTCTTGTTAGAGCCTGTTAGCGCATCAAAACTCCATTTTCTGGGGCGCCTGGGTGGCTCAGCGGGTTAAGCCACTGCCTTCGGCTCAGGTCATGATCTCAGGGTCCTGGGATCGAGCCCCGCATCGGGCTCTCTGCTCAGCGGAGAACCTGCTTCCTCCTCTCTCTCTGCCTGCTTGTGATCTCTCTCTGTCAAATAAATAAATAAAAAATCTTTAAAAAAAAAAAAAACTCCATTTTCCAAAGTTGCCACATGAACAAGTGATGCTTTGTGTTTACTCTTTTCCTGAGGCCAGTTGTTGCCATGTTTCAGATTTTAACCACTTCTGTTTGGTCTCACAAAGAAAAATGCCAAGTCTAAAGTATATAAAGAATACAGATTTTCCCCAATAAGTAGAGTTTCAAAATTGATTTAATTAGGTAATGTCCATGCAGGCATTAGAGGATCATAAACTAAAGCAGAGATGTGCAATCAACATTCCAGAACCCCCCACAGACCACCTGGTTTCATAATTAGGTCCATGATGTAATCTGATGACAGTTTGTTATATTTTATTTTATTTTTAGTTTCAGGTGCAGAATTTATTTAAGTGATTCATCACTTACATCACTTACATAACATGAAGATAGAAGTCTAGACAACAGTCTACCTGTCCCTTTCTTAAAAATACCCAGATAGATATTTTAAATAAGTAACAGTTGCCAATCTTCAGTCTTCTATGTAACAAAATAGGTAATCTAAAATTGTAACACTAATCATTTTTTTATGGGCCTCTTTCAAGTTATTTTTATATAGAATGGAAAAATACTGCAGCCCTTAAATATATTTTGGCTTTTGTGAGTTGGCTTTTGACCAGGATAGGTTGCTAACCAGTGAGTGAAGGGTGGGCCCCAAAGAGGGGTCCTCTAACTGAGCTTCTAGTCCTGCACCAGCTGTCAGTCATCTCCCGGAGTGACCTCAGCCAGAGACCAGGTCCAGCTGCCAGACCTTGGCTAGTGCAGCTGGGTGAGAATATTTGTCAGTAAGCCAGCAGCTCTCACCTTCAGATGCCCAGTGGAAGCACCTGGGGAACCGTAGAAACCATTGGCCCCACAGACACTGATTTAATTGGTCCAGAGTGTGGTCTGAACACTATCCTCATATTGAGAACCACCGCCTTAGATGTTCTTTCTTAGTTTTTCTGTAACCATTTTTCTAAAATATCTATGTTTTTGTCTAATTAAAACATATTCCTACTAATTTGAAACTTTTGGAGAGAGCCGACCAAGAAGAGTGCCACAAAAATCTGGGCCCACATCAACGCAGTAGTGTGACCTAAACCTCCTGGGTCATCCACAGCCTCAAGTCGTGACGCTAAAGCTCAGCCCACCAAGAGAAGGGAGGCTAATTTTTAAAATCCTCACCAGAATTGCCAATTCCAATAAAAATTAAGAAATGAGTTTTTTCTTTGTCTCCCACAATGCTCTCTCTGGCTGGAAATGTGTTCTGAAGGAACCCATGGCCTCTCAGTTCTTCAGTTGTTGGAAGCCCATCATTATAGCCAGAGAGCTCCTAGCTGGAGAAGGACGAGAGTGCGCTGACACAAGGGCCCCCGGAAACACCTCTGGGGGCAAAGCAGTTCTTCCCATTCCCCTGAGACCCTGAGAGAAGATTCTACCCGGTGTACTTCTCTGCCCTCATAGAGGTGTCACCAAGTGACTCACCTCCAGGGGATTCTTTCAAGATTGGATCTTTCCAGTCCTTCCACTTAGGCTTTTCAGCAAGCACTGGGATTATTCCCAACAGGATTCTGACCTGCTCTAGGTCCCCCTTCTGTTCATAAACTAGGACCCTTACTAGTTAACCAGGCCTTGTTAGAATGCTCGGTTGCCTGACCTCAGAAATAGGGAATAAGGCCACCTCTCTTCCTGATTTTAGGAGCGGGCAGTCCAGGCAAGTGTACATTGGCTCTGGGGCCAGAGGGTTTGGGCACAAATGCTCACTCCATCATCTTCCCAGTGACCTGACCCTGAGCAAGTTTCTTGTTTTATCACCTGTCAATAAGATCTCTTGGTATTATTCTAAAGCTTAAAGAAAATAATGTCCATGAAAACACCTGGCACCGAGTAGATCCTCAGTAAGTAATTATTGAAAGAATGATCACGGTTTGGATGGAAGAAGAATTCTGTATTTTACCAGGTTCTGAGATTTAGAACACTCTTGTGGGGGTTTTTTCTTGTTTATTAATCATTAACTTACAAGACAGATATTTAAATAGTTAAAAACTCCAGTCCTTCCTCCAAATGTCAATGTTAAAACTTGGAATGTATTCTTACACACTTTTCTCCGTGCTTAGACAGACACACACGTATGGGTTTTGTGGTTCAGTTTGTTTATACAATGGTGGGGTCCCATAAAACAGTGCTTTGCGACCTGCTTTGTCCACGGTCATCCTTCCAGGTCAGTATCTACAGATCTAAGCCATTCTTTTTAATAGCTGTATAGTAATCCCCAGCATGGTGGGAAATACCTTCTTCAGCCATTCCCTTTAATGATAGACATTAAAGATCTTTCTAGATTTCTGCCACTAAAAACAGTGATGAAATAAGCATGGATGTACTCATCTACTTGTGCTTTCATTCTGTGATCACCTCATTATTCTTTACCTGTCCCTTGGTACCATGTTTAAATACATCAGAGTACAAAGAGCTAATTAAGGTAGAAATGCCAGGTGAGGCCAATGTAGGGAAGTTCAGTTCCTTACAACAAAAGGTTTGGACAATTTCTGACAAACACCAACTCATTTTCATCTGTCATCATTTCATGGTTGTTTTTTTTTTTTAAGATTATTTATTTATTTATTTATTTGAAAGAGAGAGAATGAGAGAGAGTGAGCATGAGAGGGGACAGGTGAGAGAGAGAAAAAGACTCCCTGCCTAGCAGGGAGCCAGATGCGGGACTCGACCCTGGGACTCCAGGATCATGACCTGAGCCCAAGGCAGCTGCTTAACCAACTGAGCCACCCAGGCGCCCATCATTTCATCTTTAAAGAGCATGTGTGTCACTTCTTTGATGCAACTGTTTCTATGTGTGTGTGTGTGTGTGTGTGTGTGTGTATTACACAGCCTCCAAAGACCCTCATCTACTTCCTGAATTCAGCTTTGTCTCCATTTCCTGTTTGAGGGTAGAAGCAAACCTCAGCCACTCCAGTAATGCTAGCCCCCAGCACAGAACCAAGTAGGGAGGTTTCCTTAGAAGAGAAAGTCTCTGATCATCAGGATCCACCATTTTGACACTGGCATTAACTGGTGGCACTCTTCTCTTCCTAATGTCTGATGCTTCTCCTCTTAGCTGAGGGATGAGCCCCCTAGCCTGGCTTTTACACGGGTTTAATCTCACTGTTCTCCAGCCTACTGCCCTGCTTCCTGGTTGACTCCTTAAGTTCTTTACCTTTCCAAACTTTTCATCTGTCATCCAGTGATTTCCCTTCCACAGAATACGTCCTCTCTGCTGTCTATGATAAACAGCCCTATGGCAGATATAGCCTGCCATCTGCCAAAATGTATGCCTCCTCATCATGTTCATAGTCACAGGGTTTTTCCTGACAAGCAGCTGAACAGACAGGGACTGCATTCTCACTCACCATCCCCTTGAGTTGAGATGTGACTCATGATTGATTTTCACCAATGGGATGTTAGTGGGTGTGAGGTGTCTTCATGTCTTCATTCCAGCCAAGGTTTTTAAGAAGGGGTCTGCATTCTTCAGGCACTCTCTTTCTCCTTATACCAGCTGCAATCACATGACCTAGAGGGTGGCAGAGCCACAATGTAGAAGGAGTCTGCGTCCCTGAGTTCACTGCATGAGCACAGCTGCCTGCTGCTTATAGGATTTGCCCCAGACAGTCAGTCACAGGATGGAGGAATGAACTCTGATTACGTCTGAGCCATTACACTGCATTGAATCTCCCTGTTACAATGGCTACCATTACTGTAACAGATGCGAGTCCAAACCAAGAATAGCCAGAGTGCTTTAAGAAAGAACTGGAACACAAACCCAGTATGTGAAGACAAACCCTGTGTTCTTACTGGTCATGCAATGTGACTGCTAGAGACCCACCTCTTTCCTCTAGAAGATCTTCTCTAGGTCAGTGACTTACTCTTTTTCAATAAATAGACCTCTTCAGTTTACCTGAAATCCTGTCCCCCATTCTCTCTTTTTCTCTAGCCATTTGGAAGAATCAGAGAGGCCACAATGAGATTTGTCATGAACAAATAATTCATTCCAGAGACAAGAAAACAGATTTTATTATGATGCTAGAAATAAATATTTATCAAGTCACTGCAGGATACTTCTTCGGTGTCCATCTGGAAAAGCCTTGGGTTTCTATAATCCTCAAGACCACATTTTGATTATTACCATCCCAGCTGACTTCTGATGCTCAGAAAACCCAATTACCTTTTGCACAGACATTCATTTATTTTCTCTAAATAAGATATGACACATTTATTATGAGATAGGCTGATGGGTAATGAGTTTTCCAGAATATTTTAATTGAAGTTTATAGTCAGTAAGTGGCATAAATTAATATTATATTAAATAATTTATGAATTCAAGGTTGGGCTATGCAAAATGAAAGTGTCTTCCTAATTTCTGAGTTGAGAATCCAAAAGGTATTTCATTTAGTAACTTTGGTAGGAAACGAGTCACCAGAACTAATTAATTGGTTGTAAGAAATTCTTTGCCATAGCGTAATTTCCTTCATACCTTTCTCTACTCTAGAACAATATTCTACTTGTGGTTATAACATGGTCTTTGTTTAAAAACTATTCAATGCACTTCCCTGCACCACTCTCTAAGTATACAAGATAGAAAAGCTATACTTATGGGAAAAGAAATTTTATTCTCACCCTCCAGACTAGACATTCAAACTTTCTTGGTGATTGTTTGCTACTAGAGTCTCTCTTCTTTTATATTCAATCAATATCTTATTTGCTTTTTGGCTTTGCAGAAAATAGTGGCATGTATCCTGATTCTGGTAGAGCATAGACGAGGCTGGAAGTGAGTTCTTTAATTTTCTGCCTCATAAAGTTACTTCGCTCCAGATGTCTCTGAGTTCTCGGTACAAATTACAGTCTGTAATGACGTGTCGTCTCACCTTGTGAGGGGGCTTTTTAGGTCACAGAGCATCTCCACGTATTAGAAGTGGCATTTCAAAGACAGCCGGGAGCATTTAGATAGGAGGGTTCAAGGTGAAAAACAGTGGTGACTTTTACAGGCAACGAGGAGAAAGGACTTTACTGATTTATCACACAGCATCTGTTTCCTCTTTCCAGTGATGCGAAGGACTCTTGTCCCTTCTGCTTAAGGAGGCTGATTTTAAGAAATGTCATTGTCTCAGATGCAAATCAGATTGAGAATGAAGTGCCAGGCAACTCTGTCAGGCCAAGTAATTTTTTAAGGGAAGTAATACATGCCTCGGGAGGAATAGTTAGGCGTGGGACGTTTTGTATGGGAGTAATAAATCCGTGTCCCTGCAGTTCTGGCTAAACCAAGAGTGGGAGTGGGAGAGAACATGGGGCCTCTCGGAGTTCCCACACTGGTCTCCCACACTGCAAGTGGGGATGCCGGTCCTTAAGGACACAGAGCTTTCACTTCCTGGTGCCAAGGCCAAGAACAGCAGAGGGAAATGTGAGGGCTGAGGAGAACAGAAGTGCTGTTCAGTAAGAGACCCCCTTTGATGCCTGGAGCCCATGTGCCAAGCAGGCGCTTTGGGGGGTTGTTGCCTCTGTGACAATCAGAGCTGAAGGGCCACCCAGCGTGCCTTTCGAGGAGGGGCGATTTCCTGTGAGGACATTTCCTCGGTCACAGCAGTGGGACCCGGTGAGCCTTAAGCCAGGCCCACCTCAGGCATGCTGAGGCCTACAAGGCATCAAAGGCAGCCTGAGAGGGGCTGAACAACTGAGGTTTTATAAATTTTGCAGGCAATACCTAAACAATTAAAAACCTCTTCTGAGTTTCCCCTACTTCCCAAGCTGATCTGGGGGTTACCTCCCCATAAACAGGCAAGAATCATTAAGGAAATATAAACTATTGAGGTTTGCAGGAAAGGGCCAAATCCAACCTCAAAAAATTAAAACTTAAAGTTTTTAATTATGCCCTCTTTGACTACACTTAAAATTTGTTGTCCCTTTGCCCCTTATCAAAAAGAGTCCTAGATAAATCACCATGGTTTTGAAATCTCAGTTGTACTTCAAGTCTTATTTTCTCTCTCTCTTGTTTCTTTTATGGTCAGCTCAACCCCCTGATTTGCATAGCTGGTGTGCCAATATAGTGCTAACTATGCTGTCCCCAATACACTAAAACAAAAATTCTAAATGCCCACTTCCTCTTTTTAAAAGTACACACATGTGTATCACTTCCTAAATTACATTCATTGTCAAGAATCTTAGATGATAAAATCATCCAACAGTTGGTTTTCATCTGAGGCAGTTAGCTAGTTCTTTAAAACCTCACAGTGGCCTTCCTACAGCTTGGGAGTCTATATACTTACAGGCTGGAGCCAAATACACTCACTCATCCTCAGAATCTTGAATTTCAAAGAAGGCAGGAAGTTCACATACAAATGATTCTCATTTCAGGTGTTCGCATTGGATTTTCCTCCACTACCAATTACTTCGGCAAGCAGCATTGCTTTCACATCACACCAGAAAATGAAAGCCAAATCTTAGGGCTACTTCAGATTTCCGAGACAAGCAGCTATGGTCATTCCCAACTCAGTTACCCAGGCTTCTTGGCTCAAGATGAAAGCATTTTCACTGGGAATTCCTTTGGCTTCAGTTTCCAGGCCAGTCATGCAAACAATCCAAAAACATGGATTAGTCTCACCATACTGCAAGAGGGTTGCTGAGTCTTTAGGAAGATGGTAGATTTACCTTCCAAGTCCTAAAGCCAAGAACAGGATGGGGTGAACGGGATGATTTGCCCAAAGAAGACTGGTAGAGAATGGAAGGGGTATTTGATAAACCAGCGTAAGAGGCAGCTGGGAAAGGGGGGAAAAAGATACCAAAATATCTTGGTACGTAGGTGGAGAAGGGTGGAGGGAGGGGGACTTGGACCACTGGCTTGTGTACCTCTCTTCCAGAAGTCATATATGCAAGTGCATTTAGGGGACAGACTGATAATATAAGTAACAGAAATAAATTGGGTGTAAGACACTAAGGAATGATGGGGAACTCATGCCCTGACTAAAGGGATTCATGGCTCAATAAAGGCTAATACTCATCTAACTGTTGGGTTCCCCTGGCTTCTGCAAGACTTTTCTAAGATTTCAAAATAATCTGGATTTGTTACATAGTATATTACTTCTTTTAATGTTTTAGCTATATGACAGTAGCCACCACTGAAAACCATTCTAAGAGCCCCACAAATTATATCATTATGTTTACTGACAGAACAAATTATATTATTATGTTTCTGACAGAACAATACTTACACAATGACAACTTTATGAGTGCCTGAGAGATATTCTTTTCAGGTTTCAGAATCAATAACAATCAAATTTCTCTGATGAGCATCATAAACTTTATTTAAAAGATTTTATTTATTTATTTATTTGAGAATGAGAGCTGCAAACCAGGGGAGGGGCAGAGGGAGAGGGAGAGAAAGAGTCTCGGACAGGCTCCACGCTGGATCCCATCACCCTGAGATCTTGACCTGAGCTAAAATCAATGGTCAGACACTTAATCTTTGGAAACTTTTTGACTGATAATGCTGCCCTCTTTGCTTTGGCTTCCAGGAAGCAAAGAACTACATTTGCAGCCCACCTATAATAAATTGGATAAAAAATGGGGTAATATGACTATTAGTTTACTATATTATCCCTATAAGTTGCCTCAAATTCTTTGGGGGGACCAAGAAAGGTACCATAAACAAATAAACATCTCTATTATCTATTTATTTTTACTTATATATTTATCTCTGTGTATTTATTTAGCCCTCTCTGGCTACAATGCCTCCAATCTTCTCCCAGTCACAGCATCCAGGTAGCTGCCAAAGACAGAAATTCATTTTTCAGAAGATCAGGGGAGTAAAAACCAAGTCTTAATGTCAGTTATAGCCCCTGGAAACCTATTTTGCTTATCATCTCGTCCATATTTCTACTGCCATATTGTAATCAAATTCTGCTCTTATGGTCAGTGGTAGCTATACTTTTTATATTTCCAGTGCACGTTCTCATTCTTCTAGTTTCTTTGGAGATCTCTTTCCCAGCTGTGATTCTGCTGGGGCTGTCAGACTTGGTGTCTGCCCCTTTGATCACAGAAATGGCCCAGGCGGTCACCCAGAATGGAATTCCTGTTCCCCCAACCTCCATTAATAATTGGTTTATTATTGTGCATATGACCCCACAGAGGCAATCAGAAACTTCCCCAGAATTAGTATATGGATATTGAAATTGCTAAATGGAGAAAATAAGAGTCTGGCAGCTACCTTGTTCACTCTGGAGACAGAGACTATGAATCAAAAGCTAAGGAAAGCAGCTGAGCTGAGAGATGGTGAGGGACAAGGAGAAAGAACTGACAACAGCCTATGAGTTCTTGGATTAAGTCTGAAGCCAGATGCTTCCCCAGACATCATATCCCGTTTTGCTTATACTTGTCTTCCCATTGAGCCTAACTCAAGCCACTCTCCCTCTGATTTCAAGCGGGTAACATCTGAGCTTCTCATTGATCCCAAGTTCCCCCCCCACACACACCGGCCTCCAGGGAGACAACATTCTTTATTCTTGAAATGCCGTCCTCCCTGTTTTGAGCTCAAACGCCATCTTCTCTGGGAAGTCTTCCTTTGCTTCCCTACTTAGAATTTGCTGTTTATTCTCCTTGGCTGCAACAGTGTCTTCATTTGGGTAACTGCATAGTATTGTCAGTGTTTTTGCCTTCCAGCAGCCAGAGTGTAAGCTCCCTGAGAACGGGGAAGGGCATTTATCTGCATTTCTGTAAATGGCGCAGCAGGAGCTAACAAATATTCCTTGACTGAGTGAAGGAATGAATGTTCTAGCCCACCTTCTAGAGAAATCCTACTCTAGCTTCTCTTTTCCTATGCAGTTCCCCACCACCGGTTCCTCACAAGTTCTTAGGCTGACGCCCCAACTTAAAACTCCATGACTTTTCAAGACCACAGGTGTTTTGGAAGTCCTCATTTGAAATTCAATGTTCTCATAAGGCCACTGAGGCAAAGCCAATTCTGAAGCACGTTAGGCCCACCTGATATCACAACCTAATGCACTTTATGAACAGGGAGGAGAGGCTTGAGGTCTAACTTTCCATTAACTGTTTACAAAATTATAAGCATCTGTCAGAGGAAAGGACTTGAGGGATGCCTGGGTGGCTCAGTCGGTTAAATATCTGCTTTCGTCTTAGGTCATGATTCCAGGGTCCTGGGATAGAGTCCCACATCAGGCTCCTTGCTCAGTGGGGAGTCTGCTCTTCTCCCTCTGCCTGCCGCTCACTCCACCCACTTGTGTTCTCTCTCTCCCTCTCTGACAAATAAATAAAGACTTAAAAAAAAAAAAAAGAGGAAAGGACTTGAATACAAGATATGTCAGATAATCTACCAAGCTGAAGTGGCCCATGTAGTGTGGATTGACTCTCCTCAGTTACCTGAATAGGTGTTAACAGTGACAATTTTCAGAACCTCAGACAATATTCTCTGGGCTAAGATACATGTGCCCCATGGCCCTCTGGGAAGGGAGTTTAGGCTTGTTGGCTTTCCTGTTGTGGAGTCTATGGTTTCTCTTCCTGACCACCAGAGTAGAACCCTGAACTGTGCCCCGAAATAGAGCCAGGTCTCTTCTTGCTAACCCTCTGATGCAGAGATTCGGAAACTAATCCTATGAGGTTAGACTGCTTTTGTGAAATTCCAGGGCTGAATCAAAACCGAGGAAAGGGGAGACTACAGTGACATAAAGGTAGTAATAAGAATACCTTCCATGCACAATTTCTGAGGAACTAGCCAGTATCCTGTAAGCCTTGAAAAGTTATTGAAACTTCCCAGAGGTGTCCAACTTACCCCCAGGAAGTAATCTAGACCTTTTACATTATTTCATTATCTCATATGATCTCAGAATTTTCCTGAGAATAAAGGAAAGCAAGCAGGTATGGTTTTTTTGTTTTTGTTTTTGTTTTTTTTTTTTAAAGAAAGAGAAATGGACAGAGAGGGATTAAGAAGGGCATTTCCCAAGGTTTGATAACAAAAGTGCAGCAATGTCACACTCATATTACCAGCCCAGCACTTCAGACCTGTTTAGGTAGGTCCTCCAAAAATATTTAAAACAACATATTCCTTGGGGTGCCCGGGTGGCTCATTCGGTTAAGTGTCCAACTGTTGTTTTTGGCTCAGGTCATGATCTTCAGGTCGTGAGGTCAGGTCCACATTGGGGTCCAAACTCAGGGTAGAGTCCACTTGGGATTCTCTCCCTCTCCCTCTGCCCTTCCCTCTGCTTGTGTTCTCTCTAAATAAATAAATAAATAAAATCTTAAAAGAAGAAAACATATTCCTCATACATTACTAAATTCACTTCAAAATTTGTCTATCATATGTTTAAAGAATTGCAAGGAATATAATTTCCAGAACTTTCTAGATACAAACATTTAAAAATATATTTGGTACATCTAATGGAATGTATCTTTTAAATGTATCCAGTAAAATACCAAAGCAATTTGACTTTAAAAAATGAATAAACCAGAGAGCTCTTCTTTAACTATTGGAAATTTTGTATAACATTATAACATTTGTTATAATGTTATAACATTTATTTATGAATTTATATTTCCATTCCACTTCCCCCTAAAATTTAGTCCTAAAATTTAGTAATTTTATTTCATTTAGTGAAATGTTTTATTGATCACCCTATCAAACTTCATTGCACAAAAATAGTATATAAATACCAGTTTAATTTTTTTAAGTTTCTTGTGACCATAAGGATCTAAAAAATAAAATTCTTCTATGTTGTTACTCTTATAATTACTATTACTAATCAATCAATTAAAACAACATAAACATATTCTAAAATTTGAATAATTACATAATAAAAAGCTAAACTATATTGAAAATGCACCTTTCATTGAGAGGAGCTTTTTATTTCTAATTCATTCATATATTAAATGAACATAACTTATTAACAGAATAAGACAAGAGTTCTCCGTCTATTTCCATTTTTGTTTTTATAGACGTAAACCTTGAGAAACCTTGTTCATAAATAAGTAGGTGGAAATGGAAGGTTCTTGTTACAGCAATGTCAATCAATTCTTTGAGTTCCCTGTGATGTATATGCCAAAAATCACATTGTGATTTATCCACCATCAAAAACTATTTTAGCCATCTATCAGATGACCACTCATTAGGTT
Source organism: Lutra lutra (assembly GCF_902655055.1). Classification (NCBI taxonomy): domain Eukaryota; kingdom Metazoa; phylum Chordata; class Mammalia; order Carnivora; family Mustelidae; genus Lutra; species Lutra lutra. Next base: position 86,156,466 of record NC_062278.1, read on the forward strand.
CTATTTAAATTTTGTTGACAAAAGAATTGGTGACCACTTGGCTTGCAAAAATGTATTAGTCAGTCATTAGAGCCATTTACTGTCCTAAACCCATTCCTACACTCCCCGGCATTTCTTCTCAGGTGCTTTTTACCACCTGAGGGACTGCATCTCAGTAAGACTGGGAGAAAAGCCATTACTTTATTGAGTGAAGAGAAGATTGTAAAAGGGAAGATGGGGGAAAAGAGAGGAGGACAACTTTTTCAGCACTTTCCAGGCAGATCCACTTTGAGAAATGGTTTTTGTGGGAGTTGAGGATCTGGAAATTGATGTCCTTAAAGCCATCTGTCCACGGCCCTGTCATGGAAAGCCTTTGTAAACTCCTTTGGGATTTGCATACTGACATCAGAAAACCATTGTATTAGCTCATTCTTCTACCTCTTCTAAATACACCCTTCAAATTTGTGCCCCGTTATTACACCTTGTTCATCAATCACCAACAACGTGCTGGGTATTATTCCAGTTACTGGAGATACAGCAATCAATAAAGGAGACTGTCCTCTGTGCTAGTAGAGGAGATAGACAATAAATTATCAGAATTTAACTCCATGTTACATAGTAAACTAAGGACATGATCATGGTAGAGTCAGAAATAGAAAGCTCAGGCCATTGCGGATCCTGAAACACAGCTGTCCCATCTTCCTGTAGCCCTGTGACCCCTTCCTGTGACCCCTGCCCCACATTTCCCCAGCTCCAGGCAGAGTGCAAGCACAAAACTGGCTCTCCACACAGTTTGTTTATTTAATTGACTGAAGTTACAAGCCAAAGAATCGTATACATCTTTCCAAAGTGTCTGATGAACTGTCTTTTAAATGAGGACCCCTATAGAGTCATTTAAAAAAATCACAGCATTTTTAGATCCAGAAGGAAACTTAGTGACCATTTGATCCCATTTCTCCTCTACTTTTCTTTTTTTTTTTTTTTAAGGAAACTGTTTATTTTGCATCAACCTTAGATCCATCTGCTGTTTAAGACTCTGTGGAAGAGCAGCTTAGGATCATTCAGAGGTTGTTCCTCTGCACTGAGCAGCCTGAGCAATGGGAGCCACAGAGCCACCGTGAGCAGTGGCTGGTAACTGGCGGGCAGACATGGGGACCCTATGCACACCTTCACATAATCTGAGACATGGGGCTGACTAGCAGTAAATTCGGGACCTGGGGCAGCCCATTCAGCAGGAAATTCCTCTTTGGCCACGGCCTTTGCAGCAGCGGCCTGCTCTTCCTTTTCAGTCTCTCAGGCTCTCTGTTAGGAGGAGAGATCAGGGGGGGCCTAGTTGGCTCAGTGGGTTAAAGCCTCTGCCTTCGGCTCACGTCATGATCCCAGAGTCCTAGGATGGAGCCCCACAATGGGCTCTCTGCTGAGCAGGGAGCCTGCTTCTCTTCCTCTCCCTCTGCCTGTCTCTCTGCCTGCTTGTGATCTCTGCCTTTCAAATAAATAAATAAAATCTTAAAAAAAAAAAGAAGAAGAAGAAGAAGGAGAGCTCAGGGGTGGCTTCCCATGAGAGGGTTCAGAGGAGCCTGGGCCACACATGCGCAGAACTTCCTGGGCCAACATCCTCAGCCTCCGACCCACTACATCAGCTCCCCTGCTGCTGTGTGGGATGCCGCGTCCACACAGCACAGAGTAGAGTCTGGGTCACACAGAGTGATGGCCAGCGGGTTACCCTAAGACATCTCTGTGAGAGGATGGTGCTCAGCCCTGGGATCCATAATAACCACCAGGAGACACAGCCCCCCTGCAGGCCGCCTGGATCTGGTTAGCAAAGGTTTCAGGGGTAAGGCGGCCACAATCGGAGTGGCTCCAGTAGCAGCAGCCAAGATCAGCAGAGCACACGGGACACTGTTTCTGGACAATATGACACACATGAGCTGGGTTTTTTTTATTGTAACAATGGCACAAGATGCTGGCAGAAGCTTCTTGTAGGATCTCTCAGGTTTGAAATATGCCATCGCTTTCTCTTTTTTAGATGTACTGTTTCATTTGGAAGTCAGGGTTGGTGCAACCTAAGTGGGTTCCTGCTAGAAGGAATTAGAGGACATCCTCCTCCCTTTGCAGGAGGATGTCCAGGGCTCTGGATATTGTGAAAGTTTCCCTTTAAGTTCCATGGGAATCCAGAATGATAAGGATCCTCATATGGACCCTCAGCACAGAAAGACCTTTTCACATCTTCTTGAAGAAGAAGAATGAAGCCTGAAAAGGCAAAGTGACTTGTTAAGGTTATGAATCTAGTAAGTTATATATCTTGCATTTGTAGCCAGTGGAAACACTAGATCCTTCCAATCCAGGCAAATTTTGCATCCAATGTTCTTTAATGTAGCCTAGTTTGATAGCCTCCATTGAGAAATATTCCTGCCCCATACCCAAGTAACCAGCCAACACAACTTTAGCATCTACATGAAATGTGAAATAAGAAAATGTTTCTATTTCATTAATTCCCTTGGAATTCACAGGAAACATGTACCATAACAGAAACAACTGGTCAGTTGGGTCATTGAGAGTGGATGTGAGTATAACCCAAAATGCGATTCTTTGTTTTCAGCTTGGAGAGTATGAATGAGATTTTTAATGAATGGGATTCCTATATAGTTTCACTGTGAATTTAGTATCTACAATGAAGCCCAGAGGCCAAACTTCCCATTAAGGGTTAGCAGGATTACTGGTCAAGAAGATTCCCTCAGGCAGAGACATAACAGTTCAAGTGGAAATGCAGTTGCTTCTGCTCTGAGGTCTCTGGGGTAAGTCCTTGAAGTGACTGCTTCCACTACCAGAGGGAAGTCCCGGATGGCCAAATAAAGAGGTTCCAAGTAAAAGAAAGAGTTGTTTAATCACACTGGCACAAATGGAAACCAAACAAGTAAATAAGAGAATGTGAGAAGAGAATTTGTTGGTTGGTTTCTGAGTCTGCCCTCAATGGTTTCATTTTGCATATCTGTGGCATTTGGTTGAGGTGATGTGCGGTGAGAAGTTTCTGCTCATGGCTTTCCAATAAGAAATCCTGGAAACCACACTCAGGGGTAAGGACCAAAGGAACCCAAAAGAAGAAATCTTTTCACAGCTATCCTTCACAATCTGCTGATGACTCCAGATAATAACCTCCATACCTGAGCTTTTTTCTGCATTCCAAGCTGGATTTCTCACTCCTTCCTGGAAGTCTCTCTGTGAAGCTTCCAAAGACATCTCAAATCTATTCTCACTGTCTTTGCCTCCAAAACTGGTCCTTCTCCTATTTTTTCTTGCTCCGAAAACCACCCTACCATTTACCCAGGTACCCAAGTCTGAAACTTAGAATTTCCTCTTGATTCTTTTCCTGAACCACTTCAAACTCAGTCATCACCAAGTCCTGTCATTGCTGCCTTCTACATAAATTTCACACCTTTCTCTTCCTTAGAAGGCATAAGGCCAGTGCCTTAGTGGATCATCAGTTCTCACTGGAGCTCCTACCCAGGCTCCCAGCCCCACTTTGGTCCCTTGCATTCCACCCTCATGGTTTTTCAAAATAAAATCTCAATGACCTACCTTTCCACTCCTTAAAGTCCTTCAGTGGCTCTGGCAACAGAAACATCTATAAAATACAATGAAACAAAGAAGGAACCTATAAGTCTGGACACAAGAGTAGAAATTGGAGCCCTATTACTCATCTTGGGCAAGTCACTTGGCCTGTCAGAGCCTCCATTTCCTTACCCATAAGGTTTAGGTTATATTATTTAATTTTTTTAAAAAATTTTTAGTGAATGAAATAATGCTGGTTTTGACCCACAAAATTAATTTCAGAATTCACTGGGAATCTGTGACCTGTTGTTGATAAATATTGAACTACATTGTTTCTAAGTTTCCTGCTAACTCTGAAGATTTGGATAGGCCAACAGAAAAGAGAAGAGCTTCTAGAATATAGTAAGAAAGGCTAAGAAGAACCCCTTTTAATTAATACTATAAAAATACTCACTTATATATCATAAGGCCATCCCATACCTTAGTCAACAGCTCACTTTTTTATCACTTGCAAATATGGAAACCACAGACACTAGTTAAAAATTAATTATGGGTGTGCCTGGGTGGCTTGGGTTGGTTAAATGTCTGCCTTCAGCTCGGGTTATGATCTCAGGGTCCTGGAATTGAACCCCATGTCCATGTCAGGCTCCCTGCACAGTGGGGGAAATCTGCTTCTCCCTCTCCCTCTGCCCCTGCACCCCCAACTCGTCCTCTCCCTCTGTCTCTCAAATAAATAAATAAGATCTTTAAAAAAATTAACCACATAATATATGCAATGGAATGTTATGTAGTCATCAAAAATGAAATCTTATCATTTGCAGTGACATGGATAGAATAGAGGGTATTATGATAAGCAAAATAATCAGTCAGGGAAGGACAATTGTCATATGATCTCACTGATATGTGGACTTTGAGAAACAAGACAGAGGATCATAGGAGAAGGGAGGGAAAAATGAAACAAAATGAAACCAGAGAGGGAGACAAACCATAAGTGACTCAATCTCAGGAAACCAACTGAGGGTTGCTGGAGGGGAGGGGTATAGGAAGGATGTGGTGGCTGGGAGATGGACATTGGGGAGGGTATGTGCTATGGTGAGTCCTGTGAATTGTTTAAGACTGATGAATCACAGACCTGTACCCCTGAAACAAATAATACATTTTATGTTAATAATCAAACTAACAAACAAATACCTAATATATGTACAGAGATTTTTAATAATCACTTTGTTGCATAAAATCTTGCTGTGGAAAATCAAAATAATAATAATAATAATAATAATAATAATAAAACGTAACCACAGACCTCAGTTTAAAATTGTGTAATTGGCTTTATGATAGTATCCACAACTCCCTGTTTCTTTAGGCAGCCAGTCCCTTATAAAACAACACAAAAAAGTGTGGCTAACAGCTTTTTAAAAATCTGATAATATATCTTACAGATTATTCTATATCGGTATATTCAGATACACATCCTTTGATGGCTGCATAGTATTCCATTTCTAGACAGAGGTTTATTTAATTAGTTCATTACTGATGGCCATTTTATATCGAACCACAAACATCCTAGAAATGGAATTTCAAAGACAAAGAATATAAGCAGCTTTCATTTGCTAGATATTACCAAGTTATCTGCCACCGAAATTTTACTAATTTACCCCCCGACCAATGAACCAGGTAGGAGTGCCAGTTATCCCAGATCTTGATGAACATTTGCTTGAGAATCAGCCACATGGGTTCATATCTCAGCTTTGGCACAAGACATGCGATCTTGATGGGATGCCTGGGTGGCTCAGTGGCTTAAGCTCTGCCTTCAGCTTGGGCCATGATCTCAGGGTCCTGGGATCAATCCCCGCATCGGGCTCTCTGCTCAGCAGGGAGCCTGCTTCCTCCTGTCTCTCTGCCTGCCTTTCTGCCCACTTGTGATCTCTCACTGTCAAATAAATATATCTTTAAAAAATAAATTTATTTAAAAATAAATTAAAAAAAAAAAAAGACATGTGATCTTGAACAAGCTGCTCAATTCCTCTGAGCCTCCGTGCCCCAGTCTTTTGGGAATACCCACAGGATTGTTACAAGAATTAAGTGCAATAATGAATGCAGAGGTTATGTTATAATTTAGCAGATGTGTTTGGCAGCATCTCATTTTCTACCAGCCCTATCCCAGGAACAGGAATGTAATTTTTAACTTTAACATACTATTGTAAATTAACTTAGAGTTGTAATAGTGTAAGCCCCTTGAAGGCTGTGAAATTTAAACAATATGCCTCCTAGCCTCTGTGGAAAACTCTGTGCTCCATCAGTGTTGACATGATGTCACACATATTTGTGTGTGACACATAGTTTTCAAGTGAGTCTTGCTTATTGATGGTGTTAGGAAGGTAATGCTTTCTAAACTCTAATCAGCGCATAGTGGACTGAAGAAATCATTGCAGATGACCAATATCTATTACCAAAAATAGTTCATTTGTTCTGTCAAAAGTGGGTTTTGCAGCATCCTAACATACCAAAGGAAAATTCTCCAAGCAACGTTCTTTAAAGTCATTCACTAAAACTTAAATGCTTAACAGTGTTACTGATATATCATTTACCTATTTTGAATATAAAATCAATAATTTTTTGGTAAATTTACAGACTTATGCAAACATCACCACAATCCAGCTTTGGAATATTTCTATCAACCCAGTAAGATTCCCACATGCCCATCCACATGTCCTCTGCAAGTTCGCCATGTAAGTTAGCCGGACATGAGTAAAGGACTTGGATCCTCTCTGCTCCTACACAGGGTATGTGGAGAATTTTTCAAGCCCCTCAGTGATTGTTTCATTTCCAGGAACTCCTTGTGAAATTTCTGGCTTATTGGTCATAAGATTGTTTTTCTCCAACCCGGACAACAACCTTTGGTGAATGAAGTTCTAGCCTCCTCCATTCACTTGCCTCCAAGGTCCTTTAACTGATGACATAACTGGGAGATGTTTTCCACCTTTTGCTGGAATTCAGTTATAATCTCTCTAGCAGCAAAGCTGCTTTGTGGGTGTTTAAGGTTGGCCGCATTTTGCTAGAAACTTTGCACTAACTGAGCTGGGATGGGGGTCGGGGGTAGGGGATGGAGCAGTGCCAGGCTAGAATGCCATAGCCTCCCACTCTTCTTACCAAAATATAGCAGTTCTGGATGAAAAGAATACTTCTCAGTTTGTTGTTTGCTTTTGGTCTATTTCCAGAGCCCTGAAGTGGATGCTGTTGAGAATGCTGTCTAGTTTTACCATTAATTTCTAGGGGGACAATATGGTGACTTGCTCCTTCTGCCCTACTGGAGCCTGGAACTTGAGTTTGAACATGAGCAACCTTCCTCTGCTGGGCTTCTTAGTGTTCCCACAGCTCTGACCCATGGCCATTCGTGGACAGTACTGTAAGTGATGAATGCTTCAAAGGGAGAGCCAGCACCCAGCGTCACTGTGCCAGACCTGTCAGTCAGGAGGTGGCCAGACAGCACTCAGCATACATGATTGGTCTTGGTTCTACAGGGGAAACTGATGGACAAAAAGAGTCCAATAGGACAAAAGAAACAACAGTAAAAATATGTCTTAAATGTAACCTTTTGTGGCTTAAACGCTGAGAAATGAACCCCTTCCAGCTCAGGAAAATCCAGAGGTAAAGAACATTTAGGCAAAAAATGACCTCATATAGGACTGTGCACAGTTTGAACTCTGGAAGGCAGCTGCAGGTCTGAAAGAAATTATTGACTTGAGACTGACATATATTGTTGTAAGCAGTATGGCAAATTCAGTGTTCCTCTTATAGCCACAGAGAGGAATCCTTTACTAATATCTCAAGAAAGCAATACAGTGGGGTGCCTGGGTGGCTCAGTGGATTAAGCCTCTGCCTTTGGCTCATGTCATGATCCCAGGGACCTCAGCAGGGAGCCTGCTTCCCCCTCTGTCTCTGCCTGCCTCTCCGCCTACTTGTGGTCTCTGTCTGTCAAATAAGTCAATAAAATCTTTAAAAAGAAGAAGAAGAAGAAGAAGAAGAAGGCAGCAATACAGCATAATAGCTTGATGTACAGGGTCGGAATCAAACTCACTCGGATGGAACAGCCCCCCTCCCTTTTCCACCTGTCTCCTTTTACATGCCGTGTGACCCTGGGCAATTTTCCTACGCTCCCCTGCTTCACCTGGCACATCTGTAAACAATACTTGCCTCAGAGGGTTGGTACATGTGGAAGGTCTTTGAATCATTCCTGACCCATGGTATAAACTCAATAGATATTGGTTCTTATTAATATTTGTAACATTTTTCTAGGGTTCCCCAGTGTATCCCTCTTGAGAGGTTACTAGAGGCTATGAAATGTCCTTACCAGCTCTGGGATGGAGGAGAGGAGGGAGAGCAGAAGCTTAAGAATGGCACTACTTTCAGATGCACAATTGTGTCCCCAAAATGGCACCAGATCAACTCAGAATGACCCGCTGGCCACCACGCTTCTCAGACAGGTATTTAGGAGCTCCTCGGGACCACCCTTCCCTTACCCCTAATCCCCGAGTCATCAGACTCTACTGTGCATGGCCCACATGCCTACCAACCGAGCACCTTTGTGCTCAAGCTGGGCACCCAAGGGTCAGAAGACTCTTTACCTAGAGTCTCCTAGCTCTTCCCTTCAGCTCCCATAGCCAGGTCCCTGGAAGCTGGCTCTTCCCAGACCAACCTGCTGGCTCAGCCTGACTCCAGGCAATGGCCAACACTCCCTAAGGCGACACTTAGGAGCCCCATTTATCCTGCCAAGACAGCAGGTATCTGCCTGTCTCATCTGAAATAACTAGCCACCGGCTTGATAAAGATAAACTCGGTGAAAATATATACATGCCATATTCTTGGTATTGGTCAAAATTACAATCATTCCCAAATTTGACTTCAGTTCTTGTTTAGGGCTGTATGAAACATCACAGAGTGTCTTAAATAATTTTTGATCTCTTAGAAATATATGTCAATCCCATTTTGGGGAGCTCAGGATTAACAAGAATATAAACTCAGATCTGGACCATATGGAGTTTAAGTGATAAAATGAAGCTTGAGACAACCCAACCAAAACAAAATAAAACAAGGCACTAAGAAAGCAGGGTACGGGAGGAGTCAAGATGGCGGAGAAGTAGCAGGCTGAGACTACTTCAGGTAGCGGGAGATCAGCTAGATAGCTTATCTAAAGATTGCAAACACCTACAAATCCAACGGGAGATCGAAGAGAAGAACAGCAACTCTAGAAACAGGAAATCAACCACTTTCTGCAAGGTAGGACTGGCGGAGAAGTGAATCCAAAGCGATGGGAAGATAGACCGTGGGGGGAGGGGCCGGCTCCCGGCGAGCGGCAAAGCAACGGAGCACAAAATCGGGACTTTTAAAAGTCTGTTCCGCTGAGGGACATCGCTCCAGAGGCTTAACCGGGGTGAAGCCCACGCGGGGTCAGCGTGGCCTCAGGTCCCGCAGGATCGCAGAAGGATCGGGGGTGTCTGAGTGTCGCAGAGCTCACAGGTATTAGAACGGGGAAGCCGGCTACAGAGACAGAGCCGAGGAGTGACTCAGCTCGGGGTTACCTTGAACGGGTCGCAGGCTCGGGCAGCTCGGAGCGCGGCCGGAGGCCAGGGTGGCGGGAGTCACTGGGCACTGTTCTCTGGGGGCGCACTGAGGAGTGGGGCCCGGGGCTCTCGGCTCCTCTGGGCCGGAGACCGGGAGGCCGCCATCTTCATTCCCGTCCTCCGGAACTCTACGGAAAGCGCTCAGGGAACAAAAGCTCCCGAAAGCAAACCCGAGCGGATTACTCAGCCCGGCCCCGGGTAAGGGCGGTGCAACTCCGCCTGGGGCAAAGACGCTTGAGAATCACTACAGCAGGCCCCTCCCCCAGAAGATCAGCAAGAAACCCAGCCAGGACCAAGTTCACCTACCAAGGAGTGTAGTTTCAATACCAAGGAGAGGTGCCTCCTTAGCGCAGTAGGCAGCGCGTCAGTCTCATAATCAATACCAAGGAGAGCGGTGGAATTCCAGAGGAGGAGAAAGCAAAGCACGGAACTCATGGCTTTCTCCCCATTATTCTTTAGCCTTGCAGTTAAATTAATTTTTTTTCTTTTCTTTTTCAATTTTTTTTTCTTCTTCTGCTTAATTTTTTTAACTTTTACCCTTTTCTTTTTTAACATTTTTAACTAGTTTATCTAATATATATATATATTTTTTCCTTTTTATACTTTTTCTTTATTGGTTTTCTTTTTTTAATTTTTTTTTCTTTCTATCTGAACCTCTTTTTATCCCCTTTCTCCCCCCCCCCCCCCACGATTTGGGATCTCTTCTGATTTGGCTAAAGCATATTTTCCTGGGGTTGTTGCCACCCTTTTAGTATTTTACTTGCTCCTTCATATACTCTTATCTGGACAAAATGACGAGGCAGAAAAATTCACCACAAAAAAAAAGAACAAGAGGCAATACCAAAGGCTAGGGACCTAATCAATACAGACATTGGTAATAAGTCAGATCCAGAGTTCAGAATGACGATTCTCAAGGTTCTAGCTGGGCTCGAAAAAGGCATGGAAGATATTAGAGAAACCCTCTCGGGAGACATAAAAGCCCTTTCTGGAGAAATAAAAGAACTAAAATCTAACCAAGTTGAAATCAAAAAAGCTATTAATGAGGTGCAAACAAAAATGGAGGCTCTGACGGCTAGGATAAATGAGGCAGAAGAAAGAATTAGCAATATAGAGGACCAAATGACAGAGAATAAAGAAGCTGAGCAAAAGAGGGACAAACAGCTACTGGATCACAAGGGGAGAATTCGAGAGATAAGTGACACCATAAGACGAAACAACATTAGAATAATTGGGATTCCAGAAGAAGAGGAAACAGAGAGGGGAGCAGAAGGTATATTGGAGAGAATTATTGGAGAGAATTTCCCCAATATGGCAAAGGGAACAAGCATCAAAATCCAGGAGGTTCAGAGAACCCCCCTCAAGATCAATAAGAATAGGTCCACACCCCGTCACCTAATAGTAAAATTGACAAGTCTTAGTGACAAAGAGAAGATCCTGAAAGCACCCAGGGAAAAGAAGTCTGTAACGTACAATGGTAAAAATATTCGATTGGCAGCAGACTTATCCACAGAGACCTGGCAGGCCAGAAAGAGCTGGCATGATATATTCAGAGTACTAAATGAGAAAAACATGCAGCCAAGAATACTATATCCAGCTAGGCTATCATTGAAAATAGAAGGAGAGATTAAAAGCTTCCAGGACAAACAAAAACTGAAAGAATTTGCAAATACCAAACCAGCTCTACAGGAAATATTGAAAGGCATCCTCTAAGCAAAGAGAGACCCTAAAAGTAGTAGATCAGAAAGAAACAGAGACAATATACAATAACAGTCACCTTACAGGCAATACAATGGCACTAAATTCATATCTCTCAATACTTACCCTGAATGTTAATGGGCTAAATACCCCAATCAAAAGACACAGGGTATCAGAATGGATAAAAAAACAAAACCCATCTATATGTTGCCTACAAGAAACTCATCTTAAACCTGAAGACACCTCCAGATCTAAAGTGAGGGGGTGGAAAAGAATTTACCATGCTAATGGACATCAGAAGTAAGCAGGAGTGGCAATCCTTATATCAGATCAATTAGATTTTAAGCCAAAGACTACAATAAGAGATGAGGAAGGACACTATATCATACTAAAAGGAACTATCCAACAAGAAGATCTAACAATTTTAAATATCTATGCCCCTAACCTGGGAGCAGCCAACTATATAAACCAATTAATAACAAAATCAAAGAAACATATCGACAATAATACAATAATAGTAGGGGACTTTAACACTCCCCTCACTGAAATGGACAGATCATCCAAGCAAAAGATCAACAAGGAAATCAAGGCCTTAAATGACACACTGGACCAGATGGACATCACAGATATATTCAGAACTTTTCATCCCAAAGCAACAGAATACACATTCTTCTCTAGTGCACATGGAACATTCTCCAGAATAGATCACATTCTCGGTCCTAAATCAGGTCTCAACCGTTATCAAAAGATTGGAATCATTCCCTGCATATTTTCAGACCAAAATGCTCTGAAGCTAGAACTCAAACACAAGAGGAAATTTGGAAAGAACCCAAATACATGGAGACTAAACAGCATCCTTCTAAAGAATGAATGGGTCAACCAGGAAATTAAAGAAGAATTAAAAAAATTCATGGAAACAAATGATAATGAAAACACAACGGTTCAAAATCTGTGGGACACAACAAAGGCAGTCCTGAGAGGAAAATATATAGCGGTACAAGCCTTTCTCAAGAAACAAGAAAGGTCTCAGGTACACAACCTAACCCTACACCTAAAGGAGCTGGAGAAAGAACAAGAAAGAAACCCTAAACCCAGCAGGAGAAGAGAAATCCTAAAGATCAGAGCAGAAATCAATGAAATAGAAACCAAAAAAACAATAGAACAAATCAACGAAACTAGGAGCTGGTTCTTTGAAAGAATTAATAAGATTGATAAACCCCTGGCCAGACTTATCAAAAAGAAAAGAGAAAGGACCCAAATAAATAAAATCATGAATGAAAGAGGAGAGATCACAATGAACACCAAAGAAATACAGACAATTATAAGAACATACTATGAGCAACTCTACACCAACAAATTTCACAATCTGGAAGAAATGGATGCATTCCTAGAGACATATAAACTACCACAACTGAACCAGGAAGAAATAGAAAGCCTCAACAGACCCATAACCAGTAAGGAGATTGAAACAGTCATCAAAAATCTCCAAACAAACAAAAGCCCAGGGCCAGATGGCTTCCCGGGGGGATTCTACCAAACATTTAAAGAAGAACTAATTCCTATTCTCCTGAAACTGTTCCAAAAAATAGAAATGGAAGGAAAACTTCCAAACTCATTTTATGAGGCCAGCATCACCTTGATCCCAAAACCAGACAAGGATCCCATCAACAAAGAGAATTACAGACCAATATCCTTGATGAACACAGATGCAAAAATTCTCGCCAAAATACTAGCCAATAGGATTCAACAGTACATTAAAAGGATTATTCACCATGACCAACTGGGATTTATTACAGGGCTGCAAGGCTGGTTCAACATCCGCAAATCAATCAATGTGATACAACACATTAATAAAAGAAAGAACAAGAATCATATGATACTCTCCATAGATGCTGAAAAAGCATTTGACAAAGTACAGCATCCCTTCCTGATCAAAACTCTTCAAAGTGTAGGGATAGAGGGCACATACCTCAATATTATCAAAGCCATCTATGAAAAACCCACCGCAAATATCATTCTCAATGGAGAAAAACTGAAAGCTTTTCCGCTAAGGTCAGGAACACGGCAGGGATGTCCGTTATCACCACTGCTATTCAACATAGTACTAGAAGTCCTAGCCTCAGCAATCAGACAACAAAAGGAAATTAAAGGCATCCAAATCGGCAAAGAAGAAGTCAAACTATCACTCTTTGCAGATGATATGATACTATATGTGGAAAGCCCAAAAGACTCCACTCCAAAACTGCTAGAACTTGAACAGGAATTCAGTAAAGTGTCAGGATATAAAATCAATGCACAGAAATCAGTTGCATTTCTCTACACCAACAACAAGACAGAAGAAAGAGAAATTAAGGAGTCCATCCCATTTACAATTGCACCCAAAACTATAAGATACCTAGGAATAAACCTAACCAAAGAGACTAAGAATCTATACACAGAAAACTATAAAGTACTCATGAAAGAAATTGAGGAAGACACAAAGAAATGGAAAAATGTTCCATGCTCCTGGATTGGAAGAATAAATATTATGAAAATGTCTATGCTACCTAAAGCAATCTACACATTTAATGCAATTCCTATCAAAGTACCATCCATTTTTTTCAAAGAAATGGAACAAATAATCCTAAAATTTATATGGAACCAGAAAAGACCTCGAATAGCCAAAGGAATATTGAAAAAGAAAGCCAAAGTTGGTGGCATCACAATTCCGGACATCAAGCTCTATTACAAAGCTGTCATCATCAAGACAGCATGGTACTGGCACAAAAACAGACACATAGATCAATGGAACAGAATAGAGAGCCCAGAAATGGACCCTCAACTCTATGGTCAACTCATCTTCGACAAAGCAGGAAAGAATGTCCAATGGAAAAAAGCCTCTTCAATAAATGGTGTTGGGAAAATTGGACAGCCACATGCAGAAAAATGAAATTGGATCATTTCCTTACACCACACACGAAAATAGACTCAAAGTGGATGAAGGATCTCAATGTGAGAAAGGAATCCATCAAAATCCTTGAGGAGAACACAGGCAACAACCTCTTCGACCTCAGCCGCAGCAACATCTTCCTAGGAACATCACCAAAGGCAAGGGAAGCAAGGGCAAAAATGAACTTTTGGGATTTTATCAAGATCAAAAGCTTTTGCACAGCAAAGGAAACAGGTAACAAAACCAAAAGACAACTGACAGAATGGGAGAAGATATTTGCAAATGACATATCAGATAAAGGGCTAGTGTCCAAAATCTATAAAGAACTTAGCAAACTCAACACCCAAAGAACAAATAATCCAATCAAGAAATGGGCAGAGGACATGAACAGACATTTCTGCAAAGAAGACATCCAGATGGCCAACAGACACATGAAAAAGTGCTCCACATCACTCGGCATCAGGGAAATACAAATCAAAACCACAATGAGATATCACCTCACACCAGTCAGAATGGCTAAAATGAACAAGTCAGGATGACAGATGCTGGCGAGGATGCGGAGAAAGGGGAACCCTCTTACACTGTTGGTGGGAATGCAAGCTGGTGCAGCCACTCTGGAAAACAGCATGGAGGTTCCTCAAAATGTTGAAAATAGAACTACCCTATGACCCAGCAATTGCACTGCTGGGTATTTACCCTAAAGATACAAACGTAGTGATCCGAAGGGGCACGTGCACCCGAATGTTTATAGCAGCAATGTCTACAATAGCCAAACTATGGAAAGAACCTAGATGTCCATCAACAGATGAATGGATAAAGAAAATGTGGTATATATACACAATGGAATACTATGCGGCCATCAAAAGAAATGAAATCTTGCCATTTGCGACGAAGTGGATGGAACTAGAGGGTATCATGCTTAGCGAAATAAGTCAATCGGAGAAAGACAACTATCATATGATCTCCCAGATATGAGGGAGAGGAGATGCAACATGGGGGGTTAAGGGGGTAGGAGAAGAGTAAATGAAACAAGATGGAATTGGGAGGGAGACAAACCATAAGTGACTCTTAATCTCACAAAACAAACTGAGGGTTGATGGGGGGAGGGGGGTTGGGAGGGGGGTGGGATTATGGACACTGGGGAGGGTATGTGCTATGGTGAGTGCTGTGAAGTGTGTAAACCTGGTGATTCACAGACCTGTACCCCTGGGGATAAAAATATATGTTTATAAAAAATAAAATTAATAATAATAAAAAAAAAAAGAAAGAAAGCAGGGTATGTAGTGGCTTATGGTACAACCAGTGAGCACAGACCACCTGAACTCAAAGACTTGCTCTTACTATGGTCCATATACACTATGGAGTATTACACCTCCATCAGAAAGGATGAATACGCAAATTTTATATCAACATGGACGGGACTGGAAGAGATTATGCTGAGTGAAATAAGTCAAGCAGAGAGAGTCAATTAGGTTTCACTTACTTATGGAGCATAAGGAATAACACAGAGGACATTGGGGGATGGAGAGGAGAAGGGAGTTGGGGGAAATCGGAGGGGTAGATGAACCATGAGAGACTGTGGACTCTGAGAAACAAACTGAGGGTTTTGGAGGGGTGGTGAGGGGATGGATGAGGCTGGTGGTGGGTATTAAGGAGGGCATGTATTGCATGGAGCACTGGGTGTGGTGTATAAACAATGAATCTTGGAACACTGAAAAGTTTAAAAAAAAAAAAAAAAAGACTTGCTCTTCTCCAGGTAGCTGGGTGAGCTGGGACAAGTTAATTAATCTTGCTGTGCCTGTTCCTTCATCTGGAGAATAGAGATAATCATAGTATCTGCCTCGTGGGATTGTTTTAAGAAATAAAGGTTATAATGTGTGTAGCACACTTAGAATAAATTGTGCTACACTGATGCTTATAAAATTTAGCTATTCTGGGGAGCCTGGGTGGCTCAGTGGGTTAAAGCCTCTGCCTTGGCTCTGGTCATGATCCCAGGGTCCTAGGATGAAGCCCTGCATCGGGCTCTCTGCTCAGCAGGGAGCCTGCTTCCCTCTCTCTCTGCCTGCCTCTCTGCCTGCTTGTGATCTCTGTCTGTCAAATAATTAAATAAAATCTAAAAAATAAATAAATAAATAAAATTTAGCTATTCTTCTATTTGTTCCTGTTCATATTATATTAAAATTGCTAGTCCGATAAATCAGCATTTCCTAATTGCTGGTCCATGGAACTCAGGCCCCCAAAACTTACCATTAAATAGACTTAATGGCTAAGACAAAAATTCAGATTACACTTAATCAGTAAGGTAAATTATATGTGAAGTCAACCTGTTGGAAGTACAGGCAGAATGATTATCAAATGTTTTACTCTCTTCATTATTAATTTTCATAAGAATGAAGATGATGCTTGCACACTGTTAACAGTCTGTGAAGGGGAATTTTCTATTTGACCAATCCGCAGTAAACCAGTGTTGGGAGATGTTGCTAGGAGAATAAGCACTTAGAAAGAGGCTGCTCCACTCCTTAATTCCCATGTGAATTATAGGTGCAGTAGATTAACGGCTATCACAGGACATACTCAGCATCAGTAACAACATGAAAATAATCAGAAAATAGTTATTTAAAACAGTGTGCTAAATATATTTGTAATACCTATAAGAAAGGTGTAATAGTCACAATATGTTAAAACATCTTACTTATCAATAAGGCACAGGCTAACAACGCAATTTATAAATGACAAAAGAGAGTAAAGGGACAACGTATTTTTTTTTAAAGACTTTATTTACTTAACAGAAAGATCACAAGTAGGCAGAGAGGCAGGCAGAGAGAGAGAGAGGAGCAGGCTCCCTACTGAACAGGGAGCCCGATGCAGGGCTCGATCCCAGGACCCTGAGATCATGACCTGAGCCAAAGGCAGAGGCTTTAACCCACTGAGCCACCCAGGTGCCCAAAGGGACAACTTATAAAAGAAATACAAATGACTACACAATATGAAAAGGTGTTTAACCTCACTAACAACAAACAAAATGTCAAGCAGATATATTTACTCTTAACCCACTGGCAAAGACAAAAATAAATAATTGATGTTACTCGGAACTAGTAACTGTCAGGTGGCAATGTGAACCGGTGCCACTCAGAGTGAAAATGCTGCCAGAGCTTTCTCCCTCTCAGGTTCAAAGCCAGCCGGGAAAGGTGTCTGCCTCGGAGCTCCACCAAGTCCCACAGTCTCTAGTCTCGTGTGCTTCCCTAAAGCAAGCACCACGGGGGCTTGTCTGAGCCAGTGTGGGAGCCCCCCCCCCAAGGAGACAAAAATTTAAAGCCACAGAAATGAACAGGGAGAAAATTTAGAAAAGAACCCAGAGACCTTGGCAGGGGGAAACTACCGTGTGATGCAGATATTGTATGTATCTTTCCATGGTTGTTCCATGCTTTCACATTCTGCACATATGTTCTGTTTTGTTAATATATAAGAGATGGGGGCGTCTGGGTGGCTCAGTGGGTTGGAGCCTCTGCCTTCGGCTCACGTCATAATCTCAGGGTCCTGGGATTGAGCCCTGCATGGGCTCTCTGCTCAGCAGGGAGCCTGCTTCCTCCTCTCTCTCTGCCTGTTTCTCTGCCTACTTGTGATCTCTGTCTGTCAAATAAATAAAATCTTAAAAAAAAAAAAAAGTTAAAAAAAAAAAAAAGAGCGATGACCTCCTGTGTATCGTTCTACAACATATTTGCTTGTTTCCCTCACTGATGTCCCAGAGAAATTTTCATGCCTGGTAGCCCCAAGTTTAGGGCTTCCCTGGGCTATGTCTCTGAATTGACTCTTGACTGGGGCCAAGATGTGGTGGTGGTCTGTTCTTTCTGCCCCAACCCACTTCACCCCGACCTTCCTGATAACGGTACCACCGTGCCCTGAAACTTGGCAGGACCTTTCTCTTCTTAGGTTTGATTTTTTGTTATCCTTTACAGAATTTATTATCACAATTTTGTCTCTTTGGGGGTACATCCGTGTTGTCATTTCAATGAGTTTTCAGGAGAATAAGTGTTTCAGTCATATGGTCAGTCTGTTACAGTAAAGCAAAAGTCTCCATAATGTAATTTAAGGGATAAAAGCAAGTAGCAGAAATATCTACATATGCATATATCTGTATCTATGTATAGGATACATAGATGCTCACATATATACAATTTTTAAATTAATAAATGTATGCTGTGTATGTTTAGAAGTTAAGCAAGAACTTTGTATAGTACAAATCTCTATAGTTTAAAAAGTTTTTTGAGGGGCATCAAATATTTTTACAAAGAAATATTTTTAAAAATCAGTAAACTGATTTTTAATTTTTTTTAAAGATTTTATTTATTTATTTGACAGAGAGAAATCACAAGTAAGCAGAGAGGCAGGCAGAGAGAGAGGAGGAAGCAGGCTCCCTGCTGAGCAGAAAGCCCGATGTGGGGCTCGAACCCAGGACCTGGGATCATGACCTGAGCCAAAGGCAGCGGCTTAACCCACTGAGCCACCCAGGCGCCACTGATTTTTAATTTTTTAAGAGAGAACATGGTCATTAGAGAAATCATCGACAATTCAAGAAGAAAAATGAGTTAAAAGAAAATCTCCCATAAAGCGTAGAATTACTATATTGTACATCTGAAACTAAGGTAACACTATGTTAACTAACTGGAATTAAAATAAAAACTTAAAGAAAACCTTTCTGAAATATCCTTCCACTTTGGTTGTGACTATTTGTCAGATAAATATTTTGGCTTGTAACCCCTTTATCTTTTCTCCCTGTAAGTATGTAAGTGCTTTTTTCTCTTCAATGCAATAATTTTTAACATAATGATGTTTTCTCTTAACAATATGTCCTGAACATCTTTCCAAATCAATAAAGAAGTATCATCTAATCTAAAAGAATAGATTTAATATTCTCTTTCCACACAATAAAATTAGGAATCAATATGGAAAGATAAGGGAAAATACACTTGGAATTTTAATGATACCATTCTAATAGTGTATGGGATGAAGAGGAAATTACAACATAAATTTCAAAATGTTGGAAGCTAAGATAGCCAATGCTCTCCAAATCAAGAATTGTAAGATGCAATGTATGTTATATTACATGATGTTAATAGTCTTAAATGCATTTATGGGCAAATAAGAAATCTTTAGTAACAAAGTAAGATTGAAAATAATTTGATTTTTAAAATCTGTGTGGTAGTTACATGGATATTTATTACATATATATGCTTTTGGTTTTTTGCTTTTCTGGATATTTGAGATATCTCATATATTAAAAATTTCAAGAAAAATAAATGAGTTAACTCAGGAAACATTTGACTCAAAATAAACGCAAAGAACACAGGAAAAAAGAAAGAAATACAAAAATAGAAACTAATTATGATCAGTGAAACTAAAGCCAGTTCTTTGAAATGACAATAAATAAGCCCCCAGTTATACTGAAGAAAAAAGAGAGAAGACACAAATTAGGTGCAAATCAACATTAGAAATGAAGGGAAGACATAACTACAGATGCAGTCCAAGGTTTAAAGTATTAGAGAGAAACATTATAAGTTTGAAAAATATAAATTATAAAAATAAATTTAAAGAGAAATGGGAGACTTGAATAAACCAACAACTGCCTAAAAACTTGAGAAAGTTGCAGGGTAACAAACAGCACAGTATGGTTTCATAGGCAGGCTTTAACAACATTCTTTTTTTTTTTTTTTAGATTTTTTTTTTTAATTTATTTGACAGAGAGATCACAAGTAGGCAGAGAGGCAGGCAGAGAGAGACAGGAGGAGGAGGCAGGCTCCCCGCTGAGCAGAGAGCCCAATACGGGACTCGATCCCAGGACCCTGAGATCATGACCTGAGCCGAAGGCAGAGGCTTTAACCACTGAGCCACCCAGGCGCCCCAGGCTTTAACAACATTCAACAGACTATTCTATCCAATACATCCATCACAAAAAAATAAAAAATAAGAATATTTTTCAAAGAAAAGAAGAGAGTTATCAACTTATTTTCTGGAACCAAACTGCTTTAGCCTGGGTTTCCCTGAAAACAGAGCCCGAGACTCAGGCTTGCATGTGGGTCGTTTATTTGGAATGTGACCCAGGGAAGTCGAAATGAAGGACAGAAGACTGAAACAAAGAAGGAAAGCTAATGTAAGGATACATCACTGAGTTGGCTTCTGCTAAGGGAGACTGAGAAGCCCTATTAATTTTATCTCAAGACTGTCAGCCTGGGAAAAGCACAGGCTCTCCTGAGCACTTTGGTCAAGGTCCAACCTTGGTCAAGACTGCTCCTCCGGGGCACCTGGGGGGCTCAATCGGTTAAACATCTGCCTTTAGGGGTGCCTGGGTGGCTCAGCGGGTTAAAGCCTCTGCCTTCAGCTCAGGTCATGATCCCAGGGTTCTGGGATCGAGTCCTGCATCGGGTGCTCTGCTCAGCAGGGAGCCTGCTTCTTCCTCTTTCCCTGCCTACTTGTGATCTCTGTCTGTCAAATAAATAAATAAAATCTTTAAAAAAAAAATCTGCCTTTAGCTCTGGTCATGATCCTACAGTCCTGGGATCGAGCCCTGCATCAGGCTCCTTGCTCAGCAGAGGGTCTGCTTCTTTCTCCCTTTCTCCCTCCCTCTGCCTCTCCTCTTGCTCATGCTCACGCTCTCTCTTCCCCTCAAATAAATAAATAAAATCTTAAAAATAAAAAGAGTCCTCCCCCAGAGGTGTCAACTCCTCACTTCCCAGCCCTTCCAGGTGCACCTGTGTGAATGCAACGTGGGTTTTGTGGGTGTCACACACCTGTGCATTGGGAAAGCCTGAGGATATGAAAAGGAACGTGATATGAACCGAGACAAGGTACGGGAGGTTGTCCTGGGACAAAGCCAGCATGGAACTGGTAATCCAGGAGTTAGAAGTAGGGCTGAAAAGATGTTTAATGCTCAAGAGACGTCAGATACAAAAGCCAAAAACAGGCTTTTGCCACCAAAACCAGATCAAAACTATAAAAGAAAAGAAATCTATGGGCCAATCCACACAGATACAGAAGTCCTAAATAAAACCTAAGCAAGTCCCAAAAGGGCTTATCTCAGGAATACAAGAATTTGCCATTAGAAAATACTCCATCTGTGTGACTTAACACACTAACAGATTAAAGAATAAAAACAAAATATGGGGCACCTGGGTGGCCCAGTCCATTAGGTGTCTGCCTTCAGTTCGGGTCATGATCTCAGGGTCCTGGGATTGAGCACTGCATCAGGCTCCCTGCTCAGCAGAAAGCCTGCTTCTTCCTCTCCCTCTGCCTGCTGCCCTACCTACTTGTGCTCTCTCTATATTTCTCTCTCGAATAAATAAATAAAATTTTAAAAAAGAAAACAAAAAATATATGATCATCTTCACAGATATAGAGAAAACATTTGAATATCATTCACGCATTTTAAAAACCACTTAACAAACTAGGAATGCAAAGAAACATCCTTTTATTAATAAGGCTATCTATCAAAAACTAACAGCAACACCACAGAAAGATGAAGGCCTAACAGTTTCCCATTAAACTTACCTGTGGAGCATAAGGAATAACATGGAGGACATTGGAAGATGGAGAGGAGAAGTGAGTTGGGGGAAATCAGAGGGGGAGACAAATCATGAGAGACTGTGAACTCTGGGAGACAAACTGAGGGTTTTATTTATTTTTTTTTTTTAGAGGAACATTTTTTTTTTTTAAAGATTTTATTTATTTATTTGACAGAGAGAGATCACAAGTAGACGGAGAGGCAGGCAGAGAGAGAGAGAGAGAGGGAAGCAGGCTTCTTGCTGAGCAGAAAGCCCGATGTGGGGCTCGAACCCAGGACCTGGGATCATGACCTGAGCCGAAGGCAGCGGCTTAACCCACTGAGCCACCCAGGCGCCCCAAACTGAGGGTTTTAGAGGAGGGTGGGGTGGGGGGTGAGGTGAGCCTGGTGGTGGGTATTAAGGAGGACATGTATTGCATGGAGCATTGGATGTGGTGCATAAGCAATGAATTTTGGAACATTGAAAAAAAATAAAATAAAATTTAAAAAAATAAAATAAAACAAAATAGTAAAACATTTTTTTTAACTTTCCCATTAAAATCAGGATCACGGGGTGCTTGGGTGGCTCAGTCATTAAGTGTCTGCCTTTGGTTCTTAGGTCATAATCATGGGGTCCTGGGATTGAGTCCCACATTGGGCTCCTTGCTCAGTGGGGAGCTTACTTCACCTTCTGCCTGCTGTTCCCTCTGCCTGTGAGCTTCCTCTCTATCCCTCTCTCTCTCTGGAAAATAAATAAATAAAACATTTAAAAATGAAAATAATAATAAATAATAAAATTTCTCTGCTTCAAAGAACACCATTAAGAAAATGATGATACGACCCACAGAATGGGAGGAAAATTCTTGCATATGATATGTCTGATAAGAGACTTTTACTTAAAAAATATAAAGAACTATTACAACTCAGTAATAAAGAAGCAACCTGGCTCAAAAATAGGTAAAGTGTCTGACTTTCTCTATTTCTCTAAAGAAGATCAACAGGTGGCCAAAAGTACATAAAAAGATGCACAACATCATTAGTCATTAAGGAACTGAAAATCAAAACCACGTTGAAACACTGCTTCAAACCCACCATGGTTTGAAGTTTGGCTTATAGCATGACCATAAGCCAAAAGTTAGATAATAACAATTGTTGGTGAGAATGTAGAGAAATTGCAATGCTCCTACACTGATGGTGGGAATGTAAAATGGTACAGCCATTTTGGAAAACAGTCTGGCAGTTCTTTAAACAGTTACCATATGACCCAGTAATTCTACTCCAGATTTATACCCAAGAGAAATAGAAACTTAAGTCTACACAAGACCAGATTATTGATAATAGCCAAAAGGTAGAAACAACCCAAATACCCATCAACTGATGAATGGATAAATAAAATGTGACATATCTATATCATGAAATATTTTTGGCAACAAAAAGAAAGGAATTGATTTGGCAATGACTTCTTGGATATGACAACCAAAGCACAGGTATCAGAAAAGAAAATAGATAAATTGGACTTCAACAAA
This sequence comes from Lutra lutra, assembly GCF_902655055.1. Classification (NCBI taxonomy): domain Eukaryota; kingdom Metazoa; phylum Chordata; class Mammalia; order Carnivora; family Mustelidae; genus Lutra; species Lutra lutra. The sequence continues at coordinate 86,179,299 of NC_062278.1, forward strand.
ATTAAGAACTTTTGTGCATCCAAGAGCACTATCAAGACAGCAAAAGAGACAACCTACTGTATGGGATAAAATATTCTCAAATCATATATCCAGTAAGAGTAATATCCAAAATATGTCGAGAACTCTTAACACTCAACAACAACAAAAAGACCCAATTCAAAAATCAGCAAATTTCTTGAATAGACATTTCCCCAAAGATCTACAAGTGGCCAGTAAGCCTATGAAAAGCTGCTCAATATAGTTAGTCATTAGAGAAATGCAGGGCAGATCCCCAGTGAGATACCACTCCACACCTATTGGGATGGCAGGAATAATGAAAATGGGTGTTGATAAGGACACAGAGAAATTGGAACCCTTGTGTGTTGCCAGCAGAAATACGAGATGATGCAGCAAATGTGGAAAACAGTTTGATAGTTTCGCAAGAGGTTAAACACGGAACTACCATATGACCCAGCAATTTCACTCCTAGGGAAATTTTTATATATATAAAACAAAATATTATTCAGTCATTAAAAAGGAGTGAAATTTTGATATGTGCTATAACTTAGATGGATCTTGAAGACATTTTGCGTAGTGAAATAAACTAGATAATGGACAGGTATGATTCCACCTATATGAGATACCTACAACAGACAAATTCATGGACAGAAAGTAAAATATGGGCTACCAGGGGCTGGAGGGAGAAGAGAAGGAGTACTATTTAATGGATATAATGTTTTTATTGGCGTTGAAAAAATTGGGGATATAGATGGTGGTGATGATAATACAACATTGGGAATGTACTTAGTGCCACTGACACGTAAACCTACAAATGGCTAAAGCGAGAAATCGTATCTTACTACAATTAAAAGAGAAATGAAATATTTATACATGCTACAAAATGGATGAACCTTGAAAATATTATGCCAAGTGAAAAAAGCCACAAAACGTCATATACAGTATGATTCCATTTACATGAAATTCGAGAATAGGCAAATTCATAGAGCCAGAAAGGAGGTTAGTCCTTGTGTGAGGCTCAGAAGGAGAGAGAGGTTAGGGATGTGCAGTATTTTTATGGGGTGATGAGATGTTCCAACAATGATTGTGATGACCTATACATGACTCTGTAAATATGCTAAAGCCATTGAATTTTATAATTTAACTGACTAAACTGTATGGCATATGAATTATGTCTTAATAAAGCTGTTACAAAACACCAAAAAATATTCAAAATCATTTAAATTATTTAAAAATAATAAAATAAAACCAAAATATGTAAAAGAAGAAGAAAGAGAAGAAGGCAAAGTATACAAGAAAAGGAAGAGAGAATGAATAGAAAGAAAAGGCGTTCTTTTAATCAGTAGGTAAACATAAAATTATTTGTTTATGATGCAACTATGATCGAAGAGTTGACTCTCAGACAAACTTTTTAAATGTTGCTGAATCCAAAATCAACACACCAAAATCAACAACAGCCGATAGTAGGCTGAATAGTGACCCCCAGTGATATCGGGTTCTAATCCATGAAACCTAAAAGTGTTGCCTTGTTTGCAAAAGGGATCTTTGCAGATGTAGTAAGTTAAGGACCAAGGAGAGGAGATCACCCTGAATGATTTGGGTGGATCTTAAATGCAGTCACATTTCATAAAAGGGCAATTTCACACATATACACACGGAGAGAGAGAGAGAAAGAAGAGAAGGCAATGTCAAGATAGAGCAGAGAGGGATTTGAAGGTTGACCTTGGAACATAACCCAAATTAGAGTGGCAGAGAGCACTCAGAGATGTCAAGTACACTCCTAATAGATCAAGAAGGACAAGCAGGCTGTTGACAATGCAGCCCTTCGTGTCCCCATCAGAACAGACGTTGGTGAGGGGAGGCCACAGGGCAGTGATGTCACTCAGATCTAGACTCTCCCTAGAAGCAGGATTGGGGGGCAGGGAGGGGGAGTCAGAGAAAAGTGGACCAGAGTCTCTTCCCTTGACCTCTCAGAGACCTGTTTCCTCCTTTGTACAACCAAGGGACTGAGCTTGGTACACTCTCCCCAGTCCCTTCCTCTCTGCCATATGCACTGAGTGGTGGGCTAAGTGCGTTTTTGTTCCCTTGCCATGAATCATTGTTGTTTTCTGACCCGCAGGAGCAAGCAACACTCTGTCCACTGAATGAAAAGCTGTCGCCACAGGCCTCAACCAGTCAGCACTCTGAACCAGTGTCTTGGGGAGGAATAAGTCCCAGAAACTCATCTTCATAACTAGCAAGTGAAATTTGGCAGAGAAGAAAGACAAAAGATAAGACAAAAGGGAATAATTTCTTTTTGTTTTGTTTTGTTTTTCCACTCTGCACCCTTTCCCTTATTAAAATGAGAGAAACAGGTGCCTGGGTGGCTCAGTTGGTTAAGCATCTGCCTTTGGCTCAGGTCATGATCCTGGAGCCCTGGGATTGAGTCCTGTATCGGGCTCCCTGCTCAGTGGGAAGTCTGCTTCTCCCTCTAACCCTCCCCTCTCTCATGCTCTCTCTCTTGCAAATAAATAAATAAAATCTTTTTAAAAATTAGAGAGACAACTTTGGAAAAAATCTTGCTCTTAGAGGAGTAAATTGCATTCAATTTGTTCATTCAACCACTCACTCAGTAAATATTTATTGAGTGCCTCTGGGCTCCAGCCTTTGTGAGAGGCTTAGGGATATATATATGCTATGAAAGAGAGGCACTGTGAAGAGGTATGCAGACACTTCCCTAAAAGTTCTATTTAAGCTGGAAAGTGGAGGAGGAGCAAGTCACAGGAACCGTTCAGGGAAGGGTGTTCGAAGAAGAAGAAACAGCAAGTCCAAAGAAAGGCGTTGCAAGTCCCAGAAACTGTCAAAGGACTAGCTGGCCAGAACCTGGTCACAAAAGAGGACGAGTAAGCAGATTCCAAGATGACTGGAGAGGCCGTCCTGAGTTTGGATTTTCCTCCAAAGGCAATGGAGAACTGTTTGTAAAGAGATATAAGTAGGGACTTGACGTTGTCTGATTTCTACAAAGATCCCTCTGGCTGCTGCATGAAAATTAGACTTGAGGAAGACAGGAGAAACCTGACCATGAGATGGACACAATCATTCAGGCCAGGACGGTGGCTATGGAGAGCAGTGAATGGAAAGGGATACATTATAAAAGCAGAAAGAGAGAACATACTGATAGCTTGAATTTAGATCGTGTGGGAATGGGAGGGATCAAGGATGACTACTAGATATTTGCCCTGAAATACAGACATTTGTGGGTACTGTTGTAGTAAGTAAATGACTAGGCTTGGGAAACACTGTTTTATTTTATTTTATTTTATTTTATTTTAGAGAGAGAGAGAGAGAGCATGAGAGGGGAGAAGGTCAGAGGGAAGAAGCAGACTCCCCACGGAGCTGGGAGCCCGATGTGGGACTCGATCCTGAGACTCTGGGATCATGACCTGAGCTGAGGGCAGTCGCCCAATCAACTGAGCCACCTAGGCACCCAGGAAACCCTGTTTTAAAAGAACCCCTTAGGGGTACCTGGGTGGATCAGTGGGTTAAGCCTCTGCCTTCAGCAGAGGTCCGCAGGGAGCCTGCCTCCACCTCTCTCTCTCTCTGCCTGCCTCTCTGCCTACTTGTGATCTCTGTCAAATAAATAAATAAAAATCTTAAAGTCCACCTCCCAAAGTTACAGGGGGAATTATTATTAAAAAAAAAAAAAGAACCCCTTAAACACAATGCCCCACGTCACAGTGCTGATCATGTCATTGTCTTGTCTCAAACATGTCAATCTTATTATTATTATTATTGTCATTCTACATAATTTGCAATTATGCATTCTACATAATTTGCAATTCCTTAAATATGCCTTTAATATCCTTACATGCCTTTCTCTCATCACACCTTTTAGCCTTTGAACATATTGTTTTCTTTCCCTAGAACATCCTTCCGTCTTTGTCCACTTGCTGGACTCAACTCGACTCAAAAGTGATACTGCTTCATAGGAGCCTTCCTTGATTGCTCCAGGCTGAGACACATGGTGACATAGCACTAATTTAGAGCAGAGAACATGGAGTCAGACTGCCCGGGATCAAATCCTGACAATACCACTCAGCTGCTGGGAGTCCGTCGATGTCAGACACTCACCTGGGCTTCAACCTGGGTTGTCAGGATTCAACCTGGGTTGAATCTATACCTCCCAAAATGCCTGAGACAGTGCTCGGCACATCACAGGGGCTCAGGAAATCTGGAATGAATAAATGTGTATCGGGATGTTGCCTGGTAAAGATCTCGTGAAGACGCGTAACTGACTTTCTTTGTTGTTCTCGTTAGGCTCCAAACCCCCAAGTCGAGTTTTCCAATCTCCCTTCCAGACGGAGAACATTCTCTGGAGACATATATCAGAATGTCCCAAATGAGAAGCAATTGCATTTATTTTTTTCCTGTAGTACTTTTCCTTCTTTAGAAGAATTTCTCTACCATGAGCCGCCCACCTACCCTCTCAGTAAGCAGGTGCCTTCCTCGGTGCCTCACCCATGATGAGCTGAATTGCCTCCAAGGCTGACAGCTCGGCCGGCTGGCCTCTGGGTCCTCTTGCTCTGTCTCTAGTTCCCAGCAATGGTGGCACCAGCCTGAGAGTTTGGTCCATACCCACACACACCTCACATATATGTTCTCCAGATTTCTCCTTCACTCAACCCTTCGGTTAGATCTCTTGTTGGTCTGGGGATCTGTGCAGTGTGCTGGGAGGCAGAGAGGAAAGAAAGACGGCAAAGTCTGAAGTCTGTGAATGTGGGCCCAACTAATTAGTCCATCTTAGCCACCACTCTGAATCGAGTCTTTTAAATGAGCACAAGGAAGACTCAGGGCAGCAGGAGTCTTCTGTGTGTGAGAAGGTTTGGTTAAAATCACTTTGAAAACTAAAAATATTTGGGGAAAACATCACATAATTGGATATCCTAAGAAAAGAAAGAGAGAATAATGGATTTAGTGATGTTCTTAGTTATCCATTCTCTCAATATTGTGAGAAGTGCTTTGAAATTCATGGCCTCGTTTATTAAAATTGATTGTCTGACATAGTATGTGCTCTGTGCCAAGGCACACAATAGAGCAAAGCAGGGCTGGATTCACACTTCGGTCTCTGGGCTCTGAGTCAGCCAGTTTTTCCATTCTCCTGGACAGCGGGGGTCCAGGTCAGCTAGGGGCCTGTCTCTCTCTCAGAGGGGCATAGCCTAGGGTGAGTTCCCCCACATATTCCTCTATTCTGAGTCACCCAAATTCCTGTTGTTCTCCTTTTCTCCCTGGCTTCAGGGCTCCTCAAGGCCACAAACCCATCTGTTAAGACAGAGGAAGCCTCTCTTTTCCTGAAGGCCTTGGCCCCTGGCTGAGCCCAGCTCTTAGTGACAGAGGGAAACCAGCACCCACTACTTCTTGCTTCAGAGCAAGCCTCTCCACATCTTCACAGGAGCCTCAGCAAGCAACTCATGCACATATTCCAAATTTCTCACATACCTACAACTTACTGGGTGCTGTCCCAGGCCCTCTGTGGGTACAGAGTTGACCCACGTCCAATCAGTCCCTGACTTTGAGAACGCCCAGCTGGGCAGTGGTGGAGTCAGGATCTGAACCCAGGCAGGTCAGCAATTTTATATTGAAAGGGTTCTCAGAGTTCATGAGGTCCAATATTCTCATTTTACAGGATTTTACTAAGTGCCGGGCAGTATTCCAAGGATTTTTAAAATGTGAGATAGGAAAAAAGGAAGCCTAAGAACTTTTAAGAAACTTAGGTAAGATCACATGGCCAGGAAAAAATGGCAGAGCATCAGGCTTCCACATCCACACCTCAACCTGGCTTACTGAGGGAGGCGTAACATGTGGACCTCAGGTCCTCTGACAGGTTGCCAGCCCTTTCCCCTGCACACCCATCAGGTGTCCTGTCCCCACCCAGAGAACGAACAAGAGAGGGGTTTGTTCTCTGGTGGTGTTCTCTAGCCTTTAGTCAGCCAGAGAGAGTGGTTTCCCAGCATCTCCCAAGTCACAGAGAAAAGCCCCAGCGACACAGCAGGGACCGAGCAAACAGCTAAGCCCTCTCCACTCTTCTCTCTCAAATCCTGCAGCCTCCTGTGCCCTTTAACTGACTTTGAGGGAACAAATCCTCAGTTTCCAATGTGAACTGACATTTGGGTGGAGAAACTTCAGCAGATGGGTTGAGACAGATCTGCTGACAGGATCTGGGGGGCGGCTCATAAAATGTGGTGTCAGAGCCCCTTCGAGGGGGCTCCCAGGCAAAGCACTCCAGCTGGCCGTGGGCAAGGCAGGCCCATGGAATCTGGACGGAGGCCTCCAGACTGCCAGGCCTGAGTCTATTGCAAAGACACTCTCATCTCTCCATCAGGACATTTTTGCATCTACTTCCTACTGGAGGAGAACAGACTCTAGTCTCTTCTGTGCTGGAGTTTCCAGCTCCCATCTGTGTCCACATGAGCCCCTTTCATTCCCTTAAAATACCAGGCATCTGGTCTGAGAAACCCTGACCCTGCTGCAGGTATAGGGCCTCATGGTTGCTGTCAGGCCATCATCTGCTCCACATTTATTGAGCATCTACTATGTGCCAGGCATTAGGCTCAATGCCAGAGATCAAGTGATGAAGAAGGCAAATGTGGTCCCTGCCTTTGAAGAACAAGTAGTCCAGTGGGGTCACAGGCCATCATGACCAGGACCACGAAGAGCAAGACTAGGGAACCTAGCCCAGTGCAGGTGGTCAGGGAAGGCTTTCTGGAGGAAGAGTTATGTAATCTGAAATCTGAAGAATTAGTGGAGTTTAACCAAGCAGAAGTCAAAGGAAGGAGGACTGGGTGGGAAAGTGTTCTGGGTAGAGAGGAGTCTGTGCAGAAGCCTTGGTAGGAAGAAACCCTTGTCTTTCAAGGAATTATTGTGAAGAACGTGAGGGGTAGTTTGACAATGGAATGTGGAGAAAGGCTGGAGAGATTACAAAGGCCCAAGTTGGTTTTACAAATAAAATAGAGGCCATTACTGGGTTTTATGTAAGCAAGTGTGTGTCTGGCTGACCCCTCATTGTACCACAGGCCATATTCCAGTCGGTAAGGGACCTGACCCTCACTCAGCTCATATGTTACCTTCTCAGAAAGGTTTCCCTGAGTACCTTAGCCTGCACAGGCAGAAGGCACAGAGCTCAATTTGGATGAAAGTTGCAAATTTTGATTGACATAGGCCATGACTAATAAGTTATGGGATCTGGCTGGGGGTGGGGGAGTGGGAATTCAACGGGTCTCAGTCACAGCTCTTGGAAAAACTAAAGCCCTCCAACTTCTAATCAACAAGTTGAAGCTCTTCACGCAGAACATTTCCACAGGGTCAGGGACCATTGGTCACTTGGTCACTTGCTGTAGCGAACACCAGAGGGAACCAAAGCCAGGCGTTTGAGGAAGAAAAGGAAAGCAAGGGCATTTCACATAAAAGGGAAAACAAGAACTTTCATTTTCTCTTGGCCCCAGAGCAGGTATGAACAGCAACACCAACACAATGAGACATTTCACCAGAAACAGCATTACTATGGCAAATAAACCACCCAGATAGAACCTCATTACTCAAGCTAATGGTTTAAAAACCCCACACGGCTTAGCAGTAACCACGAGGGAAGTGACAGAAGGGAAGACCTGTGAGCTCACCCCAGGTGGGGGCGGGGCTCAGGAAGCCTAGCACCGCCCTGGGGAAAGAGCAGGACTGGGCACTCATTTCGGAAACCAAAACAAAAAAAGAGGTGCCAGCATGGAGTTGGTTGGAAAGAAGAGGGAAACAGGGGCGCCTGGGTGGCTCAGTGGGTTAAGCCGCTGCCTTCGGCTCAGGTCATGATCTCAGGGTCCTGGGATCGAGTCCCACATCGGGCTCTCTGCTCGGCAGGGAGCCTGCTTCCCTCTCTCTCTCTGCCTGCCTCTCTGTCTACTTGTGATCTCTGTCTGTCAAATAAATAAATAAAATCTTTAAAAAAAAAAAAAAAAAAAGAAAAGGGAAACAAAAAGTCCCACAGCTGTGAACCGTGGCTCCGTGAGCATGGCCAGGGTGAGTGGAATTTCCTCTTCCTGTTCAGGAACGAGGGTTTCATGAGGCAGCTCTCCCGACAAGACAGAAAGCAACAATTCATTACCTCAACCTTCTTGTTTCTGCCTGCACTCAGCTCAGGAAGACATGAGGCCCTAGTGCTTGAAAGTTCCATTCGTCTTTACCCTTGAACGATCACTTTGAAAAGACTGATGAAAACTTGACAAATGTAAATATTAGCCGTGTCTTGAATGATGTTCATTTCTCAAGCAAGAAACCAGCGGTTATTTTACGGGTATGTCTAAAATAGAAGTCACCCGTGGAAGCATGTCTTATGCTCTCTAACACCACAGCTCAAGTACCCGGGTTTGCAGTCCCCCAGATTCTGGGCTCTGAGAGGAGGGGATTTCTCTCTCTCTTTTTTCTTTTTTAAGATTTTATTTATTTATCTGAAGGAGAGGAAAAAGCACTAGAGGAGGGAGGGTCAGAGGAAGAAACAGACTCCCCGCTGAGCAGGAAGCCCAATGTGGGACTCAATTCTGAGACTCCAAGATCATGACCTGAGCCAAAAGCAGTCACTTAACCAACTGAGTCACCCAGGCGCCCTGAGGCGGGGATTTCTTGATGCAGGTGAGACGCACAAGAACAGGCACAAACCAGTTTTAGCTAATTCTGGCTTCTCAAAATAAGTCCATACACCAAGGGACTCTTTCAGTGATCACTGATCACTGAAGTGATGCGAGAAGGCTCCAGAAATGGTCTGAAGAACTAAGTTAAAGAAGAAAAACCTGGGGAAGCTGAGGGAGCCTTGGGGAGAAGAGCAGGTGGTAACAGTCATCAAATAAAAAAAGTTATGTGAAAGATGGTGAGCCAGATCTTTTCAAATCCACAGGGGGAAATGAGAAAGTGCACTTAACTAGCCACTCGGTCCTCTAGCCCATTTTGCACACTCTCTTCCTCCAACTACTAAGCTCTGATCCAAAAGCTACTTACAGAACCTTGAAGTTTGTGTTTCAAGGCCACATATGCTCTTAATTCATTCTACAGCTTTATCCGTGTAGCTATCACTTTTTAAAAAATGACTGATAAACAGCTGTCAACCACTATTTACAGAATATGAGATCATTGGTAAAATAGAAGGTTCTGAATGAGTAGACACATTACTTTAGCTATCACTTCTGTCCTTCAAAGTCACCTCGCTACCCATGGCCAAGGTTACTGGCACCTCATACAAATGATGATAAATAAGCTTCAAAGATTTCAAGAATTCTCTGGGCTTCTCCCACACTGCATTTGGCATCACCCCTCTCCCTCTGGTCTGGCTACTTTATGACATTCTCTTACCCCAAACCTGGAGTCTCCATAGAGCTTCTGGATGGATGATTCGATTGTCCTGAAACTTTGGATTTGTTTTCTTTTTCAGCCCCAGTCCATTGGCTGTCTCATCCTCGATTTCATACCTTGCAGCCTTATTGGCAAATCCCACCCAACGTTTCCAATCAGCTCCAATACCACAATTCAACTCCCTGAATAAGACTTCTATTCTCTGGGAGGAAAAGCTCCCAAGTGATACTGGCAGGAAAGCTAACATAAGATCACGAAGACTTAGCCAACATTGTACAAATGGTGCTCTTTGAAACAAGTTGTGTTAGTGGATTAAACTAACGCCAGGATTCCATGATCAGTTAAGAAGGGAAAATACTAGATTTATCCTATATCCCAGTGACACACAATAGATACACAGCTAAGTACTGTTAATTGAATACATGAATTAAATACATATCTGCAAGACTTCTCAAAAACCTTAAAGTTCTGGTGCACATTATAAATCTCCAAGAGGGTGACGATTTGCTCAAAGCTTGGTCATGGGATCCTTCTCTTATTTCTCACTGAACACCAATTAACATTTCATGGAATGCTATTATATCAAAGAAATCAGTTTGGGAAATACTGACCTTGTTCCTTTTTTCCCTCCAATATGATTTATCTGCTATGTTTTAGTCAGTCATATCTTTGACTCAAAACTACATAAAAATAAATGACTATTTTTATAATGCATATTTTACTCCAAACCATGAACATTTCCTACCTGTGCAATCAATTTTTCATGGAGTTCCCCAAAAAAGCAACACAGGTGAGAATTACTCACCTTTTATAGGATCCATAGACATTACAGAACTTGACTGATTGGGTAGGTCCCAGATAGTAGAGGCTATTTGGTGATTTATTGTTATTTTCTGGCCCCAAATACCTGATTCAAATAAAATTAGGCACCCACAGTTTTAATATCAGTATGGTTTTCATGCAGTAGCTTTCTTTTGAGGGGCATGTATGTATCCTAGAAGCTTGGGTGCAAATTCACATTTACTAGAGCTCTGTCTGTTTTCCATGCTTAGTAGAGATACCTGCCTCCCTTGCCTTCTGTGGATGCCAAGAAAATGCTTGAGCCAATATATGTAAAAGAATCCACAACTTTTCATGCATCTGTGCCTTATATGCATGTACAGTTAATTATAATAATATTGTATCTATCCAGAAATCACTATCAGAAGCCGATAAGAAATATGAAGTTGAAATGGTCCAAGTGGCCAAAAGAGATATTGACGGCCAGAAGTGTATACACCTTCCTCATTGCAGTGACGCTCATACTTTTACTCAGAGCCAACTTATTTTTTTCTTGTACGTAATTCCAACAACTGTAAGAACTTGCTTCAAAATTTAGGAACAAGTTTAAAATTCTAAGAATTTTTTTTTTAAACAGGAGCCTGCCGGCATGACAGGCAAATGGCCCTATAGCAATGATCTGTTCCCTGTCCCTGCACCCCTTTTGTTTTGAGAGTTATGCACTCTACGTCTTTATACCTGTAAGGCTGGCTGGTCTCACAGCCTTGGAAGCAATCCCCCTTGGGAAGGACAGACAGGAGAAGGAGCTCAGGGCTATTTCCTTGGTGGCTCAGCATCACCCTGGTTTTAGAGTCCTGTCCTGATGGTAGTACCCCACTTGTCCATCACTGAGCTCTGTCGTGTTCCAAAGACATATCTGGTCCCTTTCGAAGTCTGCTTTGGGTCAGTCCACTCTCATTTGAACTTTGATTTTTTTTTTCCCTTTAAGTATGATGATTCCACTTTTCAACACCAAAAATTGGATGTAAAGTATGATGACAAATAATGTTCTGACTTGTGTATCCTATTTAGTGACACATTTAACAAATTAAAGCCAAATCCATATAAAACGATAAATTCATTATATATACTTAGTATATATATTATTAGCTATACAATTTTTAAATATCAGAAGTGGGAATTTGCCCTTTACGAACTGGGTTATGGGGGCGCCTGGGTGACTCAGTGGGTTAAGCCTCTGCCTTTGGCTCAGGTCATGATCTCAGGGTCCTGGGATCGAGCCCCACGTCGGGTTCTCTGCTCAGCAGGGAGCCTGCTTCCTGCTCTCTCTCTGCCTGCCTCTCTGCCTACTTGTGATCTCTCTCTCTCTGTCAAATAAATAAATAAAATCTAAAAAAAAGACAAAACTGGGTTACGTGGCCACCTTTTTCCATGTACCTGTATAGAAGGACATATTTGTTTCTTTTTTTTTTTCCTTAAGATTTTATTTATTTATTTGACAGAGAGAGATATCACAAGTAGGCAGAGAAGCAGGCAGAGAGAGAGCGGGAAGCAGGTTCCCTGCTGAGCAGAGAGCCCAACTCAGGGCTTGATCCCAGGACCCTGAGATCATGACGTGAGCCGAAGGCAAAGGCTTAACCTACTGAGCCACCCAAGCTCCCCGACATATTTGTTTCTTAAATTAACTTTATTTCTCTCTAATGCGGGGCTATTTCTGCATATAAAAACATGCCCAAGCATTTTAGTTTCTATCGCACTAGGAAAAAATGAAGCCCATTTTCTTTATGAAAAAAAAGTAGCCAATTTCTATGCATGTAGGCATATGTGTCTCCCTCTGGGGAGAGAACGCTGGCTTTCTGGCCAAGTCAGACAGGCTGGTTCAGCACAGAGGCCTTTTATAGTCTGGAGATCTGGGCTGCTTTTCCCTCATCTGTAAAAATAAAGCACAAAACAAGGCTACTGTCAGTTTCAAACGAGATAATATGCATGCTAGTGCTTTGATAAGGGCTATAAAAATACAAGCCATATCATTACCAGCAGAGTGGGGATTCCAGCTGGGCACCATGGTAAATGTGGTCATGATATTAGGGATAAAGACTCCCAGGATGTCCTGCAAAGCAAGGCCCTGCCTCGTTCTTAATGCTGCAGAGAGGTCCCTGCCCCACCCTGGCAGGATGCCACAGAGACCCAACTTATCTTTTTCTGCTTCTTGTGGCCCTAGAACTCTGCTCCCCTGGCCACTCCCTGAGGACAAAGTGAAGTAAAATAGACAGCAGTAGAAGAAAGCAATGTATACTTATTCCTATGAGCCCTGCCATTTAATACTGATCCTTTCCTGGGACCATCGATTTATACCTTTAAGTCTGGCTGACCTCTCAACCCCGGAAAAAATCCACCTCGGGAAGGAGGGGGCAGGATTAGGAGCTTTTATATTGTTCCACATATTGCTCCTATTTTAAAAAGGTATTTATAATTAAGACATATATATGAGATATATATATAGATATATATATACATACACACACAGAGAAAAAGAGAAAGATGTAGATATAGATATATAAAAATCAGGAGTTTTATATTGGTGTTAAGCCAGTCCTTTAACTGGAATCACACACACCTTGTGCTTCTACAGGTCCTTTGAGGTCTTTCTATTGATGAGCCAACCAACTCCGGAAAGAGCCCAGATGTCCATCAACAGATGAATGGATAAAAAAGATGGGGTGTAATATATATATAATACACACACACACACACACACACACACACACACACACAAAATGGAATATTACACAGCCTTCAAAATTAAAATCATGCCATTTGCAATGACATGGATGGAACTAGAGGGTATTATGCTAAGTGAAATCAGTCAGTCAGGGAAATATGGTCTCACTGATATGTAGAATTTAAGAAACAAACAGAGGATCATAGGGGAAGAGAGGAAAGACTAAAACAAGACAAATCCAGAAGGGGAGACAAACCATAAGAGATTCTTTTTTTTTTTTTTAAAGATTTCATTTATCTACCCAACAGACAGAGATCACAAGTAGGCAGAGAGGCAGGCAGAGAGAGAAGGAGGAAGCATGCTCCCCGCTGAGCAGAGAGCCCGCGGCGGGGCTCCATCCCAGGACCCTGGGATCATGACCTGAGCTGAAGGCAGAGGCCTTAAGCCACTGAGCCACCCAGGCACCCCCCATAAGAGATTCTTAATCATAGGAAACAAACTGAGGGTTGCTGGAGGGGAGAGGGTGAGGGGATGGGGTAAATGGGAGATGGACATTAAGGAGGGCGTGTGCCGTAATGAGCGCTGGGTGTTATATAAGACTGATGAATCACTGACCTCTACCTCTGAAACAAATAAAACATTATATGTTAATTAATTGAATTAAGGTTTTTAAAAATGTTTAAAAAACAAAGCAAAACAAAGTGCCTAACTAGTTCTCTACCAGCACAGTGTACACAGAAATGAAATAGTCAACTTATGGCAACTTTGGCAGCAATAACATATCTTAGGTCAAGACTAACGTTTTTAGTGTTTTTCTATGTACAAAACTTACCACAAATGATAATCTCTTGCTCTCTAGACTATGTGTCTGCCCCCACCCCAAGTTTGTATACTCTATGGGTACACGTTCTTCAATCACTTCTTCATTCATTCACCAAACATGTATTGATCTTCTTCCATTTCTAGTCAGATTTGTCTAAAATATCCTTTTTTAAAAAAGATTTTTCTTATATATTCATTTGAGAGAGACAGAGAGAGAGAGAGAGAGCGGGAGCACAAGAAAGGGGAGAGGCAGAAGCAGACTTTTTTCTCACAAGCTGGGAGCCCGATGGGATTTGATCCCAGAACCCAGAGATCATGACCTGAGCCAAAGGCAGACACTCAACCGACTGAGCCACCCAGGTGCCCCATAAAAATCCTTTTTTAAAACATATAAACCCTTTGCGTTCTCCTGTTCCTCAGAGCCAGCCCACATATCACCTCCCTGGGACTATCCTATTTGTGAATAATTGCTCTTTGACTTTATCATACAATATTTTACCTCCTTGCATACCTAACTCCCTTACCAGGTTATGAGTACCCTCAAGGCAGGACTCAGTCTTGTTTCTATTTTATTCCTAGTTCCAAATACTGGCATGTAGTAGAGAGTCAATAAATGTTAATTTGAATTCTATGTGACAGAGCCTAAGTCAGAGTAAGATGAATAAGACAAAGGCCTTGCCTCAAGATGCTCACAGCCATCCCCTTCCATTTAGCCTTACCTACAGCTGGGAAGTTTTCACTCTCCTTTCTTCCTCCCCTTATTCTTTCCAGCCCTGGATTATTAGGCAAAATAAGTACTACTTAATTGCCCAAGAGAAAGCACACCTTGGAGTTTTCCTCCTCATGCTGATGCCCTTAATTCTTTCACTGCTATTCTTGACTTGAGTGGAATGTCTTCATGATTGTCTTTATCTGCCTATGTTCACATTTATCCAGTATCATTTTTTTCATAGATTTTTTAAAAGATTTTTTATTTATTAATTTGACAGACAGAGATCACAAGTAGGCATAGAGGCAGGCAGAGAGAGAGAGAGGAGGAAGCAGGCAGAGAGAGAGAGAGGAGGAAGCAGGCAGAAAGCCCAATGCGGGGCTTGATCCCAGGACCCTGGGATCATGACCCGAGCCGAAGACAGAGGCTTTAACCCACTGAGCCACTCAGGTTCCCCTAACCAGTATCATTTAAAAGGCATTTTCTGGGGTGCCTGGGTAGTTCAATTGGTTAAGTATCTGCCTTCGGCTCCGGTCATGATCCTGGGGTCCTGGGATTGAGTCCCATATCAGGTTCCTTGCTCAGTAGGAAGCCTACTTCTACTTCTGCCCCTCTCCCCTCACCCCCATGCTCTCTCTCTAATAAATAAATACAATATTTTTTTTTCCAAGCATTTTCTTTGGCACAGTGACTCAACTTTAAGTTTGGTTTGAAGGTGTTGTCAGATATCTCTCTTTTTTTTTTTCCATCTCTCATGGCATGAGTGTTTCACTTCTGACCAGTGATTTGTGTAACAGACCCTTTATTTGCAACAATGGAAGGACCAAGGGGGACACCATTGTTGGCTATGTTTAGGGCACTAGTTGACCTTAATCTGGCCCTGGTCTTTTCATTACTTGTTAGTAGCTCTAGTGAAAGGCTTGTTGCAGGAACATGAAACCCCTGGATAAAATGAGGCATCTTGGTCATCGAGTATGATCAGATCCCCATCCAGCTGCTAAGTCTATTTGCTTACACGTACCACCCTGTGCTCCATTCCATTTCCACTTTGACACCCACTTTCTCCCAAGACAACTCCCCCCGCCACAGTGTAGACTTCCTCACCATCCTGTTCACTTATCTAGAGCTCACTCCTAGGAGAACCCAGCCCCAGTCCCACCTCCTGTTTGCACAATGTCTAGAAGTCATGGCACATTGCACCAAGTCATAGACATGGAGTGCCACTATCCAATAGCCCATCAGTTCTCTTGGGTTATTTTTAAATGTGAACCTAGACATATATTTTAACTCTCATTTAGATGGCAGGTTTCTAGAAGACTAAGTCTGTGTTTTTGGTATAGGGTAATGTGAGCAGAATGTGTACAATAAATATTTTATATTAAATGCTCTCCAGATTTTAGTTATTCATGGGACCCCAACTTTCCCCATTCTCCTCCTCCCCAAGTCACAAATCAGTGTTGTCACTCTTTAGTCCAACTTCAGGCAGACTGAAGAGTCTTCTGTCACTCTCTGTCATTTAGGGTGAGTCTCCTACATGGAGGACATCCCCATGAAAATTCAAATCAAGATATTTATGGGAAGTTTGAGCCTGGCACCTTTGCTTACGTATCCTCCTAAAAGAGCAGGGAAGTTCCACTTCCTTGTTATTGTAAAAGTTTTATTCTGTCTTTCAACAAGTGAAGGAGAGCACCTGGGGAGGAAACAAGTAGGATCTAGACAAGGAAGTCTCAAAATGTCAAGTATCTATAGTCAGCAAAACCATCTCCAGGAGCCAAGGGCAGGGATTGCTGACGTGAGAGGGTGGGCAAGGCAATGAGCTCGCAGTGGTGTGGGATGGTGACACCAAGGACCCCAGTTGCCACCGCACAACTGCCCTAAGCCAGGCACCTTGCAAAGTAAGTTACAGTCACCCTAGTGTTCACTCCTCACTTCTCTCCTGTGAGAGCAGAACTAGTATCACCCCCATTTAACAGACGAGCAAACGAAGGCTCAGACTCTTGAACAGCAGGCCTGACTTCCAAGCATAAACACAACCACTACACCACACTGAGAGATTTTTTTCCAACAACTCCTGAGGCTCAAGCCCAAAAAATGGAATGGTGTGAAACACGAGCGGAGTGTTCGTTATGAGCACAAACTGATTCTGAAGTTGAATTTTCTAAAATGGCTCCCAATGCAATTTGAAGTAATTTTCAGAAGTTTAGGCTTATTGTGTCAAGGAAGCTCCAAGGATTATAGAATAAAGTTGTAATAGGAGGCAGCAAGACCAGCTGCCTGCTCTGGGTATTCCGGCAAGCTTCAACACCCACAGAAAAATAAATTCGCCCAATGGTGCAAAGCAGAATGGTGCTCCAGGTGAGCCGTCTTGGACCCAGCTGGTGATCCCACCTTGAGTTCTGGGCTCTAATCGCCTTTATCATGGACACAGTACAAAGATACAAACATAACATGTAATTATGAGTCACTCTGCTGTTAAGAGAGTATGGTTGACAATTCAAAACTTCTGGTTCAGTGTTCTAGAACTGTGCTTTTAAAACTTGTTAGTTATACTGGGGCGCCTGGGTGGCTCAGTGGGTTAGAGCCTTTGCCTTTGGCTCAGGTCATGATCTCAGGGTGCTGGGATTGAGCTCTGCATTAGGCTCTCTGCTCAGCGGGGAGCCTGCTTCTCCCTCTCTCTCTGCCTGCCTCTCTGCCTACTTGTGATCTATGTCAGATGAATGAATAAAATCTTAAAAAAAAAAAACAACTTGTTAGTTATAGGGACACCTGGGTGGCTCAGTCGGTTAAGCCTCTGCCTTCAGCTCAGGTCATGAACCTAGGATCCTGGGATTGAGTCCACACATCCGGCTCTCTGCTCAGCGGGGAGCCTGCTTCTCTCTCTGCCTCTGCCTGCCACTCTGCCTACTTGTGTTCTCTCTCTCTCTGGTAAATAAATAAAATCTTAAAAAAATATATGTTATATGTTAAATCAATTTAGTGGATACTAACCATCAAGAAAGAAAGAGTAGGAGAGGGGGAGAAGAAAAAGAGAGAAAATAAAATACATTCCACACATTATAAGCAATATTGTTTTGTGGAACAATTTTCAGCTGAAAGTCTTTTTTTTTAAGTATAGATGTTTACCGGAACATGATGTAAAAACCACAGCCTGAAAACATTTGAGAAACTCTGGCCTTGGGACACCAGGGTAACTCAGTCAGTTGCGACTCTAACTCTTGATTTTTGGCTCAGGTCATCATCTCAGGCTCAGCGTGGAGTCCGCTTGGGAGTCTCTCTTTCCCTCTCTCTCCGCGCCCCCCCCCCGTGCTCTCTCTTTCTCTCTCTAAAACAAATAAATAAAAATCTTTAAAAAAAAATGAAGAAAAACACTGACATTGATTTTTGAAGTAAAGTTTCTTCAAAATATGGACTATTGAGTTTCCACAATTACTGAGCTAAATGGAAACACTACCAAGGTTGTCTTTCTTACCGACTCGCTGAGCCCAGAAGAAGTTGGAGAACAGACTTCTTCTGTTCTTCTGAGAACAGAAGCCCTGAGAAGTTGGAGAACAGACACCATCTCATTTATCTCTCACTGGACTGTGAGCCCCTGGTGCCTAGAACTTTGTACGATCACTATGGTCCCACAGTGTGTGTCTTGTTTGCCTCAGGCCTTTCATAAATGTTTGGCAAATTAAAAACAGACTGAATCCACTGTCAGTTAAGATCAGCTAGGTGAAGGACCACATTTAACTTTGTTAGGGCCTTTCATGAACTAAATGATTAACGAGATTTGCTTATATAATAAATGCCTGGCTTTGAACCCAATTAAAATTTATCTTCCTCTGATACCAGGGCTAAGTGAAGGTCTCCAAATACAGGAAAGAGAGCTAGGAGACACGTGTTCCCCATCTCATAAGTGGTGGGCCCAGTGAGAGTTGCCAGGAGGCCGGTCATCTGGTCCAAGCAGGCGAATGCCTGGCAGAGGGAAAAAGGATTCTGTGTTTGGGATGGAGACTGCCGGCCATGGAGGGAGGGGCGAAGGTGGGCTCGGCCCCTCAGAGAGAAGCCTGGGTGACTCAGAAACTCACCCAGAGGAGAGAGGAGATGCTGGGGCGGCCACACTGGGGAAACAATGCGAAAGCTGGTGAAGCATTTCTGCACCTCACCCACACACAAACCTCTCAGCTGACCCCAACTTTACCCCAGGAAGTTAGTGCAGCCCTGGAAAGACGAGGGCAATGAGAAATCAGGCCTGACAGCAGCAGCACCCTTTCTGTGCTAATTCAGGAGGGTAACTCAGGGCCAAGGTGACCATAGCCAAGCTCAGTCACAAGGCGAGACTTCCCCCACTGTACTGGCATCATGAAGGTTGGCCTTGGGTTTAATCCTGAACTGGAGGAAACCCGGCTACAGCAGCTCCTGCTCAGAGCACCCCCGCACGAACCATGTGTGGAGCCTACATTTGCTGCCAAAGTGTTCTAGAAGGCACCATAGCGAACAGGGAGTCACTCAGAGACCGAGGAGAGAATCCCAAGGGGGTGCTCGGGTCCAGATGATTGGGTAGCTGCTCGACACTGAAGTTAGCTTTCATTCCCTGTCACTGTTATAGCCAACACTTCCATTGACCTTTCCCACCGATGTGGCTTGGCAGAAAATGGGGCTACACAGCATTGTGGAAAATCCTTCAGCATCAATCACATTTTTCCAGAGAATTCACATATCTGCCAGCCCAACCCTGAGGGGCTCATTCATGTCCAGGAAATGTGCTAATGAGTCAGGCCCTGTTAGCATAATTTCATTATTAAAGAAGGTTCCTATCCTATGAGGAACTATACATCTGCACTCTGTCTCTCTCAGCCTATTCTAATTTTAGGATGTGGGGTTCCATGGTGCAAAGCACACTTCTCTATAAAGCCACAGGAATCCCTTCTGAAATTACAGCTGGAGAGTACTTTTTTGTTTCTATTCCGTTATCACACCAATTCACTGACAACGTGTACCAAAACATCTAGGAAATTTTCAAGCTTTGTACAGCAGTTAAAGAGACTTATGCAGAGCAATACTGTCACTGACTCGTAGTTTCCAATAAAAGGGGGGGGAAAAAAAACAGACTCCTTATTTCTTACAAATAATCTATCCATCAAAAGGTCACCCCCTTGTTTTGTAAAGACCTCCAACGCTCACATGGTCTATAAGCTCTTGGGGAAGTGGGGTGTGTCCTTATGTGAAAGAAAGAGAAAGCATTAGGTACCTCCTGTTTTATAAGACTTTTAATTTCTATGCTACGTATTAGAATGGAAAAGTAGTGAGAGAACCACAACAAAATGAATAGCTGTTGTTTTATTCCGTATTTACCATGGGCCACGTGCTTTGTATGGCAGTATCTTATTTAATTCCTCCAACGATCTACAAGCAAACTGACATTCGGCCAGGTACAGGGTCGATTATGGAATACTGAAATGTTTCTCTTCACCCAGTTGTACCTATTCACTGCCCTGAGGACCCCCTCAGTGACAGCGCCCTCCCTCTCCCTGCACACATACCTGTTCACCTTTGACTTTATGTTCACCCTTTCCTCTTCCCTGGTGACCGTTCCAGGACTAAAGCATTGAGTGCCAGAGATGGTTGTGATGGGTTGGTGTCCCTGCATACTCAGTGGTTAAATATTTCCCGTGTCACCTCTGACTTAGGATGTGCACATGATTATCCTCATTTGCAGATGAAGAACCAGAAGCCTGGGAGAGTATGGCACACTCTCTTCTCCAAGGTTGACTACAACAATATTTCCAGTCATGCATGCTCTTCAAGAACCTTGTCACTTCCCCATCAAGCGTTGGCCTCTGTTTCTCCTCCCCTAGAGACTGGGTGGGCCTGTGTAGCAATCTCAGTGGACGGAATGTGGTGGAAGTGATGTTGTGTGACTCCTGGGACTAGGTTAGCAAAGGCGATTCACTTTCCACTTGGCTCACTCTCCTGGGACACTCACTATTGAAATACAACTGCCACGTAGAAAAAACCCAAACCACACGAAGAGCCCACGTGTAGGTGCTCTGGCCCATAGTCTCAGCTGAGGTCCCGGCAGACTACTAATATCAACAGCCTGACGTGTGAGTGAATGAGCCTCCAGAAGACTGCAGGCCCCACCCATCACATTACCCCTCAGCATTTGAGTCTTCCAGCCAAGGCCCGAGATAAGAGAACAGAGACAAACTGCCCATAGGTGACCCATCGAAATTTCTCATCTTAAACTTTATGAGTACGCAAAATGGAGGGAATTTGTTACATGGCGATACGTGATCATAGGGCAGTTAAACACTTTTCCCAAGGTCACACACCCAGTGAGTGGGAAAGCCAGAAACACCTGACATTGAGAGCTAACATTCTTGACCACCAGATGATCCTGCTCCTGAGGCAATGTGGTAGCAAGAAGACACCAGCTGGACCACCTTTCAGCTGGGTGTGTGGAGCTGATGGATAGGCCAGGGCTGCCATCACTCTCCAGGATACTAACTGACATACCTTCTATCCTGTGGCTCTCTTGTATATGGTTTCCATTTTCAATATCATCTCCCGATCTGAGATATCTGCTCCAATTCTAGCCATCACATCTGGATTCCGGTCATTAGGAAGACAGAAAGAAGAGAAAAACATGCAAACCTCCTTTCCAGAAAATTTCCTGGAAGGTGCAAACACTATTTCTACTTAACACACCATGCTCCAGAACTTAGTCACGTGGTGTACTTCACTGCAAGTGATATTGGGCGGCCTACTGTCCAGCACTAGAAGCATGTTTCTGTAGATTCTAGAGTGTAAAAGAAGAGATCTGATATCAAGACACCTGACAATCTGCCATAGAAAAGAAAGGGGATCGGGTAGGAAATCAGCGATTTCCAGTTTGAGCCATGTTAATACTCCACTTGCTCTACTTTCCCCCAACCTTCTATTTCTTAAAAAAAAAAAAAAACATAATCTGTTATTAAATATTTTCTAGAAGATTTGAACTGATTTTGCTGTGACAGTTTTGAATGCCCTAAGACAATAGGAATCCCCTGGTATGTTGCCAGGGGATATTTGCCCTAAAAATAATCTGGTTTCAGTCTGCTGTGGCCCATTATCCTCCAAAGGAATAGAAACGCTGAATAGATCAAGAACCTAAAGAATATAGTGTCATGTTCAGCCACACAGGATTAGTTGATGGTTTTGGCTTGGTTGAGAAATAAAGGTTACAATGAACTTTGCAGGAGCCCATTTCTAAACTGCAAAGTGTATTTTTCCCCCTCTTAAGTGTACATCTAGAAAGTGCTTCAGATGATGCTTTCTCGGATGACTACAGTGCTGAAACTTATTTCATTTATCCTCCCTAAAACTTGAATGTCTACTCTCTTTTCCATTTTCAAGATTCTTCCCAACATGGAAACCATTTAGGTGGGTGGAGGGGGAAAGTAGTCTCTTGGACTAAACAAACACGTCACTTGAACTTCTCATCACAAGCCTCTAAGATAACATTTTTCAGTGCTTGATGATTCAATCACTAATAATTCTTTAAAGAAGGGACCTGAAATGCAATGGCCAGTGGAAGCAAGTTGAAAGGAGGGAAAATGATAGTATCCCCAATAGACAAATCTGTCTTTACGTAATTTTGATGAAAATTTGCCACCATGTAAGTAAATAAAACAGAAAGTTCAGGGTGGCTTAGCAATAGGGAGAAAAGACTATATATAAAATGTTCTGTTGGCACAAAAATGCAAAATCTGCTTTCTGCATTGAAATCTATCTGATCTCAATTAGCAATGTTGTCAACTTGTTTCTGCAAGAAATGGGACTATGCTTGTATGGAATGTTTCACCCAGGCTTCTAGGGGAGCTTGGGAAAGTGTGTGTAACAAGAAGGCCTAACCCTAAAAATTCCTCCCCGGAATCTAAAATCCCGATCCTGAAGTAAAACTGGGTAGGAGCTCTGTGACCTGCACTTTCTGTTGAGAAAGGGGATAAGGGTTTGGGTTCTGCCCACAAGGGAAGAGGGAAAGCTTGAGTGAAGATAAATTTTGCTATGGATTCTTCCCCCCACTACACAGAAAGCCAGCCAGAACAGAGAAGGAGTCTAAGTCTGCACAGCATTTTGTGATGGACAAATAGCTTTCACCCTTAGACCTCTATAAGGCTCTTTGCAGCTTGTAGGGAAAGCATACAATTCTGATCATGGAAACCAAGGTTCAGAACACTCATGATTTTCTAGGGGTCACCAGCTGGTGAGTGGAAGAGCTGGCACTCCATCTGGGTCTTCAATACAAAAGAGATTACTCTTTCTAGTCCTTCACATTTTTCTCTCTCTTCACTTTTCCAGGTGACCACTGTATAAGGACACACCACATAGGTTTCTAAAATATGTCCACAAAGCCTTCAAAACTCCTCCTTAAAAAACAAAACAAAATAAAACAAAAAAACAGAGCCTACCAATTCTTCTTCCCTTTAGCATGAACTGGACTTAGTGACTCTCTCCTAACAAACAGAATATGGAGAAATGACCACGTAGTGACCAGGTCATAGAACGGTCTGCTGGTTCACTCATCTGAGGGAAGCCAACAGACAAGTAGTGAGGGCACTCAAGGAGAGAACTACAACCTCCTTTCAACAGCCAGCAAAGAACCAGAGGCTCCTGCCAACAGCCTTGTGAGTGAGCTGTCTTGGAAGGGGGTCTAGCCTAGTCGGGCACTCAGGTGGTGATAGCCTCAGCTAACATTTTAACTGCACTATTATGAGAGGCTCTGAGCCAGAACTGTCCAAAACCCACTCTGAAATTCCTGACACATAGAGACCGTGAGATAACAAACATTTACTCTTTCAAACCACTAAGTTTTGGGGGTAATTTGGTACACACAAATAGATAATAATAGGGGCACCTGGGTGGTTGAGTCAGTTAACATCCGACTCTTGATTTCGGCTCAGGCCATGATCTCAGGGTCGTGAGAGGGAGGCCCAGGTCAGACTCTGGGCTGGGCACCTCCTTGGGATTCTCTCTCTCCTTCTCCCTCTCTCCTTCCCCTTCTGCTCATGCTGTCTCTCTCTCTCTCTCTCTCTCAACAAATAAATAAATAAATGAGATTAATTAGAAAAAGAAATAGATAACCAATAAACTAGAGAACTCTTCATTCTGTTCTTTGTCTCCCAAAAGTGTATTCTTTTCCCCATATCATGTGTTTTTGTTTTTGTTTTGTTTTTATCTTTCTCTACTTTTCAAAGACTCCAGACTGTTTAAGTACAAACAACCCAGCGGACCCCTCATGCTGCTATTCCTTGGCTCCCAGAAGCCTTAACTTTTGGCCACATTTTCTGAAATTCATGATATCCTTTACCTATTCCGCTCATCTAATTTGAGCCAGCATGTTAATATTTAATAATGTATATCATCCCTTCCAGATACTATGTTTGTGTTTTTTTAAAGGCTTTATTTATTTATTTGACAGAGAGAGACACAGTGAGAGAGGGAACACAAGCAGGGGCAGTAGAAAAGGGAGAAGCAGGCTTCCCGCTGAGCAAAGAGCCCAATGTGGGGCTTGATCCCAGGACTCTGGGATCATGACCCAAGCCAAAGGCAGACGCTTAATGACTGAGCCACCCAGGCACCCCACTGTGTTTGTATTTTAACAGGGAACTTCAACCACTGAACCTAAAGGGCAGTTGCAACATATGGTGGGATGGGAGGGGAATTTCTGGCCCCTGACCTGCACTCAGAGTAGTCCATTGTATTCTCTCTATGTGGACACCCTACAGGCTATGCTTACTGTGTGATTAGCCAAGATATCTAGGGACCCAAATCCTGAATTTGAAAAAGGTCCAACTAAGGAAGTAATTGAAAAATGAAAAGTAGAAGGTTGAATCTAAAAAGGCCATATACTGTATGGTTCCAACTCTATGACATTCTGGAAAGGACAAAACTATAGAGACAGTAAAGAACCATAGTTGCCAGGGTTTGGGGTGAAGGAGAGTTGGATAGGCAGAGCACAGGGGCTTTTTAGGCAGTGAAACTACTCAGTATGGTGCCGTAATGACAGATACATGTCCTTATGCATTGGTCCAAACCCACTGAATGTACAACACCAAGCATGAATTATATGTAAACTATGGACTCTGGGTGATAATGATGTGTCAGTGTACATTCATTACTTTTAACAAATGTACCACTCCACTGAGGGATGTTGAAAGTGGAGGGAAAAGTGGGCACAAGGGGTATATGGGAACTCACTGTACTTTCTACTCAATTTTGCTATGACTCTGAAACTGCTCTTTTAAAAAGTCTACAAAAACTTAAAAAATCAAATTTTTATAAAAAATACGTTAGTCTGGAGGTGCCTGCATGGTGGATTAAGCATCTGTATCTTGGCATCAGCTCAGGTCATGATCTCATGGGTCATGGATCAAGCCTGGCATCAGGCTCCATGCTCAGCAAGGAGTCTGCTTGAGGGTCTCTCTCCCTCTCCCTCTGCCCCCCCACTCATGCTCTCTCTCTCTCAAATAAACTAAATAAATCTTTCTTCTTAAAAAATAAAGTAGGTCAATCTAGATTTATAGATTGTGTAGAAGAGAGGCAGACAACAATGGAGGAGACCACAGTTCTAAGGACGGTCTACATCCAACACCAGAATCCTTGAAGCCCATGCTGTGAGGAGCCAATATGGCAGTCCATCAACAGCAAAGTCTATTTCTGAGCTGTTTGTTCTCTGCCCAGCCTTGGGCTGGATCCTGGTAGTACAGAAGTTAGAGATGATTTCCCAGATCTACAAGCTACTTAAGAAAACAACATAACACACCTGAAGAAGAAGAAGCAAGAGCAGCTGATAGAACGCAGGGTGACAGGCATTGCTGACATGTGTGGTGGTGAAGTTAGGCGTGGATTAACTCCTAAAACAGGGGTGTGAGAAGTGGCTGAAGTGGTGGTTAACCAATGCCAGGTACAGAAGATAAAAGATAAAAGGTGCAGAATTGGGTGGGAGGAGTAGGTATCTTGGTGGGAATTCAAGTGAAGTTGTCTTAGGGAAGCTGACTTCTCAGTGACATGTTGGAGGGCTGTGGCACATGGACTTTCAAAGAAGTTGCTCAGCTATCCCAGAACTTGATCTTACTCTCCAGAGGCTCAGAGAGTGGAGAGTGCTCCTGTAGACAAAATGGAACTTATACAAGCTCCCCATTCCTGTATGTAGAGATCTGCCTGTGGCTAAGTACCTGCTTTTGCAAGAGGACCTGGTGTGTCCATACAATCATGTCCTCTTCTCCCAGACCCAGGCAGCCTGTGACACCTCCCATCTGACCCCAGTTAGGGAGTTCAGGGGCCCACTGGGTGCTGGTAAGGCAGGGCTGGTGAGTACAGAGCCCAGGGCACTCAGGTCAGAATTGACCACCAGTCATACAATGGAAATGAAGGGTGAGGGGGCCCTAAGGGAGAAGCAAATCGAGAGGCAGAGCCAGCAAGTTAGAGACCCTCTGGGAAACACAAGCTGAGAACTTTTTATAATACAGCACCCTTCAATGGGAAGAGGACGGCTGACGTACAGCCCTTCAACTGTGCTTCGTCATACAGCTCCTAGCTGTAAAATGGGAAAGATGTTAGAGCTTACCTCAAAGGGTTGGTATGAGCACTGGATGAATTCAAACACCTCCAGTCACTCAGAGCTAGGCTGAGCTAGCAGTAAGTGCTTAATCACTATTAGATGTTGCTGCGGGTGTTACTAAACCCAGACAGAGGGGCGCCTGGGTGGCTCAGTGGGTTAAGCTGCTGCCTTCGGCTCAGGTCGTGATCTCGGGGTCCTGGGATCGAGCCCCGCATCGGGCTCTCTGCTCAGCAGGGAGCCTACTTCCTCCTCTCTCTCTGCCTGCCTCACTGCCTGCTTGTGATCTCTGTCTGTCAAATAAATAAATAAAATCTTTAAAAAAAAAAAAAAAAAACTAAACCCAGATAGAGGCAGCAATAGCTCCTGGAAAGAAAGTTGCCGGAGGAACCCGCACAACACCCAGTGACAAAGATGCCTCTTGACAGCACACTAGAAACTCTTTCAAAATGCATTCTGCCCAGCTGACTGCCCTCTCCCTGCTGTAGGGATGGTACATTCTGGCCAAGGCCCCGGGATCCTGCCAGAGGCTTCTGGCCTCATTATGGGCTTGGGGCTGCCTGGGACTGGGGCCTGCTGCTCCCTCACAACCTGTGCCGGGGGGACCATCGTGCCACCACACAGCCACCACCACAGGCCTCAGCCCGCAGCACGTGGTCGGCAAGGAAACATAGCCTCCTCCTTGCAGGGGGAGATGTGACCTGAGAAAATCATATTGCCGGTTATCTCGGGCACAGCCGACCCTGAAGCTTGCGTTAATCCCCTTGGTTTGGTGAAGGGCAGTTCTCAGGGTTATATTTGGAATTCACACTCCAAACACTTTAGCAAGAAGAGACTTCTGCTGATGAGTGAGGGGATGAAAAGGGTTAGCTCAGGTGTCACAGTCACAGAAAGAAGGGCCTCGTTGTGTCAGTAGGACAGAGAAAGTTAGTGTCTAAAAAACACCAATGGTGGGCACCTGGGTGGCTCAGTGGGTTGAGCCTCTGCCTTCGGTTCAGGTCATGATCTCGGGGTCCTGGGATCGAGTCCCGCATTGGGCTCTCTGCTCAGCAGGGCCCTGCTTCCCTCTCTCTCTCTCTGCCTGTATCTCTGCCTACTTGTGATCTCTCTCTGTCAAATAAACAAATAAAAAATAAATAAAAAACTCCAATGGTGTCTCCTGAGAACTTTCCCTTTTGCACTGCCAAAGCAGCTCTCCTTGTCACCTTCCCTGTTTTATGTGGCCAAGGGTGAAAGATTCAGAAGTCCTGGGAACCTCTTGCTTTTCTTTATAGAGACTCTCTCCTCACAACTATTCTTGAGCTAACATCTGTGTTCTACTCTTTGGCTCAGCTGGCTTCTAGACTTGGAAGCATTTAGAGATGTTGGTCACATTCAAAAATACTTATCAAGGACTTACCATGTGCCAGGCACTCTACTAGGCCCTGAGGGTGAAAACACAACTAAGATAAATTGTGCTCTAGGGTCCTGTCCACCCGGTGGGTCACAACCACGAAAAAAGCAACATGGTAAGTTCTATGCCATAGGCCAGTTATATTATTCTAAGACTTTGCGGAGTGTATATGAGAGTTATACCCACAGCCCACCACCTGATGAATGTCTTAGAGTTTACCCTTGTCAGGGAGAATTATGTTTTAATAAAAGTACTGAAAGGCAGAAAGTTTCTCAAAACAAAAAAGGAATTCATCTCTGTGGCAGACGGTCCTTACTGATTTGAGAGATGGGGGGCAGGAATTTGCCCTGCACGTTTCAATCATCTAATACCACCTTCCTTAGAAGGCAGCCCCAAAAGCCAGATTAAAACTCAGATGCCCCACCTTAATGCCGAGCATCTTATCAAAAGAATCACCTCTACTAAAGGTTTCTCTATGGAGAGGGGAAGGTTTTCCTGCTGCTAAGAAAAGCAGTGTTTTTTTACCATATCTTTACACTAAGGACACAATTTCTCCCAAGAATCAAACCCTTTCTCAGGGGAACAGGATGTCAGAAGTCTATCACTAATGCATCATCATTTATCTGCTGAGAGAGACTGATGGATCCCTGGCCAGGGAGGCGGGCTTATAATGGGTCTGCCCTGCAGCATCCGCTAAAATTGGGCTTTATCTCAGCTGGAAGGGTCTCCTTCTTTTGCCCAAAGCTATTTGGGATGAAAAGGGATATAGTTCTCATCTTTTTATGAGCTATTTCTGGCTAAGGATAACTTTACTGGGTGATCTCAACAGTAAAGAAAAAGGGAAGCACCCTGTACATTTCGGGCATCCTGGAAAGAGCCCCCCTTTGAACTCTGCCCTGCCCATTGCCACTGACCATGGCCAAAATTAGAGATAGACTGTCCTGGGGGCCTACCCCTGCTAGGTGCAGACACTCATTTAAAAATAAACAAAACTGGGGGCACCCGGGTGGCTCAGTCATTAAGCATCTGCTTTTGGCTCAGATCATAATCCCAGGGTCCTGGAATCAAGCCCCACATCAGGCTCCCTGTTCAGCCAAGAGCCTGTTTCTCCCTCTGCCTGCTACTCCCCCTGCTTGTACATGCTCTCGCTCGCTCTCTCTCTCTGTCTCAAATAAATAAGAATCTTATAAACAAACAAACAAACAAAACTGGAGAAAAAGCTACTGGAATTGGGTCTGCTTGTCAACAGACTATCCATAGGACAAATGCAGTATAGGGGTCCAAGAGAGGAACCCAGGAGAAATAGAGACTCAGAGAGTTAACAACCTATCTGCAAATTCACCCCATAGAGCGAACACTATCTAACAGCCACTTCTACTCAAGGCCCACTGAGTCACTGGAACACTAAGTGCTATAAAAGAGGAAGGAGCCAATGAAGAGAATGATACTGTATGTTGGGGGGGGGCAGGAAGTCAAAGAAAACTTACAGAGGACACGAGACTTGTGCCGCATGGGCCCTTAGACCAAAGTAAAGTAAAACAATCTCAGAACCAACAAATGTAACTCAAATGATATTTTCAGGAATCTGGGTCAGAGATTTGAATTGTATACGTGAGGGGTATAGCTAACTAACTTATTAAAGTTTGAGCTGGTTCATGTAGTAATTTTTATTAAACTATGAATTGACTTAAACTGGAAAAGATTGGTTTTTATAAAATGACCAAATCAACCCAAATGGAAATAAACCAACCATATTTTTCTAAGATGACCAATATAAATTAAAACAAAGACATTCGTTCATTCCTTTGTTCCTTTAACAAACACTGAATGTCTACTAGTGTCAGTCAACATTTTAGGAGAGTTTAAGGTCTTGCCTTTGAAGCTTATAGTTTGGTAGAGGGGAGACAGACAATAAAACAGATTGAATAAACAAGTAAATATCTGGAAGTAATAGGATGAAAATAAAACCAAATAATGTGCTAGAACTACTGATTCAGACTGGGTGGTCAGGAAAGGATTTTCTGGGGGAAGTGACATTTAATAGGAAAAGGAAATGAAGAGTAGGAGCTAGAAAGCTGAAGATAGGGTACTGGTGTGATCATTCCAAGCCAAAAAACCAAGTATGAAGGACCTATGGTAGGAGCACTTAATGTGTTCAAGAAACCAAAAGAGAACAAGGGCTAAAAAATGGTGGGCAGGAGGAAGGTGGGACAAAATTATTTAGGAAAGCTAGGAGGGCCACATCATAGAAGGCCTCATGGGCCTCGGTCAGGAGCTTGGACATTGCTCTAAGTGTGAGGAAAAACCAGATGGTTTCAACTGCTGAGTGGAAAATGGGCTGCAAAGAGTCAAAGGTGAGGTCAGGGAGACCACACCAGGGGCGGCAGTAGCCTCGTGAGAAAGAGTGATGGTTTGGACAAGGCATGCACGCAGCTGACCCAAATCTCAGTTTTTCCATTGCCCTCATGAGAAAGCATCAGCAAGCTGTTCTTAAGTTACATGGTGGCTGAAAAACAAAAATGAATTCTCCCAAATAAGATTCAATCAAATCATGTAGGGGTGCTCTTTTCCAACAGGCCATGCTAGAGTTGCCTTTGTCTCAGACAAAAAAATAGAGGAAACAGAGATGTCCTTGAATAATAGCCCTGGAATCTGAGAAGATGAGTTTGAACTAGCTGGACTGGATCTTGGACAGCAGAGATTGAAAGGGAGTTTGTTTGCCATGCTAAAGAGCAGAGGACACCCCTGCATCTCCAGCAACCTAAGCCAGTAGTTGTCTGTCCTTTTGGTTTAGGATTATTCCTGTGGAAATTCAGTTTTGTCTTCAAAGGATCATAGAAAGTAAGGTTAGAGAACAAGAGATGGGATTTGAATATGAATCTCTTCTGGTACATTTGAGCTCTTTAGCAAATCACACGTCAATCTAAAACTGGTTCTTCTTGATTGGGTGGGAGAAGAAAGGGTTAGATTTCATCAGTCACCATATGCACAGAATATTATATAATGTTCTACAAGGTACACAGAAATTGTAGAAGGCATGTTATTATTTGCCAGATGCTAACTGTGTTTATATAACTTGATTTTCTTGGTTAGTGATCTCCGTTTTGTAAATTTTGTAAATTTGCTCAAACCAATAAACCAAACTCCATTTCATGCTATGAGAGAGCTACAGATTAAGCTAGCAAGCCCTGTGTGGGGTTCTTTATAAAAGAATAAGAGAGTCAAACTTGTGTTCTTAATGCCCATTTTATATGCATGACTTGAGTTGAGTTCCTCATGCATAATTCATGTGGTCATTTACAGGCTTTTTCAGAACTCCTCCTTTAAGAGTTAACTAACAAAGGACGTTATGAGCCATGGCAACCAAGATATTATGCAAATCTATCTCTGAGCCAACAGAAAAGGGGTTGGGTTGATTAATTAAAAAGATAGGGGAGAAGAAAGGGGTACACATCCCTCTTGATGTTACTCATCATTTATTAATGTATTTAACTGAAAAGAATTTTGAAGGGTAAATACATGTTTGTGCATTTCCTCTGGGTGTGAGGGCACTGCTTAACCCTGTGAGCAACCATTTGAATGAATGCAAAACTACGGATTTTATTCATTTCATTTCTGCTCCCTCCAAGGAACAGCATCACGCGAAGGTGAATTTGCTATCAGGTGACACCAGATTCTTGTTCTCTTTAGCCCATTTAATCAAGTCACTTCTTTTAACAACTCACTTTCTTGCATATGCAGTATAAAAAAAAATACTTGTCCCTATTTATTTACCCTGGTACAGTGTGGGAGGGGACTATACATGGGTATGAGTAGGAGAAGACAGCAATTATTGAGAGTCATCAGGAAGCTGGATGTCAGAAGCAGAAACCAAGAGAATTAATTTTCCCAGAGTCATTGGGTGATAGAGAACCAAGTCAAAGCAAAGATCCCCCAAAGTATTTCCATGACAAAGCTCCTGACATAGCTGCTAGTCACTGGATTTCTGGGGGGAAACAAAGTGGGATCCTCTAACTTGCCAACTGAGACTTCTGAAATTTTCATTTCCAAAAACTGATCCAAAAGCAGTGATAGGATCTGACTCATGAGTAGTTAAAATGTTTATCCTTTACCTGAGGAACAAATATTTACATCAAGTGCAGCTATAAAGCAAGAGTGAATCAAGAAACAAGTTAGTGTCTCTCTCTCTTCCTCTCTCCCATCCTCCTGCTCACCCCACCCAACTCCATCCCACCTCTCTCTCAGGCTTTTGTACAGATTGAGATAAGATCAGGGCTCCTGTCCAGAAGAATATTTTAGAGACAGAGAGCCAAGCCATCAAAGGTCTTTCCGGATTCCACAAACAGAGTAGCTTCAAGTTAATGGGTGACTACTCCTTGGCTAATGGAAGCCCTGTGACAAGACAGCGGCCAATTTCTCTGTGAGATGCTTGGTTTTTGACCTTATTTCCTGTACCTGAGAACTGAAGATATCTACTCCCATATCTCGAGTACTTGCTCTTCGGTACATTCTATTTTAAAATTATGGTGTAATTACATCCTAACCCCACGTTACAAAGAATTTGTGGATTGTTCTGATTGAGCTGTGGAGTGGACAGCACCTTGTTACTGTTCCAAAATAACCTCTGTTATTTTTTGATTATACAAATAATAAATGTTTATTGTATAAATTTTGGAAAACAAAGAAAAGTCTAAATAAAGAATTAAAAACTCCCTGTCAGTATTTGAGGTGTTTTCTTAGTTTTTGTTTTTTTCCTTGTACATGCGTGAATATGTCTGTAATTACAACATTAAAAGCATGATCTACTGGGGCGCCTGGGTGGCTCAGTGGGTTAAAGCCTCTGCCTTCGGCTCAGGTCATGATCCCAGGGTCCTGGGATCAAGCCCCACATCGGGCTCTCACCTCAGCAGGGAGCCTGCCTCCTCCTCTCTCTCTCTCTGCCTGCCTCTCTGCCTACTTGTGATCTCTGTCTGCCAAATAAATAAATAAAATCTTAAAAAAAAAAAAAAAAAAGCAGGGGCGCCTGGGTGGCTCAGCGGGTTAAAGCCTCTGCCTTCGGCTCAGGTCATGATCTCAGGGTCCTGGGATCGAGCCCCACATCAGGCTCTCTGCTCAGCAGGAAGCCTGCTTCCCTTCCTCTCTCTGCCTGCCTCTCTGCCTGCCTGTGATCTCTGTCTGTCAAATAAATAAATAAAATCTTTAAAAAAAAAAAAAAAAAAAAAAAAGCATGATCTACAATGGAACAGAATAGAGAGCCCAGAAATAGACCCTCAACTCTATGGTCAACTCATCTTCGACAAAGCAGGAAAGAATGTCCAATGGAAAAAAGACAGCCTCTTCAATAAATGGTGTTGGGAAAATTGGACAGCCACATGCAGAAAAATGAAATTGGATCATTTCCTTACACCACACACGAAAATAGACTCAAAATGGATGAAGGATCTCAATGTGAGAAAGGAATCCATCAAAATCCTTGAGGAGAACACAGGCAACAACCTCTTCGACCTCAGCCGCAGCAACATCTTCCTAGGAACATCACCAAAGGCAAGGGAAGCAAGGGCAAAAATGAACTATTGGGATTTTATCAAGATCAAAAGCTTTTGCACAGCAAAGGAAACAGTGAACAAAACCAAAAGACAACTGACAGAATGGGAGAAGATATTTGCAAATGACATATCAGATAAAGGGCTAGTGTCCAAAATCTATAAAGAACTTAGCAAACTCAACACCCAAAGAACAAATAATCCAATCAAGAAATGGGCAGAGGACATGAACAGACATTTCTGCAAAGAAGACGTCCAGATGGCCAACAGACACATGAAAAAGTGCTCCACATCACTCGGCATCAGGGAAATACAAATCAAAACCACAATGAGATATCACCTCACACCAGTCAGAATGGCTAAAATGAACAAGTCAGGATGACAGATGCTGGCGAGGATGCGGAGAAAGGGGAACCCTCTTACACTGTTGGTGGGAATGCAAGCTGGTGCAGCCACTCTGGAAAACAGCATGGAGGTTCCTCAAAATGTTGAAAATAGAACTACCCTATGACCCAGCAATTGCACTGCTGGGTATTTACCCTAAAGATACAAACGTAGTGATCCGAAGGGGCACGTGCACCCGAATGTTTATAGCAGCAATGTCTACAATAGCCAAACTATGGAAAGAACCTAGATGTCCATCAACAGACAAATGGATAAAGAAAATGTGGTATATATACACAATGGAATACTATGCGGCCATCAAAAGAAATGAAATCTTGCCATTTGCGACGACGTGGATGGAACTAGAGGGTATCATGCTTAGCGAAATAAGTCAATCGGAGAAAGACAACTATCATATGATCTCCCTGATATGAGGGAGAGGAGATGCAACATGGGGGGTTGAGGGGGTAGGAGAAGAGTAAATGAAACAAGATGGGATTGGGAGGGAGACAAACCATAAGTGACTCTTAATCTCACAAAACAAACTGAGGGTTGATAGGGGGAGGGGGGTTGAGAGAGGGGGGGTGGAGTTATGGATATTGGGGAGGGTAAGTGCTATGGGGAGTGCTGTGAAGTGTGTAAACCTGGCGATTCCTTGGGGATAAAAATATATGTTTATAAAAAATAAAATTTAAAAGCATGATCTATTCCCCATGGAAAAAAGTTACACTTGGGATAACTTGGGATAATCCTCTGGTCTGGATTTCAGCACTTTATCGCAGGGACCACAAATGATGTGCCATAAAACACAGCTACAACTACAAGAGTTCTTTAGCCATTTAAAATTAGTCTTCTTAAATGAGCAATGTTCATAATTCCTGCCAATATCCCAGATTACAGCGAGGTCACAGAGGCTTCCAAAACACTGAATACCACTACTAAAGTTTTCAAGAGGTGAGCATTCTTGGAATTAAGAATTCCCTTCCCAGCATCCCAGGAAGAGGAATTTCCAGGATCACCAGAACAATGGATTTTCACCCCAGTCTCTAAGTCTGACCAGTTGTTGGACTGATATCACTGGGGTCTTTGGCTGTCTTCTCTGGAAACTAGAAGCCAGTTAATCCTATAATTCCTGATGGTAAAAAAAGGAAAGCCTCTTTCAGTTTCTCATATCTCACATATTCTTAATTCTGTATTCTTTAGAGCTTCTTTCTCATCTATTTCCACTGTAATTCTTTTTCTAAGAGAACTTTCTACCACTCCCTCTGGAATCTTTACTCTGTGTAA
Source organism: Lutra lutra (assembly GCF_902655055.1). Taxonomy (NCBI): domain Eukaryota; kingdom Metazoa; phylum Chordata; class Mammalia; order Carnivora; family Mustelidae; genus Lutra; species Lutra lutra. Next base: position 86,213,886 of record NC_062278.1, read on the forward strand.
AAAAAACAAAAACAAAAACAAAAACAAAAACCTCCAAACCCCTCCCCCATTTCTAGTAATATCATAGATTGTTTGGAACAACTTCCTGTTGGAAACAACTAAAAAAGAGCTGAATTAACTTTTAGTCGTCTTGAAAGAATCAAAGAAGTTAGCAAAGAATTATAAAACTGAAGAGAAATTCTGATAGGCCAGTTAGTTCAATAAGCACGAAAACATACTAAGAGCATGTGTCTGTTCTGCAAAGTTTAAACTTTGGTTTTAATGGCCTTCTGGGTGAAGGGCATGTTTACCAATCTGTGGACCTGCACAAGGCAGAGGGTCTAACAGGAGACACAGGGACAAATTCCATAGTAAGCTAGGACTTCCGAGGACTGCAGCCTCAGAGTGAAGCTAAAGTGTCTTGCCCTGGGAACCTTAATCCTCAAATCTGACAAGGTAGTCTGAGGTTATTAGTGTCCCAAGATTTGAAGCAGAAGCAAAGAACATTATTTTTGTAGAATTCATAGTAGTCTTTGAGTTGTGGTTACAATTTTTTTTCAACTGTAATGACATGCACACAATCACAGCAACTCCAGAGCAATGAGCAATAAACAAAAATTCATGTGCACAACTTCAGATACTGAAAATATCAGATAAAGACTGTAAAACAATTATGCTTCTGTTTAAAGTTTATGAAAGATATGTTTGAAGGTATCTGCAAGGAACATAAAACCACCAAAAAAGCAATATAATGTATTAAGAAAAGAAACATATAGAACTTCTGTGAAAGAAAAATGCAGTAACAAATTAAAAAATTCAGTATATGGTTTGAGATGACACTGAAGAGAGAATTAGTAAGCTGAAATAGGGGTCAGAATATCTACAGTGGAGCATAGAAAGATAAAAAAGTGGAAATCACAGAAGAGACAGAGGGAGACACAGAAGAGGACAGAGGGAGAAAGTCTAACATGTATTTAACTGGTGTCAGAAGAAGTTAGATATTATGGGGTCAAGATAGGATCTGAAGAGATAATGGCTGAAAATTTTCCAGAGTTGGTGAAAGATGCCAATCAAAAAATTCAAAAATCACTACACTATCTAGCAATATAGCTAAAAAATGTTAAACACATTATAGTGAGAGTGCAGAAAACTAAAACCTTAAAAACATCCAGAGGAAGAAAGGCAGCAACTTCAAAGGAGCATCGATTAAACTGACAGTCAATTTCTCAACAGCAATAATGGAAACCAGAAGACAATGCAGCCCTCCCTCCAAAAAGCTGCCACTTGAATTTTACACCCAACAAATATATCATACGAGAAAGAAGATGAAATAAAAACATCCCAGACTAACAAAAACCAAGAGACGCCACTGCCATCACACGCGTGTGAGAGGAAATTCTGAAGGATGGATATGCTTTGCACGGGAGGGGAATGACCACAAGTAAAAGGTCTGAGCTACCAGAAGGAAAGAAATGTAAAGCAAGTAGTAAAGGGTGTAGGTAAAGCTAAATGAACACTGACAGCATAAAATAATAGCAATGTTATTGCTTTTTAAATATATGTTTATGCTTTTAAATGTTAAAATGTTAATGCTTTTAAAATATAGAAAATTAAAATAATGCTTTTAAAATATAGAAAAGTAAAATAATGCTTTTAAAATATAGAAAATTAAAATAATGCTTTTAAAATATAGAAAATTAGGGGCGCCTGGGTGGCTCAGTGGGTTAAGGCCTCTGCCTTCGGCTCAGGTCATGGTCCCAGGGTCCTGGGATTGAGCCCCACATCGGGCTCTCTGCTCCGTGGAGAGTCTGCTTCCTCTTCTCTCTCTGCCTGCCTCTCTGCCTACTTGTGATCTCTGTCTGTCAAATAAATAAATAAAATCTTAAAAATAAAATAAAATATAGAAAAATAAAATATATCATAATAATAACATTTAGGTCAGGAAAGCAATAAATGGAATTAGAATATCCTAATTGTTCTCATTGTCCTTTGGGAGGGTAGCATTAGACACTGATACATTAAAGATATAAGTTGTCATATCTCAAGTAATCTATAACATCCAAACAAGTAGAAAGGAAAAATGGAATGAAAAAAATAATATGTAATAACTACAAAGAAAAGAAAGGAAGTAGGGGAACCTGGGTGGGTGGCTCAATGGATTAAGTGTCTGCCCTTGGCTTGGGTCATGGTCCCAGGATCCTGGAATCAAGTCCCACATTGGGCTCCTTCTCAGCAAGGAGCTTGCTTCTCCCTCTGCCTGCCACTCCCCCTGCTTGTACTCTCATTCTCTCTCTCTCTCTCTCTCTCTCTCTCTCTGTGACAAATAAATAAATAAATAAACTCTTAAAAAAAAAAGAAAAAGAAAAGAAAGGAAGTAATGGCCCCAAAAGTCAGTGCAGTAGTTAATTCCAGGGTTGAGGCAAGGGGACAGGATGAGGAAGGAACACCCACAGAGTATTTCTGTGGTGCTGGCAATGATCTATTTCTTCAACAGTCTGGTGGTTACATGGCCAGATGCCGGACAATTATGTTATACTGTACATTTAGGTTTTGATGTACTTTTTTCTATGTGTGTTATACTTCATAATAGAAAGAAAGGAAAAGAAAAATGCAAGCTCCCCCATAATTTCAACTCTTCACAAAATAATTCACTCAATCTCCTTGTCTTGGTGGAGATCTGGCTCTCATCTACTTCTCTCCTCCCCTTTTAGGGCCTTGTTGCTGCTTTCAGAGCATAACTCTTATTTTCCACTGGAATCCATGCTGTCTAGCTCAGTCACCCACTATCCATCTTGATTTACTCTCTCTCTCTCTCTCTGTCACACACACACACACACACACACACACATTACCACCTCGGCCCACTGACTGAAGACTCTGGCCCTGACTCCAACTTTCTCTCTGACCCATTTCACACCATTGCCATGAGTGACTTCAACATCCACATGACCAAATCAGCTCACAAACCCCCCTCCAATTGTGAACACCAGGCCTACCCCTAATTTCAACACGCTTCCATCATAACAACCCATTCCCATGGTTACATCCTGGACCCTGAAATGCTGTTTTAAATATTTTATCTTATTTTTAAAGCAAAAAAGCAATAAAAACTCACTTTAAAAGAAACAGTATAAATACTATTAACTTAAAAAAAGAAAAAAGAAAAGAAAGAGACAAAAAGAAAATTAAAATCACCCATGAACAGACCCTTCAGAAATAACAGAACACGGCTGTGTGTGTCTGCCCCCAGGTGTCTGGGTGCCTAAGAGAAAGATGACCCGTCTTTCACAGCATGAGCCTGTCCTTTTAACTAACCTATATGGTTGTCTGTTCAGTCAACAGTTAACCTGACTTCTGTTATGAACCCACTTAGACCATCACTTTGACCTTAGCAAGCTGCCTCCCCTCTCTAGATTATATTCCCCTTTCTGTAGAACAAAAACATTGATTCTGATTGTTTCTTTATTCTTTTTTTTTTTAAGAGTTTACTTATTTGTCAGTCAGAGAGAGTACACAAGCCTGGGAAGCGGCAGGCAAAGGAAGAAGCAGACTTCCCACTGAGCAGGGAGCCCAATGCAGGGCTCGATCCCAGGACCCTGGGATCATGACCTAAGCCAAAAGGCAGACGCTTAACCAACTGAGCCATCCAGGTGTCCTGGCTGTGACAGTTTCTAAGGTCTCTTCTAGTATAGGCTATCCCTAAAAGTGAAACTTGGGGGGACATCTCCATAGTCAGCCTCTGCAGCTGGGCTGACCGCACCACCAGAGCACGAGGTCCCATCTGACAAACACTGTTACCATCCAGAAGGCCTGCTGCATGAATTCATGGCCCTGGAGGTATTCCTGTGCATTTTTAATCAGCGTTCTTTATGATGAACAGCATTTTCCCATTTCTACTTCCTGCACTCCCTTGACACCTCCGTTCCCCTTCTCAAAGGATACGGAAACAGCCCACTTCGCTTCAGATGTCAGTGTTTATTAACACCAGGGCAGGAAAGATGTGCATCTGAACCAGCAGAGATTAAATAATGGAGACGAACACAAAAGCTTTTTATGTTGACGTTCTTACATATCATTTATTGACAATACAATCCTGTTTAATGCTTTCCAATCCCGTTTTGGGGTTTGTCAGGAGCATGCTGGGACATTGTTCACAAACCCATTTTGTACTGATTTCCTTGGCAAGCCAGTGAAAAATCTTTGGAGGGTAGCAGGCTAACGGTGGCCAGAACAGGAGAAATCAGACCGGGATTCCGGCTTTGGTGCCCAAAGGGCCTCTGCTGCCCCAAGCCCTTGGTTCAGACAGCTCCCAGGCTCCGTGCCTGGGTAAGGTCTGATCATCCCCTCCCCATTTCTGAGCCCCTTCTGCTCACTCACATTTCTTGCTTGCAGGTTGCAGGAATGATGGGCAAAATTAAAGACTGTGAGGGAACTCTGAAACAAGTGGGTGAGACAGACACAACTCCTCGGGCTTTGGGAGCGTGGCATCAAAACCAGACATCACGATTTGGTGAGTAAGTAGAAGACTACAAACAGAATACTAAAATCCCAAACAAACGTAAAAGCAGTGTTTACAGGGTACTTCCAGCCCAGGGTCAAGTACATGTGAGCATAAAGAGAGATCTGGAGCTGAGAGGAATAGTAGGTGTGCGTACCCACAATCAGGGAGCCCCGACCCACATCAACATACCCCTCACACTGCATATTTAGTATGGAAATCTATTCAGAAATGGTTGAGGCATATTAAACATCAGGTTTCTTCACTTACTGAAAGAGTATATAGCACAGTAGTTAAGGGCTCAGGTTCTGGAACCAAGCATAACTGAGTTCAAACCCTACTTCCATGAACTGTGCTTTTCTCAAGACAAAGGGGTATCTTCCTAAGATAATTGTGAAAATTAGATGAAAGGATGTACATAAAATACTGAATATAGCATCTACCACATCTGGGAACTCAAAAATCACAAGCTGTTGTCATGAGTTGTGGGTGAATTCCTTTTTGGCTATCCCCACTAATACCAGCAAACATAGATAAGCTTAGTTCCAAAACTTGTGGTTATGATTTTTTAAAATTCTGTCTTTATCTTTACTTATTTATTTTTTGCCCTGTGATGTTAAGGACAATGTTTTTGTTTTTGTAATTTTATATAGTTGAAAGTCCCTGTAGAAATTTAAATGACCATAGTCATTTCTTTATCAGTTCTGCATTTCTGAAACAGGTAGCACAGAGTAGCGTGTTTCTTTAGAATAGGAACCCATCAAAGTTCAGGTAGCCTGAAAGACATGGCACATTGTCGGTGCTTAATAATGTGTCCTAATCATTAACATTGACTCTTTCTTCACGTTTCGAGTTTTACAAAAAGTCTTGTATAGAAGATGTGCCAATGTGTGGTGATTGCTGTGCACAGTGCTGGAGTGTGTAAGCCACAGATGTTCCCAGTGTCATCAGGGCGGTCCCTGAACCCCAAGTAGGTGCCAGGTCACCAAGGACATGGATTCTGTATTTCCGCTCTGCCGTCTATCCTCACCGGGTCACTTTGATCCTCAGGCTGCTTGCCTTTGTGGCGACTTCTCATCCAGATATATATATATATATATATATATATATATATATATATATATACCCAAATATATATATATATACCCAAATATATATATATATACCCAAATATATATATATATACCCAAATATATATATATATACCCAAATATATATATATATACCCAAATATATATATATATACCCAAATATATATATATATACCCAAAGGGAGAAGGGGTGTCTATCTGCCTTATGGGTTATGGAAGAAATATTGCTTCTCTGGAAGGAAAGGATATCGTTCTCTTTTTCCCACCAAACAGGGGCCCCTTCCTAGTCCTGCATTCTCCCCGTAGAATTACATCATAATTTTGGTTAGAGAGATATTCAGTGTTTACACTCCTGATGACTATTTAAGCATTATTCAAGGCTGAGTCAGATGGTACTTTATGATTTATATTCTCTTTCTTGTACAACTTTGGGCTTTCCCTGGAGTTAACAACTACCCATTTTTATTTACTTCTATTTGAACATACTACTGATTCAACCAAAAAGTCTCCATTTATCATCTAAATTCCTCTCCAGATGTTCGGAAACATGAGAAATGTATCAAATCATATTCTCGAAGAATTTTCTCTTAGAGACTTCTGACCTATTCTGATCAGAGCTAGCTGCCCTTTGGGGGATACCTGCTGACATCATCCTGCAATGCTCCTTTTTCTCTGTCTTTTCTTTCATCCCCCCACTTTTTTTTTTTTGTTTATTACTGAGTTTTGTGGTGCAGACCCTTCTGTAGCCTTCCTTCAAAAAAGAATGGATCAGAAGTAAATTTATAAGATCTTGAAAATGTCCTCATCTTCATTTGCTTGAGAGCTTGGTGGGTATGAATTATAGGCTGTAAAACATTTTGTTTCTGACATATTTGAGGACATTTCTCCACTTTCTTCTAGCTTCTAGTTTTGCTGGTGAAAAATCCAGAACTGTTATGACTCATCACCCTTTGTTACATAATCTGTTTTCCTATTCTCTAGAAACTTGTAGGATCATATCTACACCCCTGCGTTACAAAATCTAATGAGACAATGCCTTGGTATGAGTCTGATTTCATCTATGTTGATGGCCACTAGGTGGGCTTTTTCTGCTTCCTTTAGTTCCAGAAAATTTTGTTGAGCCATTTCTTTGTTGATTTCTTTTCAGTTCCACGTTATAAACATTTTAATTTCCAATGTAATAAGCAAAACAGATAAATTTTTAAATGTTTGATTTTCATTTCTTTGGTTATAGTGATGTGGAGTCTATTTTCATATTACCTTTACTGTTTTTATTTCCTACATTAATTATCTGTTTGTGTCTTTCATCTGTTGCATTCTCTTTCTTTCTAGCAGGACTTTCCCTACCTTTAGGTGGAAGATTCTTCAGCCATTATAAAAGTATCAAAAAACAAGAAGAAACATAGGAAGACAACTCACATGATGCCACCCCCCAAAGATAGCCAGCCACAGTAGATAATTTGATGTTTTCTTCCATCCTCCTTTCTTTTTTGTCCTAGCACATGATTGTAGATCATGTTGTAATCTGACAAAGTTGTGATCATCCTGTTTATACAATTATGTGCTCTGCAATTCTATTTTTTTGTTTTTAAGCCTCTGAAGCAGGCACTTTCAAATGTGTGAATCACTGAATTCTTTTTAAAATTTTTTATCAAGGAGTTCTCTCCTATAAAATCCTAATTTTCACTAGGCCCACATAGCACTTGCTCTAAAATCAAGGCACAGAAAGAGCAGTGTACCTCTGGAGACAAGTATAATTGGAAATTTTAAAAATAGTTCTGTGAAGAAAGGGAGTAGGTTTAAGATAAGGGTTGTGAATCTCTAAGACTCCAAGCTCAGGAATTTCCCACTCTTGGCAGAGCTTACTGATTTCTCTTTCCCTCAAGAACTGTACCTAGACCATCTTAATTCTCTCCTTCCAACATTCAGGTCCCCACCCCGCCTTTCTTTCCTCCCTGCCCATTCTAGATGCTGGTTGCTCAGAGGCCTTCACCCCTGGCGAAGAAATCTCCAGATTTCTTCCTCCAGAAATCTTCATGACTCACTCCTACACCTCCTTCTAGTCTTCACTCCTTGGGCCCAGACACCCACACCCACCTCAGGCCACACTCCCCGTTCCCTATACCTTATTCCATGGTTTCTTTTGTTCCTAACCACACAAATGTATGGTCTTCAGTATTGATTCTGTGTCCCCTATCCACCGCCCTCCTAGAGATCTTTGTTATGTTCTTTAATGTATCCCCAGAGTGACTAGGACAGTGCCTGGCACACGGCATGTGTCAATAACTTATTCATTCTGTTGAATGAATAAATGATAGCTCAAATAAGCCCCCCCACGTTCCTTTACTACCCTGGCTTCTCCCACCTTCACTGTTGTCAATTTCCAAACTTGAATTTAGCCAACACTCATTTTTTCAGCCTCTGATGCTCTGGTTTCTGCTATTTTCAGGCTGCTGAGAGTCTGCCAAGTGGATCCACCACAAAATCCTATTGCTAAACCTCACGTGTGCCTTTAATTGTACCTAACTGTCTTTGTATTTAGCTCCTGTTGCCTCCCTAGCAAATTCCACACTGATATTCTAGAGTGCCTTTCATTTTGAATTTGCATAGAACCAGACTGGTGGCCCACCCATAGCCCACGTTCAAACTTGAGCAGTTGTTTTCATTTTTGCGATACATTTTTCCAGCTCTTACTTTGTCCGTACATGTGATGGCCTCTATCCCTCACCTACTTCTAACGTAAGCACTCTGGCTGAATTTTTAGTCTACTCACACGCTGCCTTAAATCCTTTTGTTTTAATAGAGATAGCTGTAAGTTTAAGTTGTTGGGTTGGTTGGTTGGTTGGTTTAGTGTTCTTAAGTGATTTTAAAAAGCTCTTTGTAGCTTAAGCTTAATGACTGTGTTATATTCCATTATACAATAGTGTACTTAACCTATACTAATGTTGGATATAGATATATTTTTCCAGTTATTTTGTTATCATAAAAACTTAGAGACATAAATCTTTATTTTGCTTTTCTGTGAATCCCTTCTGGTAGATTTCTAGATTTATTGGGGTCAAATGGTATAAATATTTTAAGATTTATGATAAATTTTGTCAAATTTCTTTTCGGAAAAGCTGTACTGATTTATGTTCCTTGTCACAGTGATTATTTCATTATACCCTCACCCAAGACTAGATGTTCTCATTTTATCATTTTTTCCCCAACTGGATAGCCAAAGAATAGTTTTATTTTAACTGAATCTCTTTGCTCATTCATATTATATATATTTTTTCAGGTATTCATTAACTATTTGTACTTGTCTTTTTGCAAATTGCCTATTGATGTTTCTTTTCTCATTCATCTATTGAGATATTCATGTTCTTAAACATTTTTTTAATTATTTATTTATTTATTTATTTATATTGACAGACAGAGTTAAGCAAGCACAAGCAGGGGGAGTGGCAGACAGAGGAAGAGGGAGAAGCAGGCTCCCCAAGGAACAGGGAGTCCGAGGTGACTCGAGGTGACTGGATCCCAGGACCCAGGATCATGATCAGATGCTTAACGGACTGAGCCACCCAGGTGCCCCATGTTATTAAACATTTAGTGTGTGCATTTGATAAATTTAGTGTAGTAATTATGTGTCACATTCAGTAGAAGTAATTTTCCAGTTTGATGATTGCCTTTTCCTTCATTATTTGCCTTTTTATATATACACAGTTTTTTTGTTTGTCTGTTTTTAAAGACTTATTTACTTGGGGGGGGCAGAGAGAGGGGGAGAGAGAAACTTAAGCAGACTCTGCACGGAGTGAGGAGCCAAACATGGGACATTCTCACCACCCCAAGATCACGACCTGAGCCAAAACCAAGTCCAACATTTAACTGACTGCACTACCAGGTGCCCCTGTACCCACTGTTTTTAAATCTTGTTGGAGCTACATATCATTGCCTTCAGAATCTTGCATTTGCTTTTAGCTTTGAAGAGTCTTCCCTGACCCAGAAATTTGACACTGTCTTCTAGTTTTTGTTTCTGATAGTTCAAGATTCATGCAGGTGTTCTTCATATACAGGCCAGGCATGTGTTATCATATAAATTTTTCCTCCAGCTAACCACCCACTAAATGTTCCGGTTTTGGGTTTCAGCCGGACCAACCAATGACACCATTTCCCCCTCGTGAATTAGAACTGCTTACAAGATAAAGATACAATGTGAGCAGATGTTGTCTTCTTAATTCTGTAAAGCTGATTAGAACTGTAATTTTAGATAACAGCTGGCAGACCAGCATCCAGTTTATCGACAGGCCAGCAGATCCAAATGGGGGAGGAAGGGCTTGAGTCCCAAGTACTCTTGTTTCTCTTAGAATTCTAAACGCCTAGTCAGGTCTTTCCTTCCCCCTCCTCTAGAAAAGGAGAAAGCAAGGGCTTGAGGGGAGTGGCAGTGGGACTCCAGTGAAGACCCTGTACCTAGAACACACACTCGGTGAAAACGGCTTCCCTCTATCCTTTCCTCTGACCCCACTCGCGCCCCCCACCGACATCTCCCACTACTCACTAAAGAACCCTTAGCTGCCCTCCTGTTTTGTGATACCATCTTCGTCCTCACAGTGGATGTTCTACGGACTACTTCCGGCCTCTTCTGTTCACTAAACTCTCCGCTAACAGTAGAAACAAATTGGTAACATTATTGTTCTTTTCTGTTGTCTTTTACTTTCTGGGAAAGTAAAAGACACTCCTCTTCTTCTTCTTCTTTTTTCCTCAAAATGTATTAGTTATATTGTCTGTTGTACTCCAGATGCACTTCAGAATGATTTTGTCATATTCCAAAAATAACCCTTTTGGGATTTTGATTGGAGATAGAAAACTATAAATTAATTTGGTAGGAATTGACATCTTTATGATATTCTGTTCTTCCATCCAAGAACATGGTATGGTTCTATTTATAGAAGCCTTCTTTATATCTTGTAAATCTTGTCATTTATTCATATAAATCTTTCATATTTTTTGTTAAGTTATTCCTAGACATTCCATCTCTTTGTTGTTATTGGGAATACAATATTTTTCTCATTATCTTTCCTCACTGGTTATAGTTAGTATATAGAAAATCTAGCAATTTTCAGATATTATCTTTATATGGGCTTGTGGATCTTTCACATATTAAGTCACTATCTTTCCACCCTTTATTAATGTCAGTATCCCCTGGGCCATGCTACCAAAACTCATCTTAGATTTCCTTTTGCAGAACCCTGTGTTCTCTGTTCAGTCCTTACCATTCTTGACATCTTTGCTGACCACTCTCCTCCTTTTAAAAAGCTATTATTTTTTAAATGCCTCTTGTGAGCCATAGTTACATAAGTGCTTAAATTAGATTAGTGCTTTCAGTCCTCATAATATTTTATTTAGGTAGGTCTTATTCTACCCATTTTTACAGATGAAGCTGAGATTTATTAGAAGGATATGTAGAATCCCCAAGGTCACACAATAAGTAAGGGGTAGTATTGGGCTTCCATATGTTCAAGACCTTTTCAGTCCTTGGTCATCTTCTATGACATTTTGTTTGCCTTGTTCCTTTTATCCTGTGTCTCTGTTGTTCATTTTGAAAATTGGGGGACATTCTCAGTCATTTTTTCTTTCAAATGTTTTTTCTGAAGTTTCCTCCTTCCACACTCTTTCTGGGACTCTGATGACATGAACGTCAGACTTTTTGATTTCCTCCCACAGGAGAAAGAGGCTCTGTTCTTACTACCCACTCCAAATCTTTTTTTCTCTGTTGTTTAGACTGGATAATTTCTATTGATCTGTCTTCAAATGTACTCACACTTTCTTCGGTTATCTGAGACCTGCTATTCAGTCCATCTGGAGAGTTGGTTTGTTTTTGTTTCTTTTTGTGTTTTGTTTTTGTTTTTTTTGTTTTTTTTTTTGGTTATTGTATTTTTCAGTTCTAAAATTTCCATGTAGTTCTTATATTTTTCTACTTCCTTGCTGAGTCTTTCTACCTTCCCATTCATTTCCAGACTGCTTGCCTTTACTTCTTGGAGCATTTCTATAATGACTCCTTATAAGTTTTAATGCCAAAATCTGTGTCATCTCAGCAGTGGCATCTGTCCCTTAGCTTTTTATGTGAGATGACATTGTCTTGGATCTCCGTATGACAAGTAATTTTGGATTGTACCTTTGACATTCTAAATGTATGTGATGAGACCTGGGCTCATGCCTCAAGCCTATGGAAAATTTTGATATTTTTGTTTTAGCAGGCAATTGACCTGATTGGGGTCAGTCCACAAGTTCCAACCTACCTTCTGTGGGTTGTAGTTCTAACAACAGTTCAGTGTTCAGTGACTTTGTGGGGCTAGTCAGATCTGTGCCCTGTGTGTGCCATCCAGTGACCAGTGACAGACCAGTATGGCATCAGTCCACAGATCACTTCTCACAGTCCAATAATCTGTTTAGGATCACATAGATTCAAGTCTAGGTGAGCCCAGTAGAGAGCTACCAGATGGGGTTGATTTCCTGAACTGTTCTGTCCCCATGATCTTCTTCATACATTTTCATTCCCGGGAGTTTCCCTTTTCAGTCTGGGTGTTTAGTTCCACCCTATGCTGTCTAATTCCCACAACACAGAGTATGCCTTCCCAAACATGCAATATGTACCCAGTATGATAAAGCCGATTTAAGTGTTATGTCCTCACCCCAGTCCCACGCCCAGACCAGTAACAGTCTGCAGGGGGGATGCCTTGAGCTGATAGCTCACACCAGTTAGAACATGACTCAGGGGCTGAGAATGGGCTGGACCTCTGACAAAATCAAGGTGCTGTGAAGAACAGAACATGGCTGTTGGGGAGACAATGAGTAGTGTCTATAAATCACTCTTTCTTCCTTTTCTTCCCTAAACCATTAAATGTTACCATCACCTTCCTTAGGCTTTTAAAACCTCCATGTTTTCTTTCCTCTGTGCTTCCCCTCCCCACCCACAAGCCTGTGAACATCCAGTCAGGTTCTCAGCCTAAAGATGCCTCTTCAACATCTTCAACAAGTACTCTCTCTTTGCTGTTTTCTGTCTAGCCATTTTTAAAGCCTCCTCTAGCTTCCTTGGCCTCGGATTCCTCCTCTCCATACTCAGCTTCCTTAGCATTGTGGTCAAGCTTCTCCCCACCGCATCTGCCCTCTGCCTTTCCAGAAGTATCTGTTATGCATGGCCCTGGGGTCACGAGACACCCCTCTGACCCGCCTCCACCCCATCTGCTACATTTGACTGAATGTCAGTCCTCAAACAGACCCTGCAGTTCCTGCCCTTTGTTCCAGCTGTGTCTTCCCAAAAGGCCCTTTTAACCCCATCACATTAGCCAAGGCTCAGTTCGCATGCCATGTGTTCCCTGGAGGCTCAGAGACTTTACCATGGTAGAATTGGTCTCACTTCCCCTTGGGTTTTGAGGACATTGCTACGGTAGCTCTTGATACATTTGCCCAGAGTTCCACTGTTGTCTCCTTCACCAGGGCATGAGCTACTTATGACGCAAGACCAACTCTTACTCTCTTTGGTAGCCCCCACGGTGTCTAGCCCAGTACGCCGGATACAGTAGATACTCAAGATATGGTTGTTTCATTAGATTCAATTAAATGGGCTTGAACTTTTAGCCTCCAGTGTAACATTCTTGGGATCAATGCAATCCAGAAAAATTATTCTCCTTCTAATGGACTTCTATGGGTATCTTGCTCAGAAAGGAATGTAATAAGAGAAATTATTCTCTCCCCAGCATAGCCTGGGCACTCACCTCTATGCTATTATAGTTCCCTATAATACTTCTCATTTTATATCAATTATCATTGTTTCATTATTTGGTAGGTATCTATCCCCCTCTAAACGTTGATATCATTCTTTGAAGGCAGAAACCAATTGTTATTCTTCTCCAGTGTGTGACTAACACCTACCACAATTTCAGGTTTGCTGAAAACACTCACAACTACTTATTCCTTGAATGGAGTTCAATAATTAAGAGCTTCTGAGAAGAAACAGAGGTTTAAGTGTGTTATATAGCACTGTAAATTGCAGTGATAAGAAATAAACTCTGAAGTCTAGAAGTAAATGAACAAAAGAAAATGAGAAACACCATGAAATGTAGTCTGCCTTAATCAATACAATCTCAACTCACCCTCTCCCATTCTCTTTCACGCTCTTTCTTAACTTCCCAAATTCTTTCATTTTTTTCTTTTCCTTCTTTGTTCATACATCAGATGGGGAGTGCCAATTGTCTCCTTGTTTCCAGCCTCATCTTCTCACATATGAATAGAGTCTTTAGCTTGTCATATGGCTGCCTAGGTAAAGGCTGATATTTCTTTGTTCACGCCCCTTGTAGCTTAGTGTAGTCATGTGACTAAATTCTGGCCAGTGGAATGAAAATAGAATGAGGTATGCAATTTTGGGGTCATACCCTTGAGGGAAAGAAGTATGCTCTCCCTTTCCACTTATCCCCTTCCCAACACCTGAAATGCAAGTGTGATGGCTGGAGCTACAACAGCCATGTTGACCCACAAGGGTGGAAGCTCCATGTTAAGGTAGACCAAGAAGATAAAAGTAGCCTGGATCCCATGTTGCCACCAAACCCACCTTGGCTACTTCCACCCACATTGTTAATAAAGTGAGCTAGAGAAATGCCTAATTTATTTAAGCTGCTGTTACCTCTGTCTTTAAAATAACATCAGTATTTACATTCTTAATAATACAATTCATGACCATCTTTATGGTCATTTTCCCAAACAAGATAAGAAGGTGGGGGGCAGGGAGGATGAAGATACTTTTTGAAAAATCCCACACCTATAGACCAAAACTGTTGGCTAGTTACCTTGAGACAATACTTTCATCTGTAACCTATCTCCAGAGAGAATGATATGAGCTCTAAGTGCAAGATATCTCATTCTCAAAGGATAATGTATGTTACCACAAGGGAATTAATGCAAGCATAAGGTACTTTGTAAGAATAAACCCATGTCCATCAATAGATGAATGGATAACACGTGGTACACACACACACACACACACACACACACACACACACACACACTATGGATTTCTCAACCACAAAAAAGAATGAGATCTTACCATTCACAACAGCATGGATGGATGAAGAGGGTATTGTGCCAAGTGAAATAAGTCAAACAAACAAACAAAAAAATGCCATATGATTTCACTTACAGATTGAACCTAAAAAACAAAATGGACAAACAAACAAAAAGCAGAAATAGACCCATAAATTCAGAGAACAAACTGATGGTTGACAGAGGGGAGGAGGGTTGGGGGATAGGCAAAATGGGTAAAGGGGAGTGGGAGGTACAACCTTCCAGTTATAGCATGAACAAGCCATGGGAATAAAAGGCATAGCATAGGAAATATAGTCAACGGTACTGTAATACTGTTGTATGGTGACAGACGATAGCTACACTTGTGGTGAACATAGTATAACATAGAGACTTGTTAAATCACTATTATATATGTGGAAATATGTAATATTGTGTGTCACTATGCTTCAAATAAAAAATACATTAAAATATTGATACCTTTTTTTAAAAAAGACATTTTTGGGGGCACCTGTGTGGCTCAATTGGTTAAGCATCTGCCTTCAGCTCAGGTCATGATCCCAATCGAGCCCCTCATTGGGCTCCCTACTCAGTGGGGAGTTGCTTCTCCCTCCCTTCTGCCCCTCTCCCTTCGCTTTTGTGCTCTCTCTTTCTCTCAATAAATAAATAAAATATTTTAAAAATCATAATAAAAAATAAATTTTAAAAAGACATTTTATAAAATTTTATAACATGTTCTATGTCTCAAAAACTTACAGATGCTTGCTATCTTGTGATATTTCTGTTAAAAAATAAAGCTGACCTGTCAGTACCTAAATGAGAAAGGAAAAGTTGTAACTGAATGTCTACTGAGAATCATTTTGGTTTTAAGTAAAGGGTTAGGAGTCTGTCCCCATTTGGACTTTTGCAACCAGAGAAAAAAAAATACAGCAATAGCATTACCAATTATTATTTAATGTTACCTTGAGTAGATAGCAAAAAGGGGTTCTACTGAAAAGCCTTTGAATTATGTTTGTCTCCCAGGGTTCTGAATCTTTCATTCACTCTCCCCCAAAAAGAACGAAAGACTTACTTTAAGGCCTGGCAAAGCAAGGGAAATTATTGGCCAAGGACCCCCCCTAAAACACTTAGGGTGAGTGCTGAGATAGTGTGCATCTCATTAATTTAGCTGTTGAGAATTTTAATTGCTTACTAATATTTATGCAACTTCTCAAACTTATTAATGATATAACTTCATATTTTGTATTTGAAAGAAACAATAGACTCTTAGCATTCTTAGATTTAACCTCCTGGGTTCTTTTATCCATGAAAAATTTGGATGTGTACAATATGACATGATCTTACATTTTGCTGCATTTCACAGAGGAAATCTATGAATGTCAGGATCTCACCTTCAGGATTATGGCTATCCACTCTCTTCAGCAGAAAACTTGCCTGGTTCAAAGGACCTTGTTCATCAGAAATCTGGGGGGCTTCCCTCTATAGAGGCTAGAGTTTACAGTGCCTGAAAGACCAAGAAAAGAGACCACCTCCTTTCAAAATCCTTTTGTTAGTCCTTAATAATAGAGAAACACAAGTGTTAGTTACTGATCCCTTTTCTCTACAAATTATTCTCTTGCTAAAGGGACAGAGAAAATATTACTAGTAGATGTGTAGTTTGAAAGGAAGACTATCAAACAAGAGGTCTCAGACGAGGGAGGCCCTTCTCAGTAGCTTCCTGGATCAGAAGCCCTGGCGCATTCATTGCTCTAGTCAAGAACCTAGCACAAGGTCAGGCGCACAGAAGGCGCTCAACAAATATTTGTTGAATGACTAAATAGATGCTATGGATAATTCAGGGATGCGTAAGAAATATTCCTGCCCTTAAAGAGTTTACCAGTTATACAGACACAATACATAAATAAAAAGAAACCAATTTTCTAAGAAGCTAAGAATTGGTACTGCTTGTAAGTACTGCAGCTTTCCTGGAAGGTAGTTATTTAAGGCTTAGATGAAAACAAATGAAAAGTGAGATGAGACTTCAGAGAAGGGTAGGTAGAGAGGAAGGAATTCCAGAGAGAAAGGTAGGCATGAATATGTAAGGTAGAGCCAAACACACTGGGCAGACTTAATGGCAGAAGACGGCTGGGTTTGAGGGTGAGGTTAGAAAAAGAAGCAGGGGCTCTGTGTGGAAGGCCTGACCAGCCAGCTGGGAGCTTGAACTTTCCTCTGGGTCATAGGAGGCCATTGTGGTTTACTCCCCTAGAGGAGAGAGCTGGGAGGAGGCAGAAAGACCTCTTGGGAGGCAACTGCTCTCTGTACGTATGTCCACGCAAGAGTCTAATGTGGCAGGATCAATAGAGAAAGGAATGACACTGGGAAACACAGTGAACCACCCCTTTAGGATCTGCAACACTTTTCACTGGAATCACAGGAAGTGAGTCTGACTGACGGGGGGCTACTTTGACATAAGATGCACTAGCATAAATTCTAAAGTAGAAGAAATTTTCACCTATGAAAGAGTTCTGTTAGCTTTGCCTGAAAACGTTTTTCAGAATATTCAAGTTCATTTATTTTTAAAAATACTGAAGGGAATACAGAAACAGTAAAAATTACCCCAAATCCCACTCCCTCCCACCAAGAGTACTGCTATTATTTTGGTGAATACCTTTCCACACATTCTTGTATGCACAGATACATACAAAGTATGATAGAATTTTATTAATTTGTTCCACATGTGCTATTCCAGAATCAATTTTCCTCACCCCCTAATATGTTGTAAATATTTTTCCATGTTGATAAACATTGACCTACATATCATAATGTCAGTCTGCCTACATCACAATATTCCGTTAATGGAGATTTAGATTCTCTCTCTCTCTAATACTATAAACAATCCTGTGATTAACCTTATTATGCATATAATTTCCCATCTGTATAATTATCTCCAAAATACAATCTAAGAGGTTGAATTGGCGAAGTCAAAAGTATATATATGGGGCGCCTGCGTGGCTCAGTCATTAAGCATCTGCCTTCGGTTCAGGTCGTGATTCCGGAGTCTTGGGATTGAGTCCTGCATGGGGCTCTCTGCTTGACAGGAAGCCTGCTTCTCCCTCTCCCACTCCCCATGCTTGTGTTTCCTCCCTCGCTGTGTCTTTCTCTCTGTCAAATTAATTAATTAAATCTTTTTTAAAAGTATATATAATTTTATGTTTTGTTACTTCCAAACTGCCCTCCAGAAAAGTACATCCCTTCATTTATTTACTCAAGAACTATTTCTGGAATATTGACTATGTACCACGCCCTTTTCTATATAGTCCCTGAGCTCAGGGGCTGTACATTCTAATGTAGAATAACAGACAATAAACAAACCACTAACATGTAACATAATGTCAAGTAGAGGTAACTAATAGGAAAGCAAAATAAAACACTAGTGGGCTGGAGAGTCACAAAGTGCACGGAGGGAAAAGCATGTTTTACACAAAGTGGTGAGGAAGCAAAGATAAGGACGAGCCATGTGATCGGCCCTGGAAGGTAACCGAGGGTAACAGTGGTACAGAGAGAAGGAACAGGAAGTGCAAAGACTCTGCCATGGGAACCTGCCCGGCGGCGTGCTTCAAGGCCAGAAAGGCAGTGACGCTGGAGAGTCTTGGGAAATGTGGGTGCACAGGCAGCCAGATCAGACCTGAGAGCGCACACGAGTAGCAGTGTCCCTGAGGGGCTTCCAGCCATTTGCAGAGCTGTTTGGATTCATTATGATATTGGCCAAGGGGATCTGAGATTCCAGTCTGAGGGTATTAAAAGAGAAAGGAGAAAGATGGGACAAGATCTACTTTTGTGTTTTGCCCCTTCTGGGTCTCCTATTCATTAGACACTGTTGAGTGGATGTCTGTTTTCCTCCCCACCTTTCCCCCCATACACCCAGGGGCTGGTGAGGATGGGACACAGGTAATAACTACCTGGGAGATAACTGAAGCTTTTCTTAAGTTCATTTTACAAGTCTTATTATGAGGTCTTACTATACCTTCTAACTTTAAGCAAATGTGCAAGCTCCTTCTGCCAGCTTAACTAAACTGAGAAATTCTCCGCTTCCCTGATTGGAGACCTCTATCACCTTTTTTTTTTCCCCTTAAGATTTATTTATTTATTTGAGAGAGAAAGAGTGAGGAGAGGGAAAGTCTTAGGCAGAGTCCCTGCTAAGCATGAAGCCCGACATGAGGCTCGATCTTGTGACCCTGAGATCATGACCTGACCGGAAACCAAGAGTCAAATGCTGAACTGACTGAACCACCCAGGTGCCCGGAGACCTCTGTCATCTTAATAAAAATTCAGGCAGCAACATGGGCTCATTATAGCTGATTTATAATAATTTTCCCCAAGCCACCTAACACAGAATCTTTAACACAGAAGGTGGCATAAATATAAATATTTACTGGATAAACAAAAGAATGTATTGACAAATCTTCTTTAAAAGTACCTATACTTTATAGGTGCTCTTCTATTATTTTGATTAGCATTGATTTCAGAGGATACATTCTGACCCTCTTCTCCAATTCTGAACCTCTTTGATGATAGCTCCCTGAGTCCTGACTTTGGGCATCTTCTTACATCTGTGGGTAAGGTCCAAGGAATTTAAATGTGATAAAAGAGAGCACTGACAGTATTTAGGACACAGGTTTGAGTAAACCCAGAGCTTCACTCTGCCCCAACATACCTGCCTGAGATCACAATTTCTGCTACAGTGATACTTTAGAAGTCACAGGAAAAAAAATAAGACTAAATAAAACCCAAAGAAAGTTTTAAAAAATTAACTTCAGGAGAAAAGGTTATTTGCTGCCAATAGAAATTGCAATGTTAGTTAATTTACTGTTCTTCAAACAAAATTAATAGTAATGTTTTCTTTGGGTTATAAAAGTAATTCATATGCATTGTAGAAAAATGCTTCAATACTGAAAAGCATAAACTACACAATAAAAATTACCTAATAATCCATTATCCAGGGACAGCCACTGCTGAAATTTTGTTAGATTTCCTTCCATTTTAAACGTAATTTTGATCCTACTATACACACATAGTCTTACATTTTTCTTTTTCCCCTGACAAGTTCTGACTTTTTCCCAATAACACGTTTCTTTTTTTAAGATTTATTTATTTGAGAGAGAGAGAGGTGGGGGAGGGGCAGAGGGAGAGAATCCAAGCAGACTCCCCACGGAGGGGGCAGCCTGACGCAGCTCCATCACACAACCCATCAGACCAAAACCTGAGCTGAAATCAAGAGTCAGATCCCCAACTGACTAAGCCACCAGGCACCCCCTAATAACATGTTTTTAATACTATTAGTAAAAGATATGTAATGTTTTAACTATGCCTCTGTTATAATTTATATTATTACAGACAATTGTTTTCAACCTATATTATAAACTCTCACAGTGTTGCAGTGAACACTCTTGTACACGATCATTGTCTCTTTTCAGTGCCCTGAACCAGAGCCCAGAAGTGTAACTGTTTGGCCAAAATATATGATATTTTAAAAATCTTTTGTCAAGTATTTCAAAAGCACTTTCCAAAAAGGTCATATTAATTTACACTCCCTTCCTACTACTCTCAACCCTCCCTGTTACCCCATTATATGCTAAGAGACTTACAAAGATAGGCTGGATTCAAATTCCAGCCCCACTCTCCTAAGAAATTTATTTAACCTCATGAAAGCTCAGTTTCCTCATCTGTAAAGTGGGGATAGTAACGGTATCCAGCTCTTAGGATGTTATAAAGATTAAATGAAAGGATAACATTGAATTGCCCACTATAGTCCCTGGCATATAACAAGTAGTCAGTAAGTACTATCAACTGGTATCAGTAACCAGTAAAATCACTCCTCCCGATTCACTCCTAGCCAACGTAATATCTGGGTGCAAAATCCCCTAACACAGTCAGGAAAAGTACCAAGCTTCCCAGTTTAATAAAACTGTTTATAGCTGAAGTCATGCAATTGTTGTATCCACAAACGAAGCCTCAGTATTCTGAAAATAGCAGCCTCTGTAGTTACCACCTGGAAGCAAAGAGGATCTTCTGAAAGGTGTTTTCTGCCCTTTTTACATTATTTTCGTAATGGTATTTTTCTTATTCTTCAAGGGAAACATATTTACTTCAGGGGCAATGGCTACAGTTTGGAAACTGTTGTTGCATAAGCAGCTGCGTAATTCACCAACAGTCCTCACAGGTATGGACCTACTACATTTTGGCAGTAGCCTCTCAAAAGAAATCAATAGTTTTAGTTTTTTGGTTTTTTTTTTTTTTTTTTAATCTCCCTGAGCAACTTAACTAAGAATTTCATTCCAATGAATTTGGAAGGTCTGCTGGAACTGGGTGTGGAATTCAATGAGTTTCTTGTTCGGCTGTCCCAGAATTTTTGGTTGAGGAGATCCCAAGATAAATGAAACCATTTGTAGAGAGCCTTTTATCAGATGGAGGCCCTAAACCTGGGGCATGAAATCGGTTTAGCTCTATTGAAATCCAAAATAGATCACTTTCAATTGTTTTTTTTGAGAATACATTCACATTATTTTTTTATATAGATACTTACTGAGTGTGGGAACATCAATCTTCTGCTCTAGAGAGGAACAACTGTTCTGTGTTTGTTGTCTGAAAGGATATTACTACCACTGGAATAAATATACAGAATGTGTTCTAGATTCTTTGAAGTCCCTTGACATCAGGTAAATTTGTGTCATTATTTAGGAGAGAAACACTGGGATATTTCATGTTGTAAAAACAACAGAGGAAATGAAATTGTAGGATATCAGTAAAGGTCCGGGCTGCTATTTTCACCTGGGGTTTCTTTGGAAATCTACTAAATAAAAAGCTTTGGTCTCCTGCCAAAAGGTAGCATTGGGGAACAGAAAACTGATTCAGCTCTTCCCTTTCAGAAGTACAAATATGCCCAGTGTTTTCCTGTCCCATTTTCCTTCTCACTCTGAGATCAGTGTTATCAGACCCTATAAATTTCCCTGCTGCAGTGGGTCACCAAATAAACAGAGGTATATGATAACAAACAGTTGAGTTGAATGTCTTCCTGTCTAACTGTGTTGGCCAGAAGAGATAGGTCATTCCTCCTATGAGACGGATTCGGAGAAAATTCTAACTTCGAGTTGTCCAGAACCTGATCCACCCAGATTACTTCTAACTCCCCACTGCTACAAAGAATGACTTGCTGGACATTGTCCTATATGTCCCTGTGTGAGCCTGTGTAAGAATCTCTTGGGGAGAGACACCCAAGGTAGAACACTGAGTCATCAGGTGTGCACGTATTTAATCTGACCGAGCCACATGACTGGACATAGCTGTATCAGTCTACTGCATTGTATAAAGCATTCTAGAATCTGACATTTCCCCCCAACACTTGTCAGTATCCAATGTTCTAATTTTTGCCAATCTAATAGGTATGAAGTGATCACATTTTTTTTCCATTTGTGTTTTTCTGATTATAATATATCCGAGCATCTCATTATGCTGGTTAGCCTTGGGGGTTTCCTCTCTGTAAATCATCTGTTCATTAGCTTTGCCAGTTTTTACTGGAGTTTCTTTTTCTTGTTGACTTGCAGGAGGTCCAGGTCTACTCTCCTATTGGACAGTGCAAAATGTCTTCTCCCCATCAGTCAACGGTCTGTTAACTGTCCATGATTAACAGGAATTCATACTACAGAAATTCTTCATTTGGGGGCACCTGGGTGGCTCAGTGGGTTAAAGCCTCTGCCTTCGGCTCAGGTCATGATCTCAGGGTCCTGGGATCCAGCCCGATATAGGGCTCTCTGCTCAGTGGGGACCTGCTTCTCCCTCTCCCTCTGCCCTTCCCTCCTGCTTATGCGCACACGTGCTCTCTCTCTCTCTAGCTCTCTCAGATAACTAAATAAAATCTTTTTAAAAAAATTCTTAGTTTTTCTGTAACCAAATTTGTCAGTATTTTCCTTATGGCTTGGGGCTTTGCTGTTTTTGAGAAGTCCTCCCCATTCTTGAGTGGCAAAGATAGCCTCCTACATTTTCATCGAGCACTATAACCATTTTACTTTTTCCTATTTTTCCTATTTAGTCTTCCAAGTGGCTTTACTACCTCTGTATGCTGTTTTAGGTTGGAATCCAGTTTTATATTTCACCACATAGTGAACATTTTCTGCTAAACAATCGATGCTTTCCTCATTGACCTGGGTGCCATCTGAATCTTATACTAAATACTCATATGTACAAGTCTGTCTCTAATTTCTCTATTCTGTTTCAATGGTTTATTTGGCCATCCTTTTGCTAAACACTATTCTTATTACTATTGCTTTGAATGGCATATTTGTATCTGGGCTAATCCCCCTGTTTATGACTCCTCTACAAGTTTAGCTTGGATATTCACAGACTTTTATTTTTACATATATATTTTTAGAGTAGGTTTATTATTAAGTTCCTCAGAAAATTATTTGTAATTTGCATTGGGATTGCATTGAATATGTGAATTAATTAGAATAGACTTGAGCTCTTTATGTATTAAGATCTTCCTCCCAAGGGTATGGAATGTGTTTCCATTTAAATTAAATCACTCTATGTTCTTGATTAGATTTTTAAATTTTTTTCCAAAGACTATTCTACACTTACACTAACTCATGTAATAATCACAATCACCATTTAAACTTTTCTCACCATCACTTTCCAAATGAAGAAACAGCCCAGAGAAATAAGGGACTTGTCTAAGAACTCATAACAAGTAAGTAAAGTAAGTAACAGAGCCTAGCTTCAAAGAGTTTATAGTCCATACTCTTAACCACTGGACTGCCTCTCAATTTACAGGGAGTAACTTTATAGTTTGGCTGCTACTGTGAATGGTATCTTCTTTGTATTGTCATTCATTCATTATCTGGTATATTATTTTTATTATATTTTCTAATTGATTGTTGCAGTTGTAGAGAAATGTAGTTTGGGTTTTTTTTTTTATTTTAATTCCAGTATAGTTAACATACAGTGTTATATTAGCTTCAAGTGTACAATACAGTGATTCAACAATTCCATACATTACCCAGTGTTCTTTTTTTTTTAATTTTAATTCCAGAAATGTAGTTGATTTTTAAAATTTGGTATTTGCATCCAGTGAATTTGCTGATTTTTCTAAGTAATTCCAATTAGTTCTATTACATTTTTCTCTTGTTTCTGTTGCCCCCCAACTTTTTGGGGATATCTACTGTCAATAATGACCATTTTGTCTTTTCCTTTCCAATTTTTAAGTCTCTCTATTCTTATTCTTGCCTTACAGCATTGGCCAAGACTTCCAATAAGTGGTAGACTCTCTGTAGTAGTGATCACGGGCAAAGAATGTGTCTTTAAAAAAGCAGCGTTGCGGGACACCTGGGTAGCTCAGTTGGTTGGGCGGCTGCCTTCGGCTCGGGTCATGATCCCAGCGTCCTGGGATCGAGTCCCACATCGGGCTCCTTGCTTGGCGGGGAGCCTGCTTCTCCCTCTGCCTCTGCCTGCCATTCTGTCCACCTGTGCTCGCTCTCTCTCCCTCTCTCTCTGACAAATAAAAAAATAAAAAAATAAAAAAAAATAAAAAAAAAAAAAAGCAGCGTTGTCCCAGAAGAAAGTTTTCATTTTATCTTGGTTGTACTATACACAGCACATCAGAGAACTGTTTCACAGAGCATAGGTTAGAAATTGTGTTTGGGGGGCGCCTGGGTGGCTCAGTGGGTTAAAGCCTCTGCCTTCGGCTCAGGTCATGATCTCAGGGTCCTGGGATCGAGCCCCACATCGGGCTCTCTGCTCAGCAGGGAGCCTGCTTCCCTTCCTCTCTCTCTGACTGCCTCTCTGCCTACCTGTGATCTCTGTCTGTCAAATAAATAAATAAAATCTAAAAAAGAAAGAAAGAAAGAAATTGTGTTTGGTGGTCCAAAATCCATTCTAAGCAGACAGGCCCTGTGCTATCCTATGCCACAGAAATTACTTTTCCATAGGGGAGAGTCCTTCCAGAGAAGACATAGTTCAGTTGTTATGAATCCGACTTCATTCTGACTTGAAGTATATTTAATTCCATCCTAGTGCCCTATAGCAACAACACAGCTCTGCACCTGTCACTTGCTTCACACAATCTGCTAGATGCAATTGTTTCTGACAACACATCAGTCTCCATCCCCATGGGGGAATTCACAGACAGCACCACTGGAAGGAGCCTTAGAGAGCAACCAGTGCTCTCATTTCACACACATCTAAAAGTCCCTATAGTGGGTGCCTCCTCACACTTGAGCAGATGATCCGCCTTGGGAGCCTGATGCTAACAACTGAGAGAGCTTGAATCAGACCAGGGCCTATCATAGCTTTCTTCTAATTGGCTTCTTCACTCCATCTTCAATGGGTCCTGCTTAGTATTCATGCGGTGTCTCAAGGTTTACAGTGACTCGTCCATCCTGACTTCAAAAGGGACCTAGAGGAGAGAAAGAGGAAGCATCCACTCTTCTTGTAGCCTCAAGGCTTTTCCCTGTTCAAGATGGGCTCATCTGCACAGAAGCAGGTACTGATGGCTCCATTATGCAGTCCTGGGGCCTGAGCACAGTCAGACCCATCAGAAGCTCTGAGTAGGTGACCAAACACACCCCTCCCTTTTACACATACCCAGGGTGACTAACACTTGTGGTCGAGATGAGTGAACTGAAAAGTCCCACAGGAACCTCACACCCAGTACATCCAAAATGGAACTTCTCACCGTCTCCTCCAAACTCACTCCCCTCTTACACTAACCCCTGCCTAGGCCCTGGAACAATCCCCATTCCACCATCCTCAACACCTTCCTGCCCATCACACCTAAGGAGTTACCAAGTCTTGGCCCCTCAGCACCCTGAGAGTCTCTCTGACCCACTCTGTCCTCCCCATTCTGACTGAGGCTTTGGCCATACTTCCCAGCTGCTCCCTGTGCTCTACTCCTCACGCCTGGGATCCACCTTCCATACTACTGCTGAAGGGAATCTTCCCATCATGCCTCTCTAACCATGCCTCTTGCCTAAAACCTGAGAAGGCTCCCCACCACCCTCAGAGCAGATGTTCCTTAGCATGGCATCTACTACCCTCATAGCACAGCCCCATAGCTCTCTCTGACATCACACCCTGATAGCAAGAGCCCCAGATCCCCACTTCCCACTACCCTCCCTGACTGTGCTTCAGACCCCTGTTCCCCGGACCTAAAACCTGCATCCCATTTATTGGGAACAGTCTACTGCCCCTAGAAGCATACTGGGGGGCCCTGCTCCCGGGAGCCTTCATTGCCTCCTCACCACCTTGTCCTGCTGATGTGTCCTCTCTCTCGGCTTCTTCCAAGGCCCCGTGCATCCATCCCACTAAACAATAACTTTCTCTCCCTGTAGGAAACTGGACTCTCCGGAACAACGGTTTATTGCATCGCTAGTCTGGTTTCATCCCTTTTCATATTTAAAATAGGTACTCGAATAAAATACATTGAGTCAGATTTAGTGTGGGAGGGTCCCCCAAGGGACCTGTTCAGCAATGGGTGTCAAACGCTTAGCAGTGTCCAGCCGGCACCGGCGGACCATCTGAATGAATACATGGCGAGCGGACGACTGATGAAGGCCCTTTCAGGGCTGGGTGGGCGGTTGCGATCAGGGCACATCCCGGACACAGGTGGACAGTGAGCAGCACTACTCGGCGCTCCGTGGGAAGGGGGCGCTGCAGGGCGGCGGGGCGAGGGCCGGAGGGCGAGGGGTGGGTGGGCCTCTGAGGCCGGGACCGACGGCGGCCGGCGAGGGGTCGGGCTGGCCCCGGGACCCTGAGCCCTGACTCTGCGCCAATTTCGCTTTCGCTTTGGGCGGGCTGGAGGCGGCGGGGCCGTCCCCAGAAGGCTGCGGCGGGGCACCGGCGGAGTTAATCCGAAAGCGCCGCAAACCCCGCGGGCCCAGCTCCACGTGTCACCGAGAAGCTGATGTAGAGAGAGACAGAGAGAGAAAGCAAGCAGGAGACCGGAGTCCCGGGAAAGTCCTGCCGCGCCTCGGGACAATTATAAAAATGTGACCCCCCGGGTCGGCCTCCCACCACCGCCCTCACCTGCTGCGTCCTCAGTCCGCGTCCAGCGCCCGCCCGGGGTCCACGCCGCGTCCGCTCAGCATGTGCCCGCCGCGCGGTGAGTAACCGGCCGGCCGGGAGGCTCGGCGCTCGGCTGGAGAGGGGGCGGCAGCCCGGGGAGATGCGGCAGCAGCCCGGGACCCGCTAAGCGGAGACGGGAAGGCAGTCCGCAACCTCGTGCAGGCGTGACAGAGAGAATGACTGCGTGCTTACCGCGCGCTAAATAGGACATTGTCTCCTTATCTGGAAGCAGTCTTGTGGGCTATCATCAGGCCCACTTCACAGATTTGAAACTGAGGCCCCACGCGGTAACTTTCTTTCTCGGGGTTCCTCAGCTACAGCTATAAGAGGGCAGATCCCAGCCAGCTTCAAAGTGAGGCTGTCACCCCACTGTTTCCAAAACACTTGGCCGAGTCTGGGCTAGTCACTTCACTACCTGGCCTCAGTTTCCCTACTGGTGAAATAGAGGGTGAGCTCTGAATTCAACCCCCTTGTCGGAGCTCATTAGGGGGCCCTCACAGGGAATTGCCTTCTAGCCCTACAACAGAGCACTGCCCTCCAAGAACTTGATTCATTTCTCAGGTGTTGAAGGAAAATTGGAAATGCTGGAGGGGGGTTGGTGAGGTTAAGATGTGGATGGGTGCGGACGACCAGAATGGATGGAAGGTAGCAGTAGGACAAACCAAGCTGACGAGCTCAGCCTGCTACTCTTCCTTTCCAGGCCTCTTTCTTGTGACCATCTTGGTCCTCCTAAACCACGTGGACAACCTCAGTTTGGCCAGGAACCTCCCCACAGCCTCCCCAAGCCCAGGAATGTTCCAGTGCCTCAACCACTCCCAAAACCTGCTGAGAGCTGTCAGCAACACACTTCAGAAGGTGAGTTTTTCAATATCCTTGTTCCAATTTGCAGCCTCTCTAGGGAAGGGGTTTCTCTGAACCCCTGGTCACCTGAAAAGAACTGCAGAGAAATTGGGGACGTTAATCAGGAGCCGTCAGGACGGGGAGAAGGAACTTTACAGAGGGCCCAACTATTAGCTAAAGAGTCTCAATGAAATTGTGTCTCCAGAGAAGGCAAGAGTGGTAATAAATTATAATGGCACTCATTTTGGCTATGTCTACACAGAGGAAAGTGGATATTTACAGTGTTCCCTGTAGCCTGCCAACAGAGATGGAATTGTGTCAGGCCCACACTCTTTCTCTGACACACTTATCAATCCAGGAAAGCGTTATTAGGTGCAGCCCCTGTGCTCCAGGGGCTACAAAGATGAATTAGATTTGCCCCTCGCACCACTCACCAGCTTCCAATGTGGTGACACAGTTCTTTGTCTGAGCAACATGTTCCCAGGGGCCTGTGACAGTGGGTGTGTCACGGGTTATCTAATACGATTTACAGCTTCATTCACTTACTTAGGTTTCATATTTTAATGCAAAAACGTCCTTTTTTTCCTTTTAAAAAGTGCTTCAATACCTATACCTTCTGCTGGAACAGCCAAAGACTGATGTTTTAAAAGCTGTCTTTTGGCTCCCTGTTCTCTGGTAAATCTTTCCTGAATATTTTCTAGCTTGTTGTTTTATGACTCTCTTAAAATATACTCAAGGCCACAAGGCCTTCTTAAAGAATTCTTTCCCCCTTCTAGACTTTCACAATGCCAATTGCTCCTCACAGTTCAGTCAATCTTAATTAAAAAGGCAGCTCAGCAAGTGAAAACTGCAGAGAAAAGTGCTTGGACTCCTGAAGAAAGTTTCAATCTGGATAAAATTTAGGAGCTGCAATTTAAATAGATGCTTTATGTGAAAAAGCTAATCCTTCGACTCCCCAGTACAGCTCTAAAGGTCAAAAGATTGCAGGACTCAATTTGATAGTTTTTTATAGCATTCCTTTGTCAAATTTGCTAGAACAAATCAGCTGGCTTCTTACAGAAGAAAGAGGTGGCAAATGCATGCAGCTCACAGCCCACAGATGTGTGGAGTTTGACCCGTACATTTTGTCTTTGATTTTGAGTTTGATACCATTGGAAAAAAATGGACCTCTCATATAAGAATCCAAATTTCCGGCTTCTCTTGAAGAGAGAAGCGCCCATATTTCCAAATCTAACTCTACCACCTGCTCAGGACGGCGGCTGCCTGGGTGCGTGTGTGTGTGTGTGTGTGTGTGTGTACCTCCAGGAACAGTGTATAGCTCCAGGTTGCTGCTATAACTAAATACCTCAAAGTAAGGGGCTTCAAACAATACCAGTTTATTATCTTACAACCCTGGAGTTCGAAATCTGAAATAAGCTAGAACCCAGATGGGAGCAGAGTGGTGTCCCTTTCTGGAGACTCTAGGGGAGAATCCATTTTCTTGCCTTTTCCCGCTTTTAGAGGCAGCCCACAGTCCCTGGTAAATGGCCCCCTTCCAGCCTCAAAGCCAGCAGTGGCCTGTTGAGCTGCCTACACGCTGCATGACTCTGACGTTGACTCCCGGCCGCCTACCATTTATAGCAACCCAGCAATGACATTGGACCTACCCAGATAATCCAAGATAACTTCCCAATTTAAAGCAAGCTGATTAACAACCTTCATTTCATCAGCAACCGTAATTCCCCCTTGGCTATGTAACCTCTTCTCAGGTTCCAGAGGTTAGGAAGTGGATGGAGGGTGGGGGGATGGGGCATTATTCTGCTTACCCCAGAGATTTTGCTACTTGTTTCCAAACATGCTCTGCATCTCAAGCCTCGATTATGGCTCCTGCACTTCCCTCTGCCTAATATTTCCTCTCCTCTGCTGGTAGGCCTTCTAATCCTCTTAATGCCGTTGTCTTATCTCTGGAGAAGCCTTCATACCCTTCTCAGTACTTCTTACATGCTGACATGACTCCTTGTCATTTGGGCACTTTCCTGTCTCTGCAGTTGAACTTGGAATCTGGGAAGGGAGCGGGGGATGACAGTCCTCTTCTTCTGTTCCTTAGTCCTGTTCCTTAGTACCATGAGTCCCCCCTTCTCCAAGGAGGATGCTTTCCGAGACCCCCAGTGGACCTCTGGAACCGCAGACAGTACCAAATCCTATATTGTGTTTTTTCCTATACACACATATCTATGATAAAGTTTAATTTCTAAACTAGGCACAGTAAGAGATTGACAATAATAATTGATGATAAAAATAGAGCAATTATAAGAATCTAAGTTAAGGGAATGTGGTTTCTACGTATTTTACTGTACCATACTCACCCTTTTTCTTGTGATGATGTGAGATGATAAAATGCCCGTGTGATGAAGTGAACGGCACAGGCATTGTGACATGCTGTTAGGCTACTAGGAAGCTTTTGACTCCGAGCTGGAAGGAGGATCACCTCCTTCCAGACCACAGTTACTGGCAGGTAAACCAAGGAAAGTGAAGCCACAGATAAGAGTGGGGGACTCCTTGGACACCTTAGGCTTAATGAATGGAAAAACGATCTCAGTCTTCAATCAACTTTACTGACTTCTTAGATAAATTTCATAAATCTATTCAACGGTGCTTTCCAGCATGCTTATAAGATGACATCCATGTGTGTGGTTGCGTGTGTGTATGTGAACCACTTGTCTTTAGGTTACATGTTTGTTATATCCATCAAGTTGGGACCTTAACAGTTCTGCCTTTAGACATTCTGCTTGAAAAGGATATTCATAAAACCCAGGTGCTTTGACAAAAGGAAAAAAAACCTGTTTTCACCGGAAGCAAGTGTCACAGCGTGGTGTAGACGCTGATTAGCATAACCTGTTGAAATGATTTATAGTGTTTACATAGTGGAAAAACGGATCATTCAGAGAAATTCATCCTAGGCAAAGGGAGAGGAGGGAGGGAGAGAGAATGTAAATAACCTGTTTCCTTTTGTCTTAGGAAGATCCCAAATTTCCTACCGGTCAAAGAGATGGATGTCAGAAGCAGCCCGCGGTGTCAGCCTCCTATAAGGCCAGGTGCCTTATTAATATTATAAACTGGGTTACTCTTTATGTTTCTTACAGGCCCAACAAACCCTAGAACTTTACTCCTGCACTTCCGAAGAGATTGATCATGAAGATATCACAAAGGATAAAACCAGCACCGTGGAGGCCTGCTTACCATTGGAATTAACCATGGTATGGATGATTTTCTTCCCCAAGCAAGTAACACAGTTAAGAGCTAGGCATCAAACCTCATCTTCTTCCAAAAATGTGCATGTTTCTGGTCTCCATCACCAGGAGATTTTAATAGGTCCCACTTCAGAAGTTGAATTTGAAAAAATATGTATATACATATAAAAAACATGTGTTTTACAACAATGTGAATATACTTAATACTATTGAACTGTAGTATGCTTAAGAAGAGTTAAGATAGTAAATTCTAGGTTATGTGTTTTTTACTACAATAAAAAAGATATGTTTGAGAAAAGCCAGGAAAATGTATATTAAGAATTAATATTTTTGATGTGATTTTTTTTTTCTCTAGAATGAGAGTTGCCTGGCTTCCAGAGAGATCTCTTTGATAACTGTAAGTCAGAAAATTAAAGGTTTCAGCCCCTATGATGAATTCATATCATTGATGTCTCATTATTTTTTTTTCTAGAATGGGAGTTGCCTGGCCTCCAGAAAGGCCTCCTTTATGACGGTAAGACACAAATACCGTCTTTCCTCAGATGCAATGCGGGGGAAGCATTTTCAGCCATCTCAGTGGCTCCTTTCCCATTTTGTCCTATCACTTAGACCCTGTGCCTTAGCAGTATCTATGAGGACTTGAAGATGTACCAGGTGGAGTTCAAGGCCATGAACACAAAGCTTTTAATGGATCCTAAGAGGCAGATCTTTCTGGATCAAAGCATGCTGATGGCTATTGATGACCTGTTGCAGGTAAGACCTTCATACTCCCAGGAAGAGCACCTTCTTCACGCTGAGATGGCTAGTCAGAGTCCATGACGATTGGGAGAGGCCGGAAATCCCCCTCCTATGTCTGCTGCAGAGCCTCTCGACAAAGGGCACTCGTGAGTAGGCCACGGGGAAGACAAGCAGACTCCCGCTTGTTGAGCGGGTGGTACACACGGGGCTCCCTGCAGATGTTTTCACAGATTCTCTCTTACCATCCCTGCAACCACCATGTGGGGTGTGTTCAAAGGAGGAAAGCCAAGCTCAGAGTTAGCTGTTTGTCCAAGTGGCTTGTAAGTGGCAGAGCCAGGATTGAAACCCACATCGGAGGGGTTTCACTACTCTTAGCTTTTCGCTCACTCTGAACGCTCCAGGGTGTGCCCTGAGGGGCCATTAGACGTATCTGCAAATACTGTGGGAGAAAACAAGTGGGGCCTGATGCCTAGGTGTGACCCATTCTGAACTAAAATGTGTGTGACATAAAACAATGACCCATCACCTGGGATATCCACAACGTCACTCATAGACAAGAACTGGCTCTGTAATTTTCTGAATTACCCCAGCATGGATGCTAATACAAAACAGAAATAGTCACAGAAGAAAGAGCAGGGTGAATACCTTGGTGGCCAAGGCATGCATAAAAAGAAGTATGAGTTCTCTTTTTGTGCTGAATTATTGCTGGAAATGCAGCAATGAGCTTCCTGCAAGTATCAAAGAATGTTAGCATCTAGAGAGTTATTTCATTTTCGCGTCCAAGATTCAGATGATTTGAGCATTGGAATCTATTCTGCCAGGAATCAGCCAACCGTGCCCAAACCATTCACTCCCATTGGGACTCAGGATTTTCCCTTGTAAAATGGCGTGACTTCTCCCACCCTACCTTTCTCTTGGGCTTTTTGCAAGGAACAAGTGGACATATTGATCCCTGTGCAAATAGAAGATCTTGCATTATGTTATCAAATGAAAGGGTAACACTGAGCGCTCCGTGGCCAGGTTTATGTATCTAGCACAAACGAGTGCCTGTAGCAGACAGGTCTGTTACTCTGGGAGTTCCGATCAATAGCGATCCATCACCTCTCTGTTCTAAAAAGGACTTAGCTTCTTAGTATAACATAAAAAAATTAATTAGATATTGCAGCAGATGTCATCTGAACAGAATTGTTCCTTTCGAACATGCAACTCCCACTGACGGTTTTCTAAATAGCTTTAAGGGTCTTTTCAGAGCTCACTGAAGATACATGTGCTTGGATAATGAGTATTTCTTCTCTCAGGTTCTGCCTGGCCATCTGGCTGGGAGTAGATCTGGGTCGGGTTTAGGAGTTGTAATGAGGAAGTGGGTTGCAGACTCTGAGACATGTATTGGCTTCACCCATTTTTACGGATGAATGTTTTAATTTGGGAATATCATGTATGTCATCCTTAATATTTATCCTTATAGGCCCTGAATTTCAACAGTGCGACTGTGCCACAGACATCTTCCCTTGAAGAACCAGATTTTTATAAAACTAAAATCAAGCTCTGCATACTTCTTCATGCTTTCAGAATTCGTGCCGTGACCATTGATAGAATGATGAGCTATCTGAACTCTTCCTAAAAAGCTGAGGTCCCTCCAGATCTTAAAGCCATTCTTAAAATAATGTGAATCAAAAATATTTTTCACAGGATGTGGGTTAAGAACCAGAAGGGGGTGCCTTGACCTGGTCCTGCTTAAGCTAGTATGATAATTCTCATGCTTGTTTACATTAGTTGCCCCCCAAAATCTGAACAATGTGACTGTTCCATCCACAGGTTGCCCTTGATCAAGTAGACTTCACATTTTCTACGGAGCAGTTCTTTTTAGGTTTTCATGAGCAAATTGCTAAAGAGGGAAATGTCCTCACTCAACATGTTCTTCTTTTCCCTTTACTAGAAGAGCAAGAGTTTATAAGCTATTTCTGTACCAGAGTGTTTGTAGAAACAAACACTCAAGCATAATTTATTTTAAAGTACTTATTTATATAATTTTGTGTTCACGACAGCATGTGAATTAACTTATATTTATTTATGTCATATTTATTAAAGTATTTATTATCAAATGGATTTGAGAAATACCTTATGTTCTAAAAATAAAATGATTGAATAAAATAAGTCTCATTTTTTCTGATATGATTGGAATACTTTAAGCATTAAAATACACATTGTGGGAAAACTGAAAACACCAATGTGAACGAAATTTCCTTGGAAAGAATGTCACAATATTCTTACCCAAGTCCTACTTCCTCTAATCTCTTATTTTAAAAGGAGACTTGGAAGACTAGATATGCTTTAATACTAAGGCCATCAAGTGAGTTATGGGTTTTGAGAGTATTGTTTTGTTCGACATCTACATCTAAAAGTAAAACACATAAAAATGTTTTTCCCCATTAACTGCAACCCCATAACATACTGTGTGCCTTAGACAAATACATAGTATCCTTCAATTGGGAAAAACATCATTTAGAGGCCTTCTAGTTAAATTATTCTAATTTTTGTGACCCTTTGGGCCCTTAGGGGGAAGCTGTTTCCCAATTACAATGAGAAAAATTCTCCATTTGCTTCAAATGATCTAGAACTTCTGCCTGAACCACATGGATAATTGCCACTCTTTAACTTAAGAGATGTGCTCCTAATGACCCAATATTAAATTCCATCTTTTTAATTATCTAAACCAATCTTTAAAAGATTCACCTGGCAAAATACTATGTAATTTAGTGCTCTGATAATCATCTTCCTCCTTCATCTGAAAAGGCCATAAGAAAGGAGCTATTTAGGGGGTCCTGCCCCCTACCTCACGTGACTATTTCCCCACCACAGTCCAGCTCATATCCCTGAGGACTGAGAGGAGATGTGTACAACTACCCCAGGCCCCCTCATCTGTGTGGCAGAATGACTCATTTGTTCAAATTCTCACCCCACTGGATACACAGATAGAAGTAATCAGAAACTAGATCCCAATACATACTCCCCTTTTCTTGAGGGATTCCTCCACAAACTTGAATGACCTGCGAGCGATTCACAGACAGGAGTTTCTTGCCTTAAGTGTTGGGTTTGGGTTTCAGTGGCTTTGATAATGGAAAGAAGAGCTCAATGGCATGATGGGCCTGGGGCCTTAGAGTTGCTGCCATCCTTCACTAGGAATGATGACTGGCCTGCTGTCTGTGCCTAGAAACAAGGAGAGGCAAGCAGATCATCTGTCTATGGACAGGGCTTGTACAGAGGAACACAGGTGTTACCATGTTACTAGAAATTACCATGACCTATGCTTCAGGCGCATGACTAGCCCGAGAAACCTCTTCTATTCTTTATTACATGGTTAGTTCTTCTCTTTTTCCATTTAATCCTGGGCCTACAGTCTACAAGTTGTATAACATGACCAAGTGGTTTTAACCTCTCCTTATTTCTTCTTCTAAGAAGGGAAGACAATGCTAGAACCTTCCTCAGAGGGTCAGAGGGAGGGTTACGTAGAACAGCTCACGTCGAGCACTAGCACTGTTCCTGACATGTAGTACATACACTATAAATGTGAGCAATTTTTAAAAAATTATTAGTAGTCTTTGGGCTTGGTGACTGGGCCAAATTGGTAAAACCCTCCTTTGCTACTATTTGCTTACCTGCGAAATTCAGAAAACTGTAGGCCCTATTTCAGTGCTGTTGTGACGATTCAGACACAGTATGGGGCTGTCATTGAGTCAATGCTCAACATTAATTTTTAAAAAGTGTTAAGATTGTTTAGATTCTGCAAGGCCCTGTCCCTGCCCAGCACTCAGCACATCAGGTGCTCCCCAGGGGTCTGGTGCAAGTCCCTGCCCTCCCAGAATAAAGGACAGCAAGCAAAGGAACATGGTAGGATTGAGATACCTTCCCCCTAAAAATATTCCCCAGTCTTAGCCTGTTAGAGATTCACTTGATTAACAAATTATTTTGGAAAGGAAATAAACAGTGAAAGTATTTCTCACACTTGAGAATGACTTAATCAGAGAATTAAGATGAAAATTCACAGCTGACAGCTGCCCCCCAGAGGGTGCAGAGCTTTAGGATAAAGGAAACAGTTCTGGATAATGGTCTGGCCAGACATCCAAAGGCAGGGATTGGACAACTCAAGAGATGCAAAAACACCTGAGACAACCCAATAAGGAAAGAAAACATGGGGACAGAAAGAGAAGAAAAACCGGCTTTGATTGGGGCCAGCACGGACAGAAACTAGTGAGTCCCCTTGGCGGTATCACCCTGAAACGTTCAGGTGCTGTCCTCGCTTGAAGACCAAACACTTGGTTCTGCCAGCAGGATCTGGCTTCCTAGTTTAGGGCAGAGTGCTTTACAGTATTGCCACGGACTGAAGGTCTGTGACCCTTAAAATGCCTATGTTGAAGCACTGACCCCCAAAGCGATGGTACTTAGAAGTGAGGCACTGGGAGATAAGTTAGGTCATAAGCGTGTTCTGATGATAGGATTAGTGCCATTATAAGAAGAGAGTAGGAGAAACTCCCCAGCTCCCTGTGGGGACACAGTGACAGGTGGCTGTCTACAAACCACCATGAGAGCCCTCACCAGACACCAAATCCTTGGGTACCCTAACCTCAGACTTCCCAGCCTTCAGAACCATGGGGAATGAACATCTGTCGTTTAAGCCACCCAGTCTGTGGTATTTTGTTGTAATAGTCTCAGATGGCTGAAATAAATAGAAATTCAAACTTTATTTAAATTTTTTTTAAAAAGCCACATTTTCGAAATTGAATTGTATCAATTTTTTGGTTGAAATGTATTTGGTGAGAATAGGTCAAAAATTTCCGTTGTATTTATGTATTTTTAATATGATATTAAAAATAGGAATAGCTTCTCTCACCTGGGTGGCTCAGTCATAGAGCTCATGAGTCTTGATCTCAGGATTGTGAGTTCAAGCCCCGTGTTGGACATACAGCTTACTTAAAAAAAAAAAAAAAAAAATATATATATATATATATATATATATATATATATGAATGAAGGGGCACCTGAGTGGATCAGTCTGTTACGTGTCTGATTCTTAATTCTGGCTCAGGTTATGCTCTCAGGCTCATGGGTTGGAACCCCACACTGGGCTCTATGTTCAGTGTAGAGTCTGCTTGGGATTCTGTCTCTCTCTCTCTGCCCCTTCCCTCGCTTGCTCTCTCTAAATAATAAATAAAATTGCTTTAAAAACATAAATGTGATTATGACATCAATTTAACATCAGAGAATATATTCATGTGAACTTTTTTAGAAGCAACATTAACTAGTGCTTACTGGGTGCTAACTAAATGCTAGGTGCGTTTCTAAGTGTTTACCACAAATGCATATAATCCTCTCAATAGTTGTACAAGGAGAAACCTTCCCCTTTCTATAGATGAGGAAACTCAGGTAAGAAACCATGGATGCTTGCATGACGAGGAAGTGACACACCGTGATTGGCCCCCGGGGCGGCGTGGCTCGGGCCTGTGCAGCCACAGCAGCCTTTCACCTTTGGTAGTAGGGGCCCAGTAAGTCAAGGGACATTTTCATCACCACCCTACAAACACCATCATGGTTATCTATACGTGTCTCCCCCTCGAGACACTAGGAAAACTTCAAGTACAGGAAATGCCATGTTACCCACGTCTGTGTATTCTCAGGCCCTGGCACTGAAAGGTGGTAGAAAGCGAGAGAATGGCAAATCTTCATGGGCTCCCATATGTTTCTCATTTCTTTTTCTGATCTGGGAATAAAGAAAGTCTTTAGTCTTTAAAAAATCAAAGTATTCCCAATTACCAAAAAAAAGTTTAAAATTGTAAAAAATGCACATGTGTGCTTTCTTCAAAACAATTTTTGTGTGCTTATACTGGGAAAAATCCAAAATGCATAAGCCTGTAGATATATATAGCCCACATGTCTACAGCTTGGCATTATGTGGTCACTGTCCTTCAGAAGCCAACCCCTAACACTGGTGAACCAAAGTGTTGTCCACTTCCCCTTGCACTGGTCTCTCTCGACAGTAGTTCCAAGAGGCCCAGGGGATCACCTCACCAGCCGGTTCCCACACTGCCCCTGACAGGAGTGGTTCAGAGATCCAGCCGAGCTCCTCAACAACCCCCGATAGCCCCCAGTAGTCCCCTACCAGAGAAGCTCCTCTTCTGACCGCTTTACCCATGCAGGTTCCAGACGAGATTTCACAAATGGCCTTTACAGCTAAGGAAAAGTAAAAAACTCACTGAACTAGTCCAAGTTTCTCCAGCAGTTGAGTTTTTACAAGTAACAAAACCATCTCTTAGACTTCCCAACTTGCTTGAAAATAAAGCA
This sequence comes from Lutra lutra, assembly GCF_902655055.1. NCBI lineage: Eukaryota > Metazoa > Chordata > Mammalia > Carnivora > Mustelidae > Lutra > Lutra lutra. The sequence goes on from NC_062278.1 coordinate 86,251,745, forward strand.
ACACTGTAAATGCATACAGCATACCCTCAATGAAACTCAAGGGGCGCCTGGGTGACGCAGTCCGTTAAGTGTCAGTCTTCAGCTTGGGTCTTGGCCCCAGGGTCCTGCGATCTAGCACAGCGTCAGGCTCCCTGCTCTGCGGGAAGCCTGCTTCTCCCTCTCCTTCTCTCCCTGCTTATATTCCCTCTCTCACTGTCTGTCTCTGCTGAATAAATGGATGGAATCTTTAAAAAAAATAAACAATAAAATTAATAAATAAAATGAAACTCACGCCAGAGTTTACAGCAAACAGCACAAATGGACTTCCACAGAATAACGATGGCTGACTAACTCACCAGGAATCCACATCATAAGAGAAACACACCGGATCTAAATTCCACTAGCGGGCTTCAGGGCAGAGCTGCATGTCCTCATTTAGAAACAGGAAAAACCTCAGAACTCCATGCTCAGAATTCAACCCAGGACCGCAGCTCCAGAGTGGTTACCAGAAATACTCAAACCACAGGGTGTGGGCTAGAAAAGATAAACTCCCAGGAGTTACCCAGTTGGGATCACACCCTTCAGCAGGCCGTGTGCTGCTTTAGCCCCAAGAACTTCCAACAACAGGCAACGGGCAAGGCCAAAGGCCGAAAACCACCATCCTCATGAGAACCCCTTGAAAAATCAGCAAATACAATGGCCTCTGCAGAAAATGAGAGTGAAAATGTGCTTCCACGTGTCAAAGAACGGGAGGAGAATTTCCCCCTAAAGCAATTCAATAAAATTACAAAATGCGTCCCAAATGTGCAGAAAAGTCCCATTAGGAAGATGCACAGGTGAGGAACTAATACGAACCCACCTGGTTTTAAGTAAAAACATACCTTCCAATAGCAAGGGGGCAGGAGTGTTGCTGTCATTCCTGGAGTGAGGACAGTTAGGGGGACAAGGGGACGGGCAGGTTCTTCTGCATTTCTGCAAACTCCCAGGTGAACCAGCTCACCATGGTTTATGCTGGGCCCCAGTCCAAGAACTGGAGAGCTGACAACAAAACGAGCTAATGGGGGCACCTGGGTGGCTCAGTGGGTTAAGCCGCTGCCTTCGGCTCAGGTCATGATCTCAGGGTCCTGGGATCGAGTCCCACATCGGGCTCTCTGCTCAGCAAGAAGCCTGCTTCCCTCTCTCTCTCTCTCTGCCTGCCTCTCCGTCTGCTTGTGATCTCTCTCTGTCAAATAAATAAATAAAATCTTAAAAAAAAAAAAAAAAAACGAGCTAATGCCCCAACAGCCAAGATAATAGCAATCGAGAAATATGATGCTTTGTAAGTAAACAATAATACAAAGGAGACACATTAGTACTATACAAATTTATTTTTCTTCCTTTTATCCATAGTATGAAAAAGGTTGAAATTGTTGGGAAACCAGATACATACAAAGCACCTCTGAAATTATGCTTTTCTTCGGAAAACAACTTATAAAAAAATAATAAACATTTAAAAATTCAAGTTCTTTAATAAAGTATTTATACTCCTGAATGTTAAAATTTCTTGTATTTCCTAAAATATAGGACAATTAAAAAAAAAACAAACTCATACAGCGACACTGATTTAATTCCACAGGATCCCTGACAATTAAAAATATGTTCTCCCCTATAAAGTGAATTGGTTCTTCACAGGCAAAACAATAGTTAAAGTGTATTTCTCTGATTAATTCATTGAGATTTGTTTTATTCTCCAGCTAGTGCTTACAGTAGACTAATGGTAATTTATAGTTTCTTCAAATAAGTTAACAAAACATATCCAAAATGTTAATCAACCACATGCATGATTCTGGGAGAGTGACAATGGCTATACAGACCCCAAAAAACCATTTCACCAATTAACAAGAGCCAATGTGGCTCATTATTCCCTGGGGCAAATCTCCTTCAAGAAGACATGACAGTTTTCCCTTGGTCCTTCTACAGTGATTTCTGAGTGGCATTTTTCCCCCCAGAAAGTAAATGATCCCAGGGTGAAAGTCAAGAAATGTAGTGCTTGGCCTTGCGATTTTGGAAGGTTGATGAAACTTCCAAGGTACTCTCTGAACATCCATCCGTCTTCACCGCCTGAGATAAGATCGCCTCTGAGAGTACACCCCAATGTGTGATGGGGACAGGATTACATTTCTTCTCATCACTCCAGGTCCAGGTAACATGATTGGTTTACCGATTTAACAGACCACTAGCCAGATAGGTTGGTAAAGTGAGCTATGGAAATCATCCCACCTAAGGAGATACATTGTACCTGGGGGGGGGGGGGGGGTAGGGGGCGACAGGCCTGTCACAGTGGGGGCTAAAAGAACAGGAAATCTCTCTTCATTATTAATGTCATGATGAAAAAAAGCTCAACTAAATTGGCATGAGGTTAAGCACACTACCACTTAATTGCTAAAAAGGTTTCAGATACTTGATATGACTTTCATAGTTCGCAGACTACGAAAGGAAAATTACCACATTTCTCACCTGACTGAGTGGAGTCATTTTAAGCACCTTTGTAAGGACAGATGTTGGTTGGGGAAGCAGGGCAGGATGGTGTGAGCAGGAGGTGCAAAAAAAAAGAGAAATAAATAAATGAATCTCGATGTTATAGAGGTTTTTTCTTCCTTACGTTGTCTAAATATTTTACATTTTCTGTGCCCCTGAATAATGCGAGCTGCAGAGTTTCTGCCTGTGTGAAAGGAGCTGCCTTCAGACTGTGCAGTTCAAGGTCTCATCAAGTCCATACCCAATTACCAGTTGAAGTGGTCTTTTGCAGATAAAAGTTCCTGAGGCTTCCTTTTTCAGCTCATCTTCCAAACTTCACCTTTCCTGTAAGAAACCTAAAGCAGAGAGAATCAAACAGATTCAGGGATTCACTATTGGGCGGGAAAGGGAGCATGCTTTTATAGAAAATCACATGGCATTTCAAAAACAATCTTCTGCAATAGCTGCATTTTCCTGAGCTGAAGATAAGCCATCGCAAACTCAAAAGACTCGGTCACAAGATACTAAAATATCCTGATAAAAAATGCAAAACTCCACCAACTAACTGGATATTCAGGCCACACACAAAGGCACAAAATATTGGTAAATTTTTTTGGTAGATTTTTTTTTTTTTTTTTGCTTGTTTGTTTTTAACTCAGAAGAGTTTTGTTGTCCTATGTAATGAGGGAATTGGGCTGATCAACCAGCTTATACAATCTCTTTCAGCGCTAAAAAAAATTTCATAAACCCCTTTACGGTTCTAATGTATCAGTAAGTCAGGTGTCTAGTGAGATCAGAAGCAGAGACAAAAAACAGAATAGCAACCCATTATAAAGAGCCTGTGAGAGAGACTTTTCAAGGCTTATTACTTTGATAGAAGAGGCTGTGATTATTTGGTTATGACAACACAGAGGCCATCGTCGGCAACATGCAGAAACATCTATATGCAAATAAACAGATTTCCACACATGGGCCTCAGTAATTCACAAAATTTCAACACATCCAGGAATATGAATGAAAAAACTGGTACCAAAACTCGATATTCTATCTGCTTACGGCTGCTGCATCCAAAATCTACAGAGGAAATATGCTCATGGTGTCTCAAAGCATCCTGACAGATCACAGGATGATTTTACCATTCACATAAACTTGTGGGGCATTGACACATTCTTCACATCCTTTTTGGAATAAAAAGTCCAAACAATTCCAACAAAGCCCTCTCTCTGACTTACGGAGGCTGTGGAGAAGTAACACTGCATTCCTCAACTACGGTAACAATAGGTTACAAAGGTTTGAACCGGTTTGACCAACACGCCAAATCAAGCCACACACACACACAAAAAGAAGTGATTAAAGACAAAGGAAGGAACTGTGTCGTTTTCTGGATTAAGTCTAGAAAGTTTAGCCTTACTCTGGACTCCTGGCTTTTCCTCTTTTCTCTGCCACTGGAGGTTCACTGGTGCCACCCAGTGGCCTCGCCCAGCACTGCTTCTGCACCACAAGGCCTAGGAGGCTGAATGTCTCCAGTACCCTAAGGAAACATCTTTATCCCACCTACACCCCCACCCACCCACCAGGCCGCTGACTTAGCCAGCCTTACTACCTGCCTGAAGCTCTCCATGCATTATCTTTTTTCATTCTCACAATAAACCCAGGACCTACAGCTTTTTGTATCCGTTTGCCAGAGGGAAACAGAGAGGCTTAAAGTTAGGTTGACAATTTGCTAGTCCCAACCAGCCAGCACTTGGGATGGGATTTGAACCATTCCTCTGAGCCCACCCACAAATCATCTTTATTTAGATCTCCACTTATGGCAGTCCACAGGCATACTCGACCTTTACACATTTCTCTGAACCCAAGCTCACAAATAAACAAGAAACACATTCTATGGTAGAAACTTGCTATTTGCAAAGACACAGCTTGATTCTAAGTAAACAACTAAGATAATTTTCCGCTCACCTTTCAGCACATCTTGGACTTCAACAGAAACGTTCTTCAGGCACTTGGATAAATTCTCGGCTGTGGCATTACCCTGCTCCTTTTCTTGCCACTTCTTAAGCATCCTGAAGTTACACATGGTAATATCTTCTTCCTTCTCCCGGATATCATCAATATCACTAATTTCCAACTCCAGGTTGGCAATGGCAATTTTTATCCACTCCCTCCCCAGCCTCGCAGCAAGAGTGATCAACTGTGCGTCTGTTAACAGGGTTCTGGTCTTTGCTCCATCTAAAAGAAAACAAGGAAGTCCACCGTTCCTCTCAACACACCAATCATTTATAGCAATTAATAATGAAAATGTATTCTCCTTCTATAAAAAAGGACGCAATGATTTGTAATATTAACTGCCTTTAAAATATATTTAAGTGTCCAAAACTCCCTGTTTTCTAAACGATTATAAGGACCAAAGGGAATTATTTTGTGCAATAACATTAAACCAAGGTATAATGTTCACAATGGTAATTCAGTTATTCAGAGAAAGAGACTGTTTACAAAGCAGCACAAGGTGGGTTGGAATTTAAAAAAAAAAATTAGACACCAAAAATCATTTACACAGCTCCAAAAGAAAAATATACAGTTACACCCCTGCCCAGCTTGTGTCTTTATCTGAATGTTAGTGCCTCACATAGATGCTACCCGAAGGGCCAGTAAAGCAGGCAGCAAGACATCTGAATTGAAATCTCCATTATGCCATTTCCTGGCATTTGGGGGAAAAGCACACCCCACAGAAGGGTCATGAGATGGTATCTGTAACATCTGTTGATCTCTAAGAAACAGCATCATAAGCTTGGAGGGACACGTTTGCCACTGTTAAACCACAGGCCCCATGAAAATTATGAGCCTTATCACTAAGCTAGATTTTCTCTTTTCAAGTGTTTTAGTTGGTTGTGCAATAGTGCAGCAAAGTTCACTGGTCGCCGAGATTCAGGCAAGGATCAGTAAAGGGATTACAAATACTAGAGGTGAAATTAGAAGGGAGCGAGAGGTAGTGTACTTTCTGCCCTTCCTCTAGAACCACAATACCTCCACTCATCTGCCGCTGACAATTTACTAATAGGAATGTAAACTTTGCACTGAGAGCTTTCCCCACCTCACAGATCCTTAACCTTCTAGATTGAAGAATGGGGTCTAAACCACGGCCTGCGCCCTCTAGTGGCTGTTGGAGACGCGGCGCATCGCTCCTAGCTCTCCCAACTGCTGCTGCAATGAAAGCTGCACCGGGAATCCAGGAAAAATGCAAGTTCTCAGGACCATCCCCAAATCTACTGTTTCTGATTCTGAACCTAAACTTTAACAAGATCTCCAGGTGATTCTATTGAGACTGAGTGCTGACCATATTTAAAAAGCATCAATCACACTGACAGAGTGAGTAAAACCACCAGGATGGGGGTGACTCCGTATCTCAAAGAACGTTGTGTAAATTCCTAAACCAAAGTAAATCCTTACCAAGTTATTTTGATACCACATTGTCAACTCCAAAAAGGCTAGAAATCCTTACTCCTTCCAGGTACCATTTAATCATTTTAATTCTATTTCTACCTACTTGCTATTGGAGATAAGTTTAAATAGCCAAAAGTTAAATGCATATAACAAGAAAAACTTTTCCTAGGTATCAGTTTAATATAAAATGGGTCCCAGCTATAAGATGAATATGGTCTGAGGATCTAATGGACCACATGGTGACTAGAGTTAATTCTGTATTATATACTTGTAATTTGCGGAGAGTAGATCTTGTGTATTGTCGCCACCAAAAAAAAAAAAAAAAGTGAGGTGATGGATGTACTAATTAACTTGACTGGTAAATATTTTACAATGTATATGTATATCAAATCATCACATTGTACGCTTTAAGTATAAACAATTTTATTTGTCAATCATATCTCAATAAAACTAGGAAAAATATTCCAATTTAGTTAGGTTTTTAAAATAATTCTAGAGCCTCACTTATTTTCATGTTTACTTAACAAAACAACAATAAACATTTCTATAGTGATACACAGTAAAAATTATCCACATGTCATCCTCACAGTCTCCTGTTCTAGAAAGTAGAGAGTATCTTGCTTTACAGAGAGTTTAACTGCTTTCAGAGATCCATACCTTACAATAAAAGGTATTTTGATGAAGCAGTTAATTTAGGGAGTTACTGGAGGCCCCTGAAACCTTGAGAGCTTGAGCGTCACATAATTTGAGTCTGTTTTTAAACTTAAGTTTGTAAATTCTGGCTGGACTTGAATTTTGAGCTACATACTCCATCTTCCGGCTCCTTGGAGTACTGTTGTTAAACATTTTAAATCTCTATCGTACTTTCACAACTATCAAGCCTTGGTCTCTGCCATTTCATTGTAAGAAATTGAGACTTGCCTCCAATAACTGAGCTGGAGGCTCTTTACCCCAGAGAGAGCTAGTAACCATGAAGCTAAGGAACGCACACATGGCCATTCAGTGTTTCGTTCATTCAGTCGGCGTTCATTATCTTCTACATAAAAGGCTCCATGTTCATTGCTACAGGAGAAATAAAGTTGGACAGTCCGTGGCCTGTACCCTTACAGACTGTAATGGAGCTCCCCCTGGTGACCCATTCTATTTAGACTGGGTTAAGGGGTGGAGCGGGGACTCAAACTGGAAAAAGGGTGAGGCAGACCAAACAGGACCCTTCTCCAGGCCTGAGGAGCTGGGACACGGACAAGGTATCTGGGAGGGCAGGCACAACTGGGATGTTGCCCCACAAGACTGAACCAACAACATGGGCTTGGATGAGTATCAATGGGGAAAACCAGGGAAAAGAATTCACAACCAGTAATGACTTTTTTACACACCTGAAGAGTCAACCTGCTTCATTCTCTTGTCATAGATGTCCTCATCAGGTAAGCTGCTAGTCATTTTTCGCCGCCTGTTACCTTTAAAAAAAGAAAAATCACCAAATTGGCTTTCCCTTGTATTTCTTATTTTCTACCTACCTTTAACCTGGATTTTTAAAGAAATCATCATTCAGGTGGAACCAAACTGAAAATGAATTCAAAGGTTGTTTAGATGATTAAGAGAATAACAGAATACTTAGCAGACTGTAGTAATACCACATTTGCCCAGCAAAATATAAATTCTAGTGGACAGAAGGAATAAAAGAATAGGTTAAAGGGTGCCTGGATGGCTCAGTCATTAAGCATCTGCCTTTGGCTCAGGTCATGATCCCAGGGTCCTGGGATTGAGCCTTGCATCAGGCTCCCTGCTCGGTGGGAAGCCTGCTTCTCCCTCTCCCATTCTCCCTGCTTGTGTTCCCTCTCTGTGTCTCCCTCTGTCAAATAAATAAATAAAATTTTTAAAAACAAATAAGTAAATAAAAGAATAGGTTAAAACTCACTCAATGTCCAATTAACTAGCACTTACCATTTGTACTTCTTTTCGAAATGTTCTGATTCTGATCGTGCTGAACCCAGTCACCTGTTAAAGGATAATAAGCAGCAATGGGCAACAGGCAAAATTTGACTTAAATCAATTTATCAAAGTATATGAAGCTCTAAAGTCTTGGCAATCTCTCTGAAGTTCAAATATGAGTTTGGGATTATAACTAGGTATGTATACCAAGGAGGATATATCTTTGAGATAAATACTGAGCACTCCCTCCAGCAGGTCCTACAAGGCAAATATTTCCCAAACTCAAGTCATCTGCATATAATTATTCGGATTCTTACCAAACCCACATGCCAGGTGAAAAGCTATTTATTTACATCTCTAACTACTGTAAACAGAACACTGGTATCACTTGCTGTATCGATAAGGAAGTCATAAAGATAAACATTGTTTATTTCAAATGTACTTACATGTACTCCACCTAAAACAATCTCATATATTATTGTTCTGCTCTCTGGAACACTGTACTTGGGGAGTTCTGTCTGAACACATCATTGTGACTCTACACCACGTCCCCCGTGTGAGACGCAGTCACTTCTGTGAGGTGTCTACGCCTCAGCCAGGCCTTCTGTAGGTCCCTAGAGCGATCTCAACCAACCATTAGGTTAGCCCTTCCTCCCCTACAAAACAGTGGAGACCAGAAACACCTTACCATGCAGAGTATTATTAAATGTTTTTAAAAACCAAACATAAGAGGTCTTATAAAGTGGTCTTTAAAATGACCAAGAGACTGGTTCTTAGCCCAGAAAACATGTTACTCAGATTGCTATATATTGAATACCTCTATTTAAGTACCATTAGCTGTGACCAAAAAAGTAACATCTTTCAGGTTCATTTATTTGAATAACGAAAACCCAAAAAACAACATAATCCACAAGACCCAGCCCCAACGAGGATTATGGATAAATAACTTTGGCTCAGATAAAAGGGCCTGTTTCAAACTAGCTAACTTAAGAGTATAACACTGAGAATAAGAATCAATCCCATCTACCAAAAAGGCTCATGCTTAAACAAGGACTAAGAATTCCAAAAGGCTTCGATCCCGTTTCTCTGTTAGAGTATAAAGACAGGACAGGAAATGCAGACATAACAGGCAGCATTCTGCCCGGTAGGAAGACATACAGGTATGTCCAGCACATAGCACTCAACGCCACATCATCACTAGCAGTGACCTAATTCATCTGTCTACCCATGACCCGATAGGTACAAAAGAAACTAGCTGAAAATGGACTCAAATGTTCAGATATTGAAGAGGCTTACAGAGTACTTAACAGATCCTTGTTGTTATTACATTTGTATAACAAATAAAAATTCTGGAGGATGAAATGAATAGAAGAGTGGGTTAAAACTCTGATATCCTGGGTACCTGGGTGGCTCAGGGGGTTAAGCCGCTGCCTTCGGCTCAGGTCATGATCTCAGGGTCCTGGGATCGAGTCCCGCATCGGGCTCTCTGCTCAGCGGGGAGCCTGCTTTCCTCTCTCTCTCTCTCTGCCTGCCTCTCTGCCTACTTGTGATCTCTGTCTGTCAAATAAATGAATAAAATCTTTAAAAAAAAAAAAAAAAAAAAAACTCTGATATCCTGCTAATGGCACTTACCACTTATGCTGTTTTTTGAAATGATACTGGATTGTGTATGATACCGGGAAAGAGTTAAGGCATTATAATTCAAAATGCAAATGATGCAAAAATAATTTATACTACAAACACGTGGCACTGGCAGTAGGGAACCCTGTGCCATTTGCAGAGGAAGCTACAACAGCCACAGGCAGGTTCAGAGACTTATTCACACTCCCACAGAGAGCTGATCAATTCTAGGGCTGGAACTAGAACCAGAGGACCTCACTCCCAATCCACTCTTCTGCTTCCCTTTTAGCTCCAAAATGTGCTCACTAGACACATGTCTGTTGTTTTAATAACCTTCTTCAAAGAGAATTGGAGGTCAAGGTCAGATCTGCCTGAGGAGGCAGCCACGGGCAGCTACGGGGTGTGCCCCTCCATCTCCACTCTTCCGGAGGCAGTCCACACCAGCGGCAGCCCTCTCCAACTCCTCCCAGGGCAGGAGAGGATATTGAAGAGGTTGTCACCAGAGGACTTCCCAGCACCAAAATCTTAAACGAGGGAAAGCATTCCCACCGCAGAGCCATAATCACACAGCAGGAGCGACAGTTCACTGATCAGACAGGGAGGGGGACGCAAATGAGGCAGGAGATCAGCCAAAATGCAGACGTACATCCAGGTCATGGGACAGACTTTGTCAGGATGCCCCTCATTCGCATCAAAAGGTCTGAGATCCTTTACCTCTTTGGTTAGGTTTATTCCCAGGTATCTTATGGTTCTTGGTGTTATAGTAAATGGAGTCGATTTTCTAATTTCCCTTTTATATTTTCATTGTTGTGTATAAGAGAGCAACTGATTTCTGTGCATTGATTTTGTATCCTGCCACATTACTGAATTGCTGTATAAGTTCTAGTAGTTTAGGGGTGGAGTCTTTTGGGTTTTCCACATAAAGTATCATGTCATCTGCGAAGAGAAAGAGTTTGACTTCTTCTTTGCCAGTTTGAATACCTTTTATTTCTCTTTGTTTTCTGGTTGCTGTTGCTAGGTCTTCTAGTACTATGTTGAACAAGAATGGTGAGAGGGGGAATCTTGTCGTGTTCCTGATCTCAATGGGAAGGCTGTCAGCTTTTCCCCATTGAGAATGATATTTGCTGTGGGTTTTTCATGGATGTATTTTATAAAGTTGAAGAATGTTCCCTCTATCCCTATACTTTGAATTGTCATAATCAGGAATGGATGCTATATCTTATCAAATGCTTTTTCTGCATCAACGGAGAGGACCATGTGGTTCTTTTCTCTTCTCTTACTGATACGTTCTATCACATTGATTTGCAAATGCTGAACCGCCCTTGCATCCCAGGGATAAATCCTACCTGGTCATGGTGGATAATCTTTTTAATGTATTGTTGGATCCTATTAGCTAGGATCTTGCTGAGAATCTTGGCATCCATATTCATCAGGAATATTGGTCTGAAATTCTCCTTTGTGATGGGGTCTTTACTACAGAACACTCATGAAAGAAATTGAAGAAGACACAAAAATATGGAAGACCATTCCATGCTCATGGATTGGAAGAATAAACACTGTTAAAATGTCTATACTGCCTAGAGCAATCTATACTTTCAGTGCCATCCCGATCAAAATTCCACCAGCATTTTTCAAAGAGCTGGAACAAACAATCCTAAAATTTGTATGGAACTAGAAGAGACCCTGAATTGCTAAGGAAATGTTAAAAAAGAAAAACAAAACTGAGGGTATCATATTGCCTGATTTCAAGCTTTACTACAAAGCTGTGATCACCAAGACAGCATGGTACTGGCACAAAAAAAGACACATAGGCCAGTGGAACAGAGTAGAGAGCCTAGATATGGACCCGAAACTCTATGGTCAAATAATCTTTTACAAAGCAGGAAAAAATATCCAGTGGGAAAAAGACAGTCTCTTCAATAAATGGTGCTGGGAAAATTGGAGAGCTATGTATAGAAGAATGAAACTCGACCATTCTCTTACACCATACACAAAGATAAACTTGAAATGGATAAAAGGCCTCAACATGAGGCAGGAATCTATCAAAATCCTAGAGGAGAACATAGGCAGTAACCTCTTCAACATCGGCCACAGCAACTTCTTTCAAGACATGTCTCCAAAGGCAAAGGAAACAAAAGCGAAAATGAACTTTTGGAACTTCATCAAGATCAAAAGCTTTTGCACAGCAAAGGAAACAGTCAACAAAACAAAGAGGCAACCCACGGAATGGGAGAAGATATTTGCAAATGACACTACAGACAAAGGGCTGATATCCAAGATCTATAAAGAACTCCTCAAACTCAACACACACAGAATAGATAATCATGTCAAAAATGGGCAGAAGATATGAACAGACATTTCTCCAAAGAAGACAAACAAATGGCTAACAGACACATGAAAAAATGTTCATCATCATTAGATATCAGGGAGATTCAAATCAAAACCACCTTGAGATATCACCTTACACCAGTAAGAATGGCCAAAATCAACAAGGCAGTAAACAACAAGTGTTGGAGAAGATGTGGGGAAAGGGGAACCCTCTTATACTGTTGGTGGGAATGCCAGTTGGTACAGCCACTTTGGAAAACAGTGTGGAGATTCCTTAAGAAATTAAAAATAGAGCTACCTTATGACCCTGGAATTGCACTACTGGATATTTACCAAAAAGATACAGATGTAGTGAAAAGAAGGGCCATCTGTACCCCAACGTTCATAGCAGCAATGGCCACAGTCGCCAAACTGTGGAAGGAGCCAAGATGCCCTTCAACAGACGAATGGATAAATAGGATATGGTTCATATATACAATGAAGTATTATGCCTCCACCAGAAAGGATGAATACCCAACTTTTGTATCAACACGGACGGGACAGGAGGAGATTACACTGAGTGAAATAAGTCAAGCAGAGAGAGTCAATATGGTTTCACTTACTTGTGGAGTATAAGGAATAACATGGAGGACATTGGGAGATGGAGAAGAGAAGTGAGTTGGGGGAAATTGGAAGGGGAGACGAACCATGAGATACTGTGGACTCTGAGAAACAAAGGGAGGGTTTTAGAGGGGAGGGGGGTTGGGGGATGGGTGAGCCTGGTGGTGGGTATTAAGGATGGCACGTATTGCGTGGAGCACTGGGTGTGGTGCATAAACAATGAATCTTGGAACAACGAAAAAATAAAATTAAATTAAATTGGAAAAAAAAAAGAAAAAGTCTGAGATCCAAACCTCAGAAAGGTAAGAGAGGGAAAAAAAATAAAACCCAAACCCTCTATTGGCTAAGCCCATCTGCTGCCTGAAGCGTCCACACCTCACTGAACTACCCACTTGACCAAGGGGTCTGGCTGTGGGTGCCTGAGAACCAGAGCCTCGCTGGGCTCTTCATCTCTTAATCAGATCTTTAGACGTTATGGTAATGGAACAATCATTCTACTTGTTTTCCTACCCCAACTGCCCCCCAAACCTGAGTTTTCATTCAAGATTCAAAACACTTACATTCTCTCAGTTTTGCTTTCCATACAATTTCCTCAGAATCCATTTCGACTAAAAGTAATTTAAACTCCATTGGTTGCTCCAAATACACTTCAATGTAACTTTTCAATTTTAAAAGTGAACCATCAACAAATTCAATTTCCTTTAAAAAAAAAAAAAGAGTGAATTTTTTTTTTTTTTTTTTTAATAAGAGCTACAGTCGTTGGCAACATAAAATGTCAGGTAAGGAATGGTAAAGGGGTCAGTGCTGACTTGAATGCTCACTGAGATTCTGATCTCATCCCGTAATCACAGTTCCTCTGATTCTCTTGCTTCTTCCAGCCCTTCTTTACTCAGACCTGCTTTTCCCCCTCATTGAGGCTTCCAGTACTTTGGCCCTATTTTTTTAAGGTGTAAATTTTCAGCGCTTTCTTGGGTTCAGTGTTTTATGTTCCCAAACTAATCACCCTTTCCTAAGTGTTTTTAAACTCCCTCACTGATTTCACTTCAATCATTCCACAACCTGGAAACGATTCAAGACATTTACAGAACCACACTGTTTATTTCATCCGCATTCCTCATTGAACACCACCTTGCCCCCACAAACACTTTCATTGCTATTTTATGGATAAAGATCTCAGAGAAGCTAACGAACTTGGCCAAATCCACATCTAGGAAGTGGGAGATTTGAATTCGCACCTACACACAACCACTACACTTAACCACTACATAGACTGCCCCATGCCTTGGACCTTCTCTCCTCTCCAGACTGGCTAGCAAGTCTGCAGGGAGAAATGTACTTAAAAAAAAAAAAAAAAAAAAAAAAAAAAAATCATTGAACTACACTGGGCCTCACCTTTAAAAACCAACATTCTTACCCTGTCCCCTCCCTTTCCATTATAAACCACTAGCATTATCCTCACCATGGGTCACCAAGGCCTACAGAGCCAAGAGCTTTCTCTCCCAAAGCCCTCTGCATTCCCATTTCCCATTCCCATTTGTCTGGTGCCTGGAGCCCAGCTGCACATCCCCATCACCTCACTTAGGCACGTTCAGTTCCTTCTTCCAGGAAGGTTGCCTATCCCGGTGAATCCCACTCCCTTCCAACCCAGAACAAATGTCACCACATAGGAGCTCTTCACGGAAACCCACTGCACCCATCGCTATGGTAATACATTATACATTAAAATTATTCTTTATATGACTATAGTATGTCTCTCTATATCCTAGCATCTTTTGAAGGAAAAGGTCACAACTTACTCATTTTTTAACTCTTAGCTCTTATCCCAGACTGACTTGTAATAGGTACTTTTGATAAATGTCAGTTAAACAAATCACTAATGGTCTAAAATCAGTAAGAACACCTTAGATTTAACAGAGTTTCACAACTCTCAGAGTACCCCAAAACCATTACCTTGCATAATCATTAGGCTGGGAGATTAGCCCCATTAGCCCAGAGATTTGGTAAAGAGAGAGCACACAATTGGTGACAGAACTGGACTATTTAAAGCCCTCCTGCCACCACCATCTTGTGTAAGCGACACCTCTAGGGACCACCTCAGTCCCTTCCCAGAGAGATAGACCATTTGGTGTGTATTATTCCCTCTCCTAGTGGCTCTCAATCTTGGCAGCACAGTACAGTCACCCTGGGAGCTTTAACAAGCCCAATGCCGAGGCCACTCCCAGAGCAATTAAGTCAGCATCTCTGGGGGTAGGACCCAGGCCACAGACTTTTTTCAAAGCTCCCCTGCAAATTCTATTTTGCAGCAAAGGCCAAGAATCACACCATTTTAAACAAACCCTTCGAAAATTTAATCCCACCCCCCAGACAAGACTGCAGCTGGCTTCTCATGATCACCTTGAGGTGGCGCCTGCCAGGGCTTGATCAGCTCACAAGGGCTAGGAATCAGCCTCTCAGATCCCGGTGCAAAGACTGTGGCATTAGGGGCTAAGGGCAGAGCGGGCGCAGGGCCAGGCTCATCTGTCACCTGGGTGTGGGACCCAGGCAGCTCGATAGCCTGCTCTGCACGTTAGTGGAGGCAGCTCTCTTCAGCCTCAAAGTTGTGAAACTCAAAAAACACCAGGTGGGAAGAAACCCTTTGCAGCTGGAAAGGAAGGTATGGAAGGCTGTCTGCCCAACCTGACCGCTTCTACAGGGCCCGAGGCCTCTGCTAATATGATAATGCAACACGGGCCACCCCCGTCAGCTCCCTCTTATTTCATATTTTAATGTAATGGAAGCAAAACACATTTTCAATTTTTCACAGACTAAGAAACAAACAAAGGGGTGTACAAAAAGAATTTCCACAGAGATGTCTAGTTAGCTAAGCTGCAGCACGTAGTCAGAGCACGCAATGAAAATAAGTTTCAAAAATAACTTTGTCACAGGAAAATGAAATCGCCTACAAATGTCATGGTGTATACAGTGACTAGTTGAAATCTAGTGACAATTTGCTCCCATAACTATTTTTCAAATGCCTTCCAATAAGAAAAAGCCGATAACCTTGTTAGCAACTCTTTCCCATTAACCTTCAGTGCTCTGTGACTTAAGACTAAACTGAAGGTTTTTATTCCTTTGAAGCTAACATTGTTTGAAGAATTTAAAAAACTCAAGAAAATTTAAAACCTTTCTAAAGGAAAAAAGATTAAATAGCCTATTTCTGCAATGGTGGCAAATTAATTCTGAAATTCAACAGCATCTTTGGAATAAGCTGCAAGTTTAGAAAAACAATGGCTTTCCTGTAAATAAAAATGAAAACAAAATGAATTCTTTTAAAACCTTCAAAATAACCTTAGCTACAAAATATACATCCCTGCTGCTACTCCAAGTGGTTTTTTTAAGATATATACCTCGGGGGTGATTTCAGCTTCTGGTTCACTGATCAGTCTGTATTTCTTCCCATTCTGCAATAACTTCTGGCAAACAGGAGGCTTGTCAATTTTCATGAATTTCTTAGAGGAGTGCTTTACTGACTTGGAAATATCCTAAAGGCAGAAATAGGTTTGGGCTGTGAAATGCATCAGTAACAACTGTAAGAACCATTAAGTGCCCAGGCAGTGCACGTGCCCCCAGCATTCTCTTCATGTCCCCCGCACAGAATGACCGCAACGGAAACACCTTCAGGCGCCCTAAAAAGAAACAGCGCAGAGGCTAATAAGGCACCTCGGACCCGCACTGCAAGCTTCTAGGTTTCCAAACCTCTTTCCGCCCAAACACTACAGCCAAAAGCAACCACACACACACACCCTGGCCAGCACCAAAAGTTTGCTTCTGAAGGATTTGAGAAAATTAAATGAGTGCCAGCATTACACGTTTGTACTGATCATCTGTCCATCGTGTGAACAGAAAGCAACTACTTTATTGTACACAGTTCCCCTTTACCCAGAGCTTGCTTCTACCCAGCACTATGTGTTTCCAGCCTTGGCCTCACCACTGTCCCAGACGGGCTACTGATTCGATACACATAGTTCGAATGCCCCACAGAGGCAAATGGGAGACTTTGGCCCAGGCTCCCTTGGGCAGCAGCTGTAGATGTAGCTGAACATGAAATCTGGGTTTCCTGAATGCAAAGTGCAAGGAAATCTTCCTACACAGGAAAAAAAAGTCAATCCCAGAAGGTGTAAAACTACAGCATCAACAGGAAGCCCATCCTGCCCTAACCGTGCCATGCTCCCATTGTTCCAGCGGTGGAATCAGCTCCTCATCCAGCTTCCCAGGAAGGAGAGAGAGAACACCCTTTTATTTTTTTTTTTTTTTTTTTTTTTTTTTTTTTTTTTTTTTTTGAGAACACCCTTTTAATTAACTGAATTTACATGGGATTCTTTTGACTCCATTTGAAGACTAGTTTCCCACCTGAAAGTATTAACTTAAATAAGATTATAGGAAGCATATTTCACCTTCTTAGGAAGAAACTAAAAACCTATTACTTAATAGAGTTCTTAAATTTTAACATATATCGCCAATTACAATCAATGTAACTTATGTTTTAAAGCCATCAAAACACCATAACCTGAAAACACTGGAGACAGGCAGTGTGACCTTGGAGGGGGCCAAGGGCTGGGTACCCCAAGATGGGCCACTCTGGCATGAAGATTATTTTTAAATAATAATAAATAATTAATAAATAATAATAATAATTTTAATATAATAATAATAAATTTTTTAAAAGCAATCAAGGGTGGGGGCATGGGTGAATAGATGAAGGAGAGTAAGAGTACACTTATCACGATTAGCCCTGAGTAATGAATAGAATTGATGAATCACTGTACCGTTCACCTAAAACTAAGATAACATTGTATGTTAATTATACTGGAATTTTTTTTTAATTAACTAATTCAAACAATTTTTTTAAAAAGGCAACCGAAACCCAGCAGATTCAGGAAAGGCTCTTTTTTTTTTCTTAAGATTTTATTTATTTATTTGACAGAGAGAGAGAGATCACAAGTAGGCAGAGAAAGGAGGGGAAGCAGGCTCCATGGTGAGCAGAGAGCCCGATGCAGGGCTCGATCCCAGGACCCTGGGATCATCACCTGAGCCAAAGGCAGAGGCTTTAACCCACTGAGCCACCCAGGCACCCCATCAGGAAAGGCTCTTAACCTCCCTGACAACTGCCTAAAAGACTTTGGACAGGGCGCCTGCGTGGCTCAGTCAGTTAAGTGTCTACCTTTGGCTCAGGTCAGGTCCTGAGATCAAGTCCTGCATCAGGCTCCTCGCTCAGCAGGGAGCCTGCTTCTCCCAATGCCTCTCACCCCGTCTTGTGCTCTCTCTCACTCTCTTGAATTAATAAGTAAAATCTTAAAAAAAAAAAAAAAAAAGAAAGAAAGAAAGAAAAGAATTCAGATAGAGGACCTGCTCCAGAAAGAGAACTGTCACTACAGATAACGACACTAGCACATGAACTAGGTATGGGAGACAGGGAGGAACATAGCAAAGCCTGTTTAAGCAAAGTCCTCTATGTCCCATGGCTCTGAGTGGCCCAAGAGACAGCTGTTTACCAAACATTTATTCTTTTTCATTTCCCTGTGAGTTGCGTTTCTTCCCGTTGAAGTCCCAGACCCCTGCCCCCTTCTGCTTCGATCGGAATGACCGCCCTCCCTCAATCAGAGGACTTGGCATGCCCCAGGCACTGACCCTCTGACCTCTCTAGGTGAGCGCCAAATGAGACCCACAGAGGGCAGACACTTCAGTTAACAAGAATGGGACCCACACACACGGCATCATGTTGGAACACAAAATAGTCAACACTTATTCATTCTCGTTAAATTTACCTTGATGAAGGACTCGTTATTGGTTGCTATGTACACCCGAAAAGACAAGGATGGGTTATGGTCAATGGCTTTGTAGAGAATCACAGCCCCGTGGTGGTATACAGTCTCTTCACTTTGAATAACGGGCCCCACAGGAGAAAGAGAGCTCACGCGCCATTTGACGTGGGTTGTAGAATGATCCATGGTAGATTCTAATGAGGCCCCAGAACTTTTAACATGTAAGACTTTGAACGTCATATTGGCATTGTGGTCTGTTAAAATACGAAGGTAAATCAGCACTCTGGGCAGGACATGGGCTGCACACACATACACACACACACACACGCACAAAAATCAGACATTTAGGAAACAAGTACTTACGACCCAAGCAGAGGGAATGTGGAAACTGAATGGAGGTGAGACAGGTTGGGTCACATTTAACATCAAACAAGGGTCCACCGACAACCCAGGGTTTAACAACCAGGTCTGCAAATTTGCTCCAGGACAAAACGCAATACTTGATGTCAACCTTTCTGTTAACCTCAAATATCAGACCAGTTTCCGTGCACTGGTAAGTTCCCTCTGTGTCCAACTTCAGTCTGCATCGGACAGATAAGAACACCTTTTTAGTACTTATGTTTGGTCGGGGAGGATTTCTTAAAACTATTTATGTTTTTAATTTCATTCAAAAGCACTAATGAAATTCTATAGCCTTCTGAAGAAGCATCACTACCAAAGAAAACAGTCCAAGGAAGTACATAAAGTGTGTGAAATTAATTATGTTGTTCTGTGTTTCCCCTACCTGGGGTCATTTTTATGTGTGAAGTTAAGTTACTGATGATATTTAAGTCTTCTCTACTTACAAAAACTGTTCCCTGGAAAGCGGCCTGGGGGTCACTTGCTCATTTTGTTTCTGGAGAAAAAGTACACACATAAAAGCAGGTAATACAGAAGTAATGTTACTTTCTTAAAGCAAATTAAAGAATCATACTCTATAATGAAAAGATACTTACATTTTCAACATTGCAGTGTTCACAGTGAGGTTGGATTTTTTTAGGTTCTAAATGATAGAGAAAAAGTTTTATGTATATGAATGTGGTTGGCATTTTTGAATACAAATTTTTTCATAAGTATATGCGACAGGATGAGATGACAAAGTTCAAAGGCACATGCCCCTCAGCAATAACAATATTTGGAAGAATATTTTGGAAAATGTCCGTTTATACCTGAATGCGAATGCTCTTTGGGCAATTCCTTCTCCTCCCACTCTTCCGCTGTGAACGAGATTGTCACACATGCATTGGCACAAGTCGGTCACGGGGTAAATCGTACATGACTCAAGCACCCACCTTAGCTTCCCAACCCACAGAACTTTAAACATGTATTTAAACACCTCCACACGTCAATCCAATGACACATGAGACACTATGTCTGTCAATCTCACTCTAGGTCTAAGGTGTGAAAACGGGCTTGAATGCGACTTGAGTTTTGGTGTACCCCATCTCGGCACATAAAACTTTATGTGATCTTTCTATGAGGCCATCATCCTTACACGGGACCCACTCGTCCTCCTTTCACACAAGCACGGGAGAGCAGCAGAGGAACCAGAAGTAAGCACATCGCCTGGTTCTTACTCTGAGCAAAAGCTTCCTCCACGCAAGACCCTCCTGGCTCCCCATCTGTGAAGACAAGAAAGGGCATATGAGCCATCTCTTCATCAGTTATTCCTCCCCAGGGCCAGCATCTCCGCTGGAGAGCGGCAGCCCCCACTGAAGATTCATCCATGGCCCAAGATAACGCTCAGCTGACATCATCCCTCCAGCTATTAGGGTTAGACATCAGCTTAGAAGAAAAGAACCGACATCAGATTTTAGGCCTATTTAAACTGGAACAACTGTAAGTATCTCTGATTTGGCATGTAGATTACTTCCACACGGATAAAGGCCCTATATGGTCTGGCTCTTCATTACTTCATCTTCTGCCTGCCTCCCCACACCTGCTGCCCTCCAGTCACCACCCACCATGTCTCCACCCCAAAGCACACTCCTGACTCAGGGCCTTTGCATATACTGTCTCCTGACACAAACACTCATGTTGCTTGCCCCCTCACATCTTCGTGGTCTCTGCTCAAATGTGCCCTTATCTGAGAGGCTTTTCTGATACAAATGCACACTCCCCCTCCCTGAGACAGGGCCTGCCTGACATATTCATTTCCTTCAGGGCATCTCCCCACCTGGCACACTGTGGTTTAGTGTCTTCTGCTTCCTGTTTCTCTCCCCACTAGAATGTAAGCTTCATGAGGACTGTACCCCTAGGGCCTGGTAAGTGCTCAGTCACTATTTTCTGAATGATTAGACTTCCATACTACAAAATGTATTAAGAAAGGGAAAGCAGGGGCGCCTGGGTGGCTCAGTGGGTTAAAGCCTCTGCCTTTGGCTCAGGTCATGATCCCAGGATCCTGGGATCGAGCCCCACATCCAGCTTTCGGCTCTCTGCTCGGCAGGGAGCCTGCTTCCTCCTCTCTCTCTGCCTGCCTCTCTGCCTACTTGGGATTTCTATCAAATAAATAAATAAAATCTTAAAAAAAAAAATTAAAAAAAAAAAGAAAGGGAAAGCAGGGGCACCTGAGTGGCTCAGTCGGTTAAGCATTGGCCTTCGGCTCAGGTCATGATCCTGGAGTCCTGGGATTGAGCCCCACATCAGGCTCCCTGCACAGCAGGGTGTCTACTTCTCCCTCTGCCCCTCACTCTGATCTTGTTCTCTCTCTCTCTCATATTCTCTCTCTCTCTCTCACTCTCTCTCAATAAACAAATAAAATCTTTTTTTAAAAAGAAAGAAAGGGAACAGCAATGAATTTTTCTATTATCTACACTGGTCACTAGTTGCATGAGCCCGGCCTCTCTGGTGGCATTACTAAGTGTCCCCATGCTTCACTTTCCACATCTATCAAACGGGGATTAGAATAATACCACTCCCCCCAAAAAATTAAGGAAAATTAAATGACCATTCCCTAATTCAGTAAGTGTTAGGTAACTATTATTAACTATAATTTTGCTACAGTGATAGGTGGGACTCATTAAAAAATTTACAAATTCTAGACAACAACTCCTGTCACTTAAGGCAAGACCTAATGTGTCAAATGCTTGGTTTTACATTGTAAACATCTGAACAACCTCTAAGAGGGTCACCCCATGGGTAAGGCACTCACCAACACATACACAAGGTCCTATGCCATCCCCCATGCCCATAAAGTACAGACACCCCCCAGGACAGCGCTCCACCACAACACACACAAGCTGCCTGATCTGTCAGCCTATCGGGAGCTCCAGCTTTAAAAAAAAAAAAAAAAATTAAGATAACATGGCAACGGAGATTAAAAGTATTAAAAGAGATTAAAAGTATTCAGAGTCCTGGACTCAGAACACTATAGATCTGAAATACCGACCACCTCCTCCACCACACCACCCTCCAATCGTATTTCCTCAGTCACTGTCCTATAAAGGATCATAAAATTCTACTTTATTGATTGGCTGTACGTCTGCATTGTATTTCATCCATGGCCCATGGTTTTCTGCCTTAGGAGCAGAGAAAGTGAAAGAGATCAGAGAATCCTAACCAGCTGGCAAACACCGAGCCTCTGACCAGGTCTTCCCAGCCAAAGCAGAGAAATCGATGTAATTCTCCCCAGCTTAACCACCACAGCTTCCCTTCAAGCATGGTTGCGTGACCCCAGAGTTCATGCCTGTGAGTAGAAAGCATAGCCACTCAGGCAGAGAACGGGTAGGCCTGCACTGTCAGCTAGAGCACAGAGGAGCGAACAGTCCAAGGCAGCCCACCTGGTCTTTCCACCTGACCTGAAAATGGAGGCAAAGAATCACAGACCTTTTAACAAAGAGAATAATCTTGGGGGAAGGCAGGACTCTTCCATGACCTGGGGCTCCAAAGACAAGCATCCTCAGCCCACCCACAGAAGATGCCAGGACACTTGGACTGCCAGAGAATACCAAGATGTCTAACCCAGCCAAGGGCCAGCCCCTCCATGCTCCACGTTTGCCCTGCTGACCACACTGACCGCACCAATTTTGAGCCTATCTTGAGCCTCACTGACTCCAAATGCCTTCCACCTATGTTGCCTGCCTGGGTGAGGCCCTGGCCCTGACCTAGCTTCTGGACCCTGAGGGTCCTGACTTCGGACTCTGTGTCTCTACGGCCCTTTACCCAGTTATTACCAGGGATAACAGCAGAAACCTGATCCAATGCCAGCTTTCTAGTTTCATTTCTATTTTAATCCAATCTATGGAGGCTGGACTTTCGACTGCATTTTGGAGGATGAAATAATCCATAATGTACAGAGAACTGGGGGTGAGAGGGCTGGCACACATTTTTTCTTTATGGCTATCAGAATATGACATCTCCACGAGGGTGCTACTCACATTATTACAGCTTCTCCTCAATGTATAACATGATTGCAAGAACCTACCATCACAGGTTCTCCACTGAGAAATTGCAGAGAGAATCAGATTATATAAGGACTTATGATCGAAGAGACTTCATTTATTTTAAGTACTGCAAAGGAGCCCTCTGACTGCCCTGCTACAGCATTCAGGGGCAGATCAGAGTCTAAGAACCGCGGGGAAAAATCCTACGGTAAAAGAAAATCACTTAAAATACAAGCTTAGTCACTCACAAAACTTTCGACAAAAACCATATTTTATATTTAGAATCCCCTTCAAGTGGTTTCATACTCAAGTTGTTCACGGATAGCTACAACAGCATGCCAGAAACTCCCAACCACAAATGGTGCATTTGCAGCGGCAGGCAGTCAGTGGGCCACAATCCGTGAGCAGCGAGCCCCACCGAGGCAAGCTGCAGCAGCTTACGGCTGGCCCCTCAGGCAGGGGCCTCAGAGCAGCACTGCACATGTACAGTCTTGGTACCGACACACATCACGGGCACATGCTTTTTTTGCCCTGTGTAGTGAGCTCACATTTCCAAAACACTTAGAGAAGTTTCCTAACGTTCACCTTAATTTTGCACGGGGAGAAAGATAACGAGCAAGTGATCGGCAACATAAAAATCCCAGAGGCTATCCTCCCCTTTCTTCCTTTCAACAACAAAAAATAAAATTGAGAGGAAGGATATACTCACTTGTTTGTTCTGGTTCTGGTTCCTCATTATCTACAAAAAGCAAAGAAGTCTAAATCAAACTCTTGACAACCAAGAGGAAACACGGGCTAATGGGAGAATAGGTAAGATGTTTGGCTCTCGCCAACAGCAACCATTTCCTGCCTTTCTTTTTCAGCTCATCCTGTCCTCCCACTTCGCTTGCCAAGTGGAAAGTATTTACCACATAGGCATTTCTTCAGGACTTCACAAAACCATGCTAGTAAGAGGTCCTCAAACAATATAAGGGATGTGTGCGTTACTTTAAAATAAAAATAAAGGCTCATAGGTTTAACCAGAATTCCGTGATTAAGGAAAAGCGTACGTTACTCACCAGATTCACTCTCAGAGCTGCTCTCAGAACTGCTGTCCTCTCCTGAATAGAAACATATGCCAAGGGACGTTCGCAGTGGATAAAAAATAAAAACTATTTTTTAATTATATCTATTATAAAATAGATCCAAACTCAACTAATTTCTTCCTAATTTAATAAATTCTATTGAGTCCAAAACCAGTCTGGTTTCTCTAAGAGGGGGCTTGTTTTTCTCTGGAACTGGACAGAAAATACTGAGTACGAGCTCCTGTAACCCTCTGGCTGCGGGAACCACTTCCTCTGGTTGTTTCTCAAGCCCTTCCCAGCAGTGACTCGCCCTCCCTGATCCTGTCTGGCTCCTGCATTTGCACATCTGGACATGTCACACACACTAGGCCAGTGACACAACTGTGCAGAAGTCCTGGAGTGTGCGTGCCACTGACTGAAGCACAGGACAAACATAGTCCCTATTATCCAACTACTTCTGGAAAAAGTGGTCCCCAAGAACGCTCCCTCCACCTCCTCACTCCCGACTCCATGTCTCAGTCCATTGCAATCACGCTTCTGTTCCCACAGCTTGCTGGAAATCCTCTCCCTGATGTCCCTAAAGGACCACTAACCCCCAGAAAAGAACTCCTGCAGGTAGACACCAATCACTCCCTCCTGCCCACAGGACCCTCCCAAGATGTCTGTCCTGGTTCTCCTACCTCTCTAAGAGCTTTCCACCAGTGGCCTTGCAACTCCTCTCTTCTCCCACCACCCCCATCCCCAATTAATGCCCCAGGCCCCACATTCCCAGCCTCTCTTCCCCCTTGAGCCCTCAGCAGGCATGGCACCAACTCCCCAGTAGGATCCCGACCACCACCTCCAGGGACATCTGGGCCTCTCCTGGCAGACCCCAGGAGATGCCCAGGCCCAACCTACCAGCCAGGCTCATTCCCCCACTCCCACTCCTCATTCTCTGTACCTCCCAGTTTCCAGACACTGCCTCCCCCTCCACACAGCCTCTGGATTCAGCAAGTACACACATGGAAAGCTGTTAGCATTATTCCCAAACCCTCCCTCCCTATGTTCGTAAGGAAGGAGTGGCAGCAGTTACAGGGAGGAAGGAAAAGATCTGAGAATAATGACGAGAACAATAATAACCGCAGCCCATAGCAGCTTGTTCTGAGTGTTCTATGTGCCAGGCACGTATATATGTTAACTTGTTTACATGTATTTACTCACTTTTTTTAATTCATTGTGTATATGTATACTTTACATATATTTATGTAAAACACTTCACACGTATTTACACCTTTCTCCTCACGACTGTCCAATCATGAAAGCAGAGGCCAGCCCACCTGCAGGGCTAGAAGCACAGAACAGGGGTTCTCAATGCTGGCTGCACCTTGGAACCACCTGGAAAGCTTTCTCAACACATCCATGCCCGGACTCAGCCCATCCCTAGAGGTTCTGATTTAGCTGGCCTGGGGTGGGGCCTGAACAGCAGTATTTACCTTTAAAGTCTCCAGATGACTGCAACGTGCAGCCAGGACTGAGAACCGCTGCCCTAGAATCAATCTATTTTAACTACTCCCCTAGTCCCCAAACTTGAACGCCAGGATGACTGCCGCTCCTTCTCCAAGCCTTTCCAGGTACCTTCCCACTGCCCGGAAGTCCCTCCCCCAAGCCTCACCTCTGGAGTTCCCAGGGATCCATTCAAACCCAGCCCAAAGTCACTTCTGGCGTCCTTCCCCCACCCCCCACCCCCCCCCCCACTCCAGGCCTGCGACCCCTCCTGTCACAGGGACCAACTGGCAAACAGTGGTTGCTTGTCTCCGGTTGGTCTGTGAAGCCTTAAGGACCAAGGCCATGTCTTATCCCCTTAGTTGCCCAGCACCCACCCTGACACACAACACTCAAGGTATGAACGAACATTGACCCAGCTTCAAAGTACCTAGCAGACCAAGACCAGCCTCCTAGTCAGTTTCCTCGCTTAGGGAAACTGCCACCTACCAGTCTGGGGCGGTGTGCCTCCTTCTTCAGTCTCTCCTTGCCCTTCGTGTAAGGAGGCCAGCTTGCAAGGCAGCAGTTGGGAAATGCCTGAATGCAACAGAGTAGCCGCAGTCCATAAGTAAAATAAATGATCATTCTCAAAAACGGCAAACACTCCATAGAGTGTAAGTTTTTTAACACCTCCACACTGACTTAGGAGTACCGTACCTTTTCCTTCTGAAGGGGCATTGTGAGGGTCATCACTGCAACAAGAAAAGAAAAAGACTTTGAAAAACTGATACTAATTTTATATAAAATAATTACAAAAATCTTCAAGATGATCATTATATTGTTTCTCCAGAAATGCTGCAAATTAAAGAACTCTCTCCCTCCTCAAAGGTCTTCCTGCCCCTCTCACTCTCCACCTGTGGCCTGACCCCACACACAGCCAGGCCAAACTCATCAGTGGGGCTTCTTGGGAGTGCGCCTGACCCCTTCTTGTCCCATCACACCCCCAGGAGCCAGCACCACACTTCCCAGGCTCACGGGATTGCCATTCCATGCCCAGCCATCTGGCCGTCCTCTGTCACGTCCCTAGGCACACAGTCCTAACTGTCCATCCCGCGCTGGCATCCAGCCCTCCATCTGGTTGCGTGAGTCATCCTCCCTCTCCCCGGTCATCTTGCTCTGCCTCCCTGGCCTCCTCCCTCACATATGGCACCCCAAATAGTGAGGGCTCCTGTAGCAAGCATGTAATAAGAAGGCCTCTCCCTTGTCCTCTCCATGCCTGAACTCTCTGTGCCCTATGCACATGGTCTCCACTCTCCCGCTCCCCAATCCCCCCTGCACTCAAAGCCACCTGGCTTCTGCTCTCCCACGCTGCCACTGACTTCTGGCCAACAAACCCAGTGGGCCCTCTGCAGTCCTCAGTGACCACAGCCTCACGAGATGAAGCAGGTGGCAGGCTTTTCCGTGGCTTCCGTGTCCCTTCTTACCTGGTCTGCTGGCCCCTCCCACCTCCCCTGAGGCAGTGACCTCCCCCCTCTCTGTGTGCTTCACCCCTGCCCCAGCCTCCATCAGCCTCCAGGGCAGCAGCAGCTACGTGATCAGGAGTCACCCCTGTACGCCCTTGTCTTCCCACCTCATACCACCTCAGGCTGCCCCTTCACACCAGGGTTTCTCATCCTAAATCTGCACCTCCTTTCCAGTCCTCTTCTTGGAGTTCCAGGTGCCCACGGCCTTTCAATTAACTACTTTAAATTAGCTACGCTGTTAAGCACTTTAAATTAACTACGCTGCTATCCATCTTCAGGGAGAACCTGCTCCTCCTGACCTGTCTCTGCAGAGAATCCCATCCCGGGGGCACTTGGCTGGGACCTCGGCCCTCACCAGCTCCTGCCCCTTCTTGCTCATCAAGCAGCCAGTCCTCCTGAGCCTCCCTCTAGACACCTCTCCAATCTGTCCCCTCCTCAGCATACACTCTCTGCCTCCGTTCCAGTGCACTCCCTCTCTCCCCTCTCTCTCTGTGTCTCACCGTGGGCCCTCACCTGGCTGGCTGAGGGTAATTTTCCCATAATTACTATGCAGGCCTGCAGTCTCCCTCTTCTGGCTCATCAGTGACTATCAGTGGGGTCTCCTCACACCTTTGCTTCTACCCTTCTGTGGCTTCTCACTGGTTTCTGGCTAAACCTAAGCTCCTTGGCAGGGTGCACAATGACCTCTACCCTGTTCCTTGTCTCCCCTCCATGAGCTCACCCAGAGTGAAAGATCTTCGGTGTCCCAAGCACACCCTGGATCACTCACACACACACACACACACACACACATACATCACTCTCTGTGTCACCACCCCCAACCTAGGGTCACTGCCTATGGCCTTGCAAATCATGTGCCCCAACTCTGGGGGCTCTGTGAACATGCACTCTGCAGGGGGTGTTGGGGCACCCCCCGGAGGTGTGTGTGCACAGAAGTGACAGCCCGGCCCTCCCTTTGATGCCAAAACTCCTATTCATCATGGAAAAACAGCACTTCTCATAGTATAGTCTGAGGAACATGAGAGCTATTTGAGGTACCCTCTAAAAACTGTTGTTCTGGGCCCACTGAATCAGAATCTTTGAGGAATAAATGAAAAGTGAGGAAGAAAACAACAATGATGTTATTTGCACTTATACATATTTAAAATCTTTATTTTCTCATTCCATCACCGCAAAAAGTCTCTAAAGGCCATTTTACTAATGCAGAGACTGGCTCAGACAGGTTAATTAACTTCCTCAGGGTCACAGAGCTAAGGACTAGAGAAGGAGCACCTGACTCTAGCCCTTTATAACTTCAAAGCCCACACACTTGCCTGGCACAGTGCCTTCCCTCCCTGCCCACCACTCCACCCCCAAATCCCAACCCTGGGAGCAAAGTGAGGACCCAGACAGCAAGGGCAGCAGACCAACTGCTTTCCCTCTCCCTCTTCTCCCATGTCAGTTGGGATCCCCGGATGTTGGTGTTGTAAGCCTCCTCAACTCAAGATTTTAGGTAAACGTCCCCAAGTATTTGGTATTTCCCAAGCTCCATGGTTCTAGGAAATACACACATCCTCGTTTTCAGACTTAAATCCTTTTGTTCTTTAATCCTCAACTCTTGCTCAAAAGGTCAGGCCATGGTGGCGAAGTTGTAATTGGGAAATGCTTTAAGAAACTAAGAAAGGCTAAAATATGGTTTTTGGGTTTTTTTTTAAAGATTTTATTTTTTGGGGAGCCTGGAGGGCTCAGTGGGTTAAACCTCTGCCTTCGGCTCAGGTCATGATTTCAGGGTCCTGGGATTGAGCCCTACATCGGGATCTCTGCTCGGCAGGGAACTTGCTTCCCCCTCCCTCTCTGCTGCCTCTCTACCTACTTATGATTTCCCTCTCTCTCTCTCTCTCTCTCTGTCAAATAAATAAAATCTTTTTAAAAATTAAAAAAAATAAATAAATAGAAGATTTTATTTATTTATTTAACACAGAGAGAGACCACAAGTAGGCAGAGAAGCAAGCAGAGAGAGAGGGAGAAGCAGGCTCCCTGCTAAGCAGAGATCCCGATGTGGGGCTCGATCCCAGGGCCCTGAGATCATGACCTGAGCCGAAGGCAGAGGCTTAACCCACTGAGCCACCCAGGTGCCCCTAAAATATAGTTTTTAATGAAATGTCTAAAAGAATAAGCCAGATGTGCCACCTTCTTTCTCTAGACTCCTACCTCTTATAATGCGGTCACTATGCCTTTTAATTTGAATTATGAGAACATGGATTGAAAGTTGGTCATTCTTATTGCATAAAATATGCCTGGTTAAAACCCACTTCTGTGTTCTCAACAAAACTGTTTTTCTCCTTACTAGCACTTTCATTTTCCCCTTTCTGCAGCTGCTTATCTGTTTTCAGACATGTATCCATCTGCTTAGATACTACAACTTTTGCTAAAACCCAGAAAGCCTCTGCATAAAGCCTTTATTTTCTCCATGAAGTAGATGAGAGTGAGTGGTGTCCAAGATGAGATTAGTGAGGCCCAGAGGTAGAAGGCCCCCACCCTCAGCACAGAAACACCAGGCACCAACAGCGGGACAGTGATGCAGGTGGGGCTTAGACCGGATGAAGAGGACGCAGCTCCTCTCCCCCCACAAGGCAGCTCTCTCCCCCACCCCCATCCCCCACCCCCGCCTCAGGAAAGCCAGACCCCAGGGGACCCACAGGGCCTCTTGCAACTGAATGAATGTCAGGTGGCCACCCTCTCTTCTATGATGGGCGCTGTCCTAAAGTAAAACCACAGCAACTATCAAATGAGAGCAGCTAGTCCAAATGCTCTCAGTGTAATTCAGGGACTGGAGAGAAGTAGGAAAGGGGCAGGGACATCTATTCAGGACCTGAAGATTCTTAAATACTGATATGGATTCCATCATTGTTACTAGGTAGAATTTTCCTGCAGTTCCGACACCAGCATCAAATATAAATGCTGCAGGGGCGCCTGGGCGGCTCAGCAGGTAAAGCCTCTGCCTTCGGCTCAGGTCATGATCTCAGGGTCCTGGGATGGAGCCCTGCATCGGGCTCTCTGCTCAGCGGGGAGCCTGCTTCCTCCTCTCTGCCTGTCTCTCTGCCTACTTGTGATCTCTGTCAAATAAGTAAATAAAATCTTAAAAAAAAAAAAGAATATATATATATAAATGCTGCCTCCTACCTATCAGCTCCCAGCCCCAGACTGGTACAGTCCCTTCCCTTAAGGGGAAACAAAAACACCCTGCGTCCTATTAAGTGACAGTGTTTATTACCTGTTTGTTGGAAAATGTGGATTCTGTGAAACTAAGTGCAAATGAGTAAAACCAGTTGTTGTCAGAATTAAGTCATAGCTGCAATTAAATGAAACCTGAGAGCAACACCAAATCCTCACGTAAGTTCAGGACCTTAAAACTTCCAAGAATGCTTTCAGACCCACAAGAGCACCAGCTCCTCACACGAACTCTGCCAGGAAGACGTGGCCAGGACTGCCATCCCCACGTGCAGATGGGGACACTGCAGCTCAGAGGTCTTGCTTGGGTCATGTAGCCAAACCCACCTGGGGCAGGAGCGATGCAGGAGAACCAGAACACAAGCACTCCAAGCTCTTGGAGGAAGCCCCATGTCCCCCCTTGGCAGCCAGCTTGACTCTGTGCAGCCTGGACAGGTGGCTATTGGGCATAGGAATGATTTCACTCCAATCTGGCTCTATAAGTAATAGGTCTCCACCTAAAGATTTTTAACAATCCTTAAAGTAAAAATAAAGTCTCAATATGATAATGGCTTGTATTTGTTAAATGTTGGCTGTGTGCTGGAAATTAAGCCAAGGACTCAGCCTATGTCGATCAGCTCATTTAACCATCATGGCCATCTTTTAAGTGCCTAACACTGGGCTAGTATGTATCCCCATCGCACAGAAAAAGAAATAATGCTCAGAGATCTTGGGTGACTCATTCAAGAATCATGGTCTATCTGATTGCAGAGTCCAAACTTTTATCAGTACAGTTTAATGACAAAAAGCTAAAAATTCTGCCAAGCAGAATAATGACAAAACACCAGTCTTTCTTCCTACTAAGGTTCCTACTGCCGATGAAGGTAATTCTCCACTGTAGGTAAACAGAGTTTTTAGGCATAATTACATCCATAATAAGCCCCAAATCCTCCTCTAACTAACTTCTCACCAGAATTAAACCATCTGTAACCAAACTAATGGTAACCCCCAGGTTTTACTTCTTTTAGTCCCTATCGACCTTCTAGAAAACAGACGATAACAAGTAAAGTAAAACCCATAAGTAAATCAGTTAAAGAAAGTGAAAAAGATTTTATGTTAGCCACAAACTAGAGTTAAAATGCACAATCATGAAATAACTATACTTCCCAGGGCATAGTCCCAATGCAAATAATATTCTCTATAACATAGATCTCTTTCCCATCAACTCAGATGAACAAACGCCTATTTATCCTATGACAGGTGCTGCACTTGGCAGAGGGGATATAAAAGTAACACAAGACACATGAACCTTGTCCCAGGGGAGGAGGAAGGCAGATCAGAAAACAAATACATTTGTATATGGGCAGGGAGAGTAAAATAAAAATAAACATAAGTATAGTGTTAGCCCAGAGCAGGCTCTGAGGAACTGGGAAGAAACTGAGCTCTTATGCTAAGATCACAGGCACATGACTAACTACACAGCCAATTAAACCATAATACTAAGGCCATCTTGCATTTTCAAAGAGTGCTGCTTCCCCACAAGCAGGATCCTCTAGCTATTAGGCTCAGAAAAAGCTGAAAATGAAAAGGACCCTACAATATCTTCCAGTCTGATGCATCATTCTACAAGGGGAGATGGGAATCTAGGAGAGGGTAAGTGAATATATACCCACGATCACAGAGCAAGTTATAAGCAGCACAATATCACAACTTGTCCCAGGTCTCCTGGTTTCTTCATCAATTTATTCAACTAACACGTGTGGAGCGTGTGTGCCAGATACCAGTAAACAAAGGAACAGGTC
Source organism: Lutra lutra (assembly GCF_902655055.1). Classification (NCBI taxonomy): domain Eukaryota; kingdom Metazoa; phylum Chordata; class Mammalia; order Carnivora; family Mustelidae; genus Lutra; species Lutra lutra. The sequence goes on from NC_062278.1 coordinate 86,283,402, forward strand.
TGTGCCTTCCCCAGCCCATCAGCCTGATGGCGAAGCCTGACTTCCTGTATCTGAGACAGGAAGTGCTTTGAGAGAATGACAAGAAAGCTCCTCTAAGATTGAGGAATTGGGGAGGGCTCCCAGGGGAAGTGACATTTAAGCTGAACGACAAAGGACAGCAGAAATGGACAGGAGAGAAGAACTGGGAGTAGCGCGGGGCAGCTCCTGTCGGAGACAGGAAAGAGTGGATCAAGGTCCAGAAACAGGAGGAAAGCAAGTGTGGTCAGGGGGAGAGAAGCAGGGGATGAGGAAGGTCAGGGAGGGGGAGAAATCCTAACACTATAACCAAACTGATAGTAACCCCCAGGAGGCTAGTGGCAATGATTCAGTCTGCTGAGTAGTCTCTACATTTCCATCCTGGGAAGACTGAAAATGTGAAAGCAGAGAAGGAAGTCAATAGTGCAGGGTCCCAGAATCTGCTGTCCTCAACGTCTTCCACGGGAACTGCCTAAACGTATAAGACCCTCTGACAACCTGCAGGTTAAGACACTGCTTGTGTTGAGTCCAGAGGCCTAAGCATTTCCCCAAAGAAAACCTCAGTCCCCCAGGCCACAAGAGCCAGTCCCCCTGCCAGGGCAGTTGTAGTACTAGGTGACAAAAACCTCCCAGGGAGCTATGTAACTTTAAAGCACACTCCAAGGAAAGTGTCTTCATTCAGAACCAAGCTCTGGAAGCCAACAGTGCCCTCCCCACAAGCCAAGACAGAAAGACTTCCATCCATGCCAAGCCCTCCAGGACCAGCCCTGAGGTAGATCAGAGACTCAATAAAGGGAAGTTAGAGGCAGGTGGGGGAGTGGGGGCAGGAGAGATGTGGGCACCTGGAGCCACCAGCTGTCCATCCCCTTGAGGATGCTGCCTGAACCAAGCCGGCTTCCTATCATGACCTATTTTCTTTTCTTCTTTCTTCCCAAAGATCACCACTTCCAATTAGCTCGCTCACAAAAGAAGCCATCCTATGGGTTTTTTTCTTCAATGTTCAGGTCCCTGAATAAAAGCACAGTCTTAGGTTCTTCCAAAGGTCCTTAGCGCTGGCAAAGATGGAAAATGCACGGAGCTGGCTCAACCGGCCGGCTCCTTCACCCACCCCATCCCCTTTTTAAGTTACTCCAATAGGAAAAAATAATGGTGGAACTGGTAGGTCTTTGGGTAACAAAAGGCTGAAGGACTCACTGTATATTATTTGTATTAGGCAAAAACTGGAAGCAACTATCATGCTCACTAAGAGTAAGAAATGGATGAACAAAAATGTGACATTATCATATAATGGAGTACCGTGAGCAATGAGAATGAAAGAGCTGCTTACACACAACACTGTGGATCCATCTCACAAACATAATGTTGCACAAAACAAGCCAGACATGAAGATTATATGCTGCATGATGCTATTTTTAGAAAGTTTACAAACAAGCAAAATTAATCTCTTGTTCCTTTGGGAAGGAGAAACATGACTGTGAGTAATCAGAGTATGAGAGGGCCATCTAGGGTGCCATGTTTTATGTCTTGACCTGGGCAGTGGTTACATAATGTTCACTTGGTGATGTGCAACTTATAATGCTTGTGTTTTCTGTCTGATTGTGTACACATACACATACACACACACACACACACACACACACACACACACAAAAGGGTTTTTGGCATGTGGGGAAAGGAAAAGGAAAGTATCTAGAACTTCGGCTTTACACGCCACAGTTGTGAATGGAGAAGGACCCTGGCTGGTGGGAGGGCAAGATGAAGAGGCTAACTGCATTGGGGATATGGCCTAAAAGGCAGCTAGCTGTGGGGTGGCAGGAACGCAGGGAAAGAGTTTCAGGGTTTATTTCCTTTCTCCTCCTTGTACCTGTCAGTGAGAGCTTTGCAAAACGTACTCCAAAGGGAAGTGGGGCCAGGAGAGAAATGGGCTGGAACCACGCTGGCAGGGAGAAGGGAGGCAGCTGGGACATTTCCAGCAGTGAGAAGACAAGAAGGGAAGGAGGAAAATAGAAGAGAAATCCTGAGTGCCTGGAGTGAACAAAGAGAGCTCTCCTGAGCTGAAGATGTGTGGGGTGGGGGAATTCCCATGACTCAACCCTGTTTCTCTTCTCCCCTCCCTGAACCAACAACATGCGATATACACCTGCAGGAATACAGTTATTGCACTGCTCTGCTGTAATTTGTTTCCAAGTCTGGGAACTAGAAAAAACAATGAGTGAGAGTGAAGGGGTGTGTACAGCCAAGGAGTCCACATCCCCAGCATCCAGCACATGGTTTGGCATATAATTTGCACTGGAAAAAAAGTGTTCATTGAACAAATATGCGACAGAAAGAACAGGGTAGACATAAAGACTCTATGCCTCAGTATTTTTAAAAATCTATAAGAAACAGTTTAAATGGCCAAAACTGTGAGAAGGGAATGCTGTGCAGCTACTAAAAATTATAATCAACAGTAGCTAGCATCTGTGGGGTGCTTTCCAGTTTACAGAGACTGGCACCTCACCCTTGGCTGATACTGAATTTTATGGACTTTGTTGCCATATTGAAACATGAAAATGACACATTAGGAACAATCTCCCTGAAGAGGCCAGAAAGATCAGAGATGGGGGACTAAGGAGTTTTGGTGCAAAGAGTAGGGGTGGGTCCATATCCTCCAGCAATACCAGCAGGGGCTGGTAGTTCTGGGTAGTCAGCAGAAAAATTCAGTTAGCTCTGTTTGTGTAAATAACTGTGTTAATGTCACATACTGTATTTCAATTCACTTCCTCTCTTTATTGTTCTGGCAGGGGGGAAAATTTACTTCTAGTGAAGATTTAATTCAGAGCTCTTTAACAATCATTCCCAGGACTTGCTGTTGGGTAAATATCCTCTGTAAGCAGAGTTTTTGATACTCGATGTGGACTCAGTTCGTGTCCTGTGGTTTTGCCCGTGATCCTAACCTCAGGAAACCAAATAGTCAAACCTATCTACACACAGACTTTTCTAGGCTGCCTTTCTGATTGCAACAGTGTTTTAAAGAAAGGCAGGGGCAGAAAAAACAAACCTCCCTCCTCCCTGTGAGAAACTGGACCTGATGTTTAATGACCCACGAAAAAGTTAAGTCATGGACACTTTAAACTTGGGCACTCGCTCCTTGCTCTAGTTGTTCCTGTAGAAACTTGGTTCTGCAGCAGTGACTGTCCTAAAAGAAAATTTTCTGCAGTCTGAATCCTTGCTGAGCGTTTCTGCACTGCTTTGGGTGACTTCCTGCAAGCGCTTAACGGCAATGAAAGGATTACCTAAAGGATGTATTTCACAAAGCGCCCATCACATACTTGCAGAAATACTACATCCGATGCTAAAAGCTCCTTTTGCAAATGACAGTAACTCTGGAGAACACGCCCACAATACCCTTAGAGCATCCCCAAACTAGCTCTTAATAAACATTCCCATGTAAAAAGCAGCTACTTTTAAAGGTCTGGTGACAAACAGAGGCATTGGCTCCCTTTACAGTAATAGCAGAAATCCTTCAAGCAATGTTAATTGGAGCCTGCCGTGCGTGAGACGTGTTAGCGCCACATGGCGGGTGAGGGGCTGCTGCTGGTAGGGCCGCCACACATGGGCAAGGCGGGGGCGGAGAGGGGGCGTCAAGGGAACCAATCCTACCCTCGACTTCGACTCAACAATTTAAAAGCCGACAGTGTCTGGCAAAACGCCGGGCACCCTCCTGGAGCGACCTCCCAAGTCCTCTTCCAGTACGGAGGGCGCAGGAGCTCCCGAGAGCTGAAGCCCGGGAGCTAGGGGCAGATGAGGACAGCAGAAACCGAGCCTCGGGGGCGGAGAGTCACGGCGGAGGCGGGAAGCGCGCGAGTCCACCGCGGGGAGCAAGGGGGCGCCGCAGGGCGACCTGCCCTCCATGGCCCCCACCGGCCGCCCAAAGCCGCCTCCACCAGGAGGATGTGAACTACCTCGGGCCCACCTGCCACTGCGGCGGTGCCGAGCCCAGGCGCCCAGGGAAACGCGGCCGCAGGCAACAGCAGCGCCGCCTGTAGGCCCCACCTCTGGGTCGCGAGCGCGGGGCCTCCGGAGCTGCGCGCCGCCGCCTCCTCCCGCGCGGGCACCTGCGCGCGACCCCGCTACCGCGGGCCCTACCCAGGTGCGGCCCGCCGAGACCCCGGGCCAGGACTAGAGGGCAGGAGTGGGGCACGGGGGGCGCACTGGCTCCCCACGCTCTGGGCCCGCGTGAGGCTGGCGCCGCCGCCGAAGTGTGCTTTGTTTTCGCGGCCGGAGCGGGGATGTTGGGACGGGAGTGGAACCCTCACCCCCGCCCGCGCAGGGCAAGGGCAGAGCCCGGGAGGGTCTGGGGGTTGCCGAAAGGAGCAAAGCCTTTTCTGCAACTCGGCGACGTTGGGCCCAGCCGTCGCCCAAGCCCGCTCCGCCCCTTCTCCTTCCGAAACCCCCAGCCCCGCAGATGCGCTCACCTCCTTTCCGCGACCCCCACGCCGCGGCTCATCGTCGCTCTGCAGCTGGGAGGGGGCTCCACGCGCGCCCCGGGCTCGGCGCTCAGTGCGCGCCGGGCTGGCTGCTGGAGGGGCTCGCGGAGGGAGCGCTGCCCTGCACACTTGGAGGCGGCCGACGCTGCGGGGGGAGGGAAGAGGGCGAGCGAGAGCCACCGTGGGAGGGGACTGGCTGGGAGGGGGTGCCGGGCGCGCATCCGCAGCGGCCGCTGCAGCCTGAGGCTGCAGAGGCTCCGGTAACGGAAACGCACGCTCGCCAGCGGCCCCGCGCGCGCACACTGGCGTGTACACCGGCGTGCACATTCGCACACGTGCGCACACCGGCCCAGCTTTGGCTGCTGGTCGGCACCCTCGCCCTGAGGGAACTCGGCTTGATGACCCTAACCCGCGGTTTCTGTGAAGAAGAACCAGCGCCATTCTTTCAGAAGGGGTCAGAAAGCTCAAGTCATCCAGATTGGGGCTGGCTACTCCAGTATCTGGGGATTTTCAGCTGGGGACCATGAGACACACACACACACACACCCCAAGAGGTTCCCAGATTTGCTTCTTAGGATCTATAAACCCCCTGAAATTGTCAGGTTTTGAATCTAAAATACAAGTGCCTGGAATGAGGTGCCACAGCTTTTATCAGATTAACGGCTGGCTTAAACCGCCCCCCCCCCCAAAAAAAACCATGAAGATGGATGGATTAAACCAGTGGTTCCCAAACTTTGCAATGTATTAAATCACCCAGAGAGCTTTTAAAATAGCAATGCCCCAGGTAGCATCTCAAACCAATTAAACCAGTGAAGTGGGACCCAGGCAGCAATATTTTTAAAGTTCCCATGTGATTCCAATGCTCAGGAAAGCGTGAGAACCACTGCCTAGACGGTTAGTGGCTCTCACCTATCACTGTTCTCTTTTACCCCGTTTTTCAGCATGGTTGCTTGTCTGTCTTCCATGAAGTGGTGGCTGTCACAGCACCTAGCCCAGGTCTGGCTCACTACAGGGCGACTGGAGGAAGGAGGCAAAGGCAGAGTCCAGGATGCCAGCCTTCTCTTTGCTGTTTCTGAAATTCTCCCCAGGCTGAAATACCCCCGACCTCCTGGAAATGGCCTCATGTAATGCCTGAAGCTGGGGAAGAAAGTGGTTCATTGCAGCTTGAAGAGACATCTGTCTTTTAGATTCCTCCAAAAGTCTCAGCCCCCTGCCTGCCTCGCTGTGACCCAAGGTCCTGTGCTGGCAGTGTGGGCGAGCACAATAAAAGTCATAATCCCTGCTGGTGGAAAACGCGTGAGTCCAACACTGTAGTCGATACTTTATATTCTAAGAGCTACCCTGGCACTGTTACTGGGCTTGGTGTTCTTCTGCTGAAATCAACAGTTTCACAGAACATCAGCATCAGACAAGGCCTCTCTGGGACCACGATGGATCAAGACAAGAACAAGACCAAGAACAACACAAGAACAAGACAAGACTCGCCAATCATGTCTGAACAGAGACAAAATGTGAACATGATCCAAGCCACAAAATACCAAACACACAGCTGTCCTGGCTAATAAGAGGGACTGCTGCTTCTTGGCCACTCATGGCCTTAGCCTTACTCTAATCTGCCCTCCCTATGGCTAAGATTCATGAAGACACACATTCATAGAACGATCCCTGCTTTCTTTCTTTCTTTTTTTTTTAAGGTTTTATTTATTTATTTGACAGAGAGAGGGAGAGAGTTCACAAGTAGGCAGAGAGGCAGATAGAGAGGGAGGGGGAAACAGGCTCCCTGCTGAGCAGAGAGCCCAATGCGGGGCTCAATCCCAGGACCCTGAGACCATGACCTGAGCCAAAAGCAGAGGCTTTAACCCACTGAGCCACCCAGGTGTCCCCGATCCCTGCTTTCTTAAGCCTGCCTCCAAGTCAGTTAACAAGAGCCCAGATCCTTTAATAATATTTTCTAACATCCTTTCACTGAGACACCTTCATGGTGTCCCTCACTGCAATGAGTAATAAATCCAGCTTGTATGACTACAGGTGTATTCCAAGTGGTCTTTGGCAAGAGGGCATTAAAAATAAATTTACTTAATCATTGCAATAACAACACAAGGTAAATATTACACCCTCTTTACATACAAGCTAACTAGGGTTCTAGATCATATAATGGAACTCACACCAGGCCACCAGCTGTCAGTGAAAGGCTGGTTCATGTTCACATGGGCTTGTGGGGAGCCAGAGTAGAGTATTGCCTACCCACACAAACTTTGGCTTCCCGATGAGCCTAAGCTCTAACCCCAGCTCTGCCCTCTTCTATCTATGAGAATTTGAGCAAGTTACTTAACTTTTCTCAACCTCAACTTCGTTGCCCCTCCCCGCAAAAGGGAAGACGTCTAAGAACTCGTATTTTTTTAAGATATAATTGACATACAACACTGTATCAGCTTCAAGTATACAACATAATGATTCCATATTTGTATATATTGTGAAATCACCATAATAAGTCTAGTGAACATCCATCACTGCAGTTACAGATTTTTTTTCTCATGATAAGAACTTCCAGATATACTCTCTTAGCAACTTTCAAATATATAATACATTATAACTAACTATAAGGCATTGGCATATTTTGTATAAGCTCCCCAAGTGGCCCAACCCAGCCCCTGTTGGCCAACCCTGGTTTGGACTCCACTGGCCTAATCTCCCTTTCCCTCCTTCCCATTCACTTCTCAACCAATTGTAACATTGTTCCTGACCCACTGCCCACTCTTGCTGAGGTCAGCAGTTACCTTGCTGCTGCTAGATCTGAAGGATACTTTTCCATATGCCATTGACTCACTTGACCATTCTCCCCTTCCTAAAATTCTCCTTCTTTGGCTTCCAGGAGGCCCACGTAGTGTGGTAAGCAACTGAGGCCCAGAGAACTGAAACTCTTGATCCAACAGCCTGTGAGACACTGAAGCCTATAAACAACCATGTGAGTGAGCTTGGAAGTGGATCCTTTACCCCAGCTGAGCTTTTTCATGATTGCAGCCCCAGTGGGCCAAGTCACTTCCCGATTCCTGACCCATGCAAACTATGACATAATAAATGTTTGTTGTTTTAAGCTGTTAAATTTGGGGGTAATTTGTTTTGCAGCAGTAAATAACTAATACAAACAGGAAACAAGATGCTTTGGTTAGTGCAGTGGAATAACATCACTTGTGCTTCAGCTTCGGTAAATTCAACCTTAGTTGGTTTGCAAAAGAGGGAGAGAGAACAGTTTACACGGTGTTGACAATTCTGCCTGCTATTCCAGTGCAATAATATGGTAAGATGAAAGAGGTGGGTCTGGTTTCATTCATCAGTCTCTGTCCCAGTCCTGGGCATCTCTCACAGAGAAGCAAGTCTGGATGCTGACTGCGCTGCTCATATTTTTAACTATCCATGTTTTGTACAAAGTGGGGAAAATGAGGTTAATTCACTAACTTGGGTTCTATATATAATGTGGTCAAAATAACCCCTGAAATCCCCTAACTAATCAAGATCTGAGCCCAGGAGTCCTCCAGCCAAAGAGCAGTACTGACCATAGGCCAGGGCCAACCGTGGGAACTTGTTTCAGAGGGCCCTACAGTGGGCCTCCTCCTCCTCCTCCATTTGTATCTCCCACAGGTTGAGGAGCCAATGAGCCCCAAGGGATGTGCCATTCTAGAGACTTCTTCCCCCACCCAGTTTGTAGACCAAACTCAGGATGAGAGACCCCAGATTTCCTGTCCAAATGGTCCTGAACCCACTTCTAGGGCCTGCATAGACCTTTTTCCCAGGTCCAACTTTCTATGGGTGGAGCGTACCCCCAGAGTGCACAGGCCAGAGTAAGGGGAGACCAAGGGCAGCTGCTTGACGGGATATGGATGGTGCTTGGGTGGTCCACGTGGGAGCTGAGTGGTCCACATGTTTGTACAGAGCCCTTCACCATTTGTACAAAGCAAAGCAGTGGAAAACCAAGAGGGTGGCCCATGGACCCCGAGCCAGCTCTCCTAATGCTGCCTCACACTGGTGATGGACTCTGAGAAGTCTAACTCGACCGGGTCTTCCACATCATTTTACAGGAATATCTGTAAAGTCAGGAAAATGGAATGTATTTCATCTAACTTTTAAATATTTAGACATATTGCATATGGAGATTAGTCTTTACTATAGCCCTGCGTCCTGCAAATGATCAGGGAGCCCTGGCCAAGAACTAAATTGTTTGTATTTACTTCAGTTTACTCAGTTTTGGCCTCTCTTTGCCTGAGGAAGTGGAGGCCAAGGCATCATTTGAATGGGAGAGGACAGCAAGGGATAAAGTGATTACTTTTCCATCTCCTCTCCTTTTATTTAAATATATTTGTTTATTATTTTTCCCAACACATATGGTTAAACCCATGAAGATGGTGTGTCTTCTCTCTCTGAGGTCCAAATGAGGCTTGTTCTTGGGAACTCCTGTTGATAAAGCCCATGCTTGGATTTTTTTGTTTTGTGGTGGTTGTTTAATCCTTTCCCTGGGGTAAGTACTCATCTCAGTTAGGAGTGTTCATTCCAGACCATTTTCCCCAAATCTTCCTATATATTACAGAAAATACCATTTTTATATATGTTTGTCTCAAAAATTATGTGATACGTGCATTGTTTTTCAGTTTGATTTTACTCTACAGTGTATCTCAAAGGCCTATCCATCTTAAGGACAAATTTTGCTATTTATCTATTTAGCACTATTTGATTCATATAATTTTTATCTCATTTTGATACTAAAGATACTATATGAAGTTTGTATATGAGTTGTGCTTGTTTTTAGATTAAACAGCAAGTTTATTTATCTTAATTCTTGGAGAATGGAATGTTAGTGGAGAGATATTTGAAGAAAGAGGGTTTCCTGAAGCCATCTTGGAGAATTCCTTAAATCCTATAACATCAGGGGCACCTGGGTGGCTCAGTTGGTTAAGCGTCCAACTCAGTCTCAATTCAGGTCTTGATCTCAGGGTCGTGAGTTCAAGCCCTGCATTGGGCTCCATGCTGGGTATGGAGCCTACTTACAAAAAAAAAAAAAAAAAAAAGATACTGTAGGACTAAGAATCGTTTCTTGAAGTTGTGAATAGGAGAAGATCATGCATTTCCTGATTTACGCGTGGCAAAGACTACTCAGGTTTCTCTCCACATCCGTTTTCTCTGTGTCACAGACTCTTGTCTTCTGTACCAGGTCTGGAAAAGCAGATGCAGCCAAGATACGAACCCTAAGAAGTTCTTTTGCTAGTGACATTTTCTAGTGGAAGTCTGTAGTTATGTATTCAAACAGCTCTTGGTTTTCTTCCTAAAGGCCATTGATCTATTCCCTTGGGTTCTGAGCCACCTTGGAGTTTTGCAATGTTTGTTTTCTAGAATGAGGCATCCAGCTTTCTGTTGAAGATGCTTTTCACGGCATCCAGGGACTTGCTGTGCACCGCTTTTTTCCAAATGACAAAACAAGCCGTCCTCCAGCTCCCATGGAGAAGGAGTGTTGCCCCCTGCTCTGCTGTCAGTCAGAGCTCACAATGGTACACCTTCCTTCCAGTGAAACACACCACAACTGACAACACGGCCCTTTGCCCAGAACTGCCAGACTGCCAGTGTAGAAGTTAAATCATTTATCTAGAAGAATCTTTATCTTGTTGTAATGGACTGAATGTTTGTGTCCCCTGGCCACATAATTTAGATGTTGAAACCCTACCCTCTGATGTGGTGATACTGGATGTGGGGCCTTTAGGAGGTACTTAGGTTTACATGAGGTCAGGATGGTGGGACCCACTCCCCAAAATGAGGTAAGCGTCTTTATGGAAAGAGGAAGACACCAGAGCTCCCTTTCATCTTGTGAGGAAATAGCGCAAAAGTGGCCATTTGCAAGCCAGGAAGAGAACTCTCACCAGAAACCAAATCTACCAGCACCTCAGACTTGCCCAGCTTCCAGAACCGTGAGAAATAAATGTCTGTTGTTTAAGCACCCGGGCTGTGACATTTTGTTGTGGCAGCCCAAGCTGACTCGGACACTCGTCTTTAGCCGTCTGTTGTTAACAAATGTTACTATATTTGGGGGAGGACTATTCTGTTTCTGCCTTTATCCAGCTAGCCTTTATCTCTTGGCTTCATTTACTTAGAGACAGAAAGTGTGTGAGAAGGAATTCAAGGGAATTAACTTCAGTTAGGAAGTTTTCATTCTTCCCTCCTACAATCCCTGACTTCTGCATTCTAATAGTGCACCTGAAGAATAACTACTCCAAGATTGACTTCCAGATCTAGTTTCCTGACACATCATCGTGTCTCCGATGATTTCTAGGGCTGGTACAGAATGACAAAATATCGCTCAACACAATTTTAACTCACCTTTTTTTTTTTTAAGATTTTACTTATTTATTTGTCAGAGAGAGGGAGAGAGAGCAAGCACAGGCAGACAGAATGGCAGGCAGAGGCAGAGGGAGAAGCAGGCTCCCTGACGAGCAAGGAGCCCGATGTGGGACTCGATCCCAGGACGCTGGGATCATGACCTGAGCCGAAGGCAGCTGCTTAACCAACTGAGCCACCCAGGCGTCCCTCACCTTTATTTTTTAAAAGTAGATATCATCTGAGTTGTTTTTTTTTTTTTTTTTTTTTTAGGAGACAACAGGATAATTGTAATTCCAGAAAAATTGGAAATGTTCCTTTTGTGTGTTTTAGTATCATTTTATGTGTAAATCCTACCTCCCCATTTCTGATGACAGAATCCGTAAGTAAGGTCAGGGTGTTAGCTTGCGCTGAGAACAAATTTAGTAAAGGCCTTGCCACACAAAGTGAGATCCGCAGGCCAGCCGCATCAGCATCACCTGGAGACTTGTTAGAAATGCAGAATCCCAGGCCCACCCATACCTACTGAGTCCCTATCGGCATTTTAACACAACCTCCGGGTGATCTGTAAGCACTGCACAGCTATGAGAAGCACTGATCTAAAGACACTGGGTTGTTCACAGACTCTCCAGGAAGGCCAGAGAGCCAGATTTGGGGTATTGCTGTCTGGAACACACCCCAGGCATCCCACAGACGGGCTCAGTGAGGCCAGGAGCCTGGGCAGACACTATTGGGTAGCAGACTCCATTAACCATTGGAGTCCGTGTGGGTCCAGTCCCTTCTTCATCCCTCTAGCTTCCCAGACAAGGCATAAAGCAGATGCAGAAGGTTGCTAGGGCCCCCCACCTTAGGGGACGCCAGGAAACGGAGCGGTATTTTCAGTTTAAGTAGTGACAGGAGGGGTGTGCCTCAGAAGGGGAAGAAATCTTCAAAACATAGGCAAGGGCAGCTGCTGGCTGGCCATAAAAAACTGCAGAACTCCACTCCCTACGTATTTCTTTTTGGAGGAATGCTGGAGCCCAGCTCTGCCATTACCTACCCAGTCACCTTTAGCAAATTCAGGAACATCTGTTTCCTCGTCTTTCATATTATTTTAGTATGATGCCTTTTTATTTACACAGAGCTTTACAGTTTGCAAAGCATTCCTATATGCATGTTCTCATTGGAGCCACAGAACAACTCATGTAATAAAGAAAGAAGGTAGTGTTATGTCCACTTTATAGGTCTGAAAAGAGAAGCACAAAGTGACCGGTCTGCAAGTACTGAGACCACGAATCTTCAAGCTGCTGTCACCCATAACCACAGTCACGTGAGTTAATGCCTGTGAAAGTAAATTGAAAGTGTAATGTGTTGTTCCAGTAAAAGGTATTCCTTATCAATTGGTATTGTTTGACAAATACACTTCCTGGTGGGACTGAGTCACTGACGTGATGATTCTGTGGGTCCCAGAATCAGCAATCCCCTTTCTCCTCTTGTGATATGGTAAAACTACTGCCAGGAAAAGTTAATAATTAGTATCAGTGCTGGTATGAATATTAATGAGCAATAAAAAATACCACAGGAACCCAGATGGAAGAACTAAATAAATTAAAATTCTTTCAATGTTTACAGTAACCTGCAGAAAGGGTCTGAGAAAATGTTAAGTGTTTCTTCTAAACTCTTTTTGAAGAACTTCAATTTTAGGCCACCAATTCAATGATTTGTTCTTTGTCCTCATACTTTATAAATTCTTCTGTAAGTCCCGTGTCCAATTCTAGGAGGTAAAAAGGCAGCTAGCCAAGGGACCAGGACAATGATTAGACCAGAATTCAGGTTTTCTGTTCTCAAAATCAGTGTTTATTTTGAGTTATTAATGAGTCTTTTCTATTTTTTTTTCTAAAAAGACACAATAGTTTCCTTTTATCTCTTTTAACAGTAGTCCACACCCTATGTTATGAATTCCACTAACTCCAGTCCTTTGTCATTGATGTTACATCAAGTGAAAGACCTTTCAACAGGGTTCTTAATTGGGTGAGGTCTCAAGGTCAAATATCTTTGGCAAAGCCTGCCCAAGGAAATAAGTTTTCAGCTAAAGTAGTGGAGGAAAGATTATTACTTTTTTTTTTTTTTACTATTATGAAGTCCTGGCTATGCAAGTATATGATAATAAATGTGACTACCATCCCCTCTAAACTGAAATAGTTTTATTCACATTCATTTATTTGCCTGAAATTGAGAGCTTTTACTAAGAAAGAGAAGAAAAATGAGTATTAGGACAACCAGGTGCCTTCTCCTCCTTGAACTTCTCTGTGACTATGACCTTGGACAAGTTACTTGTCCTCTCTGAGCCTCAGTTCTGTTCTTTGTACAATGAGGATACTAGGATAATAAGCATATTGTGAGGATTTAGCTAGTGCATGTAAAGTCACTAGTTTAGTGCCCAGCACAAAGTGAGTGCTCGATAAATGGTAACTACTGCTAATCCTGAAAGGACTGTATGACTGAAGCACTAGATTGGAGCTACAACGAACAGAACGGTATGATGGCTACAAAACTTGAATTAGAGTGTCAGCATATAACAAGGATTATTTTGCTGGGTATTATATTATCGCCGTGCGTCCTCCTATCACTATTTCAAGGAATTCTGGGAGCTAAATGGAATATTAAAATTAGATAGTTTCAGATTCTTAGACAACTGAGGTTTCATTTCCCTAGGTAGAAATGGTGACCACATGGGGCGCCTGGGTGGCTCAGTGGGTTAAAACCTCTGCCTTTGGCTCAGGTCATGATCCCAGGGTCCTGAGATCAAGCCCCGGCATTGGGCTCTCTGCTCAGCAGGGAGCCTGCTTCCTCCTCTCTCTCTGCCTGCCTCTCTGCCTACTTGTGATCTCTGTCAAATAAATAAAATCTTAAAAAAAAAAAAAAAGAAATGGCGACCACACTAGTGTCAGATGTGTGTTAGCCTGCGTTATCTAGACAGAATATCTAGATAGTAGCCTAGAACACTGACACTAGCTTCATTTGACAAAACTTCAGGTTGTCTCCAGATATTTGTAAGCATACACAAATTCTTAAAAATAAACTCAACTAAAATAAATTTTTATGCATGCTATATACACTATGTTCTGATATTATTTTATGCAACATTTACTGAGCTCTGGCGAGGTACCAAGCACCCTCGTAGGTACTGGAGATACAGTGCCAAGTGAAGGTAGAGATGGGCTCTGCCTTGCTGGAGTGGGCAACCTTTTAAGGGAGATAGACTTTAATCACATAATTGCCCAAACATTATGAATAGGAAGTACATGGTGCTCTGAAAATATACAATAGGGGGAAATGCTACACAGGAAGATGGGGAAGGTTTTCCTGAGGAAAAGTCATGCCCTTTTTCCATCTGAGGCATGAGGAGCATAGTGGATATGTTCTCATGCAATCTGGAATCAATCAGGTTTTTGTGGCACCTAACGAGTATATAATTTGGGAAGCCCTCTTTTAGAAAAGGAATACAAACATATCTTACTTTGGAAACTTTGTAAAAACACATCGACCATGCAAACACATTAAGGGCTCCATGTCAGTGAGCAGCTCTGAGGCACAAGCTTCATCAGCCTTTCAAGATGGGGTAGACTAACTTGATGGCTTTTGAGTGAACAAGGGAATTTTCCAGATCCTGCCCAGGGAGACGAGTACTTAGATTCCCTGTTAGAGCTAGGGACCAGTGAGAACTTTTAAAGCAGTCTCTATAGTAACCTCAATTTTTAATTAAAAGACCCAAAAGGATGGGGTACCTGGGAAGCTCAGTTGGTTAACCATCTGCCTTTGGCTCAGATCATGATCTCAGGGTCCTGGGATTGAGCCCCATGTTGGGCTCTCTGCTCAGTGGAGAGTTTGCTTACCCCCCTCTCAAAAAATTAATAAATAATCTTAAAAAAAAAAACAAAAACTCAAAAGGGTTTGCTGGGTTACTCTAGGGCCTGGATTATAACTTTCAGATTTTTTGAAAGCAGTATTCATGGGCAAAGAGATCCCTCCATCCTTCATACCCATGATGTGCAACTCAAGGCAAAACTCAACTAGTGTGACCAACCATCTCAACTGGCTTGAAATTCTCCCAGTTTTAGCACTAAAAGTGCCTCATCCTGACGAAACCCCTCAGGCAAAAGGGGACATATGGTCACCCTCATCCAGCAGAGGGCAGCTTGTGAGTCCTTACCACTGAGATGTCTCTTCTGGTGAAAGTGGATGTAACAAGCATTATTACTGTTCACCCACTTTCCCTTCCCTTTTACTTCCCAACAGGAAGAAGGTGTACATTTCTCTGCTCTTTTGAAGTTAGGTGATGTCATGTGACTTGCTCTGTCCAATGAAACATGAGTGGAAAAGATGTTTGTGACTTCTGGGCAGAAACATTTAAGAACTAGCATGTGTATTTCTCCCTATTTTCTTCCTCATACCATGACACTGGCAATGTCTTAGATGGTGGAGTCTGTCCATCTGAGTCCCTGAGTAAAGACGACATGGAGCAAAGGCCCCCACCAACCCTCAAAGTCATGCAGTGTATGGAATAAACTACTATTCTTTTAAGCCACTACAGTTTGGATAACTTTTGTTACTGCAGCATAACCCAGTCCATCCTGATACAGAAAGTAAAGCCAAGACCCTACTTAGAGTCTACAGAAGTGGTATGGTTTCAATGACTTTCTTGTAAAAAATCTTCTATATTATTACTATAATAAAACTGTTGTACATATACTGATAGGATGTTGAAAGGGAAGAAAACCAGTGTCACTTTTCCAAACTCTCTGGCAGGAGAAAGGCTATAGACTAACCTGAAGACCGAGTGAGAAAAACTCCCTGGGCTTGGGATTACTCGAGCAGGTGCCACCCTCTTGACCTCACAGGATTAGACAGGTTCATGATGCCCAGCCCTTCAGAGAAAATGAGTCTCTGCCACAAGTCTACACTATAGAATACAAAATTTAACATGTGTTCTCAAGTAACAAGGTTAAATTAGATTATATATACATAAATGTATATATGTATATATTTAAGCAAGTTTATGGAGGTATCATTTATATACTATAAAATAATTGTAAATGTACATTCCATGATTTGTAGTAAACTCGGCCAGGTTGTGCAACCATCACGTTTTCACCCATTAGAACATTTCCATCACCCCAAAAAGATCCCTCTTGCCCAATCACAGTTAATACCCATTACCACATCCAACTCCAGACAACCACTAATCTACTTTCTATCTTTCCAGATTTGTCTTTTCTGGACTTTTTTTTTTTTTTTTTAGATTTTATTTATTTATTTGAGAGAGTGAGCAAGATAGAGCACAAGCAGGGGAAGCTACAGAGGGTGAGGGAGCAGACTCCCCTCTGAGCAGAGAGCCAGATGTGGGACTCGATCCCAGGACCCTGGGATCATGACCTGAGCTCACTTAACCCAGTGAGCCACCCAGGTGTCCCTGGACATTTTATATAAATATTATCATACATTATGTATTTTTTGTGTCTTCTTTCAGTTGACATCATGTTTGTAAGGGTCATCCACATTGTGGAATGCAGTAATACAAACACAAACATCAGTATCAGTATATATATTTTTACATAGCCATGTATTTTTTTGAAGAGGGAGGGTATGGTGAAGAAATCATAGGCTTCAGAGACTATTAAACTTGTGTTGAATTCTAACCCCTGGAAGCTCTCAAACTGTCAGTTCAATTAATTAACCGATCCCCAGTCCCCTAAAAGAGTAACAAAGTCCAGGGTGCCTGGGTGGCTCAGTGGGTTAAGCCTCTGCCTTTGGCTCAGGTCATGATCTCAGGGTCCTGGGATCGAGTCCCACATGGGGCTCTCTGCTTGGCAGGGAGCCTGCTTCCCTCTTTCTCTCTCTCTGCCTGCCTCTCTGTCTACTTGTGATCTCTGTCAAATAAACAAATAAAATCTTTAAAAAAAAAAAAAGAGTAACAAAGTCTGTACTTGAATACAAGCATCGCTATCATTCCCCAACATCTTCTTTCTCAAGGTTTATATGGAAAGGTGTATATACATCGGAAACAATATCTCCCTATGCAGGGATGGGGAGCAGGGGCAAAATCCCAGAAACCTCACCATGGCCATTTCCTCCTCACTCTGCACAACATTTCCTCAGCCCCTCATACAGAGCACCTGGCATGGTCTCTCTCCTTCCTCAGGCCAGGTTTCCAGGGGTGCTGAAGAGCCCTGAGTAAACCTCCCAGAGACAATCAGCAGGAGGACAGGAAGGCAGGAGAAGAGCGGACAGGATAACTCAGAAACCCAACAAAGCAGCAGCAAATAACGCTGCGGATACAGCCCAAAGAGCCTTTGAGAAAAAAATTCTAGGCATACAGAATGAGGTACAGATACCAAAACACCTGTACGTAAAGCTTTTAATTTCCTCACTATAGATTTTATATGCCCCGGCTGCTCCCACAGTGCATCAAGTATTTACTCCACTCGAAGGTAACACAAATGTAATTAAGAAGACATCACGATATTCCTGAAAGCATTTAAGCCCTGAGCTGAGGGAAACTGCCAGGGGAGACACTTTCGAAATGCCCTCGTCCAGTGGTTCCCAGCCCTGGCTGCACACTAGAACCCCTCGGGAACTCTCAGAAACACGCAGTGCCCCGGGCCACACCCCAACTGTGTTCGTTCCCGGGGACTGGCAAACAAATTACCACAGGCATGGTAGCTTACGCAACAGAAGTTTATTCTCTCACAGTTCTAGAGGCTGGAGGTTTGAAATCAAGGTATGAGCACAGCTGTGCTTCCTCTGAAGGCTCTAGGGGAGAATTCTTCGTGTCTTCCAGCTTCTGGGGTCTCGAGATGTTCCCGGGCTCGTGCCCACACGGTTGCGATCTCCACTCCATCATCCTGCAGCCTCCTCTTCTCCCTCTGTCTCTTCCCTGGTGTCTCTCTAAGGGCACTTGTCTTTGGATTTAGGGCCAACTGGGATAATCCAGGATGATTTCCTCTCAGTATCCTTGGCTTAATTACCTCTGCAAAGACCTTTTTCCAAATGAGTTGACATTCACAAGTTCTGGGGGTACACACACCTTTTTGGGAGCGCCCATTCCACCCACAAACAGCTGCTAGAGAATGAATGTTCGTGTGCTTCCCAGATTCCTATGTTGAAGCCTCGCCCCCAGTGTGATGGTATTTGGAAGTGGGGGGGGGGTCTTTGGGAGGTGATTAGGTCATGAAGGTGGAGCCCTCTTAAATGGGATTAGTGCCCTTACTAAAAGAGAGTCCCAGAGAACTTCTTCATCCTTACTACCATGTGAGGACAGAGCAAAAACACAGCCGTCTATAAATCCAGAAGCAGGCTCTCACCACACACTGAATGTGCTGGTGCCTTGATCTTGGACTCCCCGGCCTCCAGAATGATAAGAAATAAATTTCTATTCTTTATAAGCCACCCTGTCTACAGCACAGCCTGAGTAAACTAAGACAGAAATCAACCAACTAAATCAGACCTTTAAGGGTGGAACTGGACGTCAGCAATTTTCTTTTCCTTCCTTTTTTTTTTTTTTTGAGAGAGAGATTGAGAGCATGCGGGGAGGGGAAGGGGGACGGGGTGGAGCGGAGCGGGCAGAGGGAGAAGCAGACTTCCCGAGGAGCAGGGAGCTCGGCATGGGGATCCATCCCAGCACCCTGGGATCATGACCCAAGCCAAAGGCAGACATTCAACTGACTGAGTCACCCAGGTGCCCCTGGGTATTAGTATTTTTTTAAGTTTCCCAAAGTAATGCCAACTTGCAGCCAAATTTAAGAATTACTGCTATTTGAACTGCCACTTCCTGCCCAGCAGAGGTCTTGGGGTGGAAACAGCAAAGGCACAAAGAGAGCCCAGACAATGGTCCTGTTTCCCAATGTGTATCTGAAGCTGAGCAAGATTGAGTGGACTGCCCGTCACAAAAGAGGAAGAGAAGGCAATGTGGGAAAGAGGGAATCCCTATGGAATCATGAAAGAAATGCCCGATGGAATAAGAGAAGCTTGTAGCTTCTAAGATTTATAATCTATTCACAGGAGGGAGTTTTGCTAAAGGTTAAGGGCAAGGCTTTGGCATTGGATAAGCCTGGTTTCAAATACTGGCTCTGTCATTCTTTGCTGTATGACCTTAGGCATGTTAGTTGTCTCTCCACACATTAGCTGTCTCATCTCTCAGGATGGATGGGAGACAGCAGCTACACGGCCCTCAGTTACTGGATATAAGGGTTACCAACAGAATTTAGAAGTGATAGACCAATTCCCAAAGGGCAGGCTTTACTGGGTACAGAAAAAAAATGCAAAAGGATGGGAAAGAAGTTTAATACACAATCCCTTGACTATTTTAATCTGTAATAATTGGTGAAAGTAAAGGGGAGCATTTTAACAAATCCTGGCGCGAGGCCATTTGGCTCATCAGAGCTATGGCTGCTAGCCTCATGGCCACTACCAAAGGGATAAATTATGCTCGAACAACAGATAACACCTCTACAACCTCTGGATACCAAGAAAGCAGTCGGAACGGTAGAGGGCAGGGGATGTAGAGGGGGTGCAAAACCAAGACTACTGAACCAGAGGACATGGTGTGAAGGAGCTGATGAAATCGATCTACAAGATAAGTTAGTACCTTGGTGGTCCCGATCCTGAAACGCTGACTGGAACTGCCCAGTTGAGATAACTCAGAGGCTGCATATGCAATCCACGCTGGCTTGGCTTAATGACGATCAAGATGTCCATCCACTTCACATACCCCAGCCAGATCATAGCAAACGCCATGACTAAGGGAACCCCTTATGCATAGATACCCCATATAGACATACCATTGCAAAGACAAGCAACAGTCCAAGAAACCATGTCAGAATTGTTTTCTCAGCTTACCTGTAGTCTAAGAAAATTAGGCCCATTCACTAAAGAATGGGGGAAAAGGAGGATAGTCAAGGAACGAGTCCCAGCAGTATAGTCTTTAAATGGTTATTAGGAAACGGAATGAACAGGGAGGACACTGATGAGGCTGAAACACTGATCTTCATGCTGCACTATGGGAGACTGAGTGGACAGATAGCAGCTCCTGCTGGTGCCCTGACACTGAAGGGCTCTAAACAAATCCACTCTATTTACCCTGGTTTGGAGGAAATTTAAAAGCTGGAAGGCCAAGACAACATGAAAAACATGACATTGTATCACTGGTGGCAATGGTTAGGCAAGTTAATCAGGATGAAGGTTGATAAAGTACCAGGGTGTCTTGGCCTGATCCCTGGCTTGGGGACCCAAGGCCATGTGCACATGTATAGCCAAAATGGCCAAGGGCCGGACACAACTTTTTCTGGGACTCCCTTAGTACAGGATCCCAATGTGAAATTTCAAAACCTATTGGTGAGGTCCTAAAGGGGGCCACAGTTAGCTTGGGAGCATAGGAGGATGCAACAGTCCAAAGTTTGGGTAAAAATTGGATTGTCTGAACAGACTGTGTGAGATAGTTGTGTCTCCTTTACCCGGATGCATGATGAGGATGGATATTACGTCTGACTGGGGAACACTTCCTATATATTATATTATAAAAGTGAAGGCAATTAAGTTACCCTTTGGCTATTATTAATTGGACATAATCTATAGATTTGCTGGTGCCCACACAGGTTGTTAATATGACCCAACTATTGGATGCCTCGTAGAAAAAAGAGATTTCCACTTTATTTATTGACATGTCTGTAGGTTTGCCCTGTGTGGTCCATGAGAAAGAGAAATCACTCGAAGAGACAAATAGCAGATTATCAGGGCCTGAATAAAGTACTATCACCTACGGCATCAGCAGACCCTGGTATGGTTTCAACACTGCAAAAAATATAAGCCAAAGATACCGGTACTTGGTGCTAGATCTTGCAAATGCTTTTTTTCTTGATCATGGTCTCAGAAATGAGCCAACCATAGTTTGCCTTCATAGAAGGATCCCAGGTTACAATGACTGCACTGCCACAGGGTTATTCGAGTCACCAGTTTACTGCCATAATTTGGTTTGATAATATACTACACTGATGATATCATGACAGTGTCAGACACTGAGGAAGGAGCCAAGACTACTTAAATGAAATGGTGACACGCATAACTAACACAGGCTGGTTGACAAATCCAGCAAAGATCCCAGAGCCCATCCAAACAGTACAATTATTAGGAGTAGCATGAGCGAGAGCCACCTTTGACATTCTACAGACAACTCAAAGGCAACAGTCGACATTGCCTAGCCCTGGAACTGAGTAAGGAGCCCAGTGCCTGTGGCGGTGCGTGGGTGTGGAGAGCACGGATTCTGCACCTGGGAGCACCACTCGCTCCCCTCATAAAACTACCTGAAAGGAGTCCATGTTTGAGTGGGAGACTTCATAGCAGCAAAAAGTGAGAGTCTGATCAATATTGGGCTCTCATAATTCACACTCAGAGATGATGTTGAAAGTATCTGCAAACTCACACTTAACACTGATGAGAGCTTATGGCCATGGCCCATGAATACTGCCCAGCAGTGACTGCTGGGATTTGGGGACAGAAAATTTCCAGATGCAGCAGTATGGTACATGTCATATGAGAGACAGCTATTGGCTTGTTATTTATGGGCATTAATTGAAACTGAGTCTGTAACTGAAGGACCCAAAATAATCTTGAAATCTGAAATATGCATAATATCTTGGATGTCAAAGAAACATTGCAATAAGGAAATCAGTACAGTGAAGAGTTTCATAATAAAATGGAAATGGTCTCCTCAGGAACATGCTCCTGGAGGAACGAAAGGAGGTTCTCACTGTAATCAGGAGTGGGTGGCCTTGTTTCTACAGGGCCAACTTTGGGAGCCTCCAGATGCTACTGACACATTGGTGGTGTCAAACAAATGACTCTTGACTGATCAACAAAAAGCTATGTGGTTTATGGATGGCAGTCTACAGTACAAGTAGCATCCTATTTGGAAGGCTGCGGATGATGACAAGCTGGTGAAAAACTATAACTGAAGAAGGTGAGAGCCAATCAGCACAACTGGATGGATTACATCTATTTTCCTTGCTTTGATGGAAGAACTGAACAACAGTGAGAACCTGGAAGTCAGAGTGTGTCTGTCTGGCTCATGGGCAGTGGCGCATGGCTTGGCCATACAGTCAGGCAGACGGACAATGAAAAAATCGGATTACTAAGGGGATGTCCATATGAGACAAAGGCCTATGGGAATTTAAGGGGTGCATTACATAGGACATGTCAATGCCCTATTAGAATTTCTTTCCCAGATTGGAAGGTGATTGGAATCAGCAAGTGGTTATCTCAGTGCATTCACCTGCTCAACTGGGTCCAAGGGGGGGAGCTGTAGCAACACAGAGATGGGCTGACCATCAACCTATTCCTCTTGCACCCCCAGAGGCACAAAATGCCAGCCAGAACTGTCCCGTCTGCCAGCTAGGAAGACAGAAACTACAGGCAGCTGTGGGGCACGTTCCCAGGGAGAAGACTCTTGGGCACAGCTGGCAAGCGGACTATATTGGGCCATTGCCAGGAGTGCTAGGAGCCTATAAATTGGTCCTGATGGAACAGACACTTAATTTGGACTGGGCTTTGCATACCCAGTGGTAATGCAAATGTTCAAAACACTATCAAAGGACCAGAGCAGAAGATACTGTACAATTCAGACTGCTGGGTTACATTTCTTCAGAGCAAGGAATGCACTTTGCAGCCCATAGTGCCCAAGAGTAGGCAAAGAGATCTCACACAAATGGACATAGCATGTTCCTTGTCATTCTCGGAGTAGTGGTCTGATAGAGAGTTGGCAGGGACTGTTGAACATTTATTGCCTAAAACTGGGGACATAAAGGCATGAGAGGCCTGTGTGCTCACACTCAGCATGTGGGGAGCCAAGAAGGGCTCCCCACTCATTAGACTCCTCTGCTTCTCTGGAGGATTGGGGGGACAGGAGATGGGGAGGGTGTTAGCATGACTATATGATTATTCCCACATCACCCCAACTTTCTTTCTTCCTGACTGGTAGTGATCATTCTGGGTCCAGGACTGCAACTGTGGGTACCAAAAGCAGAAGGAAGAAGAGATGCTCCTGACCAAGGAACTCTAACTATACCTTTAAATCTGTATGCCAGAATTCCTAAGGACCTCTGAGCTGCCTTCACTCCATCTCTCAAAAATTTAGGTTGAGCAGGAATGCAGCTGTGTTGCTCAGTGCTCTACAAATCCTACTCGTAGAGGAGTGGATTGAGGGGGAAACACTCTAGACCATCAAGTGGCTGAATCTCACATCCCTTCAAATGGTGGAAAAGTTTGGGTAAAAACAAATGACACATGGAGAGGAGAAATAGTAGCTGGGGGTAAAGGAATAAATAAATGGGTTTATGCAACAGGAGAAATCCGATTATTGCACTGGTGCCTTTAGTGAGGCTCGAAGCTACAGACGAACCTTGTCTCCTAGCACAGTTCTGTCAGGTGCCTGAAAGGGTAAAGCCATATGTTTGCCAAGACCATCTCTGCTTTTGAGTCTGACAAGAACAAGTAGAAATCTGCAGACCTGAGTAGCATTGCTCTGGGTGACATGTTAGTCACGTACTATAATGAACTGAACCAATTATTAAGAAGCAAACAGAACTCTAGTTATGTTCCCGTGTCTTTTGGCTCTTATTTTCCAGGTTACATCTACTACCAATAATATCATTAAGTTAGCAATGTACAGAAAATACTCCTATTGGGCCACTGAATTGTGTATGTACTGCTTCTGGCCAACTGATTACACTGTAGACCTTGAAGATCAAATGCCTATAAAGGTCTCCAGTCATAAGGATTCAAAAATAGCAGGAGTATACCCAGGATGCCACAGTGTCCTGAGCCACCATACACACTACCCTTGTTTTGGTGGATGGCAGGGTATTAAGCAGAACAGGAAAAGACGATGACTTTCTGGGGGAATAAAGCAGTGGGCATCACCTGGTAGAGCTGAGTTCCTCTGGGAATGGCCTCACCCCACTGAAGAAGGCTATGGTAGGCCCAATGGCATATTCAGACTATAGCACATCCACGTAGGACTACCACCCATCTCGCCCCAGGGTGGGAGAATTCCTGAGTACAAAACATGTATCCACTCGGCACTCAGGCCATTAGTACACAATGCATGGTAGACTCAACCGCATTGACCCCCAAGACAGAAAAGGGCCTTACGGGAAATAGGTACCAGTTTAGGCATCAAAGGACAAGCTGAATTTGCTCTTACTAAGGAGCCAGACTCAGAGGATGACAATAGAGTTTTCTTATTACTGACATGAAAGGTAGCCAGTAATACACAATAAAGACCTATTGTGCAGCACACAGGGACAAAAGCCATCCAAGTCAGGGATAATTAAAGACAATTTTATTGGATGCCCAAGGCAACTTCAGAATAAAATTCCCACTTTTTATTGGGCTAGCAGTCAAAGAAATGTACCCTGTAAATTTATAAAACCAGTTTCCAACTCAACTCACTTATTGTTTTTAGAGTCTGGGTCGAGAACATTCTTATAAATCCTTAAACAGATTTCCATGCAGTTCGATTTTCTAAGGGTCACCATTTTATGTCAGAAACACTGAAGTTCCAAGTAAATCAGAGACAATTCTTTGCATAAACTGCGTGGTCTCCCGTATTTCAACTCCAGCTCCCACAGCTCTCTTTCATGGGCCATAGAGTCCAAAGGGCTCATTTTAAACTACATTTAGACGTCTGTTCCTGGGCCTCTGTTTTAGAAGGCCCCAACCAGCCTCACTGGCCTCATTCCCTGCAACTGCTGCTCACACTACAGTTTTACTGGGTTGGGAGGAGGATAGGAAGAATGCCAAACCATGAAGCAAATGGTAAACAATGAAATATTGATGGCGTCAAAAAGAACCTGAGGGAATCACAGAGGCTCACATTACTCAAAAGCCTTGTGGGTTTGATAAAATTGCTTAGCCATGTGTCTAAGCATAAAAAAGCACAAATACGTTGCACAAACTCTAACTATGGGAGTGATCAAGTCTTTCAAACAATAAAGAAAAAATTAAATTCTGGATTTTAAGGTATTTATTGTCACCATCTCTCAGACTTACAGGCAGATCAATTGAAGAAATATTTAGATTTGAAAATAAATGCCAAAAAAATCCAAACTCAGAGCGGTACACTGGGAGACAAAGCCTCCAATATGCTATCATTTTTAAGGTACACATCAGCTTTAATATAAGAAAGAAAAAAGATAGATTTGAAATTTTTGGAAAACGTGCTTTGAAAGAACTTTAAAATACATTCTTGGGGGATATTAAGTAGCTGCGTTGAGAATAAAACACCGTACCGTTTAGCTTCTGGTAGAGGATGAGAAAAACCTCTTTAGAAAATTCCAAGCCAAATAATTTGGGGTAATTGCTTGAGCATCTGGAAATACCAACCAAAACAACTCTTCCATGACTTTGGTCTGACCTCAGAGAGATGCAAACATACATGGGAAAGCCCACTAACTTTTCCATTGTTTATGTGTCCATGCTTACACGGACAGAAAAAGCCATGAGCAAAAATGAAAGTAGTTTGATTTATTGCAGTGGATGGAAGGTTTATGGGTAATTTTTTTTCTTTTCCTCTGATTTATGTTAATGTTACTATGCTTACCATGATTTCACAATCACATTTTCACAATGTTTCCTACATGATGCTTTGTCTACAGCCAAAAGATCCAGTGTTACACAAAAACACTGTGGGGCAAGTAGGTTCTTGACCAGATTTGTGTGGATTCTCCTTAGAGCCCAAGCTGAGGGATCTTAGGAAAAAATAAAGACTCCCAGCCAAACCAAATAACCCGATGACCTTATAAATAGGTGATAAAAGAGCTCATGAACCACTGGATTTCAAATCTAGCTGCACATCAGGATCAGCTATAGAATTTTAAAAATACAGCTGCTCAGATTCCTAGGCATTGTGATTCAGTAGCTCTGGGGAAGCGGCCAGACAGCTGTATTTTCTCAGATCTCCATAGACTATAGTTAGGAATGAGAACAGACAAGTTCCTGCAGGCAACAGGGAGAAGTTACTTTTCATTTATACCCAAATGTATGTTTTGACTTTTTTTTTTTTTTAGCATGTAAATGTTTATAATAATAAATAGTATAACAACAGTTTAACTTGGGGGCGCCTGGGTGGCTCAGTCGGTTAAGCATCTGCCTTCAGCTCAGGTCATGATCCCAGGGTCCTGGGATCGAGCCCCACAATCAGGCTCCCTGCTCAGCAGAGTCTGCTTCTCCCTTTCTCTCTCCTTCTGCCTCTCCCCTTCCTCGTGCTCGCTCCCTCTCTCTCAAATAAATAAATAAAATCTTTTTAAAAAACAGTTTAGGGGCGCCTGGGTGGCTCAGTGGGTTAAAGCCTCTGCTCCGGTCATGATCCCAGAGTCCTGGGATCGGCTCTCTGCTCAGCAGGGAGCCTGCTTCCCCCTCTCTCTCTGCCTGTTTCTCTGCCTGCTTGTGATCTCTGTCTGTCGAATAAATAAATTAAAAATCTTAAAAAAATTAAAAAAAAAGTTTAATTTGCAATATATATACATATGATTCACAATCACATAAACATTGAAATTTGTTCTTGCTACAGGTCCCATAAATATCTTCATTCTGCTTTCCCCCAACAGCTGATAGATGCTTTCTAGTTCTATCCCTTTGACATGTAAATGTAATGCCCCTTGCAAATTGCTCCTCAAACAAGGCTGAGCGTCAGAATCACCTCAGAAGCTTTTCAAGACTTAAAGACTTCCAGGCCCCATCCCAGGGAGATCTTATTCATAACATACAGGGTGGGAAGTGCCCAGGTAGCTCAGTACTTAGGTGTCTGCCTTTGGCTCAGGTTGTGATCCCAGAGTCATGCGATCATGCGATCGAGCCCCTCATCCAGCTCCCTACTCTGCAGAAAGCCTGCTTCTCCCTCTCCCACTCCCCCTGCTTGTGTTCCCTCTCTCCCTGTGTCTCTGTCAAATAAATAAATAAAACCTTTAAAAGAAGAAGAAGAAGAAGAAGAAGAAGAAGAAGAAGAAGAAGAAGAAGAAGAAGAAGAAGAAGAAGAAAAGTATAGAGTTGAAAAAAAATAATAATATACAAAGTGGCATCAAAAAGCTGCATCTTTAAAAGGGTCCCCGGGGAGCTCTGTCATGTTTAGAATCTGCCACCGTGGATTGGGGGTGGGGGGCAAATTAAATAGTTCCCTATCAATCACTGTTAACTTTTTTTTTTAAGGTTTTATTTATTTATTTGACAGAGAGATCACAAGTAGGCAGAGAGGCAGGTAGACAGAGAGGGGGAAGCAGGCTCCCTGCTGAGCAGAGAGCCCTATGCGAGGTTCAATCCCAGGACATGGAGACCACGACCTGAGCCAAAGGCAGAGGTTTAACCCACTGAGCCACCTAGGCACCCCTCAGTTACTGATAGCTTAAGAGTATGAGAATGCAGGATAGATTGGGCCATAGTAGGTCAGAGGAATGAAGAAGAGGGGTTGTAAGAGGGGGCACTACATTTGGAAGGTGCTGAGAAAAAAGAACATCCACAGACCAATTCTCCCACCCCACAGCTTGGCTAGGTTCTAGCCAAAACCTTTCACTGAATATATTTTGACTGCTTCTTTTAACTTTTAAGACTTCCAGGTTATAAAACAGAGTAAACTCAGTTGTCTTTCATTTGTGTTCTTTGGGACTATTTTCAAGTAAATAATATATGCAAAAGTTATGACATTAAAATGAGAAGCAGAACATACCAGGCTTGAGGTCAGTTCCAGCCATGCCTACCGAGGGCCTGGTGGCTATCCCGTGAAGGTCCGTTGCTCGCTAAAAATCCAACAAGCCCCTGCCTTTTACTTCAGCTCCTCCTTTTGAGTGCACTGGGACAAATCATTCAATCAGGACCTCAGGCTTTTTCTGGCAAATCAACAAATCCGTTTCTTGAAAAACTTTGAGGACAGGTTCCCCCTCCCCCCGAAAATTGCTACAAAGTTGAAAATCTGTTAAATATAACAGAATCAGTTCTAGACATGATTATAGTAGAGTAAGATACGGGGAGTTTAGAATAAAAATAAATTAGAAAAAGTCCAGGATAGGTTTACAAAAATCCCAGAGAACTTGTACAAATTGAACATGAAAGGTATTTAATGATTTAAAGAACTAGTGAATCTATTCACAATGGTAATATGATATAAACATGTCACAAGACAGTATCAAAGCTTAGAAAAATTTCTTTAAGCCAACATTTAAAGACATATTTACTTGTTCAGACATGTAACTTTCATCTGTATTGATACATTCAAAAAGATTCATGAAAGGATATGTACGAAGGTTAACACTTAAATGACATTTACTTTTGCTTTTGAAATGGAGATCCCTCCCTCGACTTTAAGCTATTTGGTTCCCAGTAACATCTTTTCTTTCAAATTCATTCACTTGGTTTAATTTTTCTAAGTGCCTTTCTCCACTGGCTTTCAAATAAATTATTTACCTCTCTGAAATGTTTTAAACATCAACCCAGCCAAAGCTGATGTAAGTGAACCCAAAGGAATTGACAACACAAAATGAAAGGTTTTTTTCTTAAATGGGGCTACAGAAAAACAAGGAAAAATTGATAGAAGAATAACCTTAATTCTCCATTTAACCTTAATTCTCCACTCAGGAAGGGAAATGAGTGCAAGACAAACTGGGGTACGATAACATTTTCTTAGCTTTTTTCCTTTTCTACCGGGACTCAAAATGTAGCATATTCAGTGCCTGTGAAAATGGGTAAATTGCTAACTTACAAAATTAACTGTCATAATTGTTAAGGTATTTTGTCAAAAAAGGAAATACTGCAACAGCGCACAGTATTTAGTGTAACTGAGTGAGCATATAGGATTTAATTAAAGAAACTTTAAAAAAGCAAAAATTTCACAAGGTTTTATTTTGTGGCAGATGACCAAGGACACAAAAAATGAACTGTGACTTTTCTCAGGTTCACACAGCAAAAATGAAGGTTTTCGGACTTTGACTTTTGCCTTAAAATAAACGCAGAAATGGGGAAAGCTTTGTCCAGAAAGGGGACTGATTATGTACTGGGTGTGTTCCCACCTTGATTTGGAAAAATGCTCCTGGAGGATGAACGATAAACCTTTTAAGTCTCTCTCACTACAGCTGGACACAAAGGAGCAAGAAAGATGTAGAAAACACAACAGAGGCTGAGAATGCACGGGACAGAGCTTCTCCGTGGAAGCAAGTGTGGCCAAAGCAACAAGCTGGGATCTGTTCCCACAAGAATGTTTACATCTTCATTAAACCAGGAACCCCAGCCAAAGAAATACCTCCAGGGACTAGGAATCGGGATTCTTTTTAATGCTTTCGTTTGTAATGAACTACTAAAGAAACAAAGTTGATACAGGAAGAGAGAATCCACCTTATTTTCCTGTCCTCCGACCGCAGATCCCTAATTTCAGAGTGCGAGGCGACCTTGGGTTCCACAGAATCCATCTCTTGCACTTTATTTCATCACTGAGAAAACGGAGGCCCGCAGGGAGTTTTTTTCTAATCTTTTCACCTCCCCTCGATGCCCCGCGTGGCCACTTGCTCAGTCCCCTCGGCTCATTACTGCTCCAGCACTGGTCTGGAGCCCTCTTAGAACTCTTAGATTCTGGGCAGCAGAGTCCTTAGATGAACTAAACCACCAAAAGGCCACTTAACTCTCTTTCACACACACACTGGCGCACACACACACACACACACACACGCACACACGGGCTCATGCGTGAGCACACACGTGGGAGCACACACCCACACAAGCGCAAAAACACGCTCACAAAGGACAGAAGCAAAAACGAATCCGTCACCTAAATAGCAGAATGACAAGCAGAAACTACAGGGAACATCAACACAATGGAGTTATTGTAAACGCACGGGCCTGGAGACTGCTTCCGCACAGAAATGTGAGAATGAAGTACTACCCAGGTGGAAAAGGCAGTTAAAAAATTCACTTTATGTGCAGTGGAGAAGCCTGATGTACATCCACAGTGATAAGTCCTGTCGATAGGGCGTACTATTGATATGTGATGAAAATGGCACTCTGCCTCTGTGGCCTTTTCCGAAAAGGCGGAACCCCAGTCTAATCATGAGAAACAGATGAGACAAATTCCAAGTATCTACAAAGTACTTGACCCGTACTCTTCAGAACTGTCAAGGCCATCAAAAACTCAAGTCGGAGACACTGTCACAGACAACAGGAGTCTGAGGAGTCACGACCAACTGCAATGTGGCTTCCTGGTTGGGATCATGGGACAGGAGGGAGACATTAGATAAACACTAAAGAAATCTGAATGAATGGGGCACCTGGGTGGCTCAGTGGGTTAAGCCTCTGCCTTCTGCTCTGGTCATGATCTCAGGGTCCTGAGATCAAGCCCCCCATCGGGCTCTCTGCTCAGCGGGGAGCCTGCTTTCTCCTGCCTCTGCCTGCTTGTGATCTCTGTCTGTCAAATAAATAAATAAAATCTTAAAAAAAAAAAAAAGAAAGAAATCTGAATGAAGTATGGACTTTGGTTAATAATAATGTATCAATATTGATTTGCTATTTGTAACAAATGTACCATACTAATGTATGACATTTGTAATAGGGGAACCTGGGTGCAGAGTGTATGAGAACACTACACTATCTTTGTGATGTTTTTGTAAATCTAAAACAGTTCTGAAACAAAACATTTATTTAAAAAATTCTATTTATATAGTACATCTATGGGTGCTTCTGAAGTCAGAAAGATCAGCTTACCGTCCGGTTTCCCCTTATTAACCTTATCACCCTGGATGACTGTCGCCTTCATTTTCTTTCCTTGTCTCTAATTTAGATTGTAGAAACTGAAGGGGATCCAGAGACTTCATCCTGAAAAAAGCCACTTTGGCATAAGGATTATTTTTATTGGTTTAAGCTAAAGGCAACTGAGAAACAGCAGACATTGGAAGAGCCCTCCCCGTCTCTACCTAAAAGCAGGGCATAAATTCGCCTTCACAGAAGTGACATAAATTTCCATTTGTAAAGCTGTTCCTCTCTCCCATACCAGGAAGAGAAACAGCTTAATCATTGCAGAGGGCGCCTGGAGTTGGAGTCAGCATAGCAAATTATACTAAACCACCCTTGCCTACCACATAGTTCCTCATCAACTTCCTGCACTTGACTGTCCTTCAGAGAGCCCCAACATCATTTTCCTTTAATCACTTCTCCACAATTTATCATTCTTTGTTAAAATAACATATAAGCCCCCAAATCTAACCACTTCTTTGGGTTTTCACATCCTTCCTGTGAAGTCCCCATGCAGATAACCGTATTAATAGAATCTGTCTGCCTTTTCTCCTGTTAACCTGTCTTTTGTCAGTTTAAATCACAGGCCCTCATTCAAGAACCTAAGCGGATAGAGGAACAGTTTTTGCAGCCCCCCCAAATTGAGATCAATGAACTATATGTGGGATTGTAGCTCAGGGCATTGGAAGCTTCAAATTATTTCCTATTTGTATGACTGATAAGTACCTTCTCTAGAATTCTATTTCCTTAACTTTTTAAAAAAAATTTTATTTAAATTCAATTTAATTAACATATACTGTATTATTAGTTTCAGAGGTAGAATTTATTTTCTTGATCTTTATTTTTTTATAATATTGCACTTGTATTATTTACCAAGACCTTGTTCTTTTTTTTTTTTTTAAAGATTTTATTTATTCATTTTACAGACAGAGATCACAAGTAGGCAGAGAGGCAGGCAGAGAGAGAGAGGAGGAAGCAGGCTCCCTGCTGAGCAGAGAGCCCGACGCAGGGCTCGATCCCAGGACCCTGGGACCATGACCCGAGCCAAAGGCAGCGGCTTTAACCCACTGAGCCACCCAGGCGGCCCTTTTCTTGATCTTTAAACTAGAGGTGATCATAGTACCTTTATCTCAAAGAGATGTTGTAAGCAATAGATGAGATGATGCTGATGGGAAAGGCCCAGTGCAGTTCAGGATACGTGAGCTGTTATTCTGCGTAGTCAGTCCCTGTTGAATTCTTGACCCTCAGTCAGAGCTCATTCCTTTTTCTTGGCTCTCCTGGTAGAGGCACAGCAGGGGCAATATCTGGCCCCCAGCTTTGTTAGTTTAAAAAACACATTTTATCCATCCAATTAGGTGTACTCAGGTTAGCTCACAAACCAGCAGGCTGATGTATTAAGTTTCCTGAGAAATACAATGGTCAGAGAGACTGTGTCTGACTGTGAGACACCAGTTTCTCCCAGCTGGAACATCCTCTGAGGCTCATCTCAGATTCAAAAGCCTGCTCAAGGGGCGTCTGGGTGGCTCAGTCATTAAGCTGCTTCCTTCGGCTCAGGTCATGACCCCAGTGTTCTGGGATCAAACCCCGCATTGCGCTCCCTGCTCAGTGGGAAGCCTGCTTCTCCCTCTCCCCCCACTTGTGTTCCCTCTCTCACTGTCAGATAGATAGATAGATAGATAGATAGATAGATAAAATCTTAAAAGAAAAAAGAGCCTGCTCAAGAAGGACTGGGATAGGGTCCAAAGAAGGTTATGGTCTCAGTGAAATATATAGCCAGCTCCTGGGTATCTATGTTGCTAGTCCACTGTTATGAGCTGAATTGTGTCCCCTCAAGACTCATGTGTTAAGTCCTAACCCTCAGTACCTCAGAGTGTGACTACATTCAGAAGCAAGGCCTATAAAGAGGTAAGTAAGGTAAAAGGAAGTCGTTAGGGTGGGCTGCCTCCAATATGACTTGTATTCTTATAAGAGGAGGGGATTGGTATATAAACAAGCACAGAGGGAAGACCACATGAGGACACAGGGAGGAGGAGGCCATCCGTAAGCTAAGGAGGAAGGAACCAACCCTGCTGATGCCTTGACCTTGGACTTCTAGGTTCC
Source organism: Lutra lutra (assembly GCF_902655055.1). Classification (NCBI taxonomy): domain Eukaryota; kingdom Metazoa; phylum Chordata; class Mammalia; order Carnivora; family Mustelidae; genus Lutra; species Lutra lutra. Next base: position 86,316,137 of record NC_062278.1, read on the forward strand.
AGAACTAGGAAAAAACTGATTTCTGTTGTGTAAGGCACCCATGCTGTGGTATTTCATGACGGCAGCCCTCACAAACTAGTACCCACCCATAACAGAGAAACACCCAGATGGCCTGGCATAAATTCTACCTCTTATCCAATTCTCTTTTCAGCTCTCCCCTTCAGACTGTAAGTACAGCACATACTGAGACATTTAAATTCATCTGTACAAATCACCTTATGTATAGACTTACTTGTACAAATATTTATTTGTAAAAATAAACTTATTTATGGAAATATATACAAGCAGAAAATCAGAATCACTTTTGAAATTAAGAAAATACTCCAGTATGGAGCTTGCCAAAGTAGATTTGTCTACAAAATGTGATTCCAGGGGTGCCTGGGTGGTTCAGTCAGTTAAGTGTCTGCCTTTGGTCATGATCCTGGAGTCCGGGGATGGAGCCCCGCATGGGGAGCCTGCTTCTCCTTCTTCCTGTCCCCTTCCCCCTTGTGTTCTCTCTTTCTCAAATAAATGAATAAAATCTTAAAAAAATGATTCCATAGTAAAACACATTTGGAAAATACTACATACTATAGCTTCTCCTCAACATTCACAATGTACATCCATACATTAAAGGCTCTGAGAAACTCTATGAAAATGAATGTGTTTCAACATCACAATCCAGTACTTGCAGAAATTATTTGGTCATGAAACTCTTGTAGGTTTTTATTTACAATTCATTTCGAGAAATGTTGCTCTAGTCCAATGCTTCCCACTTACCCATCATCATTTAAATGTGTTATTTCCACAGGAGTCAGTTAATGTCATTCTTCTTATTCCCCCAGTTTGTTTTTCAGAGGACTACATTTCTTGGCTATCTTCCCAGATTTCTCAAACTTTGCTTACACAGTACAGAAAAATAAAATTCTCCTTGCAAAGCAAGGTAAAGAGGAAACAGAAATCATTTGAGCTAGTGTCATTATCCTGTTACATCAGTTAGCTCTTAAAGTTTTGACAGACCTGGAGAATACAAGACCAGACCAGAAGCTCCCACCTAAGGCACCCAGCTGGCTTGGATGGTGGAACATCCTTGCTCTCAGGGTGGTTAAGTTTGAGCCCCCTGTTGAGTGCAGAGATTACTTAAAAATAAAATCTTAAAAAAAAGAAAGAAAGAAAGAAAGAAAAGAAAAAGAACCTCCCATTTGATGAAATTTACTTTGTAAAGAGTCATCTTTTCTGGAGCTTTCTGAGGATCCCTAATTGCAGCTGATACTTGTAAGAACCAGAGAAATAGTATAACCAGCTGGGAACCTGTTACTCATGTGATGCCGAAGGGGGCTTTCTGGAAACTAAAACTTATCCCGTCCCTGGACATCGTCAATCTTGAGTTTTATCTTGATCATAAGAGAAAAGGTAACTCAGTGAGTTAAAGGCCTTTGTTATTTATAACTGATATTTGTCCTGCTCCTTGGCCAGCTGACCAATAAAATAACTATTTCTTTTCTGGTCTGTTCTTCACCTTCATCTCTCTTAAGACTCCGATTGCCATTTCGGATTCTTTACATGGGGAAGACAGCAGCTTCTGAAAAAACAGACGACCAGCTTGGGAGTGAATAAAGAAAAATTTATTTTCTGAAACGAGTGAGCTAGGATTAACTTACAAACCTGCTGAATTCCTTGATGGAATTACAAATAGAATTAGAGAAGGTGCCCAGAGTATTAGAACTGAAGAGAAAATGATGGCTATCCCACACAACAACCCCCCCCCCCATTTCTCAAGAGAAGAGGGGACTTGGGATCAGACTGCAAGGGAGGGTGTGGCATAGCCAGGAAAAGAAGGCCCAGTCATGCAGAGCTGGCTTCCACTTGAATGAGGCTACTTACCAGCTGGGGAAACCTAAACCAGCAGTCAGCCCCTCTGGAGAACCTGCAGTCACTGCTGCTGTGCCCTCTTTTGTGAGCAGTCGCAAGGATAGAGTAAGATCAGGGGAGTTTGTAACTGGGCCACTTCTACATGAGAGGTTGCAAACTGATGGCCTGTCATCTTCCTGGTATGTTTCCTGATATTTATGATAGCTTCAACTCTTAAATTAGGAGATGTTACTTGAAAATCTTGCCATTTGTGGCAAAATGGATGGACCTAGAGGGTATAACGCTAAGTGAAATAAGTCAGACAGAAGGAGACAAATACCGTATGATTTCACTCATGTGTGGAATCCAAAACACAAAACAAACAAGTCAAACAGAAACAGACTCATAAATACAAAGAGCAAAATGGGTGGTTTGACACAGGAGAGGGAGCTGGGAAGATGGGTGAATAGGTGAAGGGGATGGAGGTACAAACTTGCAGTTATAAAATAAGTCAGTCACAGGGATGGAAAGTGCAGCAGAGAGAACACAGTCAATTATATTCTAATCACTTTGTGTGACACATGGTAACACTCACCCGTGCTGAGCATTTCCTCGTGTGTATAAATGTCAAATCACTATGTTGTACACTTGAAACTAATATAAGATTGTATGTCAACTGCACTTCAATTAAAAACAAATTGGTTTCCCATCAGATTTCTAGATATTTTGTATAAATAAGTGTATTTGTAGAAATGTAAACAAGTAGATACTCAGATCCCCTTGTTGAAATTAAGAAAACGACATCTTTCAACATTGGGCCCCGCATTCCCACACACAGGGAGCCCATGAGCATTCCCCCCGTTTTGATGGGGTACACGCTTTCCAGGTTACATCAGGGCCTGCCCCTCCCCATTTGTTAATGAGATTTGGATGATACAGGGAGGCTTTGAATTTCTTAACATCTGTAGAAGAGTGAGTTGCAATATTGGGATCAGGATATCTACATTCCAACTTCCTCCTGGACATGATGTATCCTTTTTTTAAAATTTTATTTATTTATTTGATAGAGAGTGAGATCACAAGTAGGTAGAGAGGCAGGCCGAGGAGCAGGGTGAAGCAGGCTCCCTGCTGAGCAGAGAGCCCAATGCAGGGCTCTATCCCAGAACCCTGAGACCATGACTTGGGCTGAAGGCAGAGGCTTAACCCACTGAGCCACCCAGGTGCCCCATAATGTACCATTTCTTTACACAAAGGCTGGACCTTTGATTTATCTATAAATCCATAATCACTGACAACACTGAACTTCACCCGATCCCTGTTCTTCTGGAAAATGGGGAGGATTAGTCCTCCCAACTCTTTGTTTCCTGAAATCCTCCACCCTTCTGTGTTACTAGAAAGGGCTCCTGTGAAAAACTACCTTTCCCTTTAGGTAAGACACGCAAATACCCCATTGCTTACCTATGTGAAAGTCAGACATAGACACTTCAAATTCCTATTGTCTTGTTAAAAAACAAAATTCAACTGAGTAAATTTGAATATCTGTTTGGCTTTATTCACTGATTCATGAATTGGGTAGCATCCCATCTAACAAACAGAAAATTGCTCCAAGGAGCTGTGCAAATTGAGAGATTTTTATAGACAGAAGGGGTCAGGTCAAGGATGTTACTAGCAAAGAATGGATTCTTTCAGCCAAGGTCACCTTCCTTTGGGGGATGGCAGGGGTCTATCAGGCAGATTTCCTCTCTAGTGCTGACCAGGAAATTCCAGACTGTCTGCTTAAGATTATATTCCTGGAAAAGGCTAAAACTGCAGTTAGGCTAGGTATGAGGTCTCGGTTTGGTGATGCAGTCCTATATCAGTGACTCCATTTTGGGCCTGTTGCTCAATTGTCTCAAAAATGATTGGATGAACTGACCCCTCCCCAATGGGGGAAGAAGACTTACCTCTGCCTTCAAGGTCCTTCTAGCTGGACTAAGAATCAAATTTACATGAGGCAGATTAACAGAAGAAAATCCTGTATGTATGGGGAATCCACACGGACATGGAAATTCCAAAGACACTCAGGCAAAAGGAGTGTATATGTCATTCTGAACTAAGGAGAAGGCGACAGAGGTCTGGGACTTCAAAAGGAAGAAATGCAATTCACAGGAAAATGAAAGAGAGTAAATGTTTGGTAAACAAGCGTCTGTTGGGTCACGCAGAAGCCTCGGGACATAGAGGACTTTGCTCAAGCACGCCTTGCTCTGTTCCTGTCTCCCATACCTAGCTCATGTCCTACTATAGTTATTTATGGTGACAGTTCTCTATCTGGAGCAGGTTCTCTATCTAAATGCAAAGCAATTGTGGGGAAGCAAAAAGTTTCTTCCTCAGTCTTTTGAGCCTTGATTGTGTTCAGTGCAGCATAATCTGCGTGCCAAAGTGGGCTGTGTTAAGGCAGCCTGCCATTGCCCCCCGCCCCCGTCAACCCTCCCCAAAAAACAGAACTAGACACAGAAATATATTTTTTTGATCGGCCGGCTGACTGGGGCTTCCCCTAAGATAGAGGCAACTCCAACTATAAGATCACCCCACCTATAATTTGCCTACTCCTCCCTACAAGTGTCTTAGGGGAAACCACTCTGCAGAGACACTGATCTTAACATAAAAGGCTCTTTATATAGCAACAGTCTGACTAAGATCAATTTCCTTACCCTACTTGTTCAGGTTTGCCTTTCACACCCTGGTTCCTATCACTGTATACGATTTTTGCACAGAGCATGAATCCTCTTAAGCATCTCTCACTGAGTCACAGTGTTGGACAGTGGGTGAGTGTTCTCCTAGCTTAGGGGCTATTGGAGAAAGGGAAGTCTGAGGAGACAGGGAGGGAGAGCAGAACAAACCTGGAGATACTCTTCTGAAAAGTGGAAGGTGTGTCTTTTTGATGGGCAGAAAATTCTCTAAAAGTCATTTCCATTCACTCAAGACAATTACGTAAACGAAGACTTACCATCTCCATTTCATCTTACCCCTCCTACCTACCCCCCCCAGAGATATCTTTGGTTTCCTCTCTGTGGTGTGTCCTACATGCCATCTCCAGTTATCTCATCAAAACCCAGCCCTGATCACTGCACTGATCTGTTCGAAAGACTGTGGCTGTCCTCCATTGCCTTTGGGGTCAAGACCAAAATCTGCAGTGTGACACAGAAGATGCTTCCCAACTTGATCCTATCCAGTCTTTCCAGTAGTGATATAGGAAAGACGTTATTAGGGTTTGAAGCCAATGGCCAAGGAAGAATTCTTGAGACATTTTTGGTGCAAAAAGGTGATTTTATTAAAGTAGAAAGAGCTGTGGGGGGGTCATAAGGAATGGCCCATTATATACTTTCAAGTTTGGGTGGGGGTTAGGGACAGCATAAGTATTTAAAGAATTTTGGAAGCAAGGTTTCCAGGACCTAGAGGGGGCTAGCTATTGTTGGGAAAAGATCATTTATTATCAGCTAATTAAACCTTAGTCATGAGACCCTTCAAAAGTATATCGGTGCCATACGCTTAGGGGATGATTGCCAAAACAGATATTGGGGGGTTTAGAGATAAAGGAAGTTTCCAAAGGAATTTTTATACATTAAAGTAGAACTACAGGACCTTGGTGTGTGCAGGAGGTGGGGGGCGGAGGTGTCAGACTAGGATTGCCTTTTGCCCTTAGCAAAGTATTATCATTGAAGCGGTTGAGTCCCTAGAGGAATGTCACCCTGCCTGTTTCAAGGACTTGTCAATGGGCTTCATTTAGTAATCTTTCTGCCTTTGTTTCCCACATCAGAAGCTTTCCTCCCTCAATACAGCAATACAAATGAAGGGTCCAACTTACCGCGAGCGTTCCAGGGGAGGCCTGATTTCCACGTCCCATATTAGGGCTCTGGCAGGCTTCCAAGAGTGCAGAAGCCAGTGGCCCTGAGAACCTGAGAAAAACAGGAAAAGAACAATGTGGGAGCTCCTGTTAATCCAGGAACCTGGCATTAAGGCTGTCGCCCCGTGGCCTGTGCAAGGAATCTGCGGGCTATTCAGCGAAAGAGAAGCTGTGAAGGTTGTAGAAAGAGGATCCTGCTTCCTGGGAAACCCGGCAGAGACCAAAGGACAGCCCCAGTTCTCCTATTCTAATCTCTCCCTCTCTCTGAGCTTTTTTACAACCTTTTCAGTTGTAAGTAGTTGATAGTAATGCAAAATGATCTAATGAACATGCAAATGTTATCCTGTAAGACGTCCAGTTGATTTCCCTAGCCCCTGTGGAAAAACCAGTTTGCTTCCAATCACATATTAATTTCAGTATTTCTAATCTATAAATGCATCTGTTCTTAAGAGTTATATTGCCTGCCTGGTTTCTTCATTGATTAATGAGTAAAATTAAACCTTTAACATAAACATACAATTCCTTGAACATCGTGGGGGTTAGAGGTACTGACACCCACAGTCAAAAGTCCACATATAGGGATGCCTGGGTGGCTCGGTTGGTTAAGCCTCTGCCTTCGGCTCAGGTCATGGTCCCTCCCTGGGTCCTGAGATCCAGTCCCACATCAGGCTCCTTGCTTGGCAGCGAGCCTGCTTCTCTCTCAGCCTCTGCCTGCCACTCTGCCTTGCTTGTGCTTTCTGACAAATAAATAAAATCTTAAAAAAAAAAAAATCCACTTATAACTTTTGACCCCCCCAAAATCTTACTGTTGACCAGAAGCCTTATGACAACAGTTGATTAACACACATTTTGTATGTTATGTGTATGATCTACATCGTTCTTATAATAAAGAAAATATTAATAAAGTCATAAAATACATGTATAGTACAGTATTCTACTGTATTTACTGGAAAAAAAAATCCATGTATAAGTGGACCCACCCAGTTCAAACCAATGTTGTCCAAGAGCAAACTCTGTGTGTGTGTGATGATTTTAATTATCTTTTAGTAGAGAGCTAGATGCTGTCTGGTCCTACCCCAGATTCTTCCAAATCTACCCAGAGACAAGTTGTCTCAGCATCTTGAGGGAGTCGCAGGAGATGGAGAGTTGATGCTGGTGAGGGAGCAGAAGGCCTCACCAATGTCCCTATGCCAGGACTGAAAAAAGGGTTGTGAAACATCATGGAAGAACCACCTTCTTCACCTCCGGAACAGCTCCAGCAGCTCAGCATACACCAGCACCAACAGGGGGAGGATCTGTGCTCAAGTCAGTGAGTAGCTGCGGGGGAGGGGGTCAATCGTGGTCAGCTCCTGGGCCACAGCAGCGGTGGTTAAGGAGAGCTGTGTCTAGGGACACTGACAGACTTCAAACCCAGCCAGGGACAGGAGTCTGGAGACCTGAGGAAAGGATGAGCTTGGGAGTCCAGTGGGCCTCAAACCTACCGGGTTTTCTTGTCATTGTTAAATGTTCCCCCACATTCTTAGAACATCCTCCTTAAGGGAGACATGGGACTGGGGAGGAAAGAAAGGATTAGGTTACTCTGGTATCTAATCCTGTATTCGAGGAGTTCTTTGATCCTATGTGGGAAACAAAGGCAGAGGAAAAATTATTAAATTTCTTTACTTCCTACAGCCCACTGACAAGTCCTTGAAACAGGCAGAGAGACTTTCCTCTAGGGACTCAACTGCCTCAATGTTAATGCCCTGCTAAGGGCAAAAGGCAATCTTAGCCCAATCCCCAGGATCCTTAAGTCTAACATATAAAAAAAATTCCTTTAGAAATTTCCTTTATCTCTAAGCCCCCTCCAAGATACATGTTGGCAATCATCCCCCAAGCATATGACCCACCGATACACATTTGAAGGTTCTCATGACTAAGGTTTTATTAGATGGTAATAAATGACTTTTTCCCAACCATAGCTAACCCCCTCTAGGTCCAGGAAACCTTGCTTCCAAAATTCCTTAGGGACTTATGCTATCCCTAACCCCTTCCCAACTTGAAAGTGTGTAATGGGCCACTCTTCCTGCCCATGGGTCCTGTCCCTGTGCTTTAGTAAGACCACGTTTTTGCACCAAAGATGTCTCAAGAATTCTTTCTTGGCAGTCGACTTCATATCCCAACATCTTTCCTACATCAACCTTAGTACTGATTATTAAAGAATCTGGGATGCCAGGTTATGTAGGAAAGCAAACATGATATAGAAAATAAGCTCTTGAGGTGCCCATCTACTGAAATCACCTCTTATTCAAGCATCCCTCCCCAAGCACACTAGTCTCCATACCAATGATCAAAGACCGTGGTCAGTCTCTCATCGGCTGTCAGGGGCTGTCAACACATCTGCCATTTTCAGATATCATCGTGACTATGAGGACTCCAGAAATGCAAGTCTTCTGAAAGATGAGGGTGTGTGAAACAGTCCGACACTGGAGAAATGTTTAAAGCATGTGTAGAGCCATGATAGGGAAGAAGAAACAGTTAATAAGAGGGGAAAAAAAACCTGACCAGATTTGGCAGACATCATAGGTGACTCATTCAACATCTCCCACCTCCTTCTTTTCCTGTCTCTACTTTAGAAACTGGAAAAGCTGAAATAACCTTTCTCCCCGACTTTCCTGCAGCCAGCAAGAATCAGAGTGCCCAAGTTCAAATCTGGCTTCACCTCTTCCTGATTACCTGATCCTGAGCAAATCATTTAGCTCTCTTTTCCCCAGTTCACTCCTCTGTAAAACATACCTGCCTTATGGAGTTGTTCTGAGGATAAATGAGTTAATGTATGTGAAGCCCTAAGAATAGTTCCTGGTGAAAAAAACAAAAATGGTAACTCAGGGGTAACTGGCTGTTGGTGGAGGATGCAACTCTTGATCTTGGGATCATGAGTTCAAGCCCCATGTGGGCCATAGAGCCTACTTACCCCGCTAAAAGTAACACTAGCTCAAAAAGATATCTGCACTTCCATGTTTGCTCCAATACTATTTACAATAGCCAAGATATGGAAGCAACCTAAGTGTCCACTGACAGATGGACAGAAAAGATGTGATATATATACATATATATGCATGTGATTGATATACAGACTGGAATAGTACTCAGCCATAAAAAAAGAAATCTTGCCATTCTCAACAAAAGTGTATGGACCTTGATGGTATTATGTTAAGTGAAGCAAGTTAGACAGAGAAAGACAAATACTGTAGGATCTTATTTTTCTTCATTTTTAAAAAATAACATATAATACACTGTTTTAGGGGCCTAGGTTTGATTCATCAGTCTTACACAATTCACAGCACTCATAACACATAACCTCCCCAATGTCCATCCCCCAGTTACCCCATCCCCCCACCATCCTCCACTCCATCAACCCTCAGTTAGTTTTCTGAGATTATGAGTCTTTTATGATATGTCTCCCTGTCTTCCCCTATGACCCTCTGATTTATTTCTCAAATTCTACAGAATGAAATCAGAGTAATACCCTCTAGTTCCACCGGCATCACTGCAAATGGTAAGATTTCAAATTTTGAAGGCTGCATAATATTCCCTTGTATATATACACCACCTCACATCAAACAGAATGGCTAAAATGAACAAGTCAGGATATGACATATGGTGAGGATGCAGAGAAAGGGGACCCCTCCTACACTGTTGGTGGGAATGCAGGCTGATGCAGCCGCTCTGCAAAACAGTATGGAGGTTCCTCAAAAAGTTGAAACTAGGGGCGCCTGGGTGGCTCAGTGGGTTACAGCCTCTGCCTTTGGCTCGGGTCATGATCCCAGGGTCCTGGAATCGAGCCCCGCATTGCGCTCTCTGCTCAGCGCGGAGCCTGCTTCCCCCCGCCCCCGCCTGCTTCTCTGCCTACTTGTGATCTCTGTCTGTCAAATAAATAAATACAATCTTTATTTTAAAAAAAGAAAAAAGAAAAAAAAATCTGTGTGATGGGTGTTAACCAGACTTACTGTAATCATTTCTCAATATATACACATATTGAATCATTACGTTGTACACCTGAAACAAATTTATCAATTATACCTTAATTAAACAATGGGATGCCTGGGTGACTCAGTTGTTTAAGCGTCTGCCTTCATCTCAGGTCATGGGATCAGTGACCCACATCAGACTCCTTGCTCAGCCTGGAGCCTGCTTCTCCCTCTGCTTCCCGCTCCCCCGCTTATGCTGAAAAACAGCATTCAGTGAATGACCAGGAGTCTAACTGATCTAAAAGTAGGGGCTCAAGTATATACACCCCTTGGTGTGGAGGTGAGGAGACATGATTAACAGTCCCACGGACTGCGTATTTTGGAGGTGAGGTTTGCTGAAGCAAACTCTGGATGCCGGGCTGGTAACACACTAGAGGTCCCTCAGCTCCCCTGAATCACCAGCCTCCCAGGCCAACTGTCATAGGTCACGTGCTCACCAGAAGCCCAGGGAGTATGTAACAACACCTGGACTGTTGAATTCCAGACTCATCACCACTGAGCCCTTGAAGGCTACTCCAGGGCCAAATAAGTTTGGAAAAGTTTTCTTCCTATCCTGGTATTTTTACATTTTCCTATGCTTATAATTTTCTCAGCCCTGTTATCTATTCACACAAAATGGTGATGAACATCCTCTCCCATCTGCAATGTTCATCTGGAGCGATTTGGAATGCATAGTCTTGCCAACACTTGGTTGGCTATACATCAACATTTAGCAGAACAATTCTTCCCCTCTTCAGCCACATTTGTCAAGTTCCTACTGTTTTCTTGGCTCCAAATTTTCTCCCTTAGTAATAATTCTTGGTAAGCCCCTCAATTTCTTCCATCTTGCTGACTATATTTCCTTAATAGTCCCTCAGCTTTCCTGCCTTCTACCCAACTCTTCAGGGATTCAGGCTGACTTTTGCTCATCAAAGGGCAGTCTGGCCGAATGCACATGTTCCATTTCTTGGCTACTCTCGATCCCCTGGTTGAGTTTTCCTCTGGAGCACAGTGATGAGTAATTGCACCCAAATCTCTAGAAAAAGCAGTGCCAAGAACAGGAGGCCCTCTGAGCATGAGATTACAATTTCAAGCTGAGGAAATGTTTCTCTAATCATTTCCTGCCTTTCTCAATTACTTCTATCCCATCTATAATCATCCTCCCTATAAAGATAAAAATAAAATCTATTTATAGAATTTCTGAACTTTAAACAGATTCATTGCAACACAGCTTGTAAAGTTTCCATTTGGTACAAATTCCCAATTTGGAGAGACTAGATAAGCAATCCATCTCCATCTGATGGGGTTTTGGAATATAGGTGAATTTCAGTGGGGTGGAATCCAGAGCCATTGACCAAGAAAGAATTCTTGAGATGTCTTAGGTGCAGAATGGTGGGATGGTTTATTGAAGCACAGGGACAGGCCCCAGAGGCAGAAAGAGCTGCTGCACTGTGGTTGTGAGAGGTGGCTGCTTATATACTATGGGGTTGGTGGAGTAAGGAAAAGGGGGGTTTCAAAACAACTTCCATATGCTAAAGACAACCTACAAGACACCAGAGGCCTTGCCATTGTCAAGTTAAGGTTGTTTTTCTCCTCTAGCAAGACAGTAAGGAGAAGACAGTTGGGAGATTCATGAAGAATGTCACACATGTGCCACGGTGGTGGGGGGGTGGGGTTAAGGTTGCAGGGTGTCAGCTTATGCTTTGTCTTCCTCAGCCTTCTGCTCCCTCATCATTTCTCCCCTGAACAATTTTGACCCTTATATCTTTGAAGTTACTGAAGGTGGAAGGTGTCACCTTCTGTAACTTCTTCCTGCTGAATAGGGGCATAGAGATGTCCCTACCTATGTGTCCACACTGGACAGTTGGGGAACGTATAGGGGAGTTACAAAATGGGGAGGCAGCTGAATCCAATGTGGTCATCATATGAACCTCCTTGAGTAGAAAGGATCATCTATTAGCTGGAAATAATCGCAGTGAAGGAGTCTTGGCACTAGGCAGGGAGACACCAGAAATGACAAACAAGGTTAATATAGTAAAGAAAGAGAAGTCTGAGGAAAAGACCTTCGATAGTTGACCTTTATTTCCTCCAGTCCAGAAGTTTAAAGCAACTAAAGGAATCATTTAAGGCACCAATTTGAGTATTCATGTCAGCTAGAAACCCCCAAGTATTTTTTAATAATCTGGATTGTTTATACTGCCTGTTTTTATGCTAGCCCTAGTCTGGTTTGCCATTCTATTTTGTAAAGCTGCTATACACATTTGTATTACCATAGCACTTCATAGAAAAAGGCCACTTCGAAGGTCATTTAGGGCTTTGACCATTTAAGGATTAAGAGCTTCCATGTGCCAAACATCCTCCAGTCTTTTTTTTTTTTAATTTTTTAATTTTTTTTTTTTTTTTTTACATCCTCCAGTCTTGAAGAGTGAATAAGATGGATGCTAGGTGGTCATACCAATGTAACACAAACCATGTCCACCGTTGTTTAAATCTGGAAGGTTAGCTGGGTTGGTGATGGTTTTAATAATGTGTCTGTGCATCCAGGCAAAACCCAGAATACAGTGGCCTATCTATCCTGGGGGAGACTACAGACACAAGTTAGGGCTACATAGCCTTTGGGTCCTCTTGAGAGAGAGTGTAGAATTCTAGAAGGGCCTCTTTTAACTGCAGTCAGTATTTCAAGGCCTACTCGGTTTTAGAGGGCCATTCTTTGAACATGAAACACATAATTTCAGGCCCATATTTGACTGAGGAGTTAGGGCTTGATAATAATTCCCTTTTCTTCAAATTTTTCCCAGGCATATAGGACTAGAAAAGGCCATGTTTGGAGTCAATATAAATATTTTTAAGGCTTTGGCAATTGCAAAGCTTAGGTGGGTGCTATTAATTCTGTTTTGGGGGCAGCCGTGTTTGCTGACAGAGCTTTGGCCTCAAAAGTCTGAATTAGACTGACTATACCAAATCCAGGTTTTTTTTTAAAACCACGTTTTCCATGAAACTATTGCCATTGGTAAACCAGCTGCAATTTTAATAAGGGCATCTTTTAAATCTGGTCAGCTAGAATAAACAAGAGCAATAACCTCTGAATACTTACGTTCTGTAAAAATACAAAGTTCAGGTCCAGGTGTAAGGGTAGCCATGCTAAAATCTGACAGGTTTTAAGTGTTAGTTCAGGCATATCTATAAGCATTCATTGCCTGTTGTCTAACAGTCAGCAACCCATCATCTATTGGTGGCCTTTAGTCTCTAAGAAATTCTGGACCTGATGTGAAGCCATTACAGACAGGGACTGTCCCACAGTAAGCTTTGAGACTCCTTTTACCAGGAGGGCTGTTGTATGCTTAGCTTAAGCTTTTGTTTGCAATTGTAGATCCATGGGGTGGCTTCTAGGATAAATAAAACCTATAAAACCAATGAGGGATGAAACCATCAAGAAGCCCTCTTTGTCTGAGGTCTAGCCTAGTGTCTTGAGAGGAATCGCTGGCAAATGGGGGAAGACTTGTCAAGAGATAAGGGCATCCCCAAGTCATCATCTAGTCCAATCACAAGTGGGGCCTATCCATTACCTCTACAAGCCCATAGTTAACCCTATAGAGTGGAGTATGCTCTGGCTTTTAGGGAAGAATTTTGTCACCCCAGCCACACAGAATTGGTCAAGGTGCTACTTGAATTATACAGTTGTTGGGGAATCAATCCCATTTTCCAGTTGTTTAAATAATCACGTGCCCATGGGGTCCTGTTACTAGTCTTACAGAACAAAAAGCACAGAGATTGTCTATGGGCTATTGTGGTAATTTCTCTGAAGTTCACTTCACCTCAAGTTGCCTAACTTAGGTAAACAAACATTTAAGGACAATCAGATCTAGAATTTAACATTTGCCACGGTGGGTTATTGTGTTAGGTCCATAATCAAAGGAGCAAGACTGATACAAAGCGAAGGTCAAGCAAAGCTTTATTTCACGCCAAGCATCGAGAATCAAACCGACCGTTCGGGGTCACCTCTTACAGAGAGGGCGACCCCTCCCAGCCTCACAGACTAACTTTTATAGAGCAAAGGCCATGTGGTTGAGCCTGGCCACGCGCAGGTGGCCAATGAGATTGTAACACACAGAGAAAGCTGCACAGTCATGCTAGGTCACACACAAGTGACCAATTGAATCACAATTTACCCTATAGTCGATATTTGAACTATCTTAACACCTTGGTCAGAATTGGTGCCCAAAAGGCTGGGCCCACACTCCTTGGTAGCTAGGGAGACAGTATGCTCCCTCCACTGATTGGATGTCACCACCTGGCCTGACCTACCCTTGTATTTGGGCTTTGTTGCCTGGGACTGGTTTCCCCGGACTTGCTTTTAAGTAAGTCCCCTGTGGTGGGGGTCGGGGGTGCAGGGTCTGTTTAAGTTTTACTGCATAAACAACAAAATCACTGTTTAACCGGATGGAATTGCTCTGGCTAAATAGGACCTTACAATTGAAACATAATTTTACTCTAAAATAACCCTCATTTCCAGAGCTAGCCAAATCAGGACTAAAGTCTGCAAAACAAGTCCAATTTTAACAAACTTGGCATAATTATTTACATAAGCTCAGCAAGAATAATGACTGATCTTTCAGAATCTGCTTCGCTGGAACTTTTGTAAGGAAGCTCGAGGTTGAACTTTCAGTAGACTCTCCAGGCCACAAGCCAAGCCAAGTACTTGTCATCAGACATGCCTGCAATACCTGTAGATGTGGGCATTCTTCTTTACTGAGGTTCTCAAAGTATCCTAAGTTTCCCGCACCTGCCAGGAAGTGACATTCTTTACTCACCTGGCGAGGCTGCTGGGAACTCTGCAAGCAAGGCATCAGGCCAACAGTTCCAAGGGGCTTTATGGCTCCAGGTTTCATAAAGCCAACCTCAATTCCTTAAAGCTGTTTAGTCATATCTGAGTCTATGCATGTCTCTCTTAAATAACGATATTCCAGTCAAAGCCTTGGTAAAATAGCAATGTTTTCAATGGTGTCCTGTTACAAGAAGAACAGATTCTTATTCAATTTATGCAAATAACTATGATTGTCATAGAAGAAAGAATATTTACTGAGACCTTTTGAATTTGAGGGTTCAAGTAGAGAGAAAAGTTGAATGCTTTAATTTGCTTCGTTATTATTTCTGTATATCACTGATGTCGTAAGAGTTTTCCTCAATCTGGAAGAGTAAACATTAGAGAACCAGCAAAGTTTCAAACAAGAATCACAACCCTATAATCTTTTATTTCATTTAGTCCCATGTTACTAATTCTTGTTTAGTTTGAATGCAGCTTTAGTTAGTTCTGTAAATTGTTCTGTAAAACATTTCAGTTTTGATACCTGTTTTTTGTCCTAAAAGTCCTTTATAGGAACCTCCTTGAAGATGTTTGTAAGACAGTAAGAACAATAAAAAGTGACTAAAAAACCCTCAGAAACGGACATTGTTAAGAGCTGATGAGATGAGAGTTTACAAGGAAATTAGGTTTATTTCTTTGACACATAACACTTATATTAAACTTTAGGAATTGCATATAACCTTCAGAATAGTTCCAGCATTTACCCAACCAACCAAAGGCTTATCCTTTGTTTCAACAGTACTTCCAGAGTGACTTTGCATACGAAATAAAAGGCCTAATGAGTTAAAGAGATTCATTTACAATTTAAATCTTGGAAGTTTGTTAAAACCTTAGAAAAGTTATAGCACAGAACTGAATAGTATTACAGATTACAAAAATTTTTATTTAACCAAGGTTGACAGTGAGAGATTCGAAAGGCAAATACGTAGGGTTGGTTCTATAGCTGTTAGCAAAACTTAGCTCCTTTACTATTGAGAAGTTTTAAAACAAGTAGTGGAAGACATGATAAAAGATAAAATCTATAGAAACCAATTTTCTGGGCAGACAAAAAGAGGGAGAAAACTCTGTGTTTACCATTTTCTTATCCAGAGCAGATGAACAAGTCAAGAAAACTTGTCTTTTGAACAGAGAATTTCAGTCTTAAACCGGTGCCCTTTAAAGTCCATTCATTTCAAATTTAGTCCATCCTGACCACACCTATAATCCCTTGCCAACGATTTCCCAGTCTTAATTACATTTAGAATTTTGTATTCTTTAGAAACCTTGGTCTCCAGTGAAAACTAAGTATACCAGAATTCTTTAGATGGCCAAGTTACGAACTGCTTAAGCACAAAGCATGTTTACCAAGAGACCCAAATATTCCTAGTTTCTTGCAAGAAGACATCAAAAGCAAAAACCAATGTCCAAACCATCAATGACTTTAGTGCTGTATCCTATCTGGAAAAGACCTACATGTCCAATAAGCTTAATTCCATTTATCATCCAAGCAACACTTTGAAGTTTCAGGTTACCAAAGACTTTGAAAGCTATTTTAACTATTAGCCCTGAAAACTTTGAGACAATGAAACATATCAGTCATCTTTTTGCTAACAAATTGCAACAGAGATAACATGAGTTTGACCTTCAGTAAACCTCGATAGAATAAAAGTTTCACGTTCAGTGTTGATTAACTTTAAAGACACGCCTCTTAATTAAACCAACAAAGTTAACTTGGTTTAAATACTGAACTGTGGTCCACTTGGACCCTCCCCATCATCAATTTCCACCTGAGACGCTGGTGGGGCAATCTGGAGTGCAGGGTTGTTAATTAGTTCAGGCGATGCTCTTCTTTGCTCCTTGACATCGAGGGTAGGAGGATCCAAAGGTGCAGGAGGCCTGAGGATGGTCCAGAAGCCAGTTTTGCAGGCCACACCCAAGGTCGTGTGGAGCCAGGAGAAGGGGGAGGGGGAGACAGAAGAGGCGAAGTGCTGCTGGAAGGCAGAGAAAAGAATTCCGGGTTCAATAACTCATCAGCTCCAACATAGGAGCAGACGCCATGTTTTCCCACCAATAAGAGGGAATGTCCATGTCGGGCCAGAAAAGACAGGAAATTTCCCCGAAACAAAGGAGTTTCGGCAGCTGCTTGGGAATATTCCATAAAGTTCCCGTCCCAAGGCAGACTAACCACAGTTGGCTCCAAGTGCAGCCATTAACCTGGGAAATGAGTGAGGGAGAAGCTCCCACATCTAGTAGCAGAGGAGAGAGGGAGTCAGGATCCCCATTGCTAGGCATGGCCAGTGTATCCTCCACCAACGTGGGTTTACTCGGAGGAAACTTAGGTAATAGTCCTCCGATTCATCCGGAGAGAGTTTACTAGCCAGACGTACTCGGGCAAACACATTCAGCAAGAGGCCCTTAGGTTGGGGTCCTGAAGCAATGAAGGCCTAGATACGAGCAATGAAGGTCCCCTAGGTCCACTTGCTCTGTTTCTTGCAGAGGAGATCTAACTGACCGATCCCACTGAGGCCATGCAGTGTAACAGGAGCTCAGGCCTTTCCTACGTTTTGCAATCCAAATTGTTTCCAGTGGGTTAAAAGGCACCCCAAGGTAGAGGCCTTGCGGAACCAAAGAAGCCTACTGAGGCCATGGTCCCAGGAAAGTAAAAAAGGTCCATAACCAACCCCCCTCACCCCAACTCCTCGGTGGTATCCCACGCAGGATATGTGTGTCAAAAGCGACCAAAAGCGTCCCTCAAACAGGACATCGCTACTGATCACAATCCTGCCTTCCGTGAAGGCATTCCTGCTGTAAAAGGCCCATAGGAGGGATGCTGGCATCCTACCCCATCGCATCCTAGGCTGCCGATGGGTGCCTGGTGAACAGACCGAAACACCCATGCCGTGCTATCTTATGTCCTGAAGTTTCATACAGCCCTGGCATTTTAACCCATGGAAAATACTAGAAAAGTTTTACAAGGGGGGAAATTACCAAATTTAGTAGCTTTAATAGAGGACATTAACAGAAAACAGTAAAGATAGAAATCCATTATGGTCTAAGTGACATTCTAACACATGTCAGTGAGGACTGCCAACTTTCCTGGGAAATGGTTCCTGGTTGGGAACTGGTTTTGGCCTCCAAGTGAAAGTACTCCAGCCAAAAGTAGCTAGACCAGGGAAGTGGAGGGGATCATACTAGATCAACTGGGATGAAACCTCACATGGAGTTTTAAGATTGGCAGCCGTCCTGGTGACTTAGGTACAGTGCTCAAGACAGACAGCTTTGTGTGTAAGGACAGGAATAAAAAGAGGGCTTCATGTTCCTGGATCTCATTACCATTCCGACCAGGGTACTAACTTCCAGCCAAAAAGCAGGCTTTCTCCTCCCCGTGGAGTAGCCATGGGCTAGTCTTGCAGCCTGAGCAGTCGGCATGAAAATGCTCTGTTAAGATCCTTGAAGAGCCCCTGGAACAACAGTAAAGGAAGAGAGAAAGTACTTACCAATTTTGCACTGAAGCTCAGAGCCCAGATATAAAGACTCAAAGCCCCACATTCAGGTGCGATCTGATGGGATTTTGGAATACAGGTGAGGTTCAGTGGGGTGGAGTCCAGGGCCAATGACCAATGAAGAATTCTTGAGACATCTTTGGGGCAAAACGGTAGGGTGGTTTACTAAAGCACAAGGACAGAAGCCATGGGCAGAAAGAGCAGGTGCACTGACATTGTGAGGGGTGGCTGATTATATGGGGCTGGCAGAGTAAGGAAAAGGGAGGTTTCAAAAGACTTTTATATGCTAAAGAAGACCTACAAGATACCAGAGGCCTTGCCATTGTCAAGTTAAAGTTGTTTTTCTCCTCTAGCAAGGCATTGATGCGAAGATAGTTGGGAGATTCTAGGAAGAATGTCACACGTGGGGTGGGGGGGGTAGGTTGTGGGGTGTCAGCTTATGCTGTATCTTCCCCAGCCTTCTGCTCCCTCATCACATCTGTGAAATTCATAAAGCAGAACATTAGTTCATTAGGAGGCAGGCTATTTCAAAGTAGACATATGAAAAGGACCAGGAGGAGTGGTATCCAGCGAAATACAGAGAGATTGAAGTAGCGAAATAGAATTAGCAGGACTCTAATGTTGAGTCTCTAAAAGCAGCATAAATAGAAATGGCATGCTGGTGATTTAGAGAAGGGATTTCTCAGTTGTCATTTTGTGTGGCCAGTGATAGTTCAAATTATTATTCAAGGCACATTTTTTTAAAAAGATTTTTATTTATTTATTTATTTGACAGAGATCACAAGTAGGCAGAGAAGCAGGCAGAGAGAGAGGAGGAAGCAGGCTCCCTGCTGAGCAGAGAGCCCAATGCCGGGGCTGGATCCCAGGACCCTGGGATCATAACCTGAGCCAAAGGCAGAGGTTTAACCCACTGAGCCACCCAGGCGCCCCTCAAAGCACATTTTTAAACTTAAAATAGTATAGACAAGCAAACATTTCACAAAGAAGAACACCAAAGGCTGAAGTACGTGAAAAAATATTCAACATCATTAGTCATTAGGGCGATGCACATAAAACCACACAGAGATACATTAGAATGACTAAAATTAAAAAGACTGACAATCAGGAGAAGGGAGTTGAGGGAAATTGGAAGGGGAGGTGAACCATGAGAGACTATGGACTCTGAAAAAACGATCTGAGAATTTTGAAGGGGTGGGGGGTGGGAGGTTGGGGGCACCAGGTGGTGGGTATTGTAGAGGGCACGGATTGCATAGAGCACTGGGTGTGGTGCAAAAATAATGAATACTGTTATGCTGAAAAAATAAAAAAATTAAAAAAAAAAAAGACTGACAATCTAAAGTGTTGACAAAAATGTAGAACACTTACATTTTTGGGACTCTAGTTTTCATCTAATGGAGATGAAAAGTGGCACAGCTATTTTGGAATACAGTTTGGCAGTTTCTTAAGAAACATACTCTTACTTTATAATCCAGCCCCTCAACTCCTAGATATTTATGAAGAGAAATGAAATCCAATGTCCACGCAAAGATTTATACACAAATGTTCTTAGAAGTCTTATTGATAATAGCCAGTAATTTTAAAGAACCCAAATGTCCACCAGCAGGTGAATGGATAAACAAAATGTGGTCTAACCATACAAGGGACCAGCGACAAAGGGACGAGCTACTGATACATGTAACAAGGAGAAATACCAAAATCATCATATGGGACAAAAGAAGCCAGACACAAAAGAGTATATGCTATATCGTTCCCCATATATAAAATTCTAAACAATGCATGCCTGTCTCTAGTGACAGTAAAGTGGTAGTTGCCCAGACCCCGGAAGGAAGGGAGGATAGACCGCAAAAGGGCACAGGGAAACCTTCGGAGGTAAGGAAATATTCTTTTATCTGAATTGTGGCAATAGTCTTACAGGCTCGTCAAATCTGTCAAAACTCACCGGACTGGTTACTGTTTATCTTTTTAATTGAACTAGAGCTGACACATAATTTTACCTTGGTTTCAGGTATACAATTCTATTCCAAACCATTGACTGTATTCCCTATGCTGTATATTTCATGCTCACGACTTACACATTCCGTAACTGGAAGCCTGTACCTCCCACTCCCCTTCACGCATGTTGTCTATCTCCCCACCTTCCTCCCATCTGGCAACCATCAGTTTGTTCTTTGTATTTACAGACCTTTTTTTTTTTTTTTTTGGTTTTGTTTTGTTTATTCACTTGTTTTCCCTTTTAGATTTTTGCATGTAAGTGGTATGGTCTTTGTCTTTCTGTGTCCAACGTATTTCACGTGGCAGAATCCCCTCTAGCTCCACTGAACTGTGCATTTTAATAGGTGCAGTTTCTTGTATGTTAATTATACATCAATAAAGTTGATTTTTAAAATATTATGGAGTAGCAATTACTATTTCAAGAAAGCAGAAAATCTTTTTCTTCTTAGAGGGTGTCTCATAAGCAAGTCTTAAACCATGTAAGCTTTAGCTACTATCAATAGGAACAAATGAAGGGTGTCCACACTGAGTTGGTTTACTTCCTGGAATGAGGCACTCTCGGACCCAGCTGCATTCATAAGCGGAAAAGACAATCCCTTTCAGATTTAAAATAGTTCTTCTACCTGAGTACCTAGAGCAGGACACGCTCTTGGAAGGGATTTGGGCAGGGACCTGAAGTTTCTCCAATACCTTCTGAGTATGGTGGAAAGGTCCTTGTCCCTGCGGGAACTGAGCTTCTAGGTTCAGGAGTCATATCCATGAAGCTGGGAAGGAGTGGAGATGTGCATCCCCCACACTCTCTCATCGTTCCCTCTCCCCAGGATAACCGAATAAACAAACTCATATCTGTAACTGCCATTGGGCACATATTACAGCTCAACACTTCACATGCATGATCTCATTTCATTTACTGTAACCGCGTAAGGCAGATACTGCTGAGACGCCTGTTACACGGAAGAGAAAACTAGGGCTCCAGGAATTTATGTGATAAACCCAAGCTACATTACTAGTTATTGGCAGAGCTGGGACTATAAACCAGACATTCTGACTCCAGAGCCATCTTTAACCACCCCATTCCCTAACATGGAAATCAACAGAGTCGACCATTGTTTAGTTAAAGGGACCCTCGCGTTTGCTCACTCTAAGTAAGGCACCACCTGGGCTTAAGCATTCCCACTGGAAACCCAACTCTGGAGCCCTGGACCTCGCTGGGGCTTCGGCCCCTGGGCAGGGAGGGGAACAGGTTAAAGGTAGCACAGCGCACGTTTCCACAGAGGCTGCGCATGCACAAGGCATGGCCCACACCTTCCTGAATAAAGCCAGACCTACAACTGGACTGATTATCCCAGTGACAGCCCGGAAGAAAGCATTTCAGGTTTAAAGTTTCCCTCTTAGGGAGCATGGCTCTCACTCTTTGTGTGGAAGCCGTAGCCATTTTGCCATGAACATCTGTTGAAGGGACATTGTCTGGATACTCTGACAGAGTCCAGCTCCAGGCCAAATTCTACACGTGACTTTTCAAGCCCGACACAGGCAACTATGAAGGCTTTCCCCCGCAGGCCACATGGGGGGCAGCCCCCTCCTGGCCAGCATCGCTCTTTGGCACACTGAGTTCCCAATTCCCAGCGCAGGAGCCTCCCTTTGGAAGTCTCCTTATCAAAGACCTGGAGAACTGTAAAGATCCTTTTCTCCACTTGGACTCAGTACTCCCTACTTTTCCACTCCTAATTCTTCCTCCTTACACCAGGCCCTTGGGGCCAAGGAACTGTCCTGACCTTCTGTCTGAGGCTCCCTCATCTCCCTCAGCAGTCAGACGAGCTTTCCAACACTCCACCTGTGCCCTGAGCCACCTGTCCCTCAGCTGATGGGCTGTTCCAGGGGGAAAATGGATCACGAGGGAGCTGGTGCTTTCTGTGGTTTATACTCTCGCTTATACCATTGCAGGCAGTGACAAAGCCTTGACGATTTACTTTCATTTTATTTTAATGGGCTACTCCCACACCTGGCTGCTCAGCTTTTTCAAGCTCAGCTAAGCGGCTGTAACTCCCATCCCTAAAGACCCTGCCTGTGAGAGACACTTTGGCCTGTGTCCTACCTTTCTTCTGATCAGTCTTCCCACCTACGCCCAGTTCTTCTGTCCTTTCCTTTCTGTTATAAGGCTTTGTATGCATCTTCCTTTTTTTTTTTTAAGACTTTATTTATTTATTTATTCATGAAAGACAGAGAGAGAAAGGCAGAGGCAGAGGGAGAAGTGGACCCCCCACGGAGCAGGAAGCCCCATGCAGGATTTGATCCCAGGATGCTGGGATCATGACCTGAGCCAAAGGCAGACACTTAACCAATGAAGCCACCCAGGCACCCTTGCATCTTTCTTTTTAATTCCTCCCTGTCCGGGCTACACCTGCTGCTGACTCAATGTCCAGATACTATCTGCTCAGCTTTCAGACCTGACATTCACGTGAATAACTCTCCGTGGGTGGTGACAGGCATCCCTCCACCTCCCCTTGGAGGAGTCCTGTTGGCAGTGACCTCCCAAGGGGACTGCAAGTAGTGAGGTCAGCCACCGAAGCAGGGGATGATGACTAGAGGTGTGTCCTACAGGGGCCCCTTTCTGATCTATGGTGTACCCTAGGACTTCGGGGAGAGTGAGGCTCTGTGAGTTTCCGGTCTGAATTGGCAGTATGTGACCACTTCCCACTTCGTAGAGGCAGTTGTAAGCGACTTGAGTCTCTGAATGTCCCTGCAGAGGCAATGTCCACTTCCTTGGCAAGACGAAGCTCCTCAGAGTCAGGAACGTGGTTATTTCACCTCTGCCTCCCCGGCGCTAGGTGTACCCCAATAAGTGGGTGTTTACGACATGAAACAAGCCATAAACATATGTTACTTCTGGAATGTTGTCATATAACAACTTCATTGTGCTTATCACCATTGCTCTAAGTTTATCTAATGGCATTATTTCTCCCCTTACCCTTGTATAAAAAGTTAGGCAGGTCCTATGACTTCTCTGTCTGCTTCTTAACTTATAAACCCAGTGTGAATCCAGTATTTACTATGTCTATTCCCAAATTAAAATCCAAAACTCCAACTGTGGCTTAGAGTTGAGCTGTTCCCCTTGGGTATATGGTGCCCAGGGCCAGCTGCAGACAGGAAGACTCAGTTTGGTGAAGAGGCTGTTTTCTCTCTTGTTCCTACCCTGCCGATTTCTGCCTCTACTACTTCACCTGCTGCGGTTTCTGATGCCTCACAGGACTGGGGTCACAGGAAAGCCCTGAACTGACTCGTTTTGTCATCTGTGGGCCGCAAGCTTTCTGAGTCTGACAGACTTTTAAAGTAGATGCTCTTTCTCATAGATATTTTATGGGTTCTTTGGAGAGCTCTGCTCCCCCCCCCCCATAGAAACCATGGATTATCCGATTGGCAGCTATGGTGCCCTAGGTGAGTTCCATTTTCTTCCACTGGTACCTGACCTAGGATTCCAGCCCCCAGGAATCCAGCCGGAACTCTACCTCCTATCAGCTCTGTTTGCCCTGGCATGGATCTCTGGGGGAGAACCTAAGATAAGCCTAAGCCAGCTCGCTCTTGTGTTATGACTTACA
This sequence comes from Lutra lutra, assembly GCF_902655055.1. NCBI lineage: Eukaryota > Metazoa > Chordata > Mammalia > Carnivora > Mustelidae > Lutra > Lutra lutra. The sequence goes on from NC_062278.1 coordinate 86,339,770, forward strand.
TTTGGTGCACAGGAAACATGTGCTCTTAACCTGACAAAGTCTACAAGTCATATCTGGTCCCAACCTAACGCCCCTCCTGTGCTCACCACCAGAGCTGTTGGCCACTGAGGCTCACTTCCCAGGCCAGAGTTGAGCCCGGATCACTGTGACCCAACTGTCTAGACCCCCATCCGGCTCTCCTGGGACCCCTTACATTGGGTTTGAGAGGAGGACATTCCTTGACCATTGGCTAGGATCAGACTCCCAGTGAACCCATAAAATTCTTTGCAAAAGTCCTCTTCCCCATATCTCTCTTGTCCTTACTCCCTTCAGCCCTTTATATGTCCTTGATGTGGGTGAAGAGTTCAAGAGTCTGCCACACTTTTCTGTTCAGTCCTTTGGAAGCCTGCCCTCTGGAATACGGTATCTATGTTACCTCTGGTGCCTCAGCAGTTACACGTTCATCTGAAGGAACTGAAGCATAAATGCTATTAAGCTTCACATAAAATTAATTTGCCTGCTCAGCGAAGAGAAAAGTGGTTGAAGAGCTGTCATGGCTCAGTGCCCCCAGATGACTCACTTGTGTGCCCTGGCCACTTTAGGGGTGCAGAAGGGGCCCCATGAACATGAGGTCAAGCTTTTTGTAGATGGAAAATCAGAAGAGTTTCCTCCTAGGCGTGTGTCGAGTGGCCATAGCCCAACGAGAACGGCTGGAAGGAAGTGATGAGCCCCACCACCCCGCAGCCTCCCATGGCCGCGGCCACTGAGAACTTGGGGTCTGCTGACAGTGTTTTCTGACAGCCCCTGTAGGAATGGTAGTAATTAATACCCATATTGAATGGAGCTGAAAAGTCCAAAATAAATTCCCCTCAGGAGGTCAGGAGCTTGAGGGAAGCCGTAGGCAGCTGGGGCTGGCTTTTTGGGCTGGTAATTGATAACAGAATGGATAATTCTGAAGACTGCTGGGCAATGCAAGCCATTACTGCAGTTGGGGTTCAGAACATGCTACCCCAAGAAATAACACCTTGGCATATTAAATATTTTAAGCTGAAGGAGTTTGAGAAAGTGGCAGAAGCAGGAAGGCCACTCCGACACCCCACTCCCCCCAACACCTTACGCTTATTGTCCCTCTTCTTTGAAACACATCATAAAACCCTCATATGAGAGGTGGGAGAAAAGGAGCATCCTTATCTCCAAAGACAAAGGGACACTGAGAAGAATCCTGACAAACATGCCTTGCTAAGTTTCCTCAAGTTCGTTACAATAACCGTATACTCCTAACCTATTATATTTCTATATGACTGTTTGCTCTTCATCAAACCTAGCATAAAAATACTCTGATCTAACTATTTCTTTGAATCTTCATTTCCTTATGAAGACTCTTGTATCCCATAAAACTTATATTAAATAAATGTATATGCTTTTCTCCTGTTCATCTGCTTGTATCAATTTAATTTTCAGACCCAGCCAGGAACCCCCAAAGGTTTGGGGAAAACTTTTTCCTCCTTTACACTGCTTAGGATTTCTTTCTCTCTAGAACTACATGTAGTGTAGGATCCTGAAAAATAAAATCTCTAGGAAGATCAAGGGCCTGGCTTTTCCTAGGATCCTTGCCCATCCTCTAGCCTCAGGAAGAGGGTGAGACCATGAAGAAGGAAACCAGGAGGCTCTCTTTATACTTGAAGCCCAGGACCTAAGGAGCCTCTTCCTGCCTCCTTCCCATCAGAGATACCACTCCCAAACTCCCCATGCAATAACCATCTCCCTTGGTCCTTTGCCAAGAAGACTCCAAAGGGTTGACCAAAAAAGCCTCACTAGGGGGTGCCTGGGTGGCTCAGTGGGTTAAAGCCTCTGCCTTCGGCTCAAGTCATGATCCCGGGGTCCTGGGATCAAGCCCAGCATTGGGCTCTCTGCTCAGCAGGGAGCCTGCTTCCTCCTCTCTCTCTGCCTGCCCCTCTGCCTATTTGTGATCTCTGTCTGTCAAATAAATAAATAAAATCTTAAAAAAAAAAAAAGCCTCACTTGCTTTCACAATATCATCATTTTCCCAAAATTTCTACCCGCCCACCAAACCCTCTTTTCCTCCAGAAATTTTCTGGGGAGGAGAGAGGAAGGAAGGGTACAACTGCCAGTCCTCTGAGCCCAAACGGGCTATTCTTTTTCTTCCCATCTTAACGTATAGCAGGGTTCCCAAGCTCTTATTTGTGAAGGTGCAGATAAAAGGTAACAAAGACTTCAGAGAAACAAAACTCAGACGGCCAGGAACTAATGGAAGTGAAGGTTTGGGCTGGGAAAACTCTGAAGACGTGGAAGTTCAAGGCAGGAATGGGCCATGGGCATAGGTTTCAGGAGGTTGCAGAGAAGTACTTTGGAATGGGACCAGAAGTTGTTATTCAACCCTCAGGTTAAAAGACCTGGCTTCCCCCATAGATGAGAGCCAGGACAATGGGTGAAACATTTCAGACTGATGTATTATCCTGCCTGGTTGAATTCTATGACTCTACCGAGTTGCTGTATGACACCCAGAGATTCTGCACCCCGAGTATGTTGATTTGGATGACTCAGCCAGAAGCAAAGCAAAGAATAAGACTGTGAGATCACATGAGATCCCAGCAAACAGTGTGGAGTAGAAACTCTTTGATTTGTTTGGTTGAAAAGGGAACCAGGAGGACTTTACATGGGAAACAGCCTTCGATAATTGTGTGTCCATCTGAGGCCTTTTTGTGATAGATATTTGAAAAGAAAAAAAAAAAAGACATAGGGGTACCTGGTTGGCTCAGTCCGTTGGGCATCTGCCTTCAGCTAGGGTCATGATCCCAGGGGTCCCCGGATTGAGTCCGGTGTTGGGCTCCCTATTCAGCCAGGGAGCCTGCTTCTCCCGCTGCTTGTGCTTGATCCTAGCTCTCTGACAAATACATAAACAAATTCTTAAAAAAAGAAAAAAAAAAGGACATACATTTAGCCTTCATGGGAGAATGGAGGAACTATATCGATTTTTTTCTGTTACTAAGACCTACATATTATGAGGCACCTGGGTGGTTCAGCGGGTTTAGCCTCTGCCTTCCGCTCTGGTCATGATCCCAGGGTCCTGGCATCGAGCCCCACATCAGGCTCTCTGCTCAGCAGGGAGCCTGCTTCCCCCCTGCCTCTGCCTGGTTCTCTGCCTACTTGTGATCTCTCTGTTAAATAAATAAATAAAATCTTAAAAAAAAAAGATACACATATTATACAACAAGAGAAGATTAAATGACATGGAGTGGCAAGTGATAGTGTAATCCCTGCGGGTTTGATTTCAGATTCAAATTCAAGTTTACTCATGTTTAAACTAAGATAATATACTCCCAATGAAAATCTTAACTTTTCAGCTTCGTTGTTACGATCTGTTTTACTTTTTTTTTTTTTTTTTGCCAAAATTTCCACCTGTTTGAAATCTAACAATTATCCCTTGGACTGTTTATTATTCTTAGCGTGTTCTTCATAAATGCTAGACACTTGTTAGGAAGGAAAAAGGAAGCTCTGAAATTAGACTTTCTGTTCAGAGAGTTTCTAATTCACAATAAGATAATTGCAAGGGCCTAACAACTAATTTATTTCATAATGTACATTTTTTTTAAAGATTTATTTATTTATTTACTTTGACAGAGACACTCACTGAGAGAGGGAACACAAGCAGGGAGAGTGGGAGAAGAAGAAGCAGGCTCCCCGCTGAGCAGGGAGCCCAATGAGTGGTTTGATCCCAGGACTTGGGGATCATGACCCAAGCTGAAGGCAGACGTTTAACAACTGAGCCACTCAGGCGCCCCATAATGTAAATATTTTTAAATGTAACTCTGTGTGTGGGTGGGTGGGTGTGTGCCCTCATCTGTCACAGAAGACTTGGCATTCCTTGGGGTTTCGATGGCAGATTTTGAGCACGTTGAGCTGTGTGTTAGATATTCTCATCAGGCCAGCTCTGGTAGGAAATTGAGCTCCTTTCATTCCAATGAAAAATGAAACCAATGCCTTTTAATGGGATCTATATTCAATTAGTCAACAAATAGAAGAAAGAGTCTACCAGTGAACAGCCAGCGCTACATAGTCTGTGGTTAATGGAGGGGCTTAGGAAGGGGTGAGCACATCAGCTGCTCTAGTCTCCTTTCCTTCCCCAGAAATGAGGAAGTGGTCATGTATTATTTTAGGAGTTCCCCCTGCCCACCCAATCCTCTCAAATTTGGAAGCAATCAGGTACAAGTTTTCTTTTTCCTTTTCACCTCCTGGAGTCCTGGGTCTCCCCACATCTCCCCTGCCCCTCCCACTTTTCCATAGTCCAAGGGCTAGAGTAATTGAAAATACAGCAGCCTCCCAAGCAATGGGGACATTCCAGACAACAGAATTAAGCTAATTTATTTTAACCTGATACTATTGTTTTCCTTCTAGAACACAGGATAAAGTATAGAAAATTCTCAAGTTTCCTTTAATCTTCACAGTTCTTTCCAATTTTGTCGGTGCCTGAAAACATAGATGCCCCTTGTATGATTGTGTTACCAAATGTGATTCTTCTTTCTTTATTTGGAAGAGACCTTAATGTAAGTAACTCATTATTTATCATTAGCCCTCAGCCACAACAGTATGCCTTTCTGCATCTGCACAGAGCTCTCTCATCAAAAGGCCAAATTATTGTTCAAGGTGACCATGACTGAAATAGGTATTTTTTCATCTAATAATGGAGGCTTTGCAGTTTAAATGAACGTGTGCAAAACATTCAAGGTCAAATAAGTAATAAAATGTAGCTGAAGGACCATAAAAGCCCCCATTTTAAAACAAAACAACCTTATCCTACCCCTGTGTAAGTAAGTTCTCTGGCAAAAAATAAAAACGGGGATTTCTGCCCACAGTCCCTCTCTGCAGGTGGCCTTTTCTTGAAGTTCTAGAAGTTGGAGCTTTAGCATGGACGCAGAGAGGACAGCTTTTGAAAATCACATCAAATAATGACAAGTGAAGACACTGCCCACCAAAATATGGTTGTGACTAAATACATCTGAAAATGCGGGTTTGTTCAAATGCTTGTCCTTCCCAGGTTTACCTCATCAAGTGTCATGGTCTCGATCTTTTTGTTTTACTGAAACAAAAATGGCAACATCACTAGCAACTAAAATCATAGAGGTGCTTAGGCCTTCGGAGAGCAATGGCAAAGCTTGATTTTTCTCCAAGCCTTCCTCCCAGGGGAGTGCATCGACCAACTAGCGTCTGTCGTTGGTTTGAGGAGTTAGTTGTGGGTTTGTCGTTCACTCAGCCACACGTGGCCATTTTCCCTGGCTATTACAGTGGTTCCGGGGGCTTGTCCTAGGCCTTGGTGGGTCAGATACTCAGCCTTGGGAGGGTCCCAGATTTGCCCGAAGGAAGACCCCTGGCCACAGGAGGCTGATGTACAAAGTCACGTGCTCATTTGCTAATTTCCACTGAGAAATAGACCTGTCAGGTGGGCCAGAGGTACAGGCCATCTTGAGTAGTCCCTTCCTCTCCAGAGGCCAGGAAGGCCAGGTTCGCTGGTAGTTCTCTGGCAGCATGGCCTCAGGGTAGGGTGGGAGGTCCATGAGTCAAGGGCTTGGTCCCAGCAAATATGGACGGCCCATTAGACCACTTCGACATAGTCATACCTGTACCACAGTCTGGCTGGGCGCTCCTTTTCCAGAATAGTGTTCAAATAGGTACCAGTAACATTTGTTTCAGGGATTATCCTTTCTCTAATTTCGTAACTTACCTACTGCCTCTTACTGATGCTTCTTTCTTTAGATAATTTAGTGCACTTGATCAAGTTTTCAGCAGTAGGGCTACCTGGGAGCCTCTCTGTATCTTTAAGGTGACTTGTACACCTCTGCTCTGAGCCCCTTTGGGCTCAGAGGATAATTTATTTTCCTCTCTGTGGGGAGGGACACTCAGGTCATGATTGCCTCTATTTAAAACCTATAAGTAACACCAAAGGAAAGCAGAAAAAGCTCCCGGGAGGTTATGTATTATCAAGAAAATGTGTTATCCTAGGGAGGGAGTCTTCAAGGTTAGGTAGTCATTGACCTGGTGGAGAGGACAAGGAAGTCATGCCGGATGGTGTGGGCAGTAGTGGGGGCCAGGGGATGGACAAGAGCCCAGGCTATGTGGAGATACTATTTAAGCAAAGATAAGGAGGTAGGCGGGTCCACCTTGTCTGATAGTCTGTGGGGGTGGGGGCCTTATCCTTTTCTCAAGTGTATCTCTAGCTCTTAGCAGCGTCTGACACAGAGTAGTTCCTCAGCGAATGCAGTCCCAGGTCAGAGAGCAAAGAAACCAATTTATTTGGAGTGAAAAGATTCCTCCTGAAGCGGGATTTCGTGTTGGGGAGTCCCAAATCAATGGAAAGAACACTGGAGCTAGAATCAGAAGATCTGAGATGTGTGATCCAATATGGGACTTGGAACAAGGCAGTTAACCTCTTGGGGCTCAGTCTCCTCTGTACAAGAAGGATGGTAATACTGTATCCACTTCACAGGATTGCTCGGGACAACGGAGAGTGGGAAAGTACAGTGGCGAGCTGGGAAAGCTACTTTAGAAAGCACAGTGCTCCCAGAACGTGGTGGCAGTGATAAGAAAGAACAAGCTCCTTCAGCTGTGCGGGGGAGGGGGAAACACCGAGGAAGAGGGTTGTGGGCCTACATCTGTTGAATTCCCCGTTCATTATGCAAGATCACGGACAGCCTGCTGATGAGGTTCCATGGGGCTGGAGAAGGAAGTGGGGTTTCTCACCCAAGGTCAGCAGATTTGCCAAAATTAAGAGAGCAAGCAGAGCTGAGAGCCAGATGAAAAGCTGGGTCCAATTGGGGGAAAAAAAAAAGAGAGAGAGAGAGAGATTCCAAACAAGACAACAAGGGTGAGGCATCAAAGACAGAAGCATGAAGCTAGGAATCTGAGAGCCATAGAGAGGAGATAAAAGCTGGCCCTAAGTATAAGCACAAGCCCAGAAAAGAGGGACTGCCTCTGATTTCCTATTTTTTAAAAATTTTTACAGCTTTATTGAGATACAATTCTTATACCACATAATTCAACCATTCAAAAGGTACAATTCCATGGCTTTTAATGTATTTGCATGGTTAGGCACCCAGCACCATAATCGATTTTGGAACACCATTAGCCTAAGAAGAGAACTCACACCCTTGGCCCTAACTCCCCAGTCTCCTCACCCTGCTGCCATCCCTGGGCAGCCTACTTTCTGTCTCCATAGATTTGCCTCTTCTGATATTTTATATGAATGGCATCATACACGATGTGGTCCTTTGTTACTGTCCTCTTTCACTTAGCATGTTTTCAAAGATTTCAACCAATCTTGTAGCCGATAGAAGTACTTCATTTCTTTTTACCGCCAAATAATATTCCATTTTATGGATGTGCCACATTTTCACTATCCAGTCATCAGTGATAGGCAGAATTCATTACCTAGGCTAATTATCACGAAGGGGGAGGGCATCATGAAGACTGTTAGGCTTTGCAAATGCCAGTATTTTCAACCCTGTTAGGATACGCCTGAAAAGCTTATGCTGAAGAAAAAGACTGACATTGTTACTGATTGGATTCATATCCAAGTATGAAAAAAACAGTCCATGTCATTCACTTAAAAATATCAATGTCTCGGGGCACCTGGGTGGCTCAGTGAGTTGAGCCGCTGCCTTCGGCTCAGGTCATGATCTCAGGGTCCTGGATCGAGTCCCGCATTGGGCTCTCTGCTCAGCAGGGAGCCTGCTTCCCTCTCTCTCTCTCTCTCTGCCTGCCTCTCTGCCTACTTGTGATCTGTCTCTGTCAAATAAATAAATAAAATCTTTAATATATATATATATATATATATATATATATATATATATATATATATATATCAATGTCTCTGCGTCCTCGGAGGGGCAGCCTTCCATAGCGCAAATGATCGTTTGGGAAGTGCTGGGAGTACTTGGGTGTGTAATGCTGTTCTCATCGAGAGCCATGAGAAAATTAAATGTCCCATTAAATTCACTTAGAAGAAAACTGTGGAACTACTAGAAAGTCCTTGCAGTAAGACACTCTTTCCCTCCCTTACGTGCCATTACCAGAGCGAGTGATCCGAGCTGTTTTCTCAGTTGTGAGAGTCGCTTTGAGCCCCTGTCTTGTGGCCAGAGGACCTGATGACCACCTGCTGAAGCCAGGGCTGCCCTGGGACAGAAGGTCCGGGGCTTCCACTGCACAAAAGTCCCAGTCTCATCCTGGCATCACACCTCCAACCTTTCCCTCATTAGCCACATGAGCTCCCGGCCCTCCAAGATTTAGCTGCAGTTTATGCAAGGTGAGCCTGGAATTAAACATGACAAGGTTGGATCCCCTTTTGCCAGGAAACTCCCTCAGTGAGATGAGGGAGATCATGCGTGGATTGAGCTTGCTTTCGAGGAAGACCACAGGCAGCAGATCTGGCTCTGCCTTCCCCACATGTGACAGGAAGCTGGAAGGAAACAAGCAAACGGATGATCTTCTCCAGCTGATAATGCTCACCTTTGATTGAAAATGATAATCATTCTTGTTTACTTCTGGCCGTCCGCTGGAGATCCCTTCTAGCCCCAGAAGATTCTTCTCTACCAAGAGATGAAGAAAACAGGACCTCTAGACAGATTTTCTTTTTTTTTTTTCTAAAGATTTTATTTATTTATTTGACAGACAGAGATCACAAGCAGGCAGAGAGGCAGGCAGAGAGAGAGCGAGCGAGGAGGAAGCAAGCTACCCTCAGAGAGCCGGATGCGGGGCTCAATCCCAGGACTCCGGGATCATGACCCAAGCGGAAGGCAGAGGCTTTAACCCACTGAGCCACTCAGGCACCTCTAAACAGATTTTCTTGTCTGAACTGTGTGCTTGTAGTTTATGGTCTTCTGGGTTTAGTAGCACATTCCATGAACATTTGAAGGAAACGAAAGCAAAGCAAAAAGTATGATGAAGAAAAGAACAGTAACTCATATTTAATCCACTCAGATTTAATCACTGCATCTGCTCTCTTTTCTCATTGTGGAAGTCTCTATATATTTGGATTTACTGGATTTGTGCCACATGGTTTCTCTCTTCTCTGTGTCATTTTTGTCTCTGTTCAACTGTGAGGAAATGTCTCCTTGGTCTTCTTGCCTTAATTTAGTACCAGCTGTGTCCACTGGCCTCCATGCCTTTCCAGATGTGGCTGCTGTGTCTCAAATACTCTTCCTGTACCCCTCGCTCCCTTTTGCTGTGTCCACCTGCTCCTACATCTTGGGGGTGGTATGCCCTTAAACTCCCTGAGGACACAAATTAGAAATGCTTTAAGGTTTCCTACTACTGGACTTGACATAATACTTCCGGAAGGGAACATTTTTACTTTGACTTCTCAGGGTGGCCCTCTTGTCATTAAAAAAAAAAAAAAGAAAGAAAATCTTTTACTGGGTCTGGTGGTTTTTCTCCACAGAGAACAGCTGTCTCTATGTGTCCAGTATTGGGAGAGGAGATAGATTCTAGCAGCAACCATGTGGGTCCCTTGTTAAAATCCCACAGGCCGAGGAAGGAAACCGACTGCAGATTTTCTGTAGTTCTGCTTTTTCAGATTAGAGGTCTGCTTGCACATGGGAAGTAGGCGGGGCCGGACAGCTGCAGCCCAATTTGCGATGTTCCCCAGGTGCAGAAGTTCCTTCTCTGGGTTTGCTGTGCAGCCAAAGTTTGGGATTGGGGGTGCATCTTAGCCTTCCTCAGCCACCACCGCCTTCAGCAGGACCAGCTCCATATTTGGAGATGCCGTCTGCTCCCGCTGGGAGCCAGGTGTGAGTGCCAGAGTCGGCCTCTGGCCTCTCTCTGTGTGGGACTCTGGCCCTGGTGGGGTTGAGATTCACACTTTACCCAGGTCCCCTTGTCTTGTCTCCGACTTCCTCTGGACGGGGCACCCCCCCAGCTCCTCCTCTTTCATGATAGGGGTTTTTAGAGAGGACCTGCTTCGGCTCCCTTCCACTCCCTGTGGTACCTATGACATCACTATGCCTGCCCAGCGTCTGTCCCCCTGGCCCTTTGCCTACAGAGCCCTGATTTCGTTCATCTAGACATTGTGTGCAACCCAATGTGGGCCACGAGTGACTTGCCTGAGCCAGTGGTTCTCCAGGAAGGTGGTTAACCACACCAGAGGGGGCTTTGGAAATGTGTGTCGTGGGGGAAAGAGGGTGGAAGGGGCTGTAAATGTCACAGTGACTGAGGGATCCCACTGTCTGGTGTGGCACAAAGATGGCACATCCTTCTAATGCCCCCTGGAAATTCATGCAGGTGAGAAAACTATAGTTTGTGCCTCCCGATCAAACTCCATTTAACAAGGAAAGACAAATACATATTTCATAGCTTTCATCAACACTGAAATTTTCCAGAAGTACAGCGATTGCATAAATTGAAGAAAGATTGTGCTAGCTGTGTTATGTTCGTGATGTTTTGAAATTTACCAGGAGCTAGTCCCTATTACAGACAATGACATCACCGCTGGGCATCACTGCTTCTCTGTGAGTTGACAGGGCCACACCCCAACTTTGCAGCTGTCACATGGAATTAATGTGACCAAGGGGGCTTGAGTTCCTGCTAACAGAATCGAATATTATTAAATAAGGGGAGATGCATGACACACAGAAATCTAAGCTAAATGCATTCTTACAAGTTTTCAAAATAATTTCATGTTTGTCATCCCATATTACAATTTTTTTTTTTTTTTTTTGGTTTAGCACAATGATAACACATCTATGGTGCGAGAATAACATTTTTTCATTTGAGGTCTGCCTGTTGTGTTTCAGCTTTATGTTGATCCTCTTGCCAGGATAGTACCAAAACCCTTCTCCAGAATCTCTTTGATTATGATTTTTTTTTTCTAGAACATCTTCTAGTTTCATTGCTTATTGAAGCACAAGGGCTCCAAGAGTTTGTTTTGCTTTGTTTTGTGTTGTTTTTAGGCCCTCAAGGCTAAGTGTTTATCATGACATGCATTAAGTCTTCAAGACAGGAGATGGGTTTTCTCTGGTACTTCCCCAGTTCCCTGTCCCATGTCATAACAATTATCTTTGACACTCCTCTTAGCAATAAGGCTTGGCTTACTTGAGAGAACATCATAGTTTTCATTGTCTCCACTTCCATAGCCTGTAATTTGCCTGGACAATTAAGGTTTTTCTCCCTTTCTATTATTCTATGCAAGCAAGTCTGGTTTTTTCCTACTTATACTTACTCTGGTTTTTATTCTAGTGCACACTTGAACCTCTGATCTTTCATATTCCTGTACTTCTTTTTTTTTTTTTTTTTTTTTTTTTTATAATTTTGAGGAGGGAAAGATGTGTACGTCTTAGTCCAGATTTGAATGGAGTAGCTTGGGTATTTCACTGTTTTCAGTGTTTGTTGTTGTATCTTGGTAAGTAGGTTTTTTTTTTTTTTTTTTTAAAGATTTTATTTATTTATTAGACAGAGATCACAGGCAGACAGAGAGGCAGGCAGAGAGAGAGAGGGAAGCAGGCTCCCTGCCGAGCAGAGAGCCCGACGCGGGGCTCGATCCCAGGACCCCGAGATCATGACCTGAGCCGAAGGCAGAGGGTTCAACCCACTGAGCCACCCAGGCGCCCCTATTCCTGTACTTCTTGTATGGAATATTTTCTGATCTTTTTTTCTTTTTTCTTCTCAACTATTCCTTAAAAATAGGTGCAAACGTATGACTGTGACATTATGTCTTCTAACGGAGTCCTACAATTATACATTGAAATGCACACATTTTCTTAGAATAAATTATTTTCCTATTATTTAAATTACTTTCCTCTTAATTCTTATTTTTATGTTACATTTAGGGCATTTTTCTAAAATCATGGCTCTAGACCGGTTATATGATCTCTTCATTGCCTCTCTGGATAAAGGAATATTACAAAATATTTGTTTACTGAAAGGAGGGAGTAAAAGGGGGTATTTTTGTGATAGGGTTGAGTCTAGGGCAAGGGCAAAAGTCCTCTTCCCCACTGTCCCAGTCTCGCTGGAGCTGGGTCGGGGAGATGGGGCAGATGTGACCCAGTTCTAGTCAGTGAGATCCAAGCAGATGTCCGCTGCATAGCAGGGTTGGAAAAGCCTTGTGTTCTCTTGATAAAGGGAGACACAGTGGCTTGCCTGCTCCTCTCCCTTTTTGTTACGTAGAATGCTGACATGTGACTGGCACTGCAGCTTGGGACGGCGGATTGGAGCCGAAAGCCAACCTACTAAGGATGGCAGATTGGAAAGAGGAAGCATCCGAGTGCCCACATGCCCATCTTCGACTTACTGAAACTTCTGCTTCTGGATATTTAGTTACATGGGGAAAACTATTATTTAAGACATTATAAATTAGTTTTCCTGTGACCTGCTTCACTAACTAGTAACTGTTTTCTGCCTGCCCCAAAGCCTTAACTTGCTGTTCTCACGTGTAGCTGCTGTCCCAGTGATTCTGCAGCATCCTAAATCCGTAGTGATTTGGGAATCACTATTTAGAAAATTCTGTGAATGACTGTTCCAGGAGGCACCCCAAAGTTTAGGGAAACTGCCATATTCTCTCCGGGATGCGCCATTTTGAATGCTTATTCAATCTTTGGAACAAACCATAAGGGAAAACTTGATCCCATGATGACGGCTCTTTGATGCCTTCTTAGGGAGGTGGCTGGGCGGTACTAGCGTGGCCTGGAACCTGAGATTCCTGGACCCCAGTGTTCTGTGAAACAGCATGTTAGCGGAGTTCTGTTGTTAGCTAATGCCAGTGGCATAGATGAAATGAAAGTAAATCTGTTAACTCTGCTACTGTAACCACTTTGAGCTAATTATTTAAGTGCATGGTTTTGCCTTAATATGGAACATTAGTCAATTACATTACATTTGACTATCCATAACTTTTGTTCAAGGAGCACTTCATATACGGACACCTCTAATCAGAGCACAAAGCACTTAAACACTTAATCTGGTTAAACGGAAGTGAAAACTGTAATGCATGACATTCTCCCTAGTAGGGGAAATCTTCAGCCATTATGTCTGCGCAAGACCAGGCTTTAGAAACAATGAGAAACTACCAGCGATCACTTAGAGTATTTTGAGGAGTATAGAAAAGGCGCCCAAACTACATTTATTCTCCAAAACAAAAAATAAATAAAAATAAAAAACCTTGAAATTATTCTTGTACCAAAATATAAAACATTGGAAATTATAGTACACTTGATTTATTCTCTAACCAACCAGCAGATAATGTAACAGGGACTTTAAGAGACAATTTGCCATAGGACATAGAAGTTATTTTGTCCAGAAATAGGTCACTTGCCATAACTTTATGGAAAAGTTTTAGTTGGCACTCATCAACTGCTCTTTCATTCTGTGCCTAGTTCGCTCCAGGCCATGTGCTGGGTGTCAGCAACATGGATAGCAGGAGAGACACTGTCCCTGAATTGGAGGTCCAGAGGCTGGGGCAGGTGAGCAAAAGAGAAGATGCAAAGGTTGACTAGGTTAAAAAAAAAATGTTGACCAGGTCAAGATGAGCTTTGTTGCAGACATATCAGGGGTTTGGACTTTGTTCCAAAAGCATAGAGAAATCAGTGGATGTTTTGCACAACATTCTCCGCATCACTTTGCATTGTAAAACTATCTTTCTGGCTGCCGAGTAGAGACCAGATGGAGAGCAAGCAAGACTGGAAGCCAGGAATGCCACTGACAGGTGCACAGGTGGGGCAGCAAACAGTGAGATGGCCTGGGGAGATATTTAAGCAAATTTGAAAGGACTTGGTGAATTACTAGACACTGGGTTGGGATGATTAGGATTCAGTGGGTCTGAGTTGGTGCCCAGAAAATGAAATATCTTTAAGGAACACAAGCCAAGAGTTTTAGAACAGAGCATTTCCCTGAAGAACTGGAGACCTAAAAGCCAGTGAATGATGGTGCCTTGGTCGCTCAGTCTGACTTCTCTCTTGGCAAGCTGCACTTCATGCTTATTTCTACATGGGTGATCTGTCTTTCTTTCCCCTCCCAGCAAACCTCTGGGCAAAGCAGAGGTGATAGATCCATCACACAGGGCACAAGATGGAGCAGTCTTTGAAGGAAAATTTCCACAACCTCTGTGCTAGTGCTAGTAGAAGAAGAGGTCAGCAACATCTGTTGAAGGTCTGCCCTTATGTCCGACTCTGGTTAGATGCTCTATTCTATCTCATTTAATACAGTAGCATCATTACCCCCATCCTGAGGACAAAAAACCCCTGAGATTCCGAGAGAGTGAGTGAGCTGTCTAAAATCACGTGGTTAGGAGTTTATGGGGTGTCAGTTCAGGTCTGTCTAGTTCCAAAGGACATGTATGGCTTCATGCCATCGCCTGGTGCTTCTGCTGAGCCACAGCCATGGTGGAGTGTGAATAATGGGGCTACTCCCATTTTCACCACCATAAAACTACAAGATGGCGTGTGGCTGAGCCCAGTTCAACCAAAGTCCCATCATACGTCCACAACTCGTGATTCCTCCCTGGTGATGGGGCCCATCAATTAACACATCTCCTGAAATTTAATACTTTAGTCAATCCTTGCCTAGCATTGTAGATCCGACCTTCTACTCACTTAAAGAAAGTGTGGAGATCTTTTCCACTGTCAGATACAAATGAGATCCAGTTGCCTCTGACTTCAACCCCAGGCCAGATGTTTTAAATGTTAAGTTTCCTGCCCAATGTATCTTTTCATTAACCAAAAATTTTTTAACCGCAGGCTGCAACCCATTAGTGATTCTGAAATCAATTTAGTGGATCACAGCAACCTTTTAAAATATTGGAACAGAATAGACTAGACTAGAACAGAACAGAAAATATCAGAATGTACCTCACTGAGGAGAGGGTGTTATCCTGTGAAACTTACATGTCCAGCTGTGTTTGTATGTGATGATAAAAAGTGTATTTCTTACCCTGAGTTGTGGTTTAGGAAAAAAAAATAGAAAAGAAAACCGCTGCTTTGGAGGGCTCTGTCATCCTTTCTTTACAGTTCCTGAAAGAGCAGCTTTCTCTGCCCATGGGAGAAAGTTAACTCACAAACAAAGGAATGGGAAGGAAAAGACAAGTGGAAGGCAGAGTCTTATTGCTGGCAGGAAAATAACAGCTCGCAATAAATGGAGATGTTCTTGTCAACAAGTCATCCAAGGCCAGTGTCCTCAGACACTCTACAGTAAATTATTTTGTTGTATCAACTTCACTGTTTCCCACATCTCAAAATCGCTTTGGGATACTGCTTTGTGGATACTCAACAGTTTGGTTTTCTGGATGCTGCAGCATGAAACAAAGAAGGGCATGTGTTTCTTTTTTTTTTTAACTTTTCATTAATGGAAACATTTTAAAGATTTACCAAAATAGCCAGGATAGTATAATGAAACCCCACACCCCACCCGGCTTCAGTAATGATTGGGTTCTGGCCAATCTGGTTTCATCTAGACCTTACCCACTTTCCAGATGTCCTATCATTTTATCCATAAATAGTTCAGTGTGTATTCAAAGAGGTGATTTTGGAACACTAGGTCTACTAGGGTCCTCACACACGGCAGTTGAAGAGAACTGCATTCCTTGAGACGTGAGGCTTTGGCCAAAACACAAGAATAGGCAGTCAGGCCCTGTAAAAAGTAGGTCAGATGGCTTATGTTCCCTCTGACCAAAGACCCCAGAAAGGAAAACTGCTCACATATCCCAAAAAAATCTCCAGGAAAAAAAGGAGGAGGGGACAGAATGGCTTTATGAAAAGTAGGACATAAATTAAGAGCTTGTGATCACCACAGATGACTTCCAGAGACATGTCCGATGCTGTCATTTTGCAGATGAAATAACTAAGGCCAGAGAAAGTGACTTGGACCTAAGGGCCAAAGGACATCCCTCTTGATCTTTAGTCCACAGAACTGAAACAGTACATGAATATATTTCTCAATCAAAGTTAGAGTTGGGGGGGCGCCTGGGTGGCTCAGTGGGTTAAAGCCTCTGCCTTCGGCTCAGGTCATGATCCCAGAGTCCTGGGATCGAGCCCCACATCGGGCTCTCTGCTCAGCAGGGAGCCTACTTTCTCCTCTCTCTCTCTGCCTGCCTCTCTGCCTACTTGTGATCTCTGTCAAAAAAAAAAAAAAAAGTTAGAGTTGGGACAGTTATTATAGGGCCTGCTAGTCAAGGAGGACCAACTGCAACCATGGGATATCTACTAAATCGATATTCTAGATCTTCGTCTTTCTTGAGTCAAATCCCTGGACCATTAACTGCTTGCGAACAATTCCATCTTTTAAAAAACCTCAGCATTCCACAACCTTCCTCCACTTACCTGCTTCTGCAAACAACCGATTCCTTCCTTTTCCATGGCTCTGCCTTGGCTCAAGGTCTAGTCCAAGCTCCTCAGCCAGGCCTTTTATGGTCTCCTGTCCCATAACCTCCATCCCACTAATCTCCACAGAGCCTTGCTGGTTTCCCCTGTGATCCCTGAATGCCCCAGGCTGGTTCCCCTTTCAGGCCCCGCAAGGGGGTTCTCTCTTGTATAGAACTTTCCTTCCTCCTCTTGCTCCACAATTTATCCATCCTTCTTGGCCTCCTTCAACTCTCTAAGCTTTGGGAGGCCTGGTATTTCCAGATACACATGCCTCTATCTCTTCCTTTATCTGAATGCCTGCAGTATTTCAAATTTGTTTCATTCACACTGGTGCTTTTTTAATACTGCCTTTTAACTATCTTACCTTGGTTCACCTAGTGATCTCATCTGGTCTCTACTTTCCTTAAGGTTAGTAACAGTATTCTGGGGCCCTTGGGTGGCTCAGTCAGTTAAGCGTCTGCCTTCCAGTCAGGTCATGATCCCAGGGTTATGGATTCAAGCCCCACATGGCATCAGGCTCCCTGCTCAGCTGGGAGTCTGCTTCTCCCTCTCCTTCTGCCCCTCCCCCTGCTCATGCTCTCTCTCACTCCCTAAAAAATGAAAAATAAAATTTGAAAAAAATAACTGAATATTCTCCTTTTATGGACTATCTCACATAGGGGCAACTTGGGGCACCTGGGGATATTAGTTGGTTAGGAGGCTGACTCTTGATTTTGGCTCAGGTCATGATCTCAGGGTCCTGGGATCCAGCCCCACATGGGGCTCTGTGCTCTGTGGGGAATCAGCTTGGGGATTTTCTCTCTCCTTCTCTCTTGGCCCCTCCCCCAGCTCATGTTCTCTCTCTCTCTTAAATAAATAAATCTTTTTAAAAATGCTTAACTATTAAACAACATATAAAAATAAATAAATAGGGGCAGCTTGTCAGTCAGGGCAGCAAGGTACTGTAGAATGAACTTTGGAATCAGAATTCCCTGGGTTAGACCCCCAGTCCTGCTGCTCAGTAGCCATGGGACCATGGCCAAGTTCCTTGGCTGTCCTGAACCTCATTCTCTTCTAGTAACATTCTCTTCTTTGTAACATATACAAAGATACAAAATTGACTACCTACTTACCCAGATGATATTTAGAATTTCCAGGCATACGTTAGTAGAGGCTACTGAGGGCACAGAAGCACAGACTTAATTCTATCATTACTTTCTCAAAAGCAGCTCCAGGCTGAAACTATGCTGTAAGCCAAGCCCATGGCAGCTGAAGTCAAACCCTGCTAATACTGGAAGGGTATGACAGATAGGAACACCCCCCCCACCCCGTGACTGTTACAGTTGGGAAATGCGGAGTGCTTTAGGGAGACCTATTAGGATAATAATTAACAGGGGCTGCAGCCACAAAACCAACCTGAACTCCCAGCGGTTTGACCTATTAAACGTTCGTTGCTGTTGCTGCTGCTGCTGCTGCTGCTGCTCCAGTCAAGTTGAACGGGAGTCAGGAGGCTGTCCTCCATCTTGCACCTGTGAGCTTGAAGATGTGACACCAGACCACTGCAGCGGCAGAGAGGAATTCAGATGGGAAGTGGCCCATTTCCTCTCCTGTGAACCACAAGGAAGGAGGCATCTGCACATCAAGCTGGCACCCCCTACCCCGGCACATGGTGCAAGTGCTCAGTTAGTCCACGGCTCAGGTCCCAGTTTCCCCTGGAGTGGGGTGGTATTGTTTGTATCAGCCATCACGTGAGATGAAATTCAGATTTTGCTGCTGGGCCCGAGAGATCATCCTCAGGGAGAATTCTGCCCACTGCCACCGCCGGCTAGGCACCCTTGGGGTGGAGGTCACCTAGAAAGGTGAGCAGGGAGGTGGCCCTACGGAACACAGTGGCTGTCCAAGGACCCAGCCTCCCTCTGCTTGTTCTCTGGGCTTCTATAAATGTCCTCGCAGCTGCCTGTTTGCCCAGCACTCCCCCACCCCCTTGCCCTTCTCCCTTCTTTCTGTTTGTTCAGACTTTGCCCCACCACCTTTTAGAGGCAAAATGGTAGAGGAAGAAGTGGTTGGCTGGCCAGTCCAGGGGCTATCTGGACCCAGAGTCCTCAACTTTCCCTTGAAACCCATAACTCTCGGATGGTGGAGATCATTTTATTTTTTGTGCACACAGTAGTTGCCCAATACACGTTTACAAATAGGACAATAGGTACCCCTATAGTGGGATTAGGAGACTGAGCACTGAAATCAGCCACACCTTCATTCAAATTCTGGTGCTGCCATTTCCCGGGTCTCAGACCTTTGCAACATTATTTGATACCTCTGAGTTCTAGTCCATGGTACTTGGATAGGTCCGTGTTTACAACACCTGTTGTTAAATATGTTTACGTTAACTATCACCCCTAGTTATCCAAGATAAAATCACACTGTATGTATAGGCGCCCAGTATGGATGAAGTCCTCTAAAACTGACAGTGATTATTACTAGTTTCTCAAGGCCAGAACTCATACCTGATTCATCTTTGATTCCTAGTATTGTCTTGTACATATTAGGCGCTTTATAAATCTTAACTAGTTGAACTCGTTCTCCTGAAACTTATTTATCGGGTGCTTCTTCCATGCCAGGAGAACTGGGAATGCAAAGTGACAGGCCCAGTCCCTGCATTTGTAGAGTTACGATCTAATAGGTAGAGAATGATAGTAAATAAATGACCCAGTAACATTCCATGTAATGGTAAATGTGTCAAAGAAAACCGCAGTGGACCAGAGCTAGTGAGACAGAAGAGCACTGTTTTAGACCCTGAGCTCCCCGAAGCCTCCGTAAGGAGGTACCAGAGAGCAGATTCACAGGAGAACAAAGGAGCCATGGAGAAATACTCTGTCACTGACAAAAATGCTAAGATCACATTCGCTTCGAGATCATCACGGTGGTAGGTTTTGAGGCTATATTAGAGTGACATTAACATTCTTAATTGAAAGATTTCCATCCCGGTTCTTGTGCTGTCCCCCTCTTAGCTCTAAATACCGAACAAAACCATCTCCTTTCTCCTGCTTCTTTTCTCCAGGCACTTCATTCAAATTTTATAGTCCCTTCTTCCCTCTTCTGTTCCAAAACCACTTTGATCCTTTTGTCCTTTTCCTCTCTAAGTGTTCCGTGGCCCTTTTCTGCAGAAGATGCACATTTTCAGCAAAGCTCTCATCTCCATGCCCTTTGAGACTATCACAGAACAGCGAAAAGTGCTGAGCACATTAGGGAGGCGAGAGTGGCAGACAGGAGGAAGGTCAGAGAGAGCTGAGCCGACAGAACGGCCCGGGCAGGAGTCCCGGGGCAGCCGCAGTGGCTCATGGGCCAGCGTGGCTTTCACCAGGGCTCAGAAACCAAGAGGTTGTTGCCTGCACACCAGGAGCCCTGTGTTAGAGCATGAAGCTGGCATCCCCTCCTGCCATCCCAGGCTGACCCCTCTGGGTTCAGTGGGGCTGTGGTGAACATGGGCCGCAGGGGCCAGAGCGGGAAAGCACACTCACGTGATAGGCTTGTCAGCTTTTCTTGATGGTGACAACCCAAAGTAGGGCCCACGGAGTGTGGGGACATTTGCTGCAGTGGCCTTTGCGGCCACTCTCTGTGACCTTCATGCCACATCTTGCACCATTTCTTATCGCACTCTACTTTAAGCTGATTTACTTCTCTCTCCTTATCTCCGGGGAAATCTTTATGTCAAGGTGTATGGGGGACGGGGGAAAGGAAGCTAGTAATGGGCCCCAAGCTAAGTACAATGAAAACTAAACAATGCTATCAAACAATGTTAGTCTTAGATACTGCAGCCTTCCAAATACGTTTCATGAAGCTGTCTCTGCAAAAATGAAAGCAAAAAGGCAGGAAGGTAGGTTAGCAAGTGTTAGATGTTAAAGTCATACTAGCAATTATGCTTTGACTTTTCAGAAGGATCAAAGGAGAACTGAAAAGGAAAAAGGGTCCTCAGTACCAATTCAGTGTTGAAATTCTGTGTCCATCGAATGCCTTAATATAGAAGGGAATTAACCCGTGAGCTTGGGTTACCCTGCCTGTTCCTGCTGCCGTGTATGCTGTGAGTTCACAGACTTTGGCTGGGACAGGGCACTGGCCACACCAAATAGGCTTCCCAAGCCAGCAGCCTGTTACAAGCCCCCATTGGAAGGGCCCCAATGACCATGCAATAGTTATAATTTTTGAGCCTTTATTATGTGCGAAGATCTTAACACAGATTTTAAGTCTCTAAGACATGTATTGTTCTTTGCATTTTAGAAATGAAGAAGCTGGGGTTGGGTGCCCAGGTGGCACAGCTGGTTAAGTGTCTGACTCGGTTCCAGCTCTGGTTGTGATCTGAGCGTCTTGAGATCAAGCCCCACGTCAGACTGCGCTCAGTGTGAAGTCCGCTTAAGACTCTCTCTTCCTCTGCCCTCTGCTCACTCCCTCTCTCTAATATAAAGAAATCTTTTTACTAAAAAAGGAATGAAGAAGCAAAGAATCAAAGTTAAGCCATGATTCAATCCTGAGACCATCTTTCTCCAAAGTTCTTGTCCTATCCACCATACTCCACTGCCTCCCTAGTTGTGAGATGTAAGCTCTCTGAGTTCCTTGTAAGACCATTGATTTTGCTTGGCAGAGGGTTTTCAAACCCTGTTTAAACCTTTGCTTTAGTTGTCTACTGCTGTGTAACAAACCACTAGTGAATACAGAAGAAAAAAGTGTTTTATTTTGAACAAAGTTCTGATGTCCACAACAAGACAAGCAGCATTGACTGGTCTCTGCTCCACGTGACATCTGCTGGAGACAGAATGTCTGAGACAGTGTCTCCATGTCCCCTAGGATGGCTCACCAGGCTGGGGGATGGCTGCAGCCACTCACTTGGACGCCTATGTCCATGCCTCCAGTCTACCCTTTGGCTGGTTCCTTGGCTCACTGCCACATGGTCTCTTCAGCAGGGTAGGGCTTCTTTGAGGGCAGTGGAGGCCCCAAGAGCCCACTTGTCAAAGAAGAAGTGGAAGCTGCCAGTCATCTTAAAGTCTGGTGCAGCATCACTTCTGTCACATTCTTAGGGCAAAGCAGTCACGAGAGCAGCCTTGATTAAGAGCAGGGTAAATAAAGTCCACCTCTTGATGGAGAAGTGAAAGAACTTCTGGCCATCTTTTATCTGCCACAACTTTAAAACCAGTGAGAGGCTAAATCATACACAGAATCTGAAAGTGCAAAACTGAAAGAGGGGGGAAGACATACTGGTTTGAACCGGGGATGTAAGGGGAGGGTGCAGAGCCTTGTCCACCCTGCTGCTCTCTTGGACTTTAGATGAAACCAAGGCGTCTAGGGAAGCGACCTTGGAAAGACTGACCTGGATGACATCAGAAGAGCAGGACCCTTGAGGACCCTGCCTCCGCCCGCCTCTCTGACCTTACCTAGATTCATCATCTCAGCCTACCCCACTTTCACTCTCTGAGCTCTGCCCTTCTTCCTGTTTGTCAAACCCAGGCCTACCATGGGAGTTTTGCAGGAGACTGTCCCATCACCTGGAATTCTCAGCCCTCAGGCTTTTACATAAGGAGCCCCCAGCCTGCCATTCAGATCAGGGAGACCTTCCCTAGCAAAGGCCTCCCTCCCCAAACTCCAAGCACTTTCTATTGCCTTGACATTTCTTATTTCCTTTGTAACACTTAATATCTAGAATGTATCTCATTGAAATGCTCCCCGAGGGCAGAGGCCTCGCCTCTCTTGTTCACTGCTGCCATTCCTGGCACCCAGCGGAGCTCGCCACTTACCAGGCACTTGATGAGTGCTCACTGAACAACAGCATGAATAGCTGAATGGAGGAAGGCATAGCGGTCAGGGAAAGGCCGTTTAGCCCTACCTTCTCCTCCTGATGTGTTCCCAGGGCATTCCAGAAGAGAACGGATCCTCTGGGATTGTGTAACTAATGGTTCCTACACAGGAAACAATACTATTAATATAACTAATACAAATGGCCTCAACAGGGGCTCAGTCACTACCCCTTCCTGCAGCCGGGGGTCTCTGAGTCCTCTTCAAGGGTGCCTTTCCAGATCAAGTCCCAAGGTCAGGCCAGGGCTGTAGACAGCTCTGACTGATCAAATTCACACAGGTCCTGAGCAAAACGTTTGCCTGCAGCCCTGTGTGCATCCCCACCTATCAGTTCTCTGGGCTACGGCCTTTGTGTGGAACCGGGCCCCCGAGCGAACCGTGCTCAGTGATGGGTGAGGATCGGACTTCATCCTCCTCCCCGACTACAAGTGCCCAGCCAAGTATCCCACCTGCGCCCCTGCTTATTTCTAGCTCACTGTGCCCAGCAGTGGTATGTGTGTCCAAGCATCCCCTGTGGCCAGTCTCTCAGAGAACCCAGCCTTAAAGGGACCTTGTCAGATTCCAACTCAGAGCTGTGACATAAGGCATTTGTCCCAGAGACCCGACTAAGAAACAGGAGAAAGGCGGCTTCATTCCTACACAGTGCCATGCCTTCGGGCAGAACTATTTTCAGAAAAGGGCATCTTCAGCTCCTAACCAGAAGGATGTTTGAGCTACCAAACAGTAAACTCAGTCCTATGGCTCCAAAGGAGGCCTCTGTTTAGAATATGATTCTCATGACAAACAACTTTTGTGCTATAGCAGAGTGTTTCAGCAGTTCATTCTTAAACGGTTCTGAAAAATTCACGCAGGACTGCCACTTGCACATAAAGCTTTTCCTGTTCCCACCCTAGGGAAGATTATTTTTTTTCTTACAGATTTCAAAAGATACAAGGATCAGTATGAAGGAATTCAAAAAAAGAAGAAATAGCTCTTGCTTTTAACTTATTCATGAATGTAACTTTTGTTTCCCTGGGCTGTGGGGGAAAATCTCAGACATGGGTTCTAATCACAGCAGGAATTAATTTCCAGTCCCTACCCCATTTGTTACTGGAATCTAACTCTTCCTGATTCTATAAATGTCACCCTGGGGCTGCCGCCAGCCCCTGCCACGTTGCCCACGGGTTCCAGATGACACACGCCATCCTTAGCGGCTGCCAACAGATCTCCCACACAGGAGAAAGCCAGGGGAACAACTGGTCCCCCAAGTGTACGTGTCTTTCAGCCAAACTCTGGCCTTTTGGTCTTGTTTATTCCCCTTTGTAATTTCTTGGTTTGAGGCGGGGGGGTTAATTAAGAGACTCCTTCACTGGTCCTAAAACAACATCTAGAAACAGGGTCATATCCTTGATTGTCTTTTGCCTCCATGGACTTCCCCACTCTCTTCAGTGGCCTAAGGACCCCAGGTCCAGAGATAGCCATTATTTTGTCTTCATTTCAATCCTGTCTATAAATCCCAGGGACCACTTACTCATTTATCCCAAGGAATCCTCTTGCAACCAAGAATATTTGGTGGTCTGCTTTGCAGTCCCATAAAAGCCTAGAGTTTTGTACCACCTTTACCTCTCTAACCAGAGAATTAGTAACCTAAATTGGGTCCCACTGAAAACTAACTCTTGCAAACATGGCAAAAGAAAAATTTTCTCTCTTCAGACACACTGCCCATGGATCCAAAAATTTTTCTAGATAATAAACATGCTATACTGAAAGGACTAATGGAACCCAACAGGCATACCATGAAGGATCCATGGCATTAGGTTTCCGTAATTTCACAGAACCTCCAGTTCCTTCCTCAGACTCAGTAATTCTACCTGGGTGCTTTTAAAAAATATCCCCAAGGTCATCATGATGCAGTTCCAAATGGATTAGGAAGCATTTCTCCCAAAGACAGTAGGTCTTGGTTTATTGTATGCTACCTTGATATTAGTCTATGCAGCTCTCCTTTAAGACAATGGTTCTAAAAATGAGCCAAGAATCTTTTGGCTTCAAGCATTAATCTCCACAGTATGTACTTTAGGGGCATGAATTAATAATTAAGCTGTGATCAATTTACTTGTGATAGCCCTTCTTGGTGTCTCATCAGGAACACCACCACCCATCAGAAGATCCTATTTGTATCTACAAATAGGAGATTGGCGGGGGGGATGGTTGGGGGGAGAAAAGGGAAAGGAACAGTCCATGGACTCAAGCTGTGTAGAGAGATCTGTGGCCCCGAGTGGCTCCGTCAAATGCTCAGGCTCACTGGGAGAATGCTTTAGAGTCATTTCTGGGGTTGGGTCCTGGATGATTCACCATGGGCAAGACATTTTACCTGGCCTTATTTAAAACTTTGGAAATAGAGATCACCATTTGGAAAATAGCACGATAATAATCATAGCAGTCCAGAACCATCAACGGATCCTAAAATTGTGGGCATTTTAATGAGCACCAGCATATTTACTTATTCCTACATTATACTAACTAATTACAAAGGAAAAACAATAACCTTAGAGTGCAGAAACCCACCAGAACCATCTGAGCCGTGTGATGAAGGTTTACATGATCAGCAGTGACCCATGTGCATCACACACCCTCTGAGATGATATGCTGAGAAGGGTATTCTTGGCAAAAATGTAAAGCCTAAAGATGAGTAAGAGGAAACAACTGTGCAAACCCAGTTGGGAGACCATTGTACCAAAAAACTGACCAGTGCCCTTCAAACATTTCAAAGTCATGAGAGACAAAGAAAAACTGAGGAATTGTCCCAGACTATAGGAGATTAAGGAGATGTGGCTACCTGATGTCGTGTGTGATCCTGGATCTGGACCCTGGTTCATAAAAAAAGCACTAATGCGACAATTGACAAAATTTGAATAAGGTCTGTAGATTAATTTTATTCTATCGATGTTTATTTCCTTGTGTTGAACATCCTACTATGGTTATGGGAGATGTACTAGGGTTGTGTAACGTTTGGGGAATGTAATGGAAGAGTGGATGGGAATTTTTTCATACTGGTTTCACAACTTTTTTGAAAGTCTAAAAGTACTTTGAAATGAAAGCATTAAAAGAGTCTTTAGACACGGGTGAAATCAGGGGAAAGTAAACATCAGAGCAAACTTGTGCAACAAGTAAGATTTGAAATAACAGAACTACTCATTCGTTCAACAAACTGAGCACCTACTCTGTGCTGGGGGCTGTGCCGGGAGCTGGGCATACAGTGAGGTGTCTTGCTATCTAGGACACCTGGGTCTGGACTAGAAGGATCCAGACACAAAAATGCTGTGGTGGGGGTTATGTTAGAAACTTGAACGAAGTATTACATATCACGGGGGAAAGGAAGCCATAAAAAATTAGGATGTGTCATTAATGGCCAAAAAGCTGCCTGAAGACATTACAAAAGCATGGGAAAGAAACCCTGAGGAGGGAAAGAACGAGTGAACAGGCAACTGCAGAGGTGAAGAGGGCAAGACAGAGCAGAAAGAGACACGGGGGGAATAGGGAGGGATTTGGGAGAAGTCAGAGAAGAGATGGTGAGAGGGTTGGTAGGTGGCAGGAGAAACCTGGGATTAAGGGTGAGAGTAACAATGAGGACATGAGAGGGCTCCTCAGAGAAGAGTCCTGTGGGAGTAGGCACGCAGCGAGGCCACACTGAATGTGAGCTGGGAACAGGGAAATGGATTTACTTGGATGGCTGAAGAAGCTTACCCTCCCAGCCTGCTCAGATTGAGTCCGCATTGTCTTGGTAGCGAGAAAGCAGAAGAGGGCAGACCAGCTGACACCAATTACCTAGGAACCCCGAAGGCAAGATCTCGGGTCTTTCTCAGCATCGACTGCTGGTGCTACTCTTTGCTCTCCCTCCTGCCATCCTAACCTAAGTCACTGTACTAAGCCAGGCCCCTGTGACCCAAAACAGTGGGGGTTCCCCCACCAAGAGCAGAATCTGAATGGCCACTTTCCTGTACCTCAAAGAAAGTTCTCATGAAATGTACTGATCTCAGAAGGTTCCAGACTCAAAGGCCAATTCCTAGTATGGCCTTCGTGATTCAGCCTGAAATGGTTTTGTTCAAAGCAGAACTTAACTAGAGCTCTCCCCAGCAGCCCATTTATTAGCTCTTCTTATAACATCTTCAAGCAAATAAAAAATAGAATGGCCAATTAAGAGGTATTTTCTTCCCTGTTTCACATCAATGGTAGTCAGTAACATGATGTGCATTAGTTATATACCATCCTGGTGGTTCTGAGGGTGACTTGAGCGAGTCTTAAGGGAAAAAAAAAAAAAGAAAGAAAGAAAGAAAGAAACATTAGGTGCAGCCCCCTTCTTGGGACCAAGATTCAAGACTTGGAAGCCCAACTCCTTGAAACAACCAAGCCAGCAAGAAGGAAAACATGTCCAGTCTGCATCTAAAACAAATCTGAATTCCACACTGAAAAGAAATGTTTGCCTCAACTAAATAAATGTGTCAACAATTAGCCAGCACTGTGTGATGAGATGCTAGTTTGTTTGAGAGTGTGGGGGGGGGGGAGAAAAGGGAGGGTGTAAGAGAAAAGTGGGGTGCTCCCTGCTGCCAAGATCGCTACAAGTCATGGTTAACTGCAAAATGAAAGATTTCCTCAACAGCCACATTTGGAGAGCCCTTTATTTTTCATTTGTGAGTATGGCCAGCAGGTGGGGATAGTTCTTTATTGGTAGATAACTATCACACATAACCTGTTTTGTTACTTACTAGGATCAATCAAAAAGAGAAATCAATTTAGAATGGTTAGGTCTGTATATTCCTCAGATAACATCAAAAGGATGAAGATATGAATTATTATTCCCCTACTGAAGTAGTAACCAGAATGATTTTTCTCAAATATTTATTGGGTACTATGTATCAGGCTCTGCATTCAGCATTTGTATCCTTACAACAGACCCATAAACCGGCGATATACCAGGTTAAGTGGTCCTAGGCCACTGAGCTGGTGTGTACTAGAGCTGAGATCTCATCCCCGCATCTGTGGCTGCAGACTTCACTCACCCATTCCCTGAGATCCTGCTTCTGAGTAAACTCTAGAAAGGCTATGCAAAGTTAATGCTATATAGTGTGATTTCTACAGCAATCACAGGAAAAAAAAAAAAAAGAATGCAAAGAACGATAGCTATGAAGCTCAACAAAGGTTTCTCATAGAACTTGGCAAATTAATCCCACCTCTTTTGGGAAGAGTGGGAATCAAGACAAATTTGAAGGGTGGGTTTTTCATAACGAAGGAAACCCATATGGCCAAGAAACATTAGAAGGTTTTGAAACTCAGGAAAATGAAAATAAAGCAACACAATACTATTTCCTACCCAGCAGACGGGCAAGACAAAAGTCTGAAAATACCGTGTATTGTTAAAGATGTGGGAAAATGAGAATGCCTGTAATTGCTGGTGAGAGTATAAATAGGCACGGCTTCTTTGAAGAAGAAGGTGGGGGTACCTAGTAAAGTTGATTTAAAGCAATTATGGTAAAATATTAACATGGATTTAATCTCACTAGTGTGCACATAGTTAGGTATTATAGCTGTTCTGTACTTGCAAATAGAACTGGAAGTAAAACAAAGATTTATGTTCAAGGATGATCATGGAAGTAATTGTTCATAAGGCAAAAAACAAAAAACACCAGAAACTGGAAAAAAAAAAACAACGCCAAAACATGTCCAGCAATAGGGAGCTGGTTACACAGGTCGTGTATAATAAAATAGTATGTAGCTGAATTATATAATTTACATATGTATGAAAAATGTTAGCAAGTGTATTGCTAAGGGGTGAAACCAAGCTATGAAGTAGTAATGCTCCCATCTATTTGCTTAAAAGCTACATGAAGCAGATGCTTTCATGCTTTCATGTGTGCAGAAAATGCCCGAAAGTATGCCTGGGAAACTGTTCATTGTAGTTACCACTGAGAGTAGAATGGGGAGGGGGAGAGGGAGTTCTTTTTTGATTTATGCTCTTCTAAATTATTTGAATTATTTTTTCTCATGAGCATGTATTACTTTTATATTTTTTAAAAAAACAAACCTTTAAAAAGTTACTTTTGTTAATAATAGTAGTCTACTAAGTTGATTTGCTGAGTCATTCCAGCTGCAAATTAAAAAAATATTTTTTCTCAAGTTTCAACTAGTGGAAGGAACTTAGGTTTTACCACCATTACTCATCTCATTATATCCTTTATCCCTGTTTATGTGGCCTCACAAGAACCCAGGACTCCAGGTCACCTCCCTTCCCTGCCCTGACCCGCTATTCCCAAACCCTTCCCCTGGGTCGTTAGGAAACTCAGAGTCACTAGAAAGATCTCCCACTCTCTCAGCCCCCCTCTCTAGAGGCAGCCTTCACCTTGCTCTCAGGGAACCCTGCTGTTCCCTGAGAACGCTGCTCCCCTGCCACGCTCTCTCCTGGAAGCTACATCCCTCCTCACAGGCCTCATGCCCCTGGATCTGGGGAGGTGGTGCCCCTCACCTCCCTCCCTCCTCACTGTCTACACCCCCAGCATCTTTAAGTCTCAAGTCACCAGGTGGGAACAGCCATATATCTTCTTGTGTCATCTACTAGCTCTCGGATTCACCCCTGAGACCTTGAAGATGATAGCTTCTGGCTCAATGTCGCTTTCTCCAATTCTGCTCTACCTTAATTCTTGATGATTTCAACATCCGCTCAGATGACCCTCCCAAAGCTGGCTTCTCAGTTTTTTTCCTTCTCATTCACTGCTCCTGCCCTTACCCCCTACCTTGGCCACTCACATCCAGAGACATATTCCAGTCACATCATTAGCAACACCCACAACCTCCCTAGTCTACTCTCCGACACCTCCCCCTGTCTTTCCATTTCACTCTTTCTGGTACCTCAGCTGGACTGATAATCTATCTGCCCTATTACCTCTTCCTTGTCCCATAGTCCCCTCTACCCCTCATTTGTTTCTTTACCCTGTTTAAATTCCATGGTCAATCTCAACTCACCTCTGTCTACTCTGCCTATGCCTGCATAGCTGGACTAGTCTAGAGGAAAAAAACATAAGACATCAAGAGGTTGAGCCTATGAGCCATATGATATGCGGGAGAAGAATATATCCAAAAGTTAGGAACAGCATGTGCAAGGGCTCTGAGGCATAAAAGTACATGAAGACCTGAGGAATAAGAGAAGACCAGGCAGCTCTGAGCAGAGTGAATAAAGGAGAACATGACCAAAGATATGCACATGAACACAACCAAGTCATTTAGGGTTTTGTAGGCCATGGTGGTAAAGAGTGCCCTTTCTCAGAATGATGGGGAGTCACAGAAGGGTTTGAAAAAGGAGTGACATCAACTGACTTCTATGTAGACGATACTCTGGCTGTGGTGTTGAGAACAAACTACAGGGACCAAGGGTGAGAGCAGGGAGAAGCTATTATAATTATACAGGCAAGAGACACTGGTGGCTTGGGTCAGTCTGGTGACTGTGCAGGTGCTGAAGAATGGTCTGATTCTAGATATATTTCAAAGGTAAACAAGATATAGTAACTGATTTGATGTGGGGTATGAGCAAATGGGAGGGATTATTCCAAGCTATTGTTCAATTTTATTTGTTTGTTTTTTGCCTGCACAGCTGAAAGGATGAAGATGCCATCAACTGAGATGGGAAAGACTGGATGGGTGGAATAGGGTTTATTCTGGGAGAGAGCATCAGGCAAATCTTAACTCTCAGAGAGTCCATTTTTTTTTTTTTTTACCATATAATGTAGTATTTGTTTTAGGGGTACAATCTGTGATTCATCAGTCTTACACCATTCACAGTGCTCCCCATAGCACATATCTCCCCAATGTCTATCACCCAGCCACCCCAGCCCTCCCACTCTGGGAGGCCATTCTTGACCAACATATTTTAGGTTGTACTCCCACCCCAGGACTATCCATCCCCCACCCTGCTGCATTTTGCACAGCATGGATAGAGGAGAGTCTGTCTAACTGACTGCCCCCCACCCCCATCCTTGGGTAGGGAGAACAGGGGACATTGTTAGCTGTCACTCTAAGGAGGCAGTCAATGGAAACTCCAAGGAGAAATGAAGGTGAATGGGAGGGAATGGAACCTGACTGAGTAAATAAAAACAGATGTTCATTACACAAACTATAGACAGAAAATAAATCATTCCTTTTCCACTTTTTCTTTTGAAAATCAGAGACAGCTGTAGGAACAATACATGTTTTTCCTTCCTCATCAGGGATTTGAAGCTGAACCTCATAAGTTAAGGTTCTTGTGTGCTGCTACCACATCCTTTTCCTGCTTTCTACTGAAACAGGTGACCTTAGCAAATTGGCATCTTCCGGAAAGGCAGGATCTCTGCCTGAGGTGTGATTTGGCAAGAGGCCAATCAGTGTGGTCTGGCCATAATTTTATTTTGACTTTAAGCACTCCAATTGGACCAAATAAATACCTTGCTCCATTAAGAACAGTCTCAGGTAATGTATCTGTTCATTCTTTTAGACATTTATTCCTCCAGAGACTTCAGACAATGCTTTTTCACAGTTAATATCCATGTAAGTACCTGCCTTTTGCAAACTGAAGCAACAAGTCATTTAGAACTGTGGCTTACCCTTTTGACTGTGTGCCTACCCTTCAATATACCCTTAGCTGAAGGAGAAAGGATCCAAAAGACAAACAATATCCTAGGATATTAAGCCAATACATTCTCATTCTTGCTCATATCTACATAATACATCTGATGGAATCGGAGCACTGAGATTTTCCATAATCCCTGGAAGAAGCTGGGTTTGGGGAATAGCCACAGTGTTTTGGGACTGCAGAACCAGAGACAAATGGCTAAGCCAGAGATTTCAAGCATGTGCAGCATGATGTCCAGAAGACTCAATGGGGCCAATCACCTCTCTGCATGTATCAGCTTAGGGCTTGTCCCAAGCAGACAACAAGCAACAGAGACAACCAAAGATGAAGAGGAAAGAAATTTTTATAAAGAATTGTGTCACATGATGATGGAAGCTAGCAAGTTCCAAGATCTGCAGTCCACAGGGTGGAGACACTGAAGAACTGGTGGTTTAGTTCCAGTCCCAAAGTCAGCAAGCTGGAGACCCACGGAGAGTTAATGTTTCCATCTGATTCTGAAGCAGGAAGAAAACAATATCCCAGTTCAAAGGCAGTCACACAGGAGAAATTCCCTTTAACTTGCAGGAGAGTTGAGCTTTTTGTTCTTGGTAGGCCTTCAACTGATTGAATGAGGCCCACACACATTAGGAAGAGCAATCTGCTCTACTCAATCTGCTTAGTCAAATGTTCATCTCATCTGGAAATATCTCCACAGACATACCCAAAATAATGTTTGGCCAAATATCTGGGAT
This sequence comes from Lutra lutra, assembly GCF_902655055.1. Taxonomy (NCBI): domain Eukaryota; kingdom Metazoa; phylum Chordata; class Mammalia; order Carnivora; family Mustelidae; genus Lutra; species Lutra lutra. Next base: position 86,371,287 of record NC_062278.1, read on the forward strand.
CTTATGGCCCAATCAAGTTATCACATAAAACTAACCATCACATTTATATTTTTTATTTTGTTTTCTTTTTTTAATGCTTTGACCTCTTGCCAGGGTCTCGCTAATCTTGGAGAGACTGCCCCTCCGAGGACTAGTGAATTCCTAGAGATAGTAAACACCTTGTCTCCCAGTGTACCTTTCATATGCAAACCAAACTACCCAGAGCCCATATCCTGAAGCATCTCTTTTGTCTAATTTTCATACCCCAACCAAATCCTACCCTGACCTACCACCCCAGGCCAGGTTCCAGACAACTAGGGACAATATCTATAGCCCAGGACTCGCCATAATTATTTAAACTACCCAATCCTAATCCTACTCAGGGAATCTACCTTACCTTGCCCATTCCTTCCCATGAAAACCAAAGTAAATCCTCTGGCCTGTGCATTTCTCTCACTCTTCCTGCCTCCTGACCAGCCCTGGTGCTTCTACCATCTGGCCTGAGTGCTGTAGTGTGCCTCCTCCTCTTGGGAGTTGTAAGAAGATAAACTCTTTCGTCAAGGAAGTTGCCTCTGTGTCTATCACCTTACTGTACCTGATTAAAATACACCCCAGGTATATTTTAAAACAGGAGGTAATTAGGAAAATCATGTACTTACATCTGAAGGAGACAGGGTATTCTAAAGGAGATTCTTTTAAGTGAGAAAGCACAAATTTCTTATTCGACAAGTTAAAATTTAAGTTGAGTTGTAGTGTGTGAAAACATGTTCCGTGCCCCAGCAGAGAAGAAATATAAACTTGCAGGAAGCGCATTGCTGAGGTATTTGGTCAAATATAACAGCAGAATGAAAATTATAAACAGAATTACAAAATGGCTTCAGCTTTTCCCTCTCTTAGTGCCATGGTCGACCTGGGGTATCATAACAACATACCACAGACTGGGTGGTTGAAATGATAGAAATGAATTTTCTCACAGTTCTGGAGCCTGGACCTCTGAAATCAGGGTGCCAGCATGGTGGTTCGGGTAAGGGCTCTCTTCCTGGCTTGCAGACTGCTGCCTCCTCTGTGGGCTTACATGGCCTTTCCTCGGTGTGTGTGTGTACAGTGGGAGGGAGATACCCTTCTCTCCATCTTCTTGTAAGGCCACCACTATTATTGGATTAGGACCCCATCCTTATGACCTTATGACCTCATTTAACCTTAATTACCTCCTAAAAGCCCAATCTGCAAATACAATCACCTTGGGAATTAAAGCTTCAATATATGAATGGGGCAGGCAGGTGGGGGAGGGGCATACAATCAGTCCATAGTCATTAGAATTTAACACTGATGGACTGATGGCTGTGACCATGGTCTTTTGTCTGTTCATGGCCTTCTTCAGTACTTTCATATACCCTAACTCATCTGAATAACACAGACCCTGCCTCATAGTATGGCTGCACGAGGAGAATTCATCATTTGGGATTAGAAATTCTTAATTGAGATTATTTGGTTGATATAACAGGGACTTGATGGGAAAGAATACGTTTGGATTTCTCCAACTTTCCTCATGCATAATTTTATATTCCTGAGGTTTCTATGCCAACAAACAAACCCAAAAACAAAACAAAACAAACAAAACAAAAAACAACAACAAAAAAACCCTGCTTATTAGTTAACAAGAGTATACTTTTTCAGGGCAGCTGGGTTTCAAGATATTCCCACATTTACACTTTATATTAATTAATTTATTATAATTAATTAGTTAATTAATATTAATTAATTTATTATAATTTATAAAGATTTATCAAACCTTGCTTCTCTTTCAACACCAGCTGAAATCCAATTTCTTCTTTTAAACTTTTCTTAACTGTCCTACCGAGAACTGTCCTCAACCCTCTCCAAGGTTCTGAAGCAGTTACAGTGTGAACCCTGGAAATTAACATATAAGCACATAATTCATGGCATTGGGACTGCCCTCATGTGCTGGTAACTCCTTCTCACTCTCCTTTGGCCAGTCCTATCTCCATGGGATCGCAAGCAGGCCAAGAACTATGTGATCTCATGGTTCACAATGTCAGCCTCCTGCTTTGCCACCTACTTCCTGTTTCAAGTGAGGTGATGCCCTCCTGTCCCCTGCACAAGAATTTAATGATTCTTGCTCCTGTCACTCAAGGGTCTTAGTTGTAAAGCAGCAGAAACCAACTCTGGTTGAGTTAAACTGAAAAGTAATTCAATAAAAAGAGAATTTCAAGAATTTTGTGGGCTAATTACTAAACATGACCATTATTTAAAATTAGATTATAGAAACTTACAATTCAGTAAATTGTATCAAGAACAAAGGTCAAAACACAACACCTCCTAATTATTTTATGTCTTATTAACATCTATACTCTTGAAGTCATTATATGAATTACATCTGTATGACAGAAATATCATATAGTGCTTTTGTATATCTCTTCCCAACTCCATGTTAAGGGATGTCATGTTGGTAGATTGAACTCAGCAATGGTGAGTACATTTATACCATGGGAATGGGCAAACACTACAAGGCAGGTGGTTTGTCTGTTTCTACTCAAAGAGCTGGTTGTTAAATGTTTACTGGCACACACCATTAGTATTAGCCAAACTTCCAGATATCACTAGAAGAGTAGGTTTAGATTACTCAGTCAGGATCAACAGGCAAATCTTCAGTGAGATCAACGTTGCAGCACCAGTTACATAATTTGCAGGTCCCCTGTTCAAAGTTAGTAAGAATTTTAAGACAGCGATGGCCAATCATTCATCAAACCAAGTGTGGGGTCCTTTTAAGTGCAGGGCACTTGTTGACTTTATAGCCCACATGCCCATGAAGCCAGCCCTGCAAAAGCCAAAGCCAGGCTAAGTCCAAAGACACCACTGCCTTCGGTGCTGAGAACAATTCTGTACACTCTGCCACTGATCCCATGCCCATTCTTCAGGGACGCTGCAGTAGAACCACTGCTCCTGCTGCTAATGGCACCTCACAGAATCTCATCAACCATGATCATGAAGGGAAAGGATAGAGATCAGTTTCCCTCCGAGGGAAAGAAACAGAGACAGAACCCATGCAGGTTCAAGTCCAGGCTCAGGACACCTCTCCTGAACAGCACTGCCGGCACTGACTAGTCACAGGGATTTAGAAAATTTTGAGTAAGGCACTCTAAAATGTGGGTTCTCTAAGGCACAAGTCTGGGGGGTGGGCAGTGCCTGGTGTAAGGGAAGTGGCAAGAGGTGTAAAGTCTTCTTGGCCAGCACCCACAGCATGCCCCCAATATCTTGGCTGCAAGGGGGGCTAGGAAATAGGCATCTGGTATTTTCCATTTCAAACATCTCTCATGAAGTGGAAACCACCCCTTGGGAATGAGCTTCTGCTTTCATCCTCTCCATCTCCAAACATATCTTTAATCATCTTTTCTGCTTCTGCTTTCTGCCTCAGAAGAAGACATTACTCAATTTCTTTGTCAGATAAATAACTCCTCTATCTTTCTGAATCTCATCCTTCCTGCCTCTTTCAGAACTTCAAGGCATAGATCATATTCCCTCTTGTACCTTTAGTCCTTTTCTTCTCCACTCTGTGGTCCACAAACTTGTCTAAGAAGGAAAGAAGGGAGGGAGGGAGAGAAAGGCGTCTCCTCCCTCCTGTGTCATGCTCCCCACTCAGTCTTCCTCCATGTCACTGTCACCCTCTTGAACAGAGAAAAGACCCACTTAATAACACCTTCACCCTTCAACTCATTGCAATCTTGCTTCTGTTTCCACCAACCCTTTGAAACTACCATTTCCCAACCCCTCTCATTCCCTTCCACTGACCACATGCAGTGGCTTATTTTCAGCCCCAGCCACACTCCCCTTGGCACATATTCACAGCCAAAATGATTGGTCACTCTCTCATGAAACTCTCTTCTTTGGCTTCTGCAACACCCTGTTTCCCTGGGTTTCTTTCTCCTCTGACAGTGTTGTCTTGACCTAGCTTGTCAGTTCCTCTTTCCCTACCCATTTCTTCACCCCTTAGAGCCGCCCTTGGAGCTGGAGCCTTGGAGCACTCCTCTTTTCACTCCACAGTCTCACCCTGCACAAACCCCTAGTCTTCACCTCTTGAATGCAGTTGAGTCCTAAATCTAAACCTCCAGCTCAGACTTCCTTCATAAGCTTAAGATGAGCAACCATCTATTGAGCTTTCATATATCCTAAAACTCAAAAAGTACAAAATGAATTTACTTCACCTTAACCAGTCCTCCTTCCCAGACCAATGCTTCCTCTTCTGTTTTCTTTTCCAGGTAATGACACCCCAGTAGTGAGTTTGTGTACAGCTCAAGTGAGTAACTCAGTGTTAAGATATACTCTAATAAATACCACCTACTATAACCAGCATATTTTACAAGCTTTGTGGATACTATAGGCTCATAGTTAAAGGTTATAGTGCTGGGAGATTCACAACAACCTTTTGTAGTGGTTGAATAATTCAAAGATTGTCTTAACCTTCTCAGAAGATATTAGAGACAAAATTATAATTTATTATAACAAGAGACAGAGCATACACAGATATAAACTTAAGTAAATCATTGCCCCACTGGGCTAATGCTCTTTCTTCTTTGTTTTCCTGAAGTCAGTGGAATACAAAGTGTTCCTCAGTCCAGGCCAGACCCTAGCAATGGTGGAGCACGGATCAATATTACAAATGGCGTCTCATATATCACTGTCTAAATAATTAGAATTTATAATTCAAGATGACAAACTATAAAATAAAATATATCCTGTCTACTGACCTTGACAAATGAAATGCCATGACAGAATAAAAAATTACATGTGTTAAGATATGTTTTTAATATGACTGAAAATTGAAGTATCAAAGATAACTGAATTTACTTATTATTGCATAAGTCTGGATGTTCCATGGATGTGCCAGAAATATTTGGATGAATAAAATTAAAGAGCTAACTAATTCATAAGGTATTATATGTTTATTCCATAAAGTTTATCTGTGCCTTTATTTTAGCAAAATCACTAATTATGTTTAATACCTAAGTGTTCTCATAATTCATGTTCCATCAATAGTAAAGATTTAATGGATTAAAAATAAAATATAAGCATATTCAAAGTAGTCAGAATTGGAGTTTATTTTGTTGGGTCAGCGGGCTCCAGGAATGCAGGAGGAACAATAGAAATGACCGCTGGGCTGCCATCTTCCAGGCCCTCCCCCTGCCCCGGCCTTTCTTAACCCTTGACTCTCCTGCCATAAGGATGTATGCCTAGGTCACGTCTCCACAAGTAACCCAATACCTATGCAAGAAACTGGAACATCAGGACTCCCCCAACCCTCCAATCCCCGAATATCATACCTTATATGGCTGTGAACCTATTCCCTCTCTTAACCTAGATAAAAGACCCACTGGACCCCCTCCCAGCGCGACTTCCCCGACTCCCCTTTCTGGAGTCTAGGAACCTCGCCCAAGGGTGCCCACCTCCTCCCGGCGCAACTTTCCTGGCTCCCCTTCTCCTGAGCCCTGAAACTTTGCTAGAGAGTACCTTTAATAAATCTTGCCTTGTGCCTACCTCACCTGGTGACGTGTTTATCTCGCCTGCAAAACCTTACAATTTTCATCAAAATATAAAATAATTATAAAATGCAAAAAAATCAAAATTGTTTTTCATATTAATGCAAATAAGTTATTCTTATTACCTCTTAAATTAGAAGGCTACAGACAAATTACAGTTAACATATATACCAATTTTTAAATTATCAGCTTTAAATGGAACTAAATTTTATTTAATTTCTTGAAGAACCAATGAAATATTATTTAATATTTTTTAAATCATAATTTGCCATGCTAGCATTCAAATATAGCCGGCTGCCAGTGTAGGGAATCAAAATCATGTTTCATGAATTTAGATCTAAAGTTTTATATACATACATAGAAATACGCATAAACACACACAAATATTCATATATGCATACAAATTTAAGAGTAATATGAATTATATTAAATTGAAAAATAGTCTTCAGTTAGTATGAGCAACAGCTGCAACCCACACTAATTCATAAGTACTTTCATGACTAAAAGTTAGCACCTGAAGGGAAGCAAGAATATACATGTTCTCTCTATTAGAAAATACTTTGTCACACAAGAATCTTTTGTATCCATGCTCTTTGTAAGGAAGTTTGTTTTTTTCTGACCAGAATGTTTCCACCACTCTAATCTTACTACACTCTAAAAGCAGCGTCCATCTCCAAGATTGGTCCTGGCACAATTCCTAAAACCTTCCACTGTATGTCCTATATTTCAAGGACGTAGCAGCCTGGAACTTCAAAAGGCTACTGATGCCAAACTCAAATTTTTACACTTCCAGTTGTTTGCAACATTGCCCCAGATAAGCAGGGTTTTAGCCACTTAGACTGCCTACTTTGCCTACTCTGGGAAATTACACCCAACATCTGCCAGCCATAAATAATATAAACTGTAGATATAAAAGCCCCCAGCCCACTGTTGTTCTTCAGAGCACTGTGACCCAGAGTCACCCAATCATGCAACGTCACCCAGACACTAAGCCCCTCTCCAAAGCCCCTCCTTCCTGGGAGATCCCTTGTCCTCCTCGCCTATCCACAGGGTAGCCTGTGGACATCATTGTTCCGTGATGGACTTCCCCCACATGAAAATCTGTCAAGGTGTTATCGAATGAATCTTGGTGTGCAACATCACCTTGTGAGCCTATCTTTCTCCTTGATCAACCCCCAAGTCACTCAAACTCACTCTTAGGGTTCTTCTCTTAGGTTTGCCTAATGTTTCCTCATGTTTAGACCCCAGTTATAAATCTTTGGTAGGAATAGCACAGGTGCGATGCTACGTTGTCCTCAGCGAATCCTGTCAGCTGGCAAATGACATCCGTGTGTCCCGTTATTTCGTCTGCAGATTTCTCACTGCACCTCACCTCACCTCTCCTCTCTAATTAATTTTATACAGAACTACTTTGCAACTATATAAATAATCTATTCCTTATCTTTCTTTCAGGCACTATCTTTAGCATCTATTGATGTTTCTTGCCTGAATTAATAATTACTATGATGGTTTCCACATTTAGATTTTTAACTCCATTATTCCTTCTGTGTTTATTAGTTGGCATTCTATTGTATGAATAGATTTCTCTTATCGCTGTTTATTTATTCATTTGTTTATTTAGATGTAGAGGTGGGCAAACTGTGACCCACGGGCCATATAGAGCCTGCTGTCTATTTCTGTAAATAAAGTTTTATTGGAACACAGCCATTCATTTATGTACTGCCTATGGCTCCTTTTGTGCTACAGTGGCAGAATTGAACAGTTGTGTCAGAGACTGCATGACTCATCAAACCTAAAATATTTACTCTCAGGCCCTTTATCGGAAAAGCCAATTTCTGATTTATATCATGTAGACTCATGTATTCTTTACTATCATTATTTATTTGATGCTCCAATTGTCCTAGAATCGGTCATTGGAAGCCCTTTCAAACTGGCTCCTGTGTCCTTCGACAGGTTTCCATTGTTCTTTGAACCCTTCTTTGCTTTCTGATATAAGATTTTCTACATTTTCCCTACTTTTCCTATAGAATCAGCCATTTCTCCAAGGAAGCTTGGTTTCTTTTAGTTGGAAATGGTATTTAGAAGCCAATGTCTGGTATTGTCCCTGGGGTGCTGCTGGAAAACACCAGAGAGGTCATGGTTATAGATTTGAAATTAGACATTGCTAGCATATAGATGATCTATATAGCGGTGGGACTAAGTAAGATTACTCAGGGAAAAGTGCAGAGAGAAGAGGATGCAGACTAGACCCAGGATCTCCAACATTAAAGGAAAGTAGTTTGAGAAAAAGATATTTGTAGTAATATGGCTCAGGGTTTTAATGTTTATATCCACAAAGTGCTTATGTAAGTAGGTGTGAAATAATTAAGACCTCATTGAAAAATAAAGAGTCATATAGACCTGTCACAAAATTAAAATGAGAATTAGTAATTCAACATGAGGAAAAATACTCAACCTGACTTATGAAAGAAATGAAAATTAAACAGGATACAGTTTTGAGTAATTGCCTTACTTTTTTCCTAATATTTAGTTGGACAGTTTTCAGATTTATAGAAAAGTGGACAGAAGAGAATGATAAACATCTGCACAGGCGTCATTTAGATTTAACATTTGTTCACACTTTGCTGCTTACTCATCTTTCTTTTGACACTCATACCCACAGCACACACACATTTTTTCCCCACTAATCCACTTGAAAGGAAGTTACAGATAGCTTGACATTTGATCCCTAAATATTTCAACACATATTTCCTTATAAGTATCCTTATATAGGCCATTTAAGGATTTAAAATTTTTTAAAAATTGTAGTAAAAAACACATAACATAAAATTTACCATCTTGGGGAAGCCTGGATGGCTCAGTCAATTAAGTGTTCTGCCTTTGGCTTGGGTCCTGATCCCAGGGTCCTGGGATCGAGTCCCACATTGGGCTCCCCGCTCAGCACGGAGCTTCCTTCTCCCTCTTTCTCTGTCTCTCCCCCTGTTTGTGCTCTCTCTCGCCCCCTCTCTCTCTCTCTCAAATAAATAAATAAAATCTTTAAAAGATAATAATAATAAAATAAAAGTTACCCTCTTAATCATTTCTAAGTGTACAGTTCAGTCATGTTCGCTATATGCACACTGTTGTACAACAGATCTCCAAAACCTTTTCATCTTGCAAAATGAAACCATTTCTTAATTTCCCCTTCCTCACAGAAAATTAATTCTAATTCAATAACATATCTAATATGTAGTCCATATTCAAATTTCCCCAAACGTCTTTGAAAAAAATTTTTACAGCAGTCTCTTTAACTGCCATGTCTCTTTAGACTCCTTTATTTAAAACAGTCTCCCTGCCTTGTTTTTGCTATTTAAGATAATGATTTTCTTCAAGAGTCTAGTTTTCTTGTGGAAGGTCTCATGTTCCAGATTAGCCTGATTGTTTCCTTATGCTTACATCCAGACTAAACATTTTTGGCAAGAACACTCCGTAGGTAACATTGTGTACTTCTTGCATCATATTAGGCAGAACATAATGCCGGGTTTGTGCTGGGTTCTTCACTATTTACAGTACTAAGTTTGATCATTTGGTTAAGGTTGTTGGCCAGATATCTCATAAAGATACTTTTCCCCTTCGGAATTAATAAGTAATCCTTGGTGATACCGTGAGACCATGTGAGTATTGTTTCCCAACACCCTTTCACACAATTATTAAATCAGAGGTTGAAAATGATTTTATAATTGGTTTTAAATTTATTATCTGGCATTCAGCTCTAAAAAAAAGCTTTCTCTTCTTTTTCCCCTTTCTCTTTATTGTTTATTATCACGATGCCCTCATAAATTTCTGTATTCAGTAATTACCATCCACTACTGCCATTATTTTTTGTTTGTTTGTTTAAGATTTTATTTATTTATTTATTTGACAGAGAGAGACAGAGAGAGAAAGCACAAGCAGGGGGAGCTGCAGAACAGAAGGAGAGGGAGAAGCAGGCTCCCTGCTGAGCAAGAAGCCCAATGCAGGACTCGATTCCAGGACCTTGGGATCATGACCTGAGCCATAGGCAGACACTTAACCAACTGAGCCACCCCGGCGTTCCTCCTGCCATTATTCTTTTTGATGTTCATATTGTTAGATTTGGGCTGTGGGACTGCCTTCATACTGTGCTTTTTGACATGACCCCATTTCTGACACAACAGAATTTTCTAGGCTTATGTTGTATTTTCTCTGTCCTTGACATGGAATCACTCATTTCCCCAAGGTATCCTGTTTCTTTTTAGAGAGGAATGGTATTCAGAAATCATGATCTGAGCTCTAGGTGTGCTCATTTCTATAAGGGCATGTCCTTGTTTCTAGGTTTTTTTCAGTGTACATACTAGAACACACACACTCACATTTATTCAATATCTTCCAATCAAATCCAATAGCACAGGGTTTTCCCTTAGCCTTCCCCCATTCCATGTTTGTATCTCTCTCTTTACCCATGGTGGAAACTCTGGTTCATAAAAGCATTAATATATTCATTAATTATTTTTTTAAGTAAGCTTTTATGCCCAACATGGGGCTTGAACTCACCATCCTCAGATCAAGAACAGCATTGCCCTACTGAGTGAACCAGTCAGACACTCCTGCTCATTAATTTGATCTAACCCATAATATACATAAAATTATTTTAAAATTGCATCACAAATACCATTGCTTATCACAAACCTACTGTAAGTCCAAAATTTCTTTCCCATTCTTTGCGTTCTCAGAATATACTCCACTAAAAATATGAAGAGTGCTGTGTTCAAAAGTTAACTGAATTTATTTTTTCTTTCCCAGGTTATTGATTTGTTATACACTTATATTGATTTGTTTCTGTTTTTAATCTAATCTTAGGGTTTATCATACATGTAAGTTTATTTTTTGAATATGTAAAACATTTAGGAAGTTCAAAAGTTCAAACTAAAAAAAGGTATGCTTAGAGAAATCCTTCCTCATCCTTTTCCCCTCTATTCTATTTGCTCCTACATCTTAGATGGAACAATTCGAAACCAATCCTGGCCAATTCATCTATTTTTAAAAATACATCTGCATTTTTTATGTATATATGAAGTAACTTCATATAAATTTATAAGATGTTCCTTATACTAGACATTGTGCTAGTGTGTGTGTGTGTGTGTGTGTATACTATATAGTATATATATACTAGAGAATAAAGATGAATGAGATATGAACTCTGGGAGAGCAGGGAACTATAGTGAAAAGATGTGTCATATATAACTTTTATAAAAATTAAAATTTTTCTTTTTTAAAAAAACTATTTACTTATTTACTTTAGAGAGAGAGTGCATGAGCAGGGGGAGGAACAGAGGAAAAGGGAGAGAGAAAAATCTCAAGTAGACTCCCTGCTAAGCATGAAGCTCAATGTAGGGCTCAATCTCACAACCCTGAGATCATGACTTCAGCAGAAATCAAGCATTGGACATTGAACGGAGCCACTAGGCACCCCCAAAGTCAAAACTTTCTGATAAGAAAGCAGATGAGCTTGTAAAACTTCAGAGAAGACTTTCATGAAGAAAAAAGTGGTAAGCCATCTCCAGTGAGGCTGAGAGGTCACAGAAGAGGAGGGCCAAGAATTGGCCAAGAGGGGCGCCTGGGTGGCTCAGTGGGTTAAAGCCTCTGCCTTCGGCTCCAGTCATGATCCCAGGGTCCTGGGATCGAGCCCTGCATTGGGCTCTCTGTTCAGTGGGGAACCTGCTTCCTCCTCCTCCTCTCTCTCTCTCTCTCTCTGCCTGCCTCTCTGCCTACTTGTGATCTCTCTCTCTGTCAACTAAATAAATAAAATCTTAAAAAAAAAAAAAAAAAGAATTGACCAAGAGGCAGCCATTGGTGGCTTCATCAGAGTGTTTGCAGGGAATGATGGCAATGAAAGAATAACTGAACTGGAGTGGACTAAAGAGGAACTTGGAGGTGAGGTAGTAAGACATCAGTACAGGCAAATCTTCTAAGGGGCACTTCAGTAAAGCAGAAGAGAGAAATGGGGCTATGGCTAGAGGCAGACTTGATGCAAGTTTTTTTTTTTTTTTTAAACATGAGAGATATTATCTACTACATGCTTGGGTGCTGATGGGAGTGCTCTAGCACAGAGAGGGAGATTGAGGTCGAAGATTAGAGTGTGAGGGAGAAAAAAGACAATTGCAAGAGCAAAGTCTTGAATGTACAGGACGGGGATAAGATCTAGTGCACAAATGAACTAGCACTTAGTAAAAGCTTAATAAATATGTGTTGGATGAGAAAGAAATGGTAAGTAATGGACCCTTTCCTCAAGTTGATCAAGTCAAGAGATAGAAGACAGATGAGTGAAGCACATACCAGAGCACAAACACCACCGCATGGACTGTTGCTTCAGGAGAAGCAAGAACTTTGAGGCAGAAGCAACACCTTCTCAGTGATGAGGCTTCTCACAGGAGGTAGCATCGGCTGACCCTCAAAGACAAGAAAGTGAAGCAAAGGATTCTGGGAGAGAGAAAGGCTATCAGTTCAGCCTGGAGAAACAATGTGAACAAGAACGGGGAGAGTGAAGTATATGGCTTGTGCTTTCACTTCATAAAGATTGTTTTTAATACAGCCAACATCAGACACAAATGGGGTTTTCCTATAAATACTTGTGGCTAACCTTTATTGACGGCACTCTTAATCCACAGCTACTGCACGCAGACAACGGTTTCTGATCCTATCTGTGAATGCCATTGGTTGGCCCTGAAGAATTCAGCGTGGAATCCTTTCTCGCTGCCCTCGTACATGAGCCCTGGAATTCTTGAGCACACTGAGTGCAGGGAGTGTTCTCATCCACCAGAGAGGCAACTCCTTCATTGGCAGGTGGATAGAAACTAGCAGATTATTTAAAATTTTCACTCTCAGTTTCCTCATCTGCAAAGTAGGGATGATAATATCTCGTTTGCAGGGTTTTGTGAGGATTAAAGTAGACAATCTATGTGAAGTGCCTACTCCCTGTGTAGAACAGAATATGTGCTCAATAAATGGTTAGTTATTTTTGGTATTAAATGTAGAGATAATTACCACGTACTGAGCACTTATGATACATCCAGTATAGCTCTAAGTGCTCAGTAGATATTAATTCACTGAATCCCCACTGTGTCTTACAAGGTAGACATTATCATTGTCTCTAGTTCCACAAGGTAAGCAAGCAGTAGGGCGGGGATGTGAGATGAGGCAGGCTGGTCTCAGAGCCCTATGTCTCCTCTTCTGGGCCACACTGACTTTCTAATAATTAATGGAATCATGCCAGTTCCAGAACCAGATCAATCTGATATCCCAGATCTATTTCCCTTTTAAACAAGGAATCCAAGAAGTAAAGCCAGTGGGATTAGGAATTGTTATGTTCTCCACAACCATGAGAGCTGGCAAGAGGCATAGAAAATGATCTATAGGCCCCCATGGGTGGCTCAGTCGGTGAAGCGTCTGCCTTTGGCTCAGGTCATAATCTCAGGGTCCTGGATAGAGCCCTGCATCAGGCTCCCTGCTCAGCAGGAAGCCTGCTTCTTCCTTTCCCACTCACCCAGCTTGTGTTCCTTCTCTCACTGGGTCTCTCTCTGACAAATAATAAATAAAATCTTTAAAAATTAAAAAAAATAAAACGATCCACAGATTTTATTCACATGCTTTCATTTTGCCAGCTGCCTTCACTCAGCAGTTATTACTCCAATAGTAAAATGCAACATATTTTGTTTTATTTTGTAGTTAAAAATTTAACATTGTTCAAGAATAGGCTGAAACGTGTAGCTAAACCAGACAAGCCAATAAAAAAAAATATAAACAAAAATATTCATTGTCATACATCTTATAATACTGAAATATTAGAAGCCACCCAAATATCCTTCACAGGGGTCTAATTAAAGGGTGGCACATCCACAGCTTTAAAAAAAATTATTTATTTATTTGAGAGAAAGATAAAGTTGAGAGACAGAGCAGAGGGGGAGAAGGAGGGGAGGAGGGAGAAGCAGACTCCCTGCTGAGCCATGAGCCCACCATGGGGCTTGATCCCAGGACCTAAGGCAGACACTTAACCAACTGAGCCACCCAGGCACCCCACATCCACAGCTTTTAACAAGACTAAAATAAATTTGAAGATAAAAAATTCTCCTATGTAATGTGACGTGAAAACGCAAGGTACAGAACTGTGTATCTAATTTGATCCTACTTTGGAAAACTAATGCATATGTTGGTATATGCCATTTTAAAAATCTAGAGAAATAGTTCACACACCCTTAACAGTAGTTATGAGGAAGGGATTATAGATGACTTTTGACTTCCTACGTTATATGTTTCTGGATTGTTTGAATTATTTACAAGCACCTATTCACTTCTGGTATCAGAAGAAAACAATATGTGTTTAAGTAGGCAGAAGAGGCAAAGCCTGTCAGGAATGGAGCTGGGAAGAACAGAGCCTGAAGCGGGGCTCTAATCTTTCAGTCCATTAACTGCTGCCTCATTTCCTGCCAGCAGAGTTTTATGACTGGCTGGCTCTCAGCACGTCCTTTGGCCAACAGGACACTGGCGAGCAGGGTCATTAGAAATCTTCTTTGAGAGAACTCTAACACAAGCATAAGAGGCATTACAACTTGGAAATATGGTCAAAGGGGAAAAATCCATAAAAAACATTCATCGCCTGAGTTGCTATCCATAGTAGGAAATGTGGCCATTAAGCCAATGAAAGGAATTAGGATCAGGATGAAATCACACGGGGTTGGCTGTGGAGAAAATGAGAGACGTTAAGTGCCATTCATCTTTAGAGAACTCCATCCTTCCCATCAGGCCCCGGGACCTACATAGCCATAAAAGCAACAAAGATAAATAATCACTAAAATAGCTGGCATTTTTACAGTGAGCCACAAATTTCAGCCTTTCACATCCGTTTTATGCCCCATTGTGTGTCTGTCGCATGCAGAAACTTTGGGAAGCAGGTTCTTCAGGAGAGGAGGAGCTTAATAAGAGACACCGCAGGATCAGACCCCAGAATGCCTCATGCTCACTAGCAAAAAAGGTCATCCTAGAATGAACTGGCATAATAATGAGTACAATTCATTTTTAGGTAAATACATCCTTCCCAAACAGCCAGAAAAACAATGCATCCATCAAAGAAGGAAGATTGATAGCAGGTGAATACTGCAGAAAATGTAAGGAAAACTGAGCCTCTGAATGAAGACATAGATGGGGAGAATCACTGGTCAGCCCGGCTTTCCCCAGACCTTAGAGAGGGGTGTAGAGTCCATTTGGGTGCGGTGACAATGTTCAGGAGGTTCTTGGACCTGTGGGCACATGGTATGGTCCCCTCTCCATTCCGTCACCACCACAGTGGTCCCAATATACAGTGAAGGGAATGGGGAACCAGGGAAAGCAGACCCCGCCACCTCATCTGAGGTCTGCACCCTCCCTCCCTGGGGCCTCTGGGGTGGCCAGTGTTTGTTTCACAAAGGCAAAAACCGAGAGGCAAAATCATTACGTAAATTCCTCAAGGCGACTGAGTGACAAAAACAAGAATAACATTGACCTTTTCTCAACTCCAACTTCAGTGCCAGACCTCAGAATGGAGATATATGAGGACTTGAGTACAGCCCACACCTCATTTTAATTCTCATTGTCTATATAAGCACAGACCTTACCATTGTTCTTTTTTCTTATTGGCCATTCTTGCTTCCTTTGTGCTCTCACCCCGAGCTGAGTTCTTAACTCTATTAAGCCAAAGACGGGAGCGGGGAATAGATTGATAAAGTAAGGTAGATAAAGAGATGACCTAAATAGTTTCTAGGGGCATCTGGGTGGCTCAGTCAGTTAAGCATCTACCTCTTGGTTTTGGCTCAGGCTGTGATCTCAGGATCATAAGATCAAGTCCTGTGTTGGGCTCCACACTCAGCATGAAGTCCGCTTGGGACTCTCTCTCTCTCCCATTCCCTCTGTCCCTTCCCACTGTGTGTACGGTCTCGCTCTCAAATAAATAGTTTCTAAAATGGCTAGGTATCATGTTTTAAGACTGCTCATTTTAATAGTTTTGATGTTGCATTATAGATACAAAACTGGCCTTTAAAAATTAAAAGAATAAATGAAAACCTAGAGGAATATGCTTTCTTCTCAGTCTTCAGCCGCCCAACTATCAAGGAAAGCCTCTCCCCTGTCTATATTCCCAAGTAAGGCCTTAGTAAAGGGACAGGCAGTTTGGAAACAAGAATAAAAAATATCCCAAGTCTACTTCTCCAAAGTGAACCTGGGTTTTCTTAATGCTTTCTTCCCACTAGCAAATGACACAGCCTGAAAACAGACATGCAGAGGCATGCTATCTTTACAAATGAGGACCAGATTCTACAATAGGCAAAATCCATTATTCTTCCCTTAATTACGCAAGAACCATGGATCAATAAAATGGGTATGTACATTTATACAATGGAATATTATTCAGCAGTAAAAAGGAACCCAAGTACTAATAATGCTACAACACAAACCTCAAAAGCATTATGTTAGGTGAAAGAAGACAGTCGCAAAAGACCATACCATGCTATGATCCCATTTATATTTAATGCCTAAAATAAACAGAGCTCTAGAGACAGGAGTAGAATAATGGTGGCCTGCGGCTAGGGTAGGATGGAAGTGAATGGTAAGCAGGCACAAGGAATCTTGCTGAGGTGATGAAAATGGTCTAAAACTGGACTATGGTGATGACCACATACTAAGAGTCATTAAAATGCACATTTTAAATGGGTAAGTGTTAACAGCATGTAAATTACATCTCAATAAAGTTGCTATAATAATCCAAGAGTCCCCTACAAGTCTCAGACTGCCAGATTTAACTTCACATTCCTGCTAGTGTTTGAACCATAAAATGACACACATATCATTTTTGTAAAGTTGTACTATGTCCTGAGACTTGCCACAGAAACAAGTTCAGATAACAAAATCCCAAAGTTTTTTTCATTTAGCAAAGCTGACAATTAACTTCTTCATGCTTTCCCTCTGCCTGCTGGAGATAACTTTGGTTTGCTTACTTTTTATGAGAAGTTTGCTGTTGTGGAAACACTAGTTTCACTTGAACTTGGCTGCAGAATAATTGAATTTTGGGTGATCAGATGTGACATCCAAACGTTAGTCAGCATGGGATCAAATTTATTTAAATTATGGTATTTAATCCTGTTTTTCTCATTTGGTTAAAAAGCAACCCAGAGGTTTTTCCAATCTTTTTTTTTTTTTTAAGATTTTGTTTATTTATTTGACAGAGAGAGAGACAAAGCGAGAGAGGGAACACAAGCAGGAGGGGTAGAGAGGGAGAAGCAGGCTCCACATCAAGCAGGGAGCCTGATGCAGGGCTCGATCCTAGCACCCCGGGATGATGACCTGAGCTGAAGGCATACGCTTAATGACTAAGCCACCCAGGCACCCCAGTTTTTCCAGTCTTAAAAAATTTATGGATAATTATTTATTTTTATTTTGCTTATATTTGTATTTCAGGAAATCTGAGAATATCAATTCATTCTTTCCTTTTAAAATATTATGCAAACCGATGTAAGTACAGGGTTTCAGTCTTGTTGGTAGCAGCAAAATATTGTTCATAAATAGGGAAGTATGTAAAATACTATACATCCAAACATGGAACAAATTACTATATACTATTAAAAATATGGAGCAAAATCTACAGGAATTGGTGCGGAACTACCTCCAAGATGTATTTTTTTTTTTTAAGATTTTATTCATTTATTTGACCGAGAGAGGAAACACAGCAGGAGGAGTGGGAGAGGGAGAAGCAGGTTTTCTGCAGAGCAGGGAGCCTGATGTAGGGCTCGATCCCAGGACCCTGGGATCAGGACCCGGCCAAAGGCCAACGTTTAACAACTGAGTCACCCAGGTGCTCCTCCAAGATGTATTGTTAAGTCAAAAAGATATGGAATAGGGGTGCCTGGGTGGCTCAGTGGGTTAAACCGCTGCCTTCGGCTCAGGTCATGACCCCAGGTCCTGGGTTCGAGCCCCACATCGGGCTTTCTGCTCAGCAGGGAGCCTGCTTCCTCCTCTCTCTCTGCCTGCCTCTCTGCTTACTTGTGATTTCTCTCTGTCAAATAAATAAATAAAATCTTTTAAAAAAAAAAGATATGGAATAATATGCTTATTATGCTACCCTTTGAATTTTTTTAAAGTAATATACTTATGTATAGATACACCAGATTGGTAAGAGTATATTCTTATAAGAAAGATAATTGAATATTTGGGGGGTTGCCCTGATAGGGCCACTAACTTTTCAGTACATATTCTTTAATATTGTTGGAATATTCGCGTGTATGTTAGCATTCATTGAAAATTTTTTCACACACAAAAATTTTTTTTCATCTGATAAACCTTGCATTTGATAAAACATAACAGGAGGCAATTCAAATACTCTAACAACTTCTGTCCAATACAATAAAAATGACACATAATAAGAACTCTGACCAAATTTTAATACATAGTTTAATAAGAAAATTATTTGAAGACTTCAATTCCTTCATCTCTAAAACAAAGATATTATTATGAAGTTGATGGAATAACACTTGTAAGATTTTATAAGATGCAGAGTCATTGAGATGGAGTTTTGCAGGAGCAGCTCATGCTTGGATTTAAGTAAATTGAGTTCATCTGTAGAAGCAATAGATCTCTCTGTACTGGACATTTGTTTCTTATTCATCATTGGATCATTCAGGTTGAATTGGACTTGACATATGGTGATCAATTATGGCTTTTTGTATTACAGGACCAAATTCATTATCAGATCCTTGGGGACTAAGTTTAGCATTAAATATGTTTGCAGTAGCAGACAAATTCATAATCTGCCTGTCAATTCACTCCACTGCCTAGTCATTCTTCTGCCTATATAATAAATTTCAATGGAGAAACGGTAATAAACATATCTTAAAATTATGGTGGCACATTATAGTTTGCAAAACACTTTTACATATTTTATTGCATTCGACCGTCTTAACAACCCTATGGGGGAGGCAAGACAGACATTAATATGTCTGTTTCACAGATGGTCATAGATTACCTAAGCAATCAGGAAGCAGAGAGCTAAGATTAGAAGCTGGGCTCCCACTCTCCCATTCTATTTAGCTAGATGCATTTTACAGTATGTGTGTGAGAGTTCAGAAATGAGTGTGTTTGTGTATAAAATCTGTTCTTTGTATCAGAACATATAGACAATCTTTCAACTTCATAGTTCCTGGCTTTTGTGAATGGAATTCACATAATGGAATTATGTCGTTGTTTCTCTTGCAGTTTTAACTTACCTTGACAATTACATCATCTAAATTCACACGGGTCACTGAAGAGTGTTCTTATGCGACAGGGACCATTCATTTTCATAGTCTCATTTATGACTCATGGATTTGTGTGGGTGTTGAAAAGACAAATCCAAAGAAAGAGGAGTGGGAAAAGATTTCTTTCTATATTTAAATATAAATAATAGAAAGAGGCTGAGCTAGGTTATAAATAACGATGAAGTGAAATGTTCTCCGGAAAATCCATGGCAATAGTATTACTGCTCCCTGAGAAATGTGACTGCTTAAAACTCTGGTTTGGAAAACCTATTTGTTGTAAAATAAATGCTTTTTTATTGCTATTATTACATCAGGTCATTGTTCTGAGTTTTTTCCAGGCTTACATATGTAATAATTGGTTTTATACATTTCAGTGATTCAAGATGTTATGGTTCTTAATATGTATCATGTATTACAAAGAGCAACTTGGGCTATCATTGGGTTATTGCTCTGGCTTGAGGTAGATTTTCACTATTTTTTGCAGCAAGGTATGAAGACATGTTTATTGTTTTAAACATTAGTCAGTTACTTTATGACCAAAAAAATATATTAGGTTCAAATAATCATTATTATTCTTACACACACATGCACACTGTAAAGACACTGAATAGTAAAGACATTGAATAGTACACCCAAGTCCAGAATCTGGAAACTGACCATATCCATGGCATTGATGGGATTTTGTTGCAGTATTTTTCAAGATTTAATGAAGTTAAGTAATTTAGCTTGCTTTGGGACATTATCTAACTCGTTGGAAGAAATCACCTAATCTGAGAAGGAAAGTATCACCATCTTTTGGAGGTGCTGAATCTGCCTTTCTTCATAGCTTAGAAGGAAATACTTGGTTGCAGCAGAATGTTTCACATCCTTTTTGTTCGGTTCCAACTTGCAGAGTCATCTTGCTTCTAAAATGGTTTCATAGCCAGAGATGGGAGGTTTCCAAGCCAGAAAGAAACTCCCCTCATCTTCGAATATGTGCCTTTATGGAATGTGAATCTCAAGGGCCAACTATAACTGAGATCTAAAAATTTTTTAAGTTTCCATCAGATATATTTAGCAAGACTTAAGCATCCATTTGAAGACTTGACAGGAGTTATTCCAATAATCTTATGCAGTATAAATAAATAACTTCTATCTCTTCCACACAGATGTTCTGAGAAGGCTGCAGGGGAGGGACAGCTGAGGCAGGCCCATTAACATTTGAATGGACTTATGGTTCTGCTTTTTTATTCTTCAAGACTGATTTAGCTAATCTAAGCTAAAGGAAAGCTGATTACCTTGTGTTTGAGTTAATGTGAGAGTTTATACTGTATTCTGAAATATTAACCAGTCTCTGAGATAACCATTTATTAGCCTGTTATTAAACATTTACATGTAGATGCACACAGACATATCATTGTATATGGCTTTTATCCTGGGTAAGAGTTATAGTGAGCAGGACTACTCCAGAGAAATGTTAGCAATGAAAAAAATAGGCAGTAGTATGAAAATATACATGATCAGAGCCACAACATGCAAGAGATCAGAGATAAAAGTACACAAGCTTCAAAGAGCATGCTGTTATTAAAGGCCAAATAACAGAAGAGATCAGAAATCCAGGCAGTTCATTCACAGCTTAAAGGGAAGTTAGGCACTGAAGAAGGTCTGAGAACCCAGGCAGGTAAGGACGAGCCAAGGTCCATGAGAATGCAGCGAGGACCCCAGATCTGATTCTGAGGCAAGGTCTCCTCACGTTTCCCAGGAAGATGTAAAATCTCCCACTCAAAGTCTGTGAACCTTTGATTGCCAAGTAGACTTAATGATCACCTAAGTGAATTTTGTTAACAAGATAGACTGAATTATGCATTACGGCTGTTCGTCTATGGCTTCCTCAGCTCAGTCCTCTTCCTTGGCAAGTAACAGGTGGGAAAATTGAAACACGGGTGGAGACAGCTGATAGTTTTTTCAAAGTCAGGAGATAAGCACGCCATCCCGCGTGGTGAAACCAAGGTGCCTGCGTGCTTGGCTCACATGAATGCTGAAGAGGTTGCTATAGAAATGTTATCAAATTGCTGGGATCCGCTGTGTACCTAACAAAACTTGAGTTTCAAAGTCCACAGAAAGCATAGTCAGAGAGGACTTTCCTTGGCTGCCGTGTGTTTACAAGGCAGTTACTTGGTAGATCAGACTGCATGTGGCTGGCCATCTCTGAGAACCGGGGTAGGGATAACATTATCTGCACCCTCATGCTTGCTCATTAACAAGGAGGCAACCGGAGCTTCTAGTAATGAAGATTAGGGGAGTCTGAGGGAGTACTTGCAGACACAGATCTCGGCCTCTCTGTATGGGCAATGCCGTTGTTTCCATCCGTCACCAGGAATTGTAGTGAGAGGAGGGCTCACCCTGCAGATTTCAGGTTGAGAAATGTTGAGCACCAAGGAAAGGGGTTATCAGAGGTGGAAAAATAATGAAGAGGAAGTCAGCGGGGCAGAGCAGGAGAAATCCAGGGAGCAGAAATCCAAAACATTGGGGAACTTCCCAAACCCAGGTTGTAGGATAGCTTAAATATAAAATATCAGGCAGGCAAAGGGCAGAACAGAACAAACAGATATGTCAGGACAGCAGTTCTGAGAGGGAGCCCTGTGTCTGATCCAAGGATTGTCTCATCCCAAGACTCCTTGGTTATTCGTCGCCAAGAAACTATCGCCCCAGCACGAAGAAAGAGCTATACTTCACCAGCAAGAATGGGGTCTGACAATGCGTACTTATTGGAGTCTCCAGATGTCAAAATATGCCAGATACCCAGGAATCAGCTTGAAACAAAAGGAAAAGCAACCATGTTTGCGTCCATTTCCATCAGCATCCATAGGAGTCAGAGCTAAAAGAGACCTTGGAGATGTCCTAATCCAGTCCTCCAGTTTGCAGATGTGCAGTTGGGGTTCCGTGTGGCCGAGTGACTTGCCTGAGCACACACAGTGAGCGGCAGTGATAGGACTGGAACTTGCCCCTCCTGACATTCTGGTCAGTGTTCTTTCCATAGCCAGGTTTTTAATATTCACAGAATATTGTGGATGAAGGGCTACGTCTCTGGAACATTAGCAACCATTTGTATCATAAATTCGAACTCCCACAGAAAAAAGGAAGTGGAACACCTCCCCAACCCCACCCCCACCCCCACCAACAGTAGGAAGTTCAGTGAGAAAGAAGAGCCCTGAGAAGTTTAGCAAGAACAGTTTATATTTGTCCTGGAAAAGCAGTTGTAGGATCTGGGATGTATTAGGAAAGTATTCATTCAGCTGGCAATAATAGAAATCCCAAGCTTTGAGGGCTGAATTGAATGGGGGCAGGGCACATTTTTCTCACCTAACAAGATGTCTGGAGATAGGCAGTTGGGGGCAGTGGGTTAGCAGCTCTGCAAAGTCAGAGGCAGCACCTCCATGGTTCTCTGTCACAAAACAGTCACCAACACATGTCCAGATAGGAACTCAATTACAGGCCACCCCTCGATGCAGAAAGCTAGGAAAGCCAATATCCGGGTTTTCCAGTACTTGTGAGAGAGGTAAACAATGGAGAAAGTGTTTAGAACGGGGGTTGGGCCAGGCAGTTCATAAACCTAGGATGCCTGGGTTGGCATGAGTTCCACCGCTCCATCCTTGTGGCAGATGTGGCTAATCATCCAAACTTGCAGAGGGCCTTCGCACTCTTCCCGGCGGAGTTTTCCAAGCAAGTTCTCCCAAGTAATCAGACCTGTCTCATGAGATGAAACCTATTTGCTCTCCCTGATTATTTTCTGCTTTCATGGCAACTCCAAGTTATGACAGGAAAGCTCTTTTAATAAAGATAAAGAGAGAGCTTAAACATCCAAACTGTAGACCCACAGAAAGACCTGAGATGGTCTTTAGTCCTGACTCTATTTTACAGCGAAAGAAACCGAAGCCTAGAGTGGCGAGGAGTTTTAATCATGGTTACACAACAAGCCGGTTGAATGTGGTCCCTTTCTAATCAGTTACTTTGAGAGGCTTTATACTTATTCTAATACTGCTGACCTTACTTAAAACATCTCTGAAACTCCTCAGAATTTCTTTTGTTTTGGTAAATGGGCTGCTAAAACAAGAAAGTTCAGCTTCTCTATTTTATAGACGCCTTCTGTCTCCCTCCCTATACTCCGCCCCCACCAAATGGCATTGCCCGGCTCACTCACTCATTAATTCAACAAAAATTCATTGAGCATGAGTACCCCACAGATCTAGCGTATGACTTGGCTCCAATAACTCTGTGTTATGTTGGAAAAAATCAATACGCTCTTGGCCCCTTACATTCCGCTGACCATTCCCATTCTCCTTCAACTCCCCTAACGTTGGTTTATGAAATGAGCTGCCTATTACAGGTTGTTGTTCTAGAGTCAACACGGTTCAACAGAACTTTCTGTAGTAATGTAAGTAAGTATTCTATAATCTGTGCCACCCACAACAGAAGTCACCAGCCACCTGTGACTATTTAGCACTTACAATGTGGCCAGTGTGACTGAGAAGCTGAATTTTTAAACATTTTATTTAACTAATTTAATTTTTTTAAAAGATTTTATTTATTTATTTGACAGAGATCACAAGTAGGCAGAGAGGCAGGCAGAGAGAGAGAGGAGGAAGCAGGCTCCCTGCTGAGCAGAGAGCCCGATGTGGGGCTCCATCCCAGGACCCTGGGATCATGACCTGAGCCGAAGGCAGAGGCTTTAACCCACTGAGCCACCCAGGCACCCCAACTAATTTAAATTTAAGTAGCCACATGTGGGGTGCCTAGGTGGCTCAGTTAGGGGTCTGCCTCAGCTCAGGTCATGATCCCAGGGTCCTGGAATGGAGTCACGCATCAGGCTCCCTGATCAGCAGAGAGCTTGCCTCTGCCTCTCCTTCTCCCTCTGCTCTCCCCACTGCCTATGCTCTCTCTCTCTCTCTCTGTCTCAAAATAAATAAATATGAATCTTAAAAAATAAAAAAATAAAAAAATAAATAAATAGCCACATGTGGCTAACAGCTACCACATTGGATAGCACAGGTCTAGACCCTTCCTCCATTTCCTTCCCAACCCATTCCTCTTTATCTCTCAGATACCAGGCTCGATCAAAACTTTGATGAATACTTCTTCCCTCTTCTCTGGAACCCCATGTGGTTGCCTGGACATCATCTCTTCTCTGGCTACACATCACTTCCTCGTTTTGGCAACTCCACAATTCAGAGGGATAAGCTCTGCTTTAGCCCTAGCTTCGCAGACCCTCACGGATGCCCCTGTCCTGATCATCACGTGCAAGAGGGTCAGGAGATTCAGGCATTTGTGGTCCCACTGGAGACATTCAAAATAATGTTCTGAGGGATCTTTGCCCTGTTGGCAAAGAAGAGTCAAAAAATTAGATATTTGCCCCTGGGTGCTTTTAACCTTGAGGTAAAGCTTAGAGGCACTTCAACAAGTAGTCTGTGGGAAGTCTTCCCTTCTGTGAGCAGGGAGTATCTGGGAAACAAGCTGGACAATAATTCTTTTTCTCTGCACTCAGCACTTCAATAATCAGTCATTCACTAGAATGCAGTATTTGAATGGTATAGTGATCCCATCCTTGGTACTTTTAGTGGATATGCATTTGTCTGGAGATGAAGGTTCTTTGACCTGCCACTGTCGGAATGTGAAATGACAAAGCCTGTAGACGTAGGGCTCCTAAGTGGCACAGTCTGTTAAGCCTCTGACTCTTGGTTTCAGCTCAGGTCATGATCTCAGACTCGTGGGATCGAGCCCCGCGTTGGGCTCTGTGCTCGGTACAGAGTCTCCTTCTGGCCTCCCTCTCCCTCTGCCCTCCCCCCACACTCATCCACCTTTACTCTCTCTCAAAACAAATAAATCTTAAAAAGAAAAAAAAAGGCTGGAGACAGCATGAGGGCTCCTAAGACAGGTTGTACTTTCCAAAGATGACCACAATAGCTCTTTTCTCATATTCATCTCCCCTTGAATCTGGGAAGGCTTGTCACTTAGGAAGGCAAGGGACTGACCCTTGGAGGTCTAATCCACCATGTAAGAATTCCAGCTTTTGTGAGGCTGCCATGCCGGGAAAACACACGGGCCAGCGGAAAAGAGGCCTGCAGATGCCCCATTGGCAGTTAGTCTTCAAGTCCCCCCACCCAGGCATCAGACGTGTGAGTGGGAGCTTCAGATTGCCCTAGCCTTCCAGTCTTCCCAGCTGAGGCCCCAAACACGTGGAGCAGAAAAAAAAAATCCATCTGTGTTGTGCCCTTTTCACATTCTTGGCCACAGAATCTGTGAGCATAACAAAATGGTCGTTGTTCTATGCCACTAAATCTGGGGCAATAATACGCACAATGATTCCATAAGTCCCAAGAAATGAATAACAAACCACCAATCCCTACCTCCCCACCAAGCAGCTCCTGAACAGAAAGCACTCTTCACCATGACTAACTGTCAGCCACTGCTCTGGGCAAGGTAGGGTGGGTCTGGTAGGACTTTTCTGACAGGACAAATCTCCTGGAGGGTTGACATTTCTTAAGCCATGCAGCATGATAGGCAGTGTATAAAAGGAAGAAAACCACTTTACCACCTCAGAAACATAGGCTCCCACGGAGAGGGCTTTCAGTGGCAAACCTGTGACTATAAGCTAGTGAGAATTTAAGACTGAATTTTTTTCCTACCCTTGGATCTGAAGTACCGAGTACTTCAGAGATAACCCCTCGGGTAGAGGCCTTATTGATAAAATTAGTAAGTTCTCCAGGACTTAGCTCAAAGAAGCCTCCCTTTCAGGCAAGAAACAGCCCCGTAGTTGAGCTGGCTTGAGTTTTCATCATGGAGAGGAGGATTGGGAGTGAGGAGGAGGTGGAGGACTTTGGAGGGAGAACAGTACTCATGAGGGTAAGTCACTTTTCTCTCCACCCTAGAGGGGAGAAAGAGTGGGTGTTTTGTTCCTTAGGGATTCCTAATTAAAAACTGAAGTTTAGAAATGAGGTCCCCAAAAGACTTGCTCGTAAAGTTTGGGTTTCAGTCCAGAAAGGAAGACTGATGTCTTGTCCTTTGCTTGGCTATTTGCTTGGCCACTGAGCTCCTACCCAAGCGCTTATAAATTGGGCAAGGTGCCCTGAGGGGAGCTGGCATGGTAGACGGGCTGGTGGGAGGGGTGCAAGGATACTTCTCACATTCCCGGGTCTCAGAGAGATACAAGAGGCCCCTGATCAGCCTTCAGATGGAGCTTTGGAGTCTAGGCAGGGAAGAGGAGATTGGGACTACAAGGTTACCAGATGGCTGGATTTGGAATAAAAATGCCTGCAGGGCTGAGGAGCTTGGGGAAAGGCATGTCTTGGAGGGGCCACCAGAGCCACAGATCAAGCACCACGGGGGTGAGAGGCTGCCAGCAGTGAAATTGGATCCATGTGACAACAATCAGGAAGGGGACCAAACTTCAAGGCAGGCTCTTGCTTAAGGAGACGGGGCCTTCCTTCTGTGCAGAAGCATGGTGAGAGAAGGTGGGCAGTGAAGGGAGCAGACCACTCCCCCTCCCACACTCCTGTGCCCTGAAGCCACAAACTTAGCCTGAATTTTAGGAAAGGAGGAAAGATTTGAAATCAAATATGAGGTTGAAGTTCTAAAACAGAACTGAATTTTAACAACTGGGTCTCACTAATTTAATAACTGAAATAATGCAGAGTTCCAGAAGTAGACTGAGATGACGCTAAAGAGAGCCCTCCATCCGGCCGCAGAGCACAGCTGGGGACAGAAATCCAGAAAAACAAAGCTATTTTATCTATGCACCCCCACAGGTTGTGTAATCAGCAATCAAACTGGTTACGCACTTAACTGACTCTCCGGCAGAGACTGCAGTAGGTGGGGCACGAGGGTGGGGTCCCAAAGCCTGGGGTGAATGCAGCACTTACCAGCTGGGTGCCCTCCAGCACGTCAAGAGAAGTCCCTGAGCTCTCGGTTTCCCGTTTGTGAAGAGCTAACAAATCCTACATTCCAGAGTCAGGATATCTAAGTGCAATAATGTCAGTACATGTCCAAAAATAAAAAGGAATTGCTTTTTGCTCTCTGGTTTTTCCTCTGTGTGTCATCTCCCTGGTAAGGTGACCTCCTTCCTCTCGGCTCTGTGGGTCACTGCTCCTCACCTGTCCATGGCTGAGCAGCTTTTCCGGCTCCCACGTCACTGACCACTGGTGAAGTAAGGCTCTTTCCTGCCCAGAGATCCTCTCAGCTCCCCCTCCATTCCATGCCAGAGAGCTGTGCCTTGCGGGCCCGCAGCAGTGACCACCAAACGCATCTTCTTTTGGCCTCAACAACTGTCTTGTGACCCTTTGAGAACCCGGGGCCCAGGCTAGTGCTTCCCCCAGGGATGCCCGCTTCCCACTGAGAGGAGCCGCTCTGACCTCCTGCTGAGACACTGACCCTTCTCGGCAATGTCAGCCTAGAAGAGCTGGGCCCAGCTCACGGCACAGTGCCTTGCTGATGAACATTTTTTAAAAAAATCAAAGTGTAACTTATCTATGGTAAAGTGTACAGATCTTAATGTACAGCTTGATGAATTCTTACAGATGGATATGCCCAAGAAAGCACTCCCTGAGTTAAGGTTTTTAAAAAGTAGATCAGCCCAGAAGGCTTCCCCTGCCCCTTCCCAGTCAATTCCCTCCTCTGCCAGAGACAACCAGCATTCTGACCTTTAAGCCACACATTTGTTCCATCTGGGATTGGACCTCTACGTATAATCCTACTGTGTGGAGGCTCTCCTCTCGGACTTGTTTTGCTCATCATGTCTTTCTGATTCATCCATGCTGCTTCATGTATCCGTCATCTGTTCCTTTTCATTGCTGAGTGATATTCCATCGTATGAAGATACTACAGTTCGCGTATCTGTTCACCTTGATGGTCATTTATTTGAGTTTGTTTTCGATCTGGGGCAATTAAGAATAAAGCTGCCTATAGTCACGCATGAAACATGTTTTCGTGAACCTATGCCCTTCCTTCTCTGGAGTAAAACCCTAGGAGTGACATGCTGAGTAATGAGGTAGGTGTATGTGGAGCTTAACCGATAGAGAGGGCATTTAACGAATTCGATCTCTTAAAAGAAACCAGGGAATGAATGGATGACACTTCAGGGCCGCGGCTCTCAGGTACTAACATAGGAATGTATGAATTTGGGGTTAGAGGGGTCTCTTGTGAAAAAAGTCCTTTGGGCTGACAATGTTTCAGGAAGGAGCATGAGGCTTTGGAGAGCAAGAAGGGAGAGGGACTGCATGAAAGACCTCTTGGAAGAGGCAGGTCAGAGCTGGGGTGAGATGGAGGCTGGCAGGGGCTTCCCCTCCATGTGGAGAGCAGGGCCCGCGCTCAGCCGGGCCCACAGGGAGAGCGGAACAGTACGCTTCCACGGATTCTTGTTTTTGGTCTCTAACTGGTTGCCTTCACCCTGGGAGTCCTTAGTCATAAAACATTTAGCTGCCAAAGCATTATCAATTCAGCCATACGATAATGTATCAGCAATGGAATCCACAATTAGTGCAGCTGTCAGTCAAGGCTGCTCTGGGGAAAACAGGAGGCCCAGAGCCCTGCCCTTCCCTTGCTGTTCCAGCTTCCCCTCCGCGATGAGACCGCCTGTGCCACCTTGCTATCTCCAAACACTGTGGGGTCTGCTTTTCAAGCTTCACTCAGCCTTCACTGCAGTGACCTCTTTAGAGCTGGCAGCCCTCCCCTGCTCCCAGGAGTACTGGAGTGCTTCCTGCACCTCAACAGGGGATTATGGGAGAGTAAAATGACTGCAATTAATGGTGAAATTTCAGACATTGGGAGGCAGAGGAGTTGAAGAAAGAGCAATGGAGACATCCCTGTCTCCCAAAATCTCACCTGGTTTGCCTTGCCATGGGATTGGTCCTGCTGGTTATACTTCTCTGCACTTCTAGCTTTATTTTGAGGCTCACATTAAAGATCCTTAACCTGCTTTAGGTGGGCCTTACTTATCGCCAGGCTTCTTCCCCCCGATTCCTTCATCCTGGCCACTCCAGCCTTCTCTGGGCCCTCGCTCTACACTCCAAGTTCTTGTCTCAGAGCCTCTGCAAACATGGCCCCAGCCTACTTGCACCCTCTTCTTACTCCCCACTTCTTGCCAATTCCCTTTATTCTTTTACCTTAACAGATGGTTATTCTTGGTCCTCCGTTCCATGGAAGGTCCCCCTCAGAGACTGAAAGACCCCTCAGAGACTCAGGTGTCCTGCCTAGCTCTTACAACTCTTGAAATTTTTTAAAAATACTTTATTTATTTGAAAGAGACAGAGTGTGAGAGAGAGAGAGCACAAGCAGGGGGAGTGGGAGAGGGAGAAGCAGACTCCCCGATGCGAGGCTCCATCCCAGCACCCTGGGATCATGACCTGAGCTGAAGGTAGCCACTTAACTGACTGAGCCACCCAGATGTCCCAACTCTCAAACTTTTGAAAATTACTTGTGTGGTACGTGGTGACATTTACCACCCCCCCAACCTCCCACAGCAGGAACATAAACCGCATTTGGACATGGGTTTTCACTGCCTAACTCAAGGGTTGAAACATCATACACACTTAACCTAAACCTATGGCATTAAGCAAGGGAACAAACAGTCTTTGTTCACCCCCATGCCTTCCATGATAACTATAACCTTAAGGTAAATTGCACTATCATTAGCATTACTATCATTAATGGACGAAAATCTTCAGTTACATGGTTTCAATTGAACGAATGTGCCAGGTTTGTCTCCTCCCATTGAAAAACAAGTATTTTTTAAGATGATTTTGCCCAAGCACTGGAACTGAGTTAAAATTAGCCATTTAACCTTCATGTTCAACTGTCAGTTCTGATATTGGCATCGGCAGGAGGTTCTGGCAAGGTGCTTCTCAAGTAGTGACCACTCCGAATTAGTCTGATCATCTAGTTTGTTGATCTCTCGGCTCCTGGGCTTTCCTTTCTTCACTCATCCTTGGCCTCTGGGGGATATTTCAGGGGCCTCAACCCCTTTAAGTCCTCATTTCCTCTGTAAAATGGGATAATAAATCTGGAAAGTGGGATAATAATGAATGCCTCCCTGGGAGGGTGGTTGTGAGATTCGGGTTCAGCATGGGTCCTGGCACGTAGTAAGTGGTCACCAGATGGTAGCTGTGACTCCTGAAATCATTCCTATGACACAGCACCTCGAGGGAGCCTTAACTTGAGGCCTTGTAGAGAGAGGGCAGAAGGACCTTTCAGAAATGTCTGAGCTCACAGTCTGTGCCGATAACAGGTAACTCATGAGGCAAAGTATAGACTGATAACCTACAAAAGAAACATGAGGATTTAATGTCAACCTCCAGTTCCTCTTATTAAGCAGCTTCCCTAGCCAGAAGCGGCTGGGCTGACAATCTCAGGGCAGGTCCTGGCCAGTCCTGGTGGGCCAGCGATTGGTGGGCCCACGCCACCCTTGTGCCAACATCCGGATCTGAGTCTCACACATTGCCTAGGCTCCTGGCCGGCGAACGTTCTGAGGGAGGTTGGGTTTTACTTGTTGACACGAGAGAAAGGACTGCAGAAGAGCCACTTTATCCAAATGATGTCGGCTATGGGCCGGCCGGGCAGCCTCTGCTCTCTGCCAGGATACACAGTGCATGAGTTGGCCTCTAAAGTCCATCTGAGTGGAGGTAGGGGGGTGACCTTGAGTCTGCCTGAAAAACAGTCCCCCACTGAAGCCACAGCAAGATACTCCCTGTGACTATCAAACCTTTCCCAGCAGCAGCCCCTGAAACAGCTCAGGTGAGCTCATCTCTGCTCATCACTACTTAGTTAGTGTCTAGTATCTGGAGCAGCAGTGTCCCATCCAGTCCTCCTGCAATACTCTGAGGGAAACGGGGAAGTTATAAGCTATCTTGAGTTTACGGGTAAGGTGATGGAGGCCAGGGGACAGGCTTTGCCCAGGGACCGCTGATGGTTGAGCAGAGAACCCAAGCCTTCAGCTGTTTTTCTAAGTCTTAGCCCGTGTTTCTCTCCTCTTAGGCATGGGACGGCCACTGCTGACCTTGACAGACACAGCTTACCTCCCACTGCTGCCAGCCCTGGCCACCGCCCTGGGCTTCAGACAAACTAACCCTTTCCTGCCTCAGGGCCTTTGTGCTCCTTGTGCTCCCTTGGCTGAGAAAGATGTTACTTCAGGGTATATACCACTGCCTCTAAGAAACCTTCCCTGGTTACTCTAAGGAAGCATTCACCAGCCACTCTCTCTCTCTTCACCCAGCTCAATGCCTTCACGTTCCTTACCTCAGTCATTTGTTTATTTTTGTTTCCCTCGTTTAGGCAAGAGCCTCAGGAATTGTGTTTGCTACTGGCTCCCAGCTCTTGGCACACACGCCAGCCTCAGACTCTGAAGCTAAGACCCTTGCCCTGGGCCTCAGAGGACCTGCCTAGGACTCTTGAAGCTGTGCCCCCACTGTGGGGTAAGGAGTCCACAGGGCCTGGCCCACCCAGAGCTACTGCCTTCCCCTCTAGTCGACACTGTGGGTACTCCAGAGCTGGGAATTCCCTGGCCACGTGGCCCTAAACCACGTCAGGGTTTATGTGAGCCTCATCTTCCCGAGGGCAGATCACACCACTGGTATGAGACCTTGGAGCCTGAGGAGTGGACAAGGGGAAGTCTGTGTAGCCGAGGCTCCTCAGACCCCTAGGCAAAGGGGGCAGGGTGGTGGGGAAAAGGAGGGACCAGCTGAGGGCTAGAGGTCTGAAGATGGTGAGGAAGCTCTCCGTGCCACCGATTTTCAATGCACAACTCCAAGAAGCCCTAGAATTATACATTTGAGCCTGGTCTTCCTGGTCTCTACAAGGATATGCTATACAACAGTGCATTATTTTGATTTATAACTTAAAATTTAGACATGTGGTATGGGGCCCTCCAATTATTCTGTCACCCAGAGCCTGATAGATGTTAGGGGCAGGCCTGCTAACATACAGCAGGCAAGCATTAAACATTAGCTAACTAAATATAAAAATGAACGACCAAGTGAGTGAATAAAGTTTAGGCCCCTACACAAGAGCTTCGACAGTGGCAGCTGGGAGAAGTTTCCAGAAAGAATAAAACTGACCCTCTAAGTCTGTCTGGATATGCACAACCCA
This sequence comes from Lutra lutra, assembly GCF_902655055.1. Lineage (NCBI taxonomy): Eukaryota > Metazoa > Chordata > Mammalia > Carnivora > Mustelidae > Lutra > Lutra lutra. The sequence continues at coordinate 86,403,241 of NC_062278.1, forward strand.
AGCAAGGAGCTTGTGCCATGGTAGGTCAAGTCAGGTAGGTCAAGTCAGTCTGCCTTGGGGATTGCTATAGGACAGATTCAGCCTCACTAATAAGATCAAATTAGAACCGTGGCCAAAATAACCGGCCAATTTCTAAGGTGGTCTATAAGGCAGCTTTGAGCCTTTCTGTGGATTTAATTCCCCCAGTATGCCTTCCTTCATCCTCTGACTGCATCTGTGGCATATAGCCAGCTCCATCCTATTTTTCTAGAAACCCTGAAGCTTGTGGATAACCCCCAGTAAGATAATATATTAACAAAAGAAGACAAAAGAGTTAATTCCATAAAATGCAGTAACTTGCTAAGTCAACTCCTTTTAAAACATTTTAGAGATTTTAAGGTCAAGAATTAATGGTCCGCTTACTTCAAAGGAATCAATTTATTTCTTTGGTGTTCATTTTCAGAATCAATCATTTTGCGTCACCTAGAGAACTTAAGAACTTGAACTCGAGAGCACATTACCGTAAAACACTCATCAGTCTATGTATGACTTCCAGCTACTACAAGGTTTTTTCACATAAATCCCAAAGATAGTTGATTTCTTGTTGCTTTGCTTTAATTGTAATAGCTGGTAATAAGTAGCTCTACACAGGAGTTCTAAATAATGGGTAGTAAAGTGAAGGGCTTGCCAGGATCAGTGCAAACCAACAAACAGAGCAAACCCACACAGGCCAGGCATGTGCTAGGTTCTGGCAGGGGCTGCCCGTGTTGCTGAGCAGTACCAGCAATTAATCTGGGAAACACATATAGAAATATGGGTTTGCTTTTCCATCTACTAGCTGAGTTATTCCCGCAAGATGGACTTGCTTGGGGTCCAGAATTCTTTAAAGATTTATGCCAAAAAGTTGGAGGGCAATATGTAGACATCATGTATCATGTATCTTTGGTAACATTTATTAGGTTTCTGCTGGATACAAACATCCCATCAGTTTAGCCTAAAGGCTGGAGCTATTGTCCCAATGTGTGTCATTCCACCTCCCCAAGCTTCGGCATGGTAGATGATCTGTGAGGCAGTCTCCACACTAACAGTCTAGAAAACCCTGTGTCAATCAACACTGCCAGAAATTCAGACAGATCAGCTGTTGGGCTTTGGAAGATAGAACCTCCAGATGAATGAGAGGCGTTTACTTTGGGCTTTTTGGCCATTGTATACCTAGTGAACAGTGCCGAGAGTAGATGAGTGAGGGCAGCTTTCACAGAGAAAGCCTTAATAGTTCAAGCCCCTAAGCAGCCTCTTTATGGAGAAGTGGCTTTGAATTAAACACACATTGAAATTACTCGTTCCAAATTAGATTTCAGGCTGAGTGTCATTACTGAAGTCGAGAAGAGACAGCTGCAGTCCAAGGTCACTTGTTCTCCTCAACCTTCAGTGCTCATTGGATCAAGGTTATATTTTCCCTTGAGACATCTCGGTGGCTCAGTCGGTTGGGCGTCAGCCTTCGGCTCAGGTTGTAATCCTGGCATCCTGAGGTTGAGTCCCACATTGGGCTCCCTGCTCGGTAGGGAGCCTGATTCCTTCTCTGCCTGCTACTCCCCCTGCTTGTGCTCTTGCTCTCTGACAAATAAATAAATAAAAATCTTAAAAAAAAAAAAAAAAGGTTAAATTTTCCCAAACTGCCACATAGTTTACACTGCATTTGTTTGGATGTAGTGAGAAACTTGGGGTGGTGGAGGGGATATTATCAGTTGTAGGAGTAGGGGATGGGGATGAGCCTGCCCAAACTGTTCACTGACTACATATTTGACCTTGAGAGAATTCTGTCCTGTGATCACTAAGGTCCTGCCCACTTCTAACATTTTACGATTTATCGCTGTTTCTAATGAGAATTATGTCACAACTGATGCTTCGGACACCCTTTCAAGTTGTGAAGGTAAAAATGTAGCAGTGATTCTAGACACTGGCTGCACGTTGAAATCACCTGAGGAGCTTTGACAATCACTGATGTTGGGTCCCACCCAGAGATTCTAATTTATCTGGCCTGAGGGTAGCCTGGGCTTTAATTTTAAAAGCTCCCCAGGGATACTCATGTACATCTAGGCTGAGAACCCCTGCTTCAGAGAGAAAACCACACAGGGTGTGTGGCAGACACTGTTAGCTACACAAAAGTCATTCATAGATCATTTTCCCTTGTCTTCTTCTCATAAAAAGGTCAGAAAACTAAAATGCTTTCCCCCCTAGACTCTCTTATAGCTAAGAAGCCCACATGATGAGATATAAATGGACCAATGAGATATAAATGGAATTCCCTGGGTAGAGATCCCAGGAATTCCTTTAAAGGACCCTGACTTGGCTGGCATATGTTTTGGCATCTTGCCCAATTGTTTTCTCTTTTTCTTCCTTCCTATCATCTGGATGTCATGCCTAGACTTGTGGCAGCCATATTGTAACCAACTAGTCAAGAGCCCGATGTAAATGTAAAGATGGCAGAGCAGGAAAAGAAAAGGGGCCTGGATCCTTGGGGTCTTCATGACCTGTGGTGCCTGTCCTCCTACCCCAGAACTGCTTGATGCAGCAATAAATTAATCCCCTGACTTCTTTTAGACACTGCCAGTCATGTCTCCTCTTGCCTGCAGCCCAACACCATCCTTAAATGATACAGAACATGAAAGGTCTTAACAAAAAGTGCTCCACCTTCTCAAGGTCTCAATCTTACAGCACGGACACAGAACGAGAGACAATTTCCTTCATTTAAAAATGGCCATTATACGTAAACCACTTATACTCTTAAGCAAGAAGTCATGTTGTTGTTTGCTGTAGAAGGCTCCCCACAGGGCTTACACTTTGATAGAATCATCTGGAGCCTAACTACTTGCTTCAGGTTATGGATCTTGGAAAGCTGTGCTAATATTTAACTACCAATAAGATCCCAACCTGCCTCACCAAAGCTGGCTAGGGATAAGACCTAGTGTGCTCTAGGGTACCAGGGCTGAAAGCTGAGAGCACAGTTGTATAGAATAGAGGTTCAATAAACCTCAGGAGCTCTCATAAAAGAGAGGCCATAATTCTAGTGATCATTAATAACTAGCCCAGAATCTATGTGAATCTATGTGACTGGGGTGGGGTGGGGCAGTTACTTCTCTTGAAGCCTTGACTTCCTCATTTGTCCTCTAAGCCTCCTTTCTACACCTACACTCCCCCTCCTTACAGGGAAGAGACTAAGTGTCAGCCATCCTTATGTCCCTTGCACCTAAGAGAGAATCTGGCAGACGGTAGGTACTCACTAAATGTTCATTAAATGAATAAAAACACACTTATCCTCACACTTGGCTCACACTCATCTACATGTACCCACCACTACTCCCCCTTCCCGTGTAGTGAGAAATCTAATTTTTTTTCTGGTTACTAACTTGTTTTCTTCTCTTACTACCTCGTCCAGGTCACCCTACTGCCGTTCCTACCTTCGATGCTGTCATTAAGAAAGAGAAGTGAGAAAGCAATGGGAGAGACTTACAGGTTGAAGGAGGTAATTTTTTGTTTTTAAGGACATGAGTGTCTGCTGATGGTAGTAATCTAGTAGAGCAGGACTGGTTGAAGATTCAGGAGACAGAGAGGAGAAACAAAGGGCCAAGGTCCTTGAGAAGGTGAAAGGGGACTTGAGTCAGGGCATACGTGGGAGGCAAGGAGGGGGTACTTCCTCTACGGAAACAGGAGAGAAGGCAGGCTATGTCAGTAGACTTGTAAGTTTGGCTTCTATTTTCCTATTAAAATAGAAAATTTTACGATTGAACATCCGGCTCAGGTCATGATCTCAGGATCACAGGATTAAGCCCTGCATTAGGCTCCATGCCCAGCATGGAGCCTTCTTGAGATACTCCTCCTCTCCTTTTGCAACCCACCTCCCCTCCCCTGCTCATGCTCGCTCTCTCTCTTGGCTGAGAATACCAGTAGCAATAGGGTATAGAAGGTTGAGAAAGAAGAGCTAGTTTTGGGGATCCAATCAATCCAATCAGCCCATCAAACTGTCTTAATTGTCTAATAATCAATCAAGCAGAGAATCAGCATGAAGTTATTTTCTCACACTAGATCAAAGTAAGTTTCTGCAATCTCTCCCCTATACTTCAGCGTCACCCATTCCGACCCTTTCCTGGTAATGGCAAAGGAAGGAGAGACAGAAAGTCCAATCCGCGCTACAGTAGGTGAAATTTGAGAAATTCAGTCAAGGTAAAATGAGACCACCTAGAATACCTAGAATCTAAACATGGTGACTGAGAGAAACAAAGATTTAATAGGTAGTTCTTAGGGCCCTAGACATCCTTTGGCAAAACTTCCAATGCTTACAGAAATAAGACTTATAGTAGAAACAATGATCTTAACATCTAAGATTATAGTAACTTTACCGTAGTCAACCTCAAGCCATTCTACACAATGACATTAATAGATATGTCCTGACACACGGGAGTAGAAGCGTAGGAAGTAGGGAAGAAACCATGGGGTAGTTTTCCCTTGTTTAGACCCCACGACATTCTCTAGGAACCTCCTGGCACACTGCTAGTTATCCCTCACCAGAGAGGGAACAAGAGCCCTCTCCAAAAAAGGGGTAGGTAGGAATTGGTTCTGGCCCAGAACCAAGAATGGGGAGGGATCTGAACTCACATCTGGTCCTGGGGAAACATGATTCTTAGCCTCACTTGTACACAGAAAGACGGGTATCAGGCCCATGGCTTAAGGAAAAATACTGACCAATATTTTTCAAGAGAGTCTCATGCCTATCTCCTGCTAATTCAGTAGTCACTGTAATTCCCATCCTCAGCTCTCCCAGTCAGAACTTCTACATCTTCCTCCCTTTTCTCAAAGTGATCCCGGGGGGTGGGGGGGGGGAACCTAGAAAACTCCTTAATCTCAACAAAAGTTTAAATATTTTTAAAAAGATTTTATTTAAATTCAAGTTAGTTAACATATAGTGTATTACTATTTTCAGGGGTAAAATTTAGTGATTCATCAGTGGCATATAACACCCAGTGCTCATTACATCACATGTCCTCCTTCATGCCCATCACCCAGTCACCCCATTCCCTCACCCACCTCTCCTCCAGCAACCTTCAGTTTGTTCCTTATAGTTAAGAGTCTCTTACAGTTCTCCTCCCTCTCTGTTTTTATCTTATTTTATTTTCCCTTCCCCTCCCCTATGTTCATCCATTTTGTTTCTTAAATTCCACATATGAGTGAAGTAATCTGGTACTTGTCCTTCTTTGACTGACTTATTTCACTTAGCATAATATATTCTAGTTCCATCCATGTCTTTGCAAATGGCAAGACTTCATTCTTTTTAATGGTTGGAAATATATATATATATACATATATATATGTATATATATCGCACATCTTCTTATCCACTCATCTTTCCGTGGACACTTGGTCTGTTTCCATAGTCTGGCTACTGGGGACATTGCTGCTATAAGCATTGGGGTACATATGCCCCTTCAAATCACTATGTATCCTTTGGATAAATACCTAGTAGTGCAATCACTGTGTCATAGGGCAGTTCTATTTTGAACTTTTTGAGGAACCTCCTCATGGTTTTTCAGAATGACTGCATCAGTTTGCATTCCTACCAACAGCTTAAGAGGGTTCCCCTTACTCCACACCCTTGCCAACATCTGTTGTTTCCTCAGTTGTTTGTTTCAGCCATTCTGACCAGTGTGAGGTGGTATCTCACTGTGGTTTTGATTTGTATTTCTGTCTAAGTTTCAAATATTTGACCATACATCTTCTGTTGTCAAAGTGACCAACACTCATAATGCTAAAAATTTGGAGTTTCTGCGGAAGTAGAGTCTTGTGGTGAGTGCCTTTGTAAAGCACTGACTTCAACATTGTGGAATTTTATCCACTTGAAAAGACTGCTATTAGAGGAATTAAGATTAATGAGTTGACATGCTTTTATGATGGGAAAGGAGTTAGATAATTTTGAAGTCCATATTCAGCCTTCTATTAAAATATAAAATCACATGGCAGAGCATCAGGATGGTTTCAGAGCAGTGGTTGGCCAGAGTTTGGGACTCAGTGGCTTCTGGAAGTGCACATTTATTTTTAAAGGAAAAGTTAAAAAGAAGAACGTTGGAGTGTAGGGTTGGTTACACTGAGAAAATCTGCCTGGAATGACTAGACATCATGGGAAATAGCCCAGTTCATTTGACAGAGGAAATCCAATGCTTCCACCCACTGAAAGGAAATAATTCTGAGGAATTTAAATGTATAAACAGAAAAAGTAAGAGAAGCCAAAAGTAGAAAACAACAAAGGATGTTGAGACCCCAAATATATATACCCTTGGATCACAATTTTCTCTGCCACTGGGTATCTAACACCCCTCTTTCATATATATTCACCCTCATTCATCCTTGACTCTCCAGTGATTTCCAATGGATTGTGGTTAGAACCCTAACAGACCTTGTCCAATGGTCTTCAATCAGGATTGTAATGAAAGACAACCCAAGAACCCCATTTGCTTTTACTCTGTTTAGAATGTCTCTACATTAGGGGCGCCTGGGTGGCTCAGTGGATTAAAGCCTCTGCCTTCCTCTCAGGTCATGATCCCAGGGTCCTGGGATCGATTCCCGCATCAGGTTCTCTGCTCAGCAGGGAGCCTGCTTCCCCCCCACCCCCCGCCTGCCTTTCTGCCTACTTGTGATCTCTGTCTGTCAAATAAATAATAAATAAAAACTTAAAAAAATAGAATGTCTCTACATTAGATCAACTTTCCATTAATGCCACTGACTGTGGACTTTCGGATAATGAATATAAGAAAGTGGTTCTGTTATCAAGCATCCTAAATAGCTCCTTGTTATCATCACCAAGATCTGAAGTTATGTGTTGTCCCACTTGTGAGCTCATTAATCCCCACTTTCCAGGGGGAGCTGTACATTCACAGAGAACAGCTCAGTGGAGGTTGGTAACAGCTGTCCAACTGCGGTACCGCCAGGCCACAGACACACTTGCCTGAGTGGACCAGGAAAGCATATCGGGGGCAGGGAGGGCAGGCAACAGGGGGTTTGAGCTAATCAAAGTACAAGGCTTGTTTAGAATTTATTGACGTGCTGTTAAATGTGTTGCAGCTTTTCCTAGTATGATGGCTGTTTATTTATTGATTTTTCAAAAGAGCTTTCAATATTGTGGTTTGTTTATCATGAAGGTTTGAACTGTTGAAAGTTGACCTCAAAATTGATGTAATTAACTGGTTTTCATTTGCTCTGTTTAATTGATGTTGAATTGCAGGCAAAAAAGTGTGTGTGGGGGGTGTCATTTTCTAGTTAGTTGGTTGTTGTTTTTGGCTTTTTGAGCCTTCTGGTTATGCAACAATAACTTTCCAAATGTTAGCCCCTCTCTGATTATTAGCTTTATGATGATTACTTTGCCATTATGCCTAATCAACAGCTGTGCAGAAATTCATTTTAATCATATTTTTCCTGCTTAGAAATTAGCAGATGAAGGATAATTACTACCAAAGAGCTCCACAGTTCTGATTGGCTGCCTCCTGTCTAACATTGTTGAAAATTAAAAAATGAAAACAAACCTAAAGAAAATGTAAAACTTTTATTTTTACTTCATAAATAAAGTATGAATTCTTGGCCTTTTTTTCCCATCTAGAGGCTAACAACGAGTTTCTCATTTCTCTGTCCTGAGACCAACCACTTTTACCAGACTATGGTTATTTTGTTAACTAGATTAGTTAAACTAGATTAAAGGTGATCTTTACAGATCCTTAAGTAGGATTCTACTTAAGGATCTGTAAAGATCACCTTTAATCTAGTTTAACTAATCTAGTTAACAAAAGATCCTACTTAAGGATCTGTAAAGACTGCTTAAGGTGCCTTAAGCAGCCATAGAGTTGTGAGAGACGGGAAAATTTCTTAAGTCCTTCTCCAGAATTTAAGAAATGAGCTTTCCCTTTCTGTAGCTTTCACAGAAGCATCAGAACTTTGAACAATACCAGGGGCTGCAATGGCTCAGAGAGACCATCCTATCCAGGGCTTGCTTGTGGACCTGGGAGTAGATGTTCCCCAGAGGGCTTCCAGAGATTTCCAAGGGGACCATGGCTCCAAAGATGTTAAGACTTACAGAACAAACCCAGCTCTTTCATTTTACAAAACTAGAAACCAAGAGGGTCTCAGAGTCAGTGGTGGCAAAAGTAGAATTGAGAAGCAAGATTCTCAGGTGTCCTAAACCTCCTGTATCTCAGAAAAGCCACCACTTTCTCTAACCCGGCATCACTGTTAGCACCTCCTCCTGAAGGCTCAATCAGCATCCCCTCACGGCACTGCCCTTTGACCTCTGCTCTGACAAGACATTTGGATGAGGGTGTGATTGCTGTGAGATCCACTGGACAAATGAAACTTTCTGACCTCAAACAGTGACTGACAATGATGGATGGTTGGTTGTTTCCCTGGTACCACTGACTTTAAGTATAGTGAGGAATCTATGAGCCATGGCTTAGAAAAATTAAAGTTCCAAAATGAAATAGCAAGTTTACCACACCATCAAGGACCAACCATGCAATAAGGACTGGTCTTTAGATTTAAATGCTTTCGTGATCCCAACGAATAGCAGATCATTAACAAACAATAGTTTGGAAACTGTTGAAAATACAATCCATATAACTTCAGATAATTTCATTAGGTTTCAGATGTTAATGATATTTGATTATGAAATAACCTTACAACATTGGAACAAACATGAGAAGAACAGATCTAGACTATCTTTTTTTTTTTTAACAAAGATTTTAAGTAATCTCTACACACAATGTAGGGCTCAAATTTACAACGCCAAGATCAAGAGTTAAATGCTCTACCAACTGAACCAGCCAAGTGCCCCCATGATATAGGATATCTTACTGTCTGAACATCAGAACAAACAAACAAAGAACAAACAAACAAAGAAAAAATGTGAAGAATTGACATACTTGAAAACAACAGTTCTCCAACTTCCTGTGTTAGAATTGCCTGGAGGGTTCAATAAAACACAGATTCCTGAGCCCTTCCCTGCCGGTTCTCATTCAGTAGATCTCATATATGGCCTGAGAATTTGCAGCTCTAACACGTTTCCAAATGAGCCTGCTGCTGCTGATCCAGGGACCACACTTCAAGAACCACATATCTGAAAGTTAATGATTATCAACTGCTACAGGCTTTGCAGTACCATCTTCTCACTTATATATACAACTAACATTTGAATTAAATGCCTCTGAAATGCCCATTGCTTAGCAATCATCTGTCTGTCTGCCTTATCTTCCATTATACACACATCTGCACCTTCTTCTTGCTCCCTCCCCACCCCTGTCCCCCACACACTGTGTATTCCTTCAGGAAAGGGGCAAGGACAAGGGCAAAAAAGACAGTTCTTTTTTGGGGTCTTTCACAAAGTCTAGCCTAGTGTCTATAAAGCATATTGTCTTGATTTGCAATGGATCTAAATTCAAGATAAGGGAGATAGACTAAATCACTTTAAAAATCCATTCTAGCTCTAAGGTTTAATTATTCAAAGGTTACCTCTTCAACCTGGTATCTGTGCTCATTTCCACCAGCTAGCAGTCCACTAACTCCATTTTCCCCTATCAATCCAGTGTACATAGCTGGATTGCACTTTCAGACTCTCCTCGAATAAGACATAGCCATGTGACTGATTTCCAGTCAACGGAGTGTGCATCACTTCCAGGACTAACCCACAAGAACCACCCACACCAGATCCTCCATGTTCTTCCCCCTCGACTAGCTGTAGGCAGCTTAGCAGATAAACTGATGATGAAGAACCCTAAGGTGAACCCAGTCTGGGTTCCCACATCACCCTTGAAGGAGATTTGCTCCAGTCAAGATCTGCTTCAAACTTTCTAACGGCTAGAGGTAAACTTCTGTTGTACAAGTCCAATGTACAAGTCTGTCCATCCTAGCCTTAAATAATTTCAGAGCCTCGGCTCTTATTTCACAGATGTGAAAGCCTAGACTGTGGAAATGGCATCTGTGGGGGTCTTCTTGTTTCTGACTCTCACCCTTCTCCTCCATAAGCATCCATCTCATTGTCTCTTAATGCAAATGGTTTCCATTGTCATGACAAGAAACTCATCAAAGCCTTTAAGCCTGCCACCGGTTGACACTCTTACCCTATTTTCCATATAGTTCACATCCGATGGCTAAGGAGAGATGCTAACCATCTAAGATAAGCACCTCTTTGAACACAGAACTGTTCATTAGGCATCCCTAATATGCCTACACAGCCCTAGACTTCTTCAGGAGAGAAGTTACAGAGGACCTCGGTGTCCTGAGGTCTGCAATCCTGCTGCATGAGTTTTATTTGTCTCCCCAGGCTTTCAGGGGTTCAGATCCCTTGGAGCTCTCATTCTCATTGAGAACATGGTTTGAAGGTTTACTCCCTGCTTGTGCGAAAGAGTCCAGGAACTTGGCAGAGACTATTTGGTCCTGAATCTGAAGGTCCTAGCTGAGATCCCTTGGAGACCTTTATAAGGAAGAGGATCTATTTTTTTTTGCAAATGTCCAGGGGTTGTACTGGACATTTTATGTGCATTTTTAATTAGAATAATATAACTGTTGTAGTTGGGGATAATGAGGCACAGAAAAAGGGAGTCTTTTACCCACATCACATAACAGTGCTTCACCTGAGTCCTTCCGACTCCAAAGCTAGTGTTTTTTTCTAGCATAGTATGTAGCCTCTCTAAATCTGCCCAGGAATATGCCAGACTGGGGAGACTCCACACCCCCTGTGACAGACACTACTTTTTACCAGCAGATCCCCAGTGTGATTTAGTTAGGTTTAGAATGTGTCTGCTACTAAACTCCTATTCCAGGTGCCTTGCAACTAGGAGGTAGGTACATAACTCATCCTAGCCAATATGGTGTCAATAGAATTGTTTATGTAGAGCTTCTGGGAAAGCTCCTTAAGGCAATAGCAGAAAGCTAGAGTATAATTTTTTTTTCTTTATTTGCATTTTTAAAAAAATATTTTGTCCTTCTTCCTTTTTTCTGCCTGAAACTCAGATGTCCTCACATCTGGAGGCGGAGGTGATGTATTAGAACCATAAGGCATCAAAATGACCTCCCAGAACAGCATCCCAGCTCTGTGCTGCCTCCCTCTGGATTTCTTTTACTTGAGAAAAAAATAAAAACACACATTTGTTTAAGCCACCATTTCGTCAGGTTTTCTGTTGCCGGCAGTCAGACAAGAATCTAAGAGCTTCCCCTTCGAAGCCATCTGCTACAGAAGTGGGAGTAGCTTTCCTGGCTCATATTGCTAAAATACATACCAGTTCTTCTGGCTGCTCCTATTTCCCAAACCACATCCCCCTGAGTTTCTCTGGAGGGTCCCTAACGATGGGACTGTGGAGTATTCAGGCTGTATCCCAGCACTGAAGAGGCACCAGACGAATGGGCAATGTCATCTGTGGTTTGTACTTCTCAAGGATCTTCCTGCATCCACCGTGACTGAATGCCCCCTGCCCCGCCTCAAGCATCGAAGCCCACCACGAAGGCTGTATTCAAAAGGACACAAAACAGCACTTAACGTGCACATGCCCAAACCACTAAATCATGGCACATGTAATGGTCTTTCAGCTTCTCTCCAGCTTATTTCAAACAACTGTCAAGATTCCCCAGCAACACAGGAAGGGTCCCACAGGAGCCTAACTTGGTTCTAATCACACAGGGCCCCTGCAATGATGACAGCAGCAAGCCATTGTGCTTTGTGTGGCTCCTTTAGCAGCAACCATTGCACAGGAAGAGGAAGAGCATGAGAGGACTGTTCATGAGACACCTTTGAAACGCCCCCAGGATTCACAGAAATAACTAGGGAAAGATATTTGCTCTGATTACTATGGCTGTGAAAAAAATCTCCCAAAAACTTAGAGGCTTAGGACAACAATAAGAATTCAGATCTAGGAATTTAAGTGGGGCACAGAAGGCTGTTTTGGCTCCGGTCCTCAATGTCCATGGCCTCGGCTGGCAGGAAGCTAGAATCCTTAGAAGACTCATTCATTCACATGCCTGGTGGTTGACGCTGGCTGTTGGCTGGGGGTCTAGATTAGGCTGTCAGCTGGAGTATACACATGAGGCTTCTCTGTGTGGCCTGAGTTTCCTCATGACACAGTTCTAAGGGCAAGTGTCCCAAGAGAAAGTGCCATGTTACCTTTCAGGACCTAGCCTTGGAAGTCATCCAGAGCCATTTCTGCCGAATTTTATTGGTTCAAAGGAAGAGACCATAAACTCCAGCTCTTGAGGGAGGCATGTTAATATCACACTGTAAGAACACATGAGATGAGGGGCACCTGGGCGGCTCAGTGGGTTAAGCCACTGCCATTGGCTCAGGTCATGATCTCAGGGTCCTGGGATCGACCTCTCCGCATCGGGCTCTCTGTTCATCGGGCAGCCTTCTTCCCCCTCTCTCTCTGCCTGCCTCTCTGCCTAGTTGTGATCTTTCTGTCAAATAAATAAATAAAATCTTTTTTTAAAAAAAGATTTTATTTATTTATTTGAGAGAGAGACAGTGAGAGCGAGCATGAGCAAGGAGAATGTCAGAGGGAGAAGCAGACTCCCTGTGGAGCTGGGAGCCCGATGCGGGACTCGATCCCGGGACTCCAGGGTCATGACCTGAGCCGAAGGCAGTCGTCCAACCAACTGAGCCACCCAGGCATCCCTAAGTAAATTAAACCTTAAAAAAAAAAAAAGAACACATGAAATGGAACACACACACACACACACACACACTCCAGTCCAGTTATCTTTGGAAAATACAATCTGCCACAATGTTGAAGGAATTTTTACTTTTACCCTGGGGGTTGAGGGTTGGAGATGAGAGGCAAGAGGCAGGGATATATGGTTACTGGCATAGACCAGGGGAGAACTGAATTCCTGATTCAATTTTAGAGTTACATATATTCTCAGGCCCTTGCTATGTTAGTCAGCTCAGGCTGTTAAAACAGAGTACCATAGAATGGGTCACCTATAAACAACAGAAACTTATTTCTCATAGTTCGAGAGGCTGGAAAATCCAAGATCAGGGTGCCATAACAGTCAGGCTTTGATGAGGACCCTCTGTGGGGTTGCAGACTGCCAACTTCTCATTTTATTCTCACGTGATGGAAGGAGTAAGTGAGCTCTCTGGGGTCCCTTTTATGAAAGCAGTTATCCTACTTATGGGGGTTCCATCCTCACAAACTAATCACCTCCCAAAGGCCCTATCTCCTAATATTTTCACATTTAGGGTTAGGATTTCAAAATATTAATTTTGGGATGACACATTTAATCCGTTTCACGTACATTTGCTTCATTCTTTAGACTGTAAGATCTGTTATACACACTTTACATTATTGTGACCCACAGTTCTCAGTGTTTTTTCCTGTCCCAATTCCTCCTTCAAGCTCTGGCTCACATTTCCCTTCTTTGGTAGAGCTGTGTCCCACTTCCCAGGGGAATACCTCCTGCTTCTGCTCCTCACCCTCCTTGCCAGGCCCACAGAATTCAAGATATCATTTTTGTAACACCTAAATGCTTATATGACTCCCAGTCAACAGTAGTTAATGTCAAACCTTGGTGGGGCATCTGACTATTCCATTCTCTGGTGTTCTTTTAAGCATCTGGTATTTAAGTGTAAATTTCCAATTACATCTAGAAGCATATATTGACTTACTGTAACTACAAACCCAAGATGCAGTAAACATGCTCAGAAGAGCTTGCCAAAATATTACTTTTAAGAGCCTATTAAGGAGCTTTAATATTTTATTTTGGATTATGCAGATAAAGTTTATAAACAAGGTTGTTAAAAAATAATGGGGATGAGAAAGCCTTTCTATCTCTTTTTTCATATCTGGGTAGAGGGAGTAAAATACAAGTCTAACTCTCCACCCCACTGGACAAGAACTAGGGCAATTCCTGTTCTCTCCAGATGGAGATGGAGGCCCCCTAACCCCACATCACTTCTCAACAATGACCAGCATCTATCTAGAACTTACCATGTACCAGCCACTTAAAGTACATCATTTCACTGAATCCTGACAATGATCCTGAAAAGGTATCATGACCCCAGTTTCACAAAGCTAATAAATGGCACCACTTGGCTATAAACGCAAGTCTGCCTAATTCTAAAGCTCTGTACTTTAGACCACCCCGCATCTCTACCGATGCTCTGGTAGGTTACATGCTGGAGCCTTGTCAGGTGGGCTCAGCAGTAAGTTCACCAGGCGGGAAGGGATCCCCAAGCCCTCCTGGAAAGAATAAGATCAGAGCTTAAATCTTTGCTCTTCTTTTTTTCTGCGATCTTGAACAAATCACCCTTGAGTCTCATTTTTCTTCTACATCCATTAAAATAATTTTTTATTGGACATTTACTATACATCCAGCACTTTGAATTATCTCATTTAATCCTCATATTAGCTTATAAGTTAGATTCTATTATTACTTCCATTTACAGAGGAGGAAACCGAGGTTTGGGGTGGTTAGGTAGCCTCCCCGAGACTGTGGAACTAATGGTAGAGCCAGGTAAGCCCAGGTCCATCTGACTCCATGGCTCGAACACCCAAACACCCAGAATAATTGTTCCTATTAACACTTTCCTCATCCATCATGTTGTAACAAGCATGATAACACATGTGCAAGCATTTCGTAAGTGGTAAGTATGAAAGAAGTGTTAGTGTTCCAGTTATGATAGGAAAACTGTGCTGTAACAGGGAATAAATGTCCACATTAACAGAGAAATCTGGAATTCTGTAGCCAGTGCTCTCTGGAACCAAACACAGACCAGCAGCCAGAATGCTGTATTATTAGACAGTTCCACTTAGCAGGATCCATTTTTATGCAGCTTTAAGAAAAAGTAAATCACTGTAAATGTCTTTCCAAACTGCTTTAATTATAGATTAGCCTTGTCAATCTTAATAAAATTGTGCCTCATGTTTGAGGTTTATATATGGAAAAGTTCTCAAAAGCAATTACTTTTATTTCCCAAATATGTCATTAAAAAAAATTCTCATATTCACAGCTTGATCCCTTTAACGCTATTTTTAGACTCATTTTGAATCTGACTCTGTCTAAAACTAAATCATGGCCCTGTGATACGGAACAACTTAAATGTCACGTCAGTGACATAGTCATTGATTTTATATTTCTGTCCAGACTAGTAGACTTGAAGCAGAAAACAGTGAGGACCGAGCACTAAAAATATGCATTTCCTTCCAAATAATCTGATTTTATGATTAAAGTAAGATGAACTTTTTAAAAATAAAATCTTCAAGATTCATGATTCTAAGGAGTGCTCTTAATTGATGGTGGACAGTCCTTTAAGAATTTCTTGTGGACTTATGGAAAAAATGGTACTTGCCTTGTTGGCCTGGCAAAACCCAGTCTATGGGACATTGGCCTATCTTAAAGAGCCCTCACTTCTTAAAATATTAACTGGAGTTTTAGTTAAGAAAATAAGTGGCAGTACAGTGTGGAGGGAGTTCCTTGGTCACATACATTAGAAAAATGTTAACTTATATTGTTCCCAGTTAGAGAATCACAAAGTACCTCAACAAATTAAAGGCTCTGAAAAATCCTGAATTAATGAAGCTGACATAATTTTCTGTAACTGGACATTTTCCAAACTTATTTGGTCATCAAACTATTTTTCCAAATAGCAGTAGCATCACAAAGAGCTCCTCCTCTGTGAGACTTTGGTAAAGGCTATTATAATTGGTTCTGAGATAAAAATGTCTGAGACATGTGATCAAACCACTTGAACTTCCCAAGACATACTGTAGTTAAGAGTATAATTTTTTACACTCAGATTATACCCTAAAGAAATTCAGCGATGCAGAATAACACTGGAAACTCACAACATGCTCTAAAAACCCTATAAATTTAGCATTACTAATTTACATCACATACTTATTCCAGAAAGACTTGCTATAATTTGTTACATAAGTAGAAATGGCAAAATATGAATAAGACTTAAAAAATAAATTGAATTTAAAAATCAAGGCTATATTAAAGAAGAAACAAAAATATGGAGGGAGAAAAGGAGGGACCAACATGTATGTCGCTAAACTTTAAATTTAGCTCTGAGCTCCCCAGCAACCAAAGCAAAAAGGGATTCGTGGCCATTTACATAATTACCATGATGAAAAAGAATAAAGTTTTAACAGGTCCAGTCCATAAGGAAAACAAGGCTTTTTTGGACAGAATTCTAGAAGTAATCATTCAAAGGGAGAATTTCATAGGAGACATAATGCCTCCAGCCATTTTCCAAATGCAGTAACAAATTTATATGGCTAGTTCTTATAGCATTGCCAATGATAAAGTTCAGGGCCAAATATTAAATTCTACAAAGTTAATGGGCTCCATTTGTCTTTGGCTGATTCAGGAAGACAAGTTACAAATCTAATAAAATCATGATAGCCCTAAGACAAATTAGCTTTGTACTTCACCATTTTCGGAATCAAAATAACAGGCAAGAAAAGATAATGCACTCTTTTTGGTTAAATAATGATAGCTGACACTTATATAGACCTCACTATGTGCCAAGCAGTGTTGTAAGCACTTCATATGTATCTATTCATTTAATCTTCATAACCACTCCGTAAGGTTATATATCCTTTACTTTACAGATGAGGAAACACAGACTCAGAGATTCTGTGGTCAAGGTCACTATCTAGCAATGGAGGCCAACTTTTCCATACAGATGGGTGGGAGAAATGGGACTAGACTTAGGCAAGAGAGGAGAAAACACCACTCCCTTCACTCTGTAGAATCAGAGGAATCGTATCATTTGTTATGCCTACATCCCTAGAGCTATAGAAGGGGGTTTAGGGCCACTGTATCAGTCAAGGTCCAACCAGAAAAAGAAATCATTCTCAGTATTTAAAACAGAAGGACTTAGATTAAATACAAGAAAGTGGCTACAGAGAAAGAGCTAAGAAACTCCCAGGAGAGAGTGAAGCAGCCCAGAGATTAGCAACAATGGGAGGGAAGAAATGGTTTTACAAGAGCTCTCACAGCAAACCTGTTCATGGGAGCCATGGAAGTGCCCAGAGTTCCAGGCCTTCCACCCAAGCTTTTCCCTCTACCCGCCTCCAGTCTCTCCCTGGCTGAACGCTGCCAGAATCCTGATCCCCTCAAGGGACCAGGCCTTCTATGATACGGGACAGAGCTGCGAAGGTTGGAAGTGGATCTAAAGGCAAAATCACCCCAGACTGGCCCAGGTGTTAAGAGTAGGCAGGTTGCCAGTAAGTAATGGCTCATTTTGTAAGGTAAAATACTTTATTCTGCAGGTAGCAAAACCATGCAATAGTTACTCAGGAGAAGGGTACATGTTGAAAATATAAGCAGATTCATAAACTTAGGTAAACTAATTCTGTAAAAATGCATTCAGCATTTATTGTGAATAAGTTACCAAGGTGGAGTTTCCTGCATGGTGCGGCCATGGCTTTCTGGAGCTTTGGAAGCTCTTCATGGATGTGTTCCTCAACGCTAAGCAGTTCGTGCTGTCCCATGTGAACCCAACACATATGGGGATGCCTGTCCCATGGGAGGATGAACGGAATAGGTTCTGTGACTTGTGTGTAGCAGCATAAACCTTGCTGAGTGACCTAACAGCAAATCAGGACTATAGAAAGATGGCGTGCTGTCTTTTGAGAACTTTGCCTCACGAATTTCTAAGAGAGCACAGGCAGGCAGGGAGGAGTTGCAATCCAACAATAGCATAGCAATGGATGAGGAGGTAATGTGGGTACAGGGGAACCCTTCAGGTGACCTCCCAAAGTTGTCCAAAGGGGGTCAGTTCACAGAAAAATGGAAAACCACTGTTCTACAGAGGCACAGATACAAAGCTTACTGCCGTGAACTGATTTCTAGAAACCTGAAGGTTAAGATAGGTACACAACCTCCTGAAGTAAGATAGAAAATGAGAATTGCCACAAATAGGAGATGGTATTAAGGAGGTTCCTAGAAGAAAGAGATAAGTTCTGAATGAGGACAGTGGCTTTGGGGGTGAGTAGTATAAATTATGGAGGGTAGGTGACATTGGAGCTACATCTTCTATGGTTTTGACCTGAGGAGATGGGAAAAGAGAATTGTGCCCTGATGGAGGGCACAGCCAAAGGGAAGGTACAACATATCTTAAGCCGGGAGTTTAAGATCTATGTCAGGTAGTCATTTATTGAAGCAAAGGGTGCAGGAAGGGAAGGAGTGGAAAATAAAAATGAAAAGGCAGATTAAGTGTGCCTGGGTGGCTCAGTCATTTAAGCATCTGCTTTGGGTTCAGGTCATGATTCCAGGGTCTGGGGATTGAGTCCCGCATGGGACACCTTGCTCAGCGGGGAGCCTGCTTCTTCTTCTGCCCCTCCCTCCATATGTGCTCATGCACACGCACTTGCTCTCTCTCTCTCAAAAATAAATACGTAAAAAAACTTTAAAAAAAAAGAAGATTACGATTATACTCAAAAGGCCCTTTTAAAAATTCATAGTTGGATAAATCTACAATTGAAATTGTTAACCCAAAATTTGGATATTTGGTCTATTTTCACAAGTGTCTGGGAAGATGGTTATCCATGTCAATTAACGTTAGGAGCAGGAAGCCCTGTCCTGGGACGAATGGCCGGCTCAGAGTCAGTGCTACTCGTCCAGCTGCCCCGTAACTCTAAAGTAGTGGGTAGAGTACAGAGCAAGAATAATCACTTCACACTCCATCCAGGTGTACAGAGAATACTGAGAAGACAGTATTAACAACCAATTTTTCCTTGTAATGAAAGGGAGGCAAAGGATATATTACTAGTTTCAAGTTAAAATAATGGAGCGTAAAAATGTTTCATCTTATTCATTTCACACTATATGATTTTTCTGCCAGTGTGAGCATTTGACTGGTACATCAGCCTACTGACAAATATATTCTAACTTCAACAATCTGACCATTTAAAAAAAGAATGAGTGAGAATGAATTCATTCAGCTGACATAACTGGAATTCTAATTTCAGATCATCTTGGCTTCACTAAATATATCTCATAATATTTATGGTTTAGTTTTTATATCTCTAGCAAAAAAGAGAAAGTTTGCCATGAGGAATTAACTGATAAATTGGTATAAAGCAAAATTTAAATAGGGAAGGTTAAGTCACTCATACATACTGTGTTTCAGAGCCCAATATATCCTTGTTTTCTCCAGCATATAACTTAGCATACTGATAGCTTAGTTCATGGATAAAGAATGAAACACAATGAAGGAGGGGAATTTGTTTTTTGTTTACAGAAATGCGTACAAAAATAGCTGGCCTGTCGTATTATTATCTAAACCATTATTAATGTGTTACTGAAAATGGCCACAAAAGTGACAGAAATTATTTCCTCAGAAGAATCTCGTATTCCTTGTCTAGAACACAGTCCAGCTCGACTCTCATTTTCCTTATAATTTGGCTGGTCTCTCAAGACATCGGAAATTGTCAGAGAGAAGACAAGTGCCTCCCCCACAGGGACCCCTTGAGCCATGCCCAAGTCCGTGAGGGAGTAAGATGCCTACTCACAATTTTGAGGTATGCTTGGATTCCAGTTTCAGGACTGCCACTGATTTGCTCTGGAATTCAGGTGCTTTTTAACCTCTCTTCACCTGGAAAAAGGGGTAAGAATAAGTTCAGCCCATCTCATGGGAATGTAGTGAGGAGAAAACCAAACAATGCATGCAGAAGTGTTCTGAAAAGCTGAAAGATCAAATACAAATGTAGATATTATTATGTTCATAAGGTTCTGAGTGTACTCATACTTTTGTTTTTTTTTTTTCAAGCGGGCGAGAAAGATTGCCATTTCCTTTTGCACCTAATTTGAACAAAAGATACAAACATCCCACATTGACTTTTCTCCTACTTCAAGCATTTGGCTTGAAGAAGCCTTTTGTCAGCAAGCTGACAACTAATAGAGTTGAAAGGAAATCCAAACTCCACTCCAAGTCAGGGGTGTGGAGGTGGAGAGAACAGGACACATTGCTGGAACTTTCCTGGTCTCCAAGAAGAAACTGAACAGGACTGCAGAGGTAACTATCATCACACAACCTGTTACAGACCCTGCAGAGAACTAGATTTGTCTAAAAATTGCACAACAGGGGCACCTGGGTAGCTCAGTGAGTTAAGCCTCTGCCTTCAGCTCAGGTCATGATCTCAGGGTCCTGGGATGGAGCCATGCATCCAGCTCTTTGCTCAGGAGGGAGCCTGCTTCCTCTCTCTCTGCCTGCCTACTTGTGATCTCTCCCTCTCTGTCAACTAAATAAATAAAATCTTGAAAAAAAAATTGCACAACAGGGGGAGATGGCTTGACTCTACTTAAATCGTATCTAGGAGAGAATCTCAACTGTTGAAGTAGAAACTACATAGGCTTTGCCCCAAGCATAAGAGATGTTGAGGGAAGGGTCTTCCCACCTTGGGAACTTGTCCCCATGCAGTTTCCTCTGCCTGGAACACATCTTTCCTCTTCACCGTGTCTTTTCTTAAGGAACTATTTCTTAGGGAAGACTCTCTGGCTGATACCCACATCATACCCGCCTTCCAGATCATATCTAGTGTAAAAAAATGTTAGTAAGCTAAACTTCTCCTTTATAATTGCTGGTCGTTGTTGGAATTAGGAATTCATTAGTTTAACTGATTAGTGTCTGTTGTTCTCTCCCCTCTCCTCAGTAAGCTCCCTGGGGAAAGGGAAGAGTTTGATTTTTATAGAATCCCCCAAACAGAATATAGTATCCCCTAGCTCAAAGTGAGTCCTCATTAAGTATTTATTAAATAAGTGATGAAAGAAATATGATCTGAAAAGAACTTCAAAGCAGATTATTTCAGATCACAAATTATTTCTATATAGACACATTTATGTAAATATATGCTATTTACAAAAAAAAAAACCCTTAATTTATTGTATGTAGCTCAGGGAGGGAAACCATAAAATGAGAAGGCTAATAAATCAATTTTAATAACAAGTTAGTAGTAAGGAAATATCCTACACACCCTGAATAAAGAGCTCCTACAGACTGGATGGTTTACAAGGTTCCAACTGCCCATGTTTACACGTTTTGAGGAAGGGATGTGGAAAGTGCAGAACTATTGCTTCACAGGCTTGAAGGCACAGCTCACAATCAGTGGAGCTCAGAGAAAAATTCCCTTCTGGACCAGGTGTCATGTGACAGAACAAAAAGTTGAATGATAAGGCCACCCAGTTTCACTCAAGTTATCAGGATGGCTCCGAGAAGATAAATAAAACAGCAGCCAGTTTTGTTGCATTCTGTTTATTTTCTTCTGTTTTGAAAAGTGAAAAAGTGTGGCTAATTTGGCATTTATTCATATGAGCGTAAATAAATGAGGAAGGTAAATTTTTCAAAAAATATTCAAGCACTATGGCAAGATACAACAATTAATATTCTTTTTTTTAAAAGATCTTATTTATTTATTTGAGAGAGAGCTCAAGGTTGGGCGGCGTGCAGGGAGAGGCAAAGGGAGAGAGAGAAACAGAAGCAGGCTTCCTGCTGAGCAGGGAGCCCCACATGGGGTTCAATCCTAGGTTCCTGAGATCATGACCCTAGTGAAAGGCAGATGCTTAACTGACTGAGCCACCCAGGCACCTTGCAATTAATATTCTTAATGTCTATCAAGCTATACTCCAAGATACCATGTTTTTTAGATAAAAGACAGTCTCCATCCCCCTTCCATCTGTTTTTATCTCTTGCACACACTTACTTACACACAATTTAGTGCCAATTTTCAACAAAATAAGGTTTCTTTTCCATTTTTACATTGTCATCTTCCTTTATCTTTCAATTATTCTATGGAACATGTAATCATGTTCTAACTTCCTCACTAAGTTGAATTTATGACTTTCTGTGAGCTGAAGTCTACTCCATTCATTTGTGTGTTAAAAAAGTATAAAGAATAAGGATGCTGAGTAATAAAGATCAGGTCTTTTCTGGAGCTTTTAAAGCTATAGTGTTTCTTTTCTTTCCTTCGAAAGGTTATACACTATAAATTATATTACAAATAAAAATGAATTAAGTGAGACCGAGAGGTTAGAGAAGAAAAAACAGAGGCGCCAGTTTCTGTAGAGGGTCTTTAATGGATGATACTTTGAGGCTATCAATTTGGAAAGAAAAAAATCAAATAAAGATCCATTTCATACTCATTTTGCAGACCTCATCGTTTTCTTTGTTTTCATATAAGTAACTCTGACACTGTCTTATTTTATGTAAGATCTATGTTGTTTTTCTACTGTTCTAATATTATGCAAACGAATCCTACCGCCTTAAAGGCAGACAAATTAAACCATTCAATTTGTTTGTTTAGTAATTTCAAAGTAACAATAAGCAAGGTGCTTTGACCTATTTTTTTTTTTAAAAGATTTTATGTATTTATTTGACAGACAAGTAGGCAAAGGGGCAGGCAGAGACAGAGAGAGGAGGAAGCAGGCTCCCCACTGAGCAGAGAGCCCGATGGGGGCTCGATCCCAGGACCCTGGGATCATGACCCGAGCTGAAGGCAGAGTCTTTAACCCACTGAGCCACTCAGGCGCCCCTCACCTATTTTTTTTATTTAAGAGTTTATTTATTTGACAGAGAAAGAAAGAGATCACAAGCAGTGAGAGTGGCAGACAGAGGGAGAGGGAGAAGCAGGGAGAAGCAGGTTTTCTGCTGAGCAAGGAGCCTGATGCTGGGCTCAGTCCCAGGACACTGGTATCATGACCTGAGCAGAAGGCAGCTGCTTAACTGACTGAGCCACCCAGGTGCCCCGCACTTTCACCTGTGTATCACCAGCCATGCCATTCCTCCTTTATTTTTGCATTGCTCCTACTACTACTAGCAGAAATCCTAAGAGATCAGATAATAAAAAACCCAAAGAGGTCTTGATATTTTCTTCAGCTTCATAATCAAAGCCCATCTCAAGCTATGAATTGCCTTCATCCTCGATTGTTTGAAACTTGTTAATTTATTTTTTCTTTGGGAAAGTAAGAGTGAATCAGGACCAAAGAGAAAACTGCCACTTGTTGCCCTTTGATGAGTCTCTTCTTTACTCCATTTAGTGGCAGCAGCTGGGAGTGCAGACCTCAGTTTATTCCATGCTAGGGGAAGAATCTCTTTTTTTTTTTCTCCCCATAATGGTGAATATCTAACAGAGTTCTTCGATTATAGAAGATGTTTGATGTAAATTTGACAAAAGAATGGGTGAGTAAAAGAATAATGCAATGTTGATTGTTTAAAAATGAATCATTTCCACTCCTTTATCTGACTTCAATTTGAAACCCCTTGATAATCAAACTTTACAAAATTGGTTTAAGGTCTCCCTACAGAGAAATAGACCATGGCATGGAGAAATGTTGTGGCTTCAGGAGAGCTTAGAAAGAAGGACCGGTGCTCAACCAAGTTTCACATGAAGTAACTTGTCTGAGCAACACTTCCAAGATTCTCCAGAGGGAGAAAGGATTGTTTTGGAGTATGAGGCAAAGTAAAGTGTTCCCAGGAGCGGAAATATTTTAAATGCTTTCATTTAGACAGGGCAATGGCCTGTTTAAATCAAACCACCACCCTTAACCTTGGTCTATAAGGCTATTAGGGAGATACAGTGTCACTTACTCTGAGAGAAGTCTGCTTTTATCTGGCCTACATTTGAATCCTGCTTTTCTTTACACTTTTCCTTTGCTTTTACTTTTTTCTCTCAATGACTATGGAGTTTCCTGCTTGATTTCTCTATAGGGGTCCTATTGGTTAAGGGGTGAAGGAATGAATAAATCCTAATCCTAAAAAGATAACTGTGTCAGTCTTCTTTCATAAAAGCACAAGCTCCTGGCTTCTCCATTGTGTGGCTCCAAGGGGCGGCTGAAGGCCACCCCGCAGCAGACTGTGAGTCAGAAACCGGGTTAACTGCCTTCCCTCCCAAGTGCCCTCAGGGCCATCCCCAAGAAGTAGTGACTTCCAGGACCCGTACTCTGTCCCCTGTGCTGAGAGAGCAGAGACTCCCTTTAAAGACAAACTTTGCAAAGAAGAATAACCTTGAGAAAGACCCTTTCTATGCTGATCAATGCTCAGGAACAGCGCCAACCACTTACAACTCCCCTTCGACATTTCACAGAAGTGTTTTCAGGCTGGTGTTTTCTACCCCAAAACCCAAATCCCTATTTTGTGCCTCGGGTGTAGTGGGGTCTTACAGGATGAGCCGCTGGGGAAATAGGGGCTCCCTGTCCTCTCCTTGGTCAACTAGAGTCACCTTGCCAGAGGGCTCCCCTGCCTCCCTGGGGATACTTCTGTGGTGCCTCGACTTGAGTCTCTCTGGGGAATTCTCTATCTGTTCTGGAGGTCCCCTGGAGTTCCAACTTCTCAGCCCCAAACATCTGCCTGGAACCATCCGGCGGTCCCCATCCCCCAAGCTCTGGGACGGCTGCGGGGCTGGGCTAGCCATTAGTGGCCATCATCCATTTTTAATCAGAAAGATCACAAGAAAGATGGTAAGCGAATCCCAGTCGCAAGTCAATTTAAATAACATTCCTGGGGAAATCCAATCACTTAAAACTGAGACACCTACGCCAGCAAGAGCCCCCCGCCGGAGCGGCGAGGAAGAGCGCGACCGCTGAATTAATCGAGATCAGGGGGCTCCCGGGCTCACAGCGGAGCGTTAACCCTTCCAGCCCCGGAGGGTGACAAGGGGGGCTTGGAAGAGTGCGGCCGGCGGGGCAAAAATGCCCACGGCAGCCACGGACAGGCTGCCTCTGCCATCTTGGGCGGCTCCGAGAGCCCTGAGGCGGGCCGGGGCGGCTGGGCGCGCGGGGTTAAGGTCAGAAGCTCAGGAGGACGCTCCCGCTGCGAGGAGCGGCCGCCTCCCGCAGCCTGGGCGCGCCTCGGGCTCCTCCTTCCGCCCAAGCGTGGCCAAGTGAGGACTGCTCCGGCCGCAGGTAGCGGAGGCGCGGGAGGCGGCGCGCGGGACCCAGCGCAGCGCCCGGGGAGGGGCCGACAGACACGCGGACAGACGGATCCCCCCAACCCCCTCCCCGGACATTAGCGACGGTCTGCGCCGGCCATGTGGGGACCCGGGGTCACAGCGGAGGGCCTGTCGGTGGCGCCGGCACCGCCGCCGCTGCTGCCGCTGCTGCTACTGCTGGCGCTGGCGCTGGTGGCGCCCTCGCGGGGCGGCGGGGGCTGCGCGGAGCTGGCGTGTGGCGAGCGGGAGCGCTGCTGCGACGCGGCCAACGCCACAGCGGTGCGCTGCTGCAAGCTGCCGCTGCACGCCTTCCTAGACAACGTGGGCTGGTTCGTCCGCAAGCTCTCTGGGCTGCTTATCCTGCTAGTGCTCTTCGCCATCGGCTACTTCCTGCAGCGCATCATCTGCCCCAGCCCACGCAGGTACCCGCGAGGCCAGGCGCGGCCAGGGCAGGCACGGCCGGGACCGCCGGGGGGCGCAGGGCCGCCGGGGGCCGCGGGGCCGCCCGACGACGACGACGATTCGCCCGCGCTACTGCGCGACGAGGCGGCCGCCGGCTCTCAGGACTCGCTGCTGGACAGTGGCGGCGGGGGCCGAGGCCGGGGAGGCGGCGGGCGCTCGGCCCCCTCCTGCGCCTCGGAGCACGAGCTTCGCGTAGTCTCGCCGGTCTTCCTGCAACTGCCCAGCTACGAGGAGGTCAAGTACCTGCCCACCTACGAGGAGTCCATGCGGCTGCAGCAGCTCAGCCCCGGGGAGGTCGTGCTGCCCGTGTCGGTGCTTGGCCGCCCTCGAGGCGGCGGCGCCGGGGAGTCCGACGGCGGCGAGGGCCGCTTCCCGCTCATCTGAGCGTCTGTGGCCGCTCGAGGACTGCGCGGACAGAACTGGGCTAGGGGGGCTGCGGGTGGGACTCGACGACCGAGGTGGCCGCTGCCACCGCCGACTGCCTCAGACCACGCCTGGCACCCGGGCCGAATCGCCTGTCTCCCGGCGCCTGGGTTGGAGTCACCTCCACTCCCGCTTGCCCCGGTATCTTAAGTTTCCCTACGTTTCATTCGGTTCAAGGAAACGTTAGGCTCGCACGGCGGGGGCGACAGAAGCGGACGAGGCTGGAGCGCAACTTCGTAGGACGTCCCCGCCCTCAGCCTCTCCTCAGACCTGTGTTCACTCGTAAGTGCCTGCTTTCCGAATCAAAGAGAACACGTGAGCCCTTTAGTGCGTCGGGAGAAAGGCTGTCACCTTTGGGGATGCGGGGAAAGGGACGCAGTTCCATACCTCTGCCTCTCGCCTGGACAGGTCACGGTGTCCCAAGATGGGCGGAGGGCGAGGAGCCGAAGGGGCGAGCGGCGACTGGAGACTGCTGCGCGCGGTCGGGGAGAGCAGCGCCTAGGTGTGATTGAATCCCTCCCTCCCTTGCGGAGAACCCAAAAATCCCCCCCTTAGTATCTTCCTGGCCAAGCATAGTCACCGCTGATGGCTCACAATACGGGGAGGGATACCCGTGATATCCAGTTAGGTGCTGTACCTATTGAAGACACACAGGAATTAGGTGTACCGAAGATCGTATTCTTAATAAGGTACAGTTGGACTTTTGATTTCTCAATAACTGAGAAGATATTTATATTTATTTGTCTTTTATTTTTGTATTTTTGCCATGTATTGAACGTATCAGGAGTGTATTTGTGCAATTAATGACAAGATAATCGTCTTTTCTTCGATATGGCCCTCTTCCCCTTAATGGTCTGGGAATTGTCATTATTGTTTAATAAAATATTGGACATGATTTCATTTACAATGGGGGAAAAAAGAGGCATGGTCAAAAGAGAAAACAGATGTGACCTAAAACACATGAAGGATATCTTATTTTCACTATTTGAGAAGAATATATTTTATTTTTAGTACTGTGGCATAATATACAACTTTTTGTAATAAGCGTAGAGTGTGTAGTCTAGGTCTTAATTGTATCACTCACCACATAGTTGTATGTAGAAATGATTGATGCATTATATGCCATACCATGGCATGAAGCATGATGTCATATGCTTTTCCCTTTATTTTGAAGTACATTCCACAACATGACACAAAACATAAGAACTTGTGACTTCTCTTTAAAGCCATAATTGTGCAAGCAATGTACTACAGAAGGATTTAGTCAACATATCCTAAGAAAAAAATGTCATTGTATCAGTTCTACCATTCTATGAAATGTCCTTTAAGCAAATGGTGATATAAAATATTAAAATGCATTATGTATAATGTACATATGCACAGTCTATGTACAATATACATATTGTATACCACATTACTATAGTTTATGACCAGCATGAAAGGAAAAGGAAAACAAATGTTTCTCTGCTTGGAGAAGGATGAGTGTTATATTAAGAAAGATTTTACATGTGTGAACCTTATATATGTATCTAGAAACATTGTTCTTATGATTGGAGAAAGGTTGACAATCCTGAGATTGTATTAGAGGAAACTGATTTGATTAATTTGAGAAGTGATTTGTGAAATTAATTTGAGAAAATGACTTAAACTTTTAAATGCTAATAGAAGAAGTCTGACAGTTCTAAGAAGTCTGAATTGTAACAGAAGAGAATGGTTTACTCTAAACTGCTAAAAGCTAATGATCCTGTCATTAAAATCATTTGAAGTATTATTAAAACACAGAAAAACATTAAAATCTTTCTCTGTGCAAACTGTATCAAATGTGTGACTATATGGCAATGTAATAAAATATGATATGTGTATCTTTGTTACTTAAAAGCAATTTTAAGCTGTGTTTGGCAAAACAATAAGGAGTTGAGACAATTTATTTAAATTGAGAATGGGACAAGACTTAATGAAATCACATCATATTGAGTAACTGCACATTAATGTTATTCAAACACTGTAAATTTTAGTTACATGTGGCTATCAATATCACCCACCATTCCAACAAACAGGAAAGTTACCATAATCCTTTAAATTATTTGTTCTTTAAGGGTATTCTGTTTTGGATACATCTTAAAATTCACCCATATCCAAAACAGCAACATGAACATCCAAATACCAGTATATGTAGTATATCCTACATGTTGCTGTTATTAGCGTTTGGAGCTTTGCAACAAAATCTTGTAAAAACACTTATAATACGAATCAAGTATATTTCCCTTGTATCAACTATGGAACATTTCTCCCCCTAAAATTCAGAATGTCTATAATGTAATACTAGTCATGCAGTGAGGTTCCACTGAATTTTAAAGCTACCACAAATTTTACACTTGTTTTTTTCCTACACAGCACATAAGCTTTTATGCACATCTCTCAGTTAATAAAAATGAGTTTGACTCTGGTTTTTTTCTTGCACTTCATTGTTTACCAAGCACAATTTGGGGGAGTAGGGTTCTTAACTAATTTTTTAGTGATAAATGAACATGTTTCACAGTTACACACACACACACACACACACACACACACACACACCCCATACCCCGTTAAAACACAAAGAACCTGTGTATTCACAGTACTTGAATGCCTGGATAGAAACATTTTTAAAGCACTAAGGGCAGTATCTAGGTGTAACAATTTTATAGATTTCACCTGGCAGTTATTACCTAGAACTAGTAAAAAATAGTAATGTAGAAAGCATTAATGTAGAAAAGTTATTCTCTCAACTCAAAATAATTTGTGATGTGATTTTACTTGTTTTCAACATTTTTTTATATAGGTGAGGGCACAGATATATATGTATATATATATATGCACATTATTTATGTATATATAAAATCAGTTGCTTAATAGCATGACTTCAAAATTTTCAGTTATGTGTATTATTTCATTATATATGTATACACACACATATGAAATCTGTTGCTTAAAAGCAATTTGTTGTTGGTGTTCAATATCATAAACAAGGGGGAAATGTCTTCTTGAAATAGAATAATAGTTTCAAGAGGCCATTAATTCAACCATGAAGACAGCTTTAGCAATTATGCCAAAGGGCATCAGGTGTACTATATAAGGAAAACAAGTCTGAACTGTAGAGGCTGAAGGGAATATTAAGGAAATGGCCTCCAACAGTTTAAAAGGCAATATGCTAAGTACCTCAATGTTGTACTTTATGTATACAGTTTCTCTAAAGTGGAATTAATAAAGGAAACAGTTCACAGCTGGAACTTATTATGTTATAAACATGAATATGGTGTCCAGATTTAAACAATGTTCTGCACTGATTTCTGTAAAAATGTCATGAACATAATTATTTTGGATTTTCAGTGTGAAAGAAACAATGACGAGTTGTTTTATTTTGAGTAGCCCAGCATTAATCATCTCTCCAAAACTCTACGTTGCAGACAACCAATTAGTAATAGAATATTTGGCAAGGTTGTATCACTAGTTTACAATTTACTTTTTCATTCACCTTTCATCCATTGGGAAAAGATAGTAGGCTAAGGGAAGGTATTTTATCAACAAAGAATGAATCAGCAACCAGCTAATTGTAAGGAATTAAAACATCCTTTCTTCCATAGAGATGGAAAGAATGTCTTCTTTAAAACAAAAATTTCCCTATAAAATAATCAAATGTCAAATAAAACCAATACTTTGACTATATTTAAATACATATAGAACCTAATTTTATTTATTGTTTTTTACTTACAGAATTCACTTTTAATTTTACAACAAAAATTTTACAATGTTGGACATTTATGCCATCCAACTAAAGTTTATCACTTTTTTCCTCTTCAACTTCTTAACTAAGCACCTTCATTGTCTTGATCTCTCCCAGTTCTTATTTTTCTTTCTTTGTATGTTGTTACCTTGCTTTGAATTTTCAGTACTTGTTTTCACTAAAACACATCTCTTAAAACTCCAAGTTGCTCTTTTCTCTGATTTTATACCAACTTACTTCTTCCTCTTATGTTACAGTTTCTGAGTTTTTCTCTTAGAAACTCTTCACAGTATTCTTTCCATTTTCCTTTATTTGAAAATTTTTCTGTTGCTAGAAGCAATGAGACTCCTGAGTTCTATATTAGTTCCATACCTGTATCTGTGATAGAGGGACAATGCTGACTCAGCTCTGCTTGAAAATTAAGTTCCTATTTCTTCCATTCATCTCTGCACATTATCTCTTGGACTAGACAAATGTTCAGATTCTTGAAACTCTCTTTTTGTTTTTTTAGGGTGTATCTTGTTCTTTGACTAACTCTGTTTTGCACGTTTTTGACACCTGTCAAGTCTTCTACGTGGTTTTTTCTTTAGGAGTTTTGACCATTGGTGCCTGTTGGGTCTTTTCTGGGTTCACACAGAAGTTTCCCACAGAAGTTTTCAGAATTTTCCTGAGTGTTGTTAGTTCAGTGGATTCACATTTCTCCCTGGGAGATATCCAAGCTTCTTCTTGATTGTCTTATATTCTGGGGTCCACCATTTACTGTGTAGTTTTCCTAAGGCGCTTGGCTCCTGTTGAGTCTTCCACTGGGTCTTTTGACACCCGGAGTGAGGTTTCACCTTTTCCACATTTCCGCTTGGGAGATGAGGGGTTCTTGTTGCTTTTGCTCTCTGGTTGTAGCTGCTTGCTTTGGTGTTTTTAGACGCTCTCTGATGCCTTCAGATCTTCCACGGAGTCTGCGCTTTCCTTGTTCTTCTCCAGCTGTATCCTGAATATTCTTAGATTTCCTCATCATTCGGGTTTGTGCTTTGGACTGTTCTAAGCTTTTTAAAGTGGACATCACAACCATTTATGTATTTCTCTGGTTCTGCTGGTGTTTCTCTGAATTCTTTGATACCTGCCAGGTCTTCGGAGGGCTCTGGTTTTATCTTGAGTGTCTTCAGCAGCCTCCTAATGATGCCTGTTAGAATTTCTACTGGTTCTGGGTCTGCTTTCAAGTGTTCCTAAGCTTTCTGTGAACCTTACCATCACTGGTTTGTTCCTTTAGGTTTGTAGGAGCTCTCTGATGGCTGCCAGGTCTTCCATGGGTTCTGGTTTTATTTTAGATGCCCTCAGCATTCCTGTCAGAATTCTTAGTTTTTACTGAGTCTGACTTGTGCTTTAGCACACTCCTAAGCTTTCTGAGGAACCGACTGCCATTTATTTGTTCCTGTTTCTTTTGGTGTTTGTTTGTGGGAGCTTCCTGATACCTGTCAAGTCTTCCACAAGTTCTGCCTTTTCTTCAGGTGTTTGCAGCACTCTCTTGAGGAGCCCGAGAGTTTCTACAAGTCCCGGATTCTGTTTTGGGGTGCTCTGAAGTTTTCTGTGGACACCTAATTTTAATCTGTTTAAAATTAATAATTTCATAAATTAATTCCTGAAACTTATAGTACTGTGTGTGAGTTCCCAAAATTTACTTTGATAACTTAAGTATCATTTCTAGCATTTCTAGCTCTGATTTAAAATTTAGTAGCAGCTTACATTGTAGCCATTTTTCCAAAGAGTAAAATATAAATGTGCACATTTTTAGACATAAGCTTGTCATTTGCTGTAGGTGGAGCACTCTTCACTTGCTACCAAGATAATTATAACAATGATAACTGTAATTTGTTGAATGCTTACATATGCCAGGCACTGGGCTAGGCATCTTACATATATTATGTCATTTAAAATTCATAACAGGAGGAACTAAGGGATTTTTGTTGTTGTTGTTGTTGTTGTTTTTTAAGATTTTCTTTATTGAGTGTGAGCACAAGTGGAAGGGAGGGGCAGAGGGAGAGAGAAAATCTTAAGCAGGTTCCACTCAGTGCAGAGCCCGACCTGGAGTTCGATATAATGACCCTGAAATCATGACCAGAGCCAAAATCAAGAGTCAGATGCTCAACCAACTAAGTCACCCAGGTACCCCCAGAGGTTAATAACAAGGGTTATTTTTTTTTTTTTAAAGATTTTTTTATTCATTTATTTGACAGAGAGAGATCACAAGCAGGCAGAGAGGCAGGCAGAGAGAGAGAGGAGGAAGCAGGCTCCCTGCGGAGCAGAGAGCCCGATGCGGGGCTCGATCCCAGGACCCCGAGATCATGACCTGAGCTGAAGGCAGCGGCCCAACCCACTGAGCCACCCAGGCGCCCCAATAACAAGGGTTATTAACCCCATTTTACAGATGAGAAAAGTGCATACAGAGAGGCAGAGTAGTGTGCCCAAAGTCACATGGGTGAGTAAGCAGAAGATCCAGGAAGTAGATTCAGCCTGTTAGACTCCGGAGCTGTTACTCTAAACCACTAAACTTTCGCCATGCAATTAATTTAACCTCACAGAATATCTTATCATTGGAGCTGTGGCTGGAGCTGCATAGCATCTCATTAGAATCACTTTTTGTTTTTTCACAAGTGAAATAAGGTAGCTATATTTGTCATTTGCTATTTAAAGGAACTATTATTAAAAAATAATAGAATCTAGGGCAGAAATCTTTAATGACTCAAAACTGTGGAAATGGCAGAAAAGTTTTATGGATAAAGCCTGAAATGGTCAACGAAGACAACAGAGATATTACTTTTTGCATTTCATTCAGCCAAGTCCTTCAACACCAAGTGTGCCTCCTTCCTGGTCTGATTTTGTTAACTTTAAAAATTGAAAAACATTTCTTTAAAATAGCTCGTAAATCTTGTCCAATATCTTAAAAAAAAAAAAAACAGATTGTTTTTTGTATGCTCAGCATAAAAAACAAGAACTGTAGAGTCTAACATTATCACTGAATCCTTAGTGCCAGCTAATATGTAAACAAGAACAAAAGAGCTTCCCAAATTAAGATTCTACTTATAGAATCTTAAGCTTCCCAAATTAAGATTCTATCATATTCTTGTGGTAGAATATGAGTGTTTATTAAGACTTTATATGGAATAACATGATTTAGACTACCCAGTGAATGTGTAGACACTGGATTTACTAGTTATATGACTGCTGTAGCCAGTTGCTTAATTTCTCTAAGGCTATTTTCTCTTCTGCAAAATGGGGAGAGTACCTACCTCAGCTGGGTGTCACAATAAGGTATGTTATAAGTCTCATATTAACTTTACTTAAAACATTATCAACTGGTTTTGGTTGAGGTGAAAGCCTCAACTACACTGTGGGTGAAAGCCTGTGTAGGAAAAAAGAATGGGGTTTGGGCAGGCAAGGAAGGACCAGGAGTGGCAGACTAAATCATATGGGAAGGGTTGACAGTATGGAGAGCTTAATGTCAAGGAGCAGTGCAGTGGGAGACAGGTAAGAAGCACTAGAAAGCTAGGCCAGTGGAGTAGGAGATTGGGATACTGGATCTTGAGACTTCACCCACAGAGAAGCCGTGGGCAAGGACAAAGTGGAAACAGTGGTCTTGGAAGTAGGTCCTGGAGAGTGGACATGAGGGCTGTAAGTGTAGTAGGGTACAGGTTTCTGGGGGGATAAAAGGACAGGTGGAGAAGAGCAGGTCAATGAGAGCAAATGGATGGCCCGATGGGACATTGAAACCCACCTCAGGTATGTCAGAACTGAGCCTGATAGAAAAGTATTTATATAAGGATGCCTGGGTGGCTCAGTTGGTTAAACCGCTGCCTTCGTCTCAGGTCATGATCCCAGGGTCTTGGGATCGAGTCTCGCATTGGGCTCCTTGCTCAGCAGGGAGCCTGCTTCTCTCTCTGCCTCTGCCTGCTTGTGCACGCTCTCTCTCTCTGACAAATAAAGAAATAAAATCTTTAAAGAAAATTAAAAAAAAGAGAAAAGAATTTATATAGACATTTCTAATTTTTAATATGAAGAAGAGAAAGCCAAGGGAATATAACTGTCATGAAATATTTAAAAGGCGAAATTATAGAAGTGGAATTAATCTTTCTTTACAGGGCTCCAAAAGGTGGAACTTAAAGGTAAAAAAAAAAAAATCAAACTGTAAATACATCAATATTTCCATCTGTCCATCCACTCATCCATGCACTATTCATTCAGCCACCCACCAAAAAACATACTTGAGGTCATTTGCAAAAAGGACACACAAAACAAGATCCTCCAAAAGTAAATGAAGGAACAAAGGCATTGGGGAAAGGCAAAGCTGCAAAAATAAGGTCATACCTTGGTTCTGAGCTTGGTTCTGAGGAAATACAAAGAAAAAGTTCAATTAAAGGATTCAGTGTTTGTAAGTAAAGACCAGACCAGGTGCTTGAGAGAAGTACAGATCTTTCTGGAACTGACATTTGGCAGAAGCTTCTCCTCTGACTTCTCGTAAAGAAGACACTACAGGGGCACCTAGCTGCTCAGTCAGAATATGTGACTCTTGATCTTGGGGGTTGTGAGTTCACATTGTGCATAGAGCTTACAAAAAGAAAAAAAAAAGACACTGTAATGTCAAGAATAACTTTCAACCATTTTTACATTAAATATGTTCCATAAGGCTTATAAACATTAGATCCTCATTACTCACTATAGGTATAATATTATAGCTCAGTACAATTTTTCAAGAAGTCTAAATAATGTAGTACAGTAAGCTCTTAACTCCTAATGCTTTGGTCCAATCCCCAAATAGGTTATATTCTAGAGGAATGGATGACTATATAACTCTCCAGTATTTTACCATGAATGTTATTTCCCTCAAGTGTTTTAAAAGCTGTTTTGTTGCTTTTTTAAATTACAAAAATTATATTTAAACACACACAGCAACCCTAAAGACTCTACAAAAAAAAAAAGCTGTTAGATCTAATAAACAATAATGTTGAAGGAAACAAAATCAATATACAAAAATTATATACACTAATAATCAACTATCAGAAAGGGAAATTAAGACAACAATCTCATAATTGCATCCAAAAAATAGGAATAAATCTAACCAAAGAAGTGAAAGATCTTTACAATGAAAACTATAAGACTTAGATGAAAGAAACTGACCAAGACACAAATAAGTGAAATGGTATTCTGTGCTCATGTATTGGAAGAACTGGTACTGTTAAAATGTTAATTTTATCCAAAACAGTGATTCAATGCAATCCCTATAAAATTTCAATGTCATTTTTTACAGAAATACAACTAAAAATCCTAAAATTTATATGGAATCACAAAAAGATTTAAATAGCAGAAGGAATCTTGAGAAAGAAGAGCAAAGCTTGAGGTATCACACTTCCCGATTTCAAACTATATTATAAAGCTATAATAATCAAAACAGCATGGTATTGACATAAAAACAGACACACAGGTCAATGCAATAGAATAGAGAGCCCAGAAATAAAGCCACACATATATGGTCAATTAATTTATGACAAAGGAGCCAAAATGTGCAATGGAGAAAGGGCAGCCTCTTCAGTAAAGGGTCCTGGGAAAACTGAACACATGCTACATGCAAAAGAATGAAACCGGACCACTGTCTTAGACCATACACAAATATAACTCAAATGGATTAAAGATTTGAATATAAGACCTGAAACCATAAAACTCCTGGGAGAAAACACAGGAGTTATGCACCTAGACACAGGTTTAGGCAATGATTTTTTAGATTTGACATCAAAAGCAAAGTCAACAAAAGCAAAAACCCGTAAGTATGACTACATCAAACTAAAAAGCTTCTTTCTGTATAGGAAAGAAAGTCATCAACAAAATGAAAAGGCAGCCTATGGAATGGGAAAAAATACTGGCAAATAATATATCTGCTAAGGAGTTAATATCCAAAATGTAAAAAGAACTCCTACTAGTCAATAGAAAAAAAACCAAAAACAAGACAAAACCTATTTTAAGAATGGGCAGAGGACCTGAACAGACATTTTTCCAAAGAAGGCTTACAAATAGCCAACAGATACATGAAAAGGTGCTCAAGATTGCTCATCATGAGGGAAATGCAAATCAAAACCACAATGAGATCTGACCTTATACCTGTTATAATAGCAATTATCAGAATGACAAGAAATAACAAGAGTTGGTAAGGATAGTGAGAAAAGCGAACCCTTGTGCACTGATGGGAATATAAATCAGTACAGCCACTGTGGAAAACAATATGGTGTCTCCTCAAAAAATTAAAAGCAGAACTCTCATAAGATCAAGGAATTCCACTAGAGGGTATTTATCCAAAATAAATGATATTATTATCTTGAAAAAATATCTGCCCTTCTATGTTCATTATAGCATTATTTATAATAGCCAAGACACAGAAACAACAGATGAATGGATAAGGAAATTGGGGTGTGTATACATATAAGATGGAATATTATTCAGCCATAAAGAAGAAGGGAATCCTGCCATTTATGGTAATATGGATGGACATTTAGGGCACTGTGCTAAATGAAGTAGATAAGACAAAAATGAATACTGTGTGACCTCACTTATATGCAAACCTAAAAAAGACAAACTCATAAACACGGAGAAAAAATTGGTAGTGGCTGGAGCTGGGGAGAGGGGATGAAAAGGGTGAAGGTGGTCAAAGGATACAAACTTCCAGTTACAAGATAAATAAGTCCTGGGAATCTAAGGTACAGCATGGTGACTATAGTTCATTATAGTGCTTTGTATTTTTTGAAAGTTGCTATGAGAGCAGATCTTAAAATTCTCATTACAAGAAAAAAATTTTTATAACTATGTATGGTGATAGATGTTAACCAGACCTATTGTGGTGATCATTTCACAATATATACAAATACCAAATCATTACATTGTATACCTGAAACTAATACAGCATTATATGTCAATTATATGCCATCAATTTTAAAAATCCAAAGCAGCAGTGGACCAGGTTGTTGAGGCTCATGACCTCAGATCCACTGCTTATTAGGGCTGTGATTTCAGCTGAATTGTTTTTCTTCACGCCTCAATTTCTTCTTCTGAAAAGAAGTCTAGACGTAATACATCAGAGGGTAAAACTCTCAC
Source organism: Lutra lutra (assembly GCF_902655055.1). NCBI lineage: Eukaryota > Metazoa > Chordata > Mammalia > Carnivora > Mustelidae > Lutra > Lutra lutra. The sequence continues at coordinate 86,439,946 of NC_062278.1, forward strand.
AGCCTTGCACAGAGTACAATCTATAAATGAGGTGAAAAAGGAAGGGTCAAGTCTGACTTAGAGGCCCTGAAGGAATTTTCTACATTGAGCTTTGAGGAGGCCCTGAATTCCAGAATCCATCCAAAGCAGCCCTTTAGTACTTATCAAAAGCCTTAAAATATATCTAGCCTTATTTCAGCAGTTCCCCCACAGAGAATCTGTTCCATGGAAATAATCAATCAAGGTCCCGTGCAAAGATCTGATTGCAAGAGATAACCTTTGAAGCACGGCTAATGGTGAAGTATTGAACACTCCCTAATTATCCAATAGTAGGACACTTATTAAGTAAATTCTGCTCCATCATACAAAGAGACATTCTGCAGCCAGTGAGAAACGGAGACAGTACAGTGGGGAGAGGCAGAGGAAGAGTGAGAGAAAAACTCAAGCCGACGCCACACTGAGTGTGGAGCCCGATGTGAGCTCCATCTCATGACCCTGAGATCAGACCTGAGCTGCAACCAAGAGTCTGACCCTCGAATGCATGCACCACCCAGGCGCCCCAGTTCTGCAGCTTTTAAAATGATGTGCTAAGATATCTATTAATATGGGAAAACGTCCATGATATAATGTCATTAAATGAAAAAAAAAAAAAACCAGTAATAAAATCCTATTACAAATAAATGCGCACAGACACATACAAGAAAATCCTGTTTTAAAACCCATAGTTTATGCCACTACACTGAGATATTCCAACAAATGTATAGATCTTCCAGTCCTTTTCTGATTAAATTTTTAGTTACCCAGGTAATAGCAAGTACTTCTTTCTTTAAAAAAGAAAACGTTACAACAAAATCCCTGCTAACACAACCACCCTCAATCCCTGCCTACTTCTTCAACTTGAGCTTTAACCACTGTGTGGTGAATATCCTTCCAAAATATTCTCTGTATATTTTTACTTCATAGAGATGTATTCATGGTAAATATATATATTACTATTTTGCACCGAAGGTTTTTGTTTCTGTGCAATCTTATCACATGTGTAACTTCATGTAACCACCACCACAACCAAGACAAAGCATCGTTCCATTTTTATAGAGCTCCTCATGCCACCCTTTATAGCCTTATAACCACAGGCACCCCCTCCAGTTAATCCTTAACTGCTGACATCCACTAAATTGTTTTCCATCTCCATATTTTGTTATTTTAAGAACATCATACAAATGGAATCGTACAGTAAATAACCTTTTGAGATTGGTTGGCATAATCCCCTAGAGATCTACCCAAGTTGTTGTGTATAGCAATAGTTTTAACTGTTGAATAGTATTTCATGATATGGATGTACCACAATTTGTTAAACCATTCACCCACCAAAACATCTTCTCTGCATTGTTTTCAGCTCTTAGCTATTATGAATTGAGCTACTATGAACATTTGTGTACAGCTTTTTGCATGAACATAAGTTTTCATTTCTCTGGGATAAATGCCTAAGACTGTAATTGCTGGGTTATGTGGTATGTGCATGGTTAGTCTGCAAGACACTGCCATACTCCTTCTGTTAGTGGCTGGAACATTTTATGTTCTTAACGGCAATATATGAATGATCTAGTTTCTCGATATCCTTACCATCGTTTCGTGATATCACCAGTTTTTATTTTAGCCATTCTGATTGCTGAAGTTGCCGATTGCATTTCCCTAATGACTAAGATGTTGAAAACCTTTTCATGCGCATTATTTGCCATCCGTATATCCTCTTTGGTAAAATGTCTGTTCATGTCTTTTGCCCATTTTCTAATTGAATCATTTGTTTTTTACATTCAGATTTGATAGTTTTTTAGATATCCTGGTGCAAGTCCCTTGTCAGATACGGGGTTAGCATACTTTCTCTTAAGAGTCCATTTCTGTTTTTGTCAAAGTTATATATGCACAGATTTAAGTAGACAAATAGTTCTATGAGACCTGCTATAAAAAACAGCAGGACTAAGCTCCTTCTTACTAGAAGCAGCTGCTTCCAGCTCTTTTAGCTGGGTCTCTTGCTATTTATTGCCACATCACTAAAGAGCATGTCTATTATTTCCTGATTTTTTTTGGCATTATTTATTGCTTTCCACTATGAAAAAAAATGAAGATTAAAAAAAAGGTTTTTTCTACCCTTCCATCTATCCCTCTCCAACATATGTACTCAATTCCTCCAAAATAAACCCACAATCCCATAACCCCAGTTCCAAAATATTGTTCCATAATTCATCCAACCTGAACTCATTTGGCAGCAAAACAGATGAGAAACTACTTCTAATTTTTATTGCTTAATATAAATATTCATATTGAGCTGCAGAAATATTGATATGTGTGAGCTGCAGAAATACTGATACGTTTGATTAGGGAGTGACAGGTAAGACCCTTCTAGGGATATTCTGTAATTATCTATTTGTTGTATTAAAAGAAATTTTGAACATCCATTGTGTTTCTTAAACAAATGTGAATTTTTTTTTAAGATTTTATTTACTTGTCAGAGAGAGAGAGCACAAGCAGGGGGAGCAGCAGGCAGAGGGAGAAGCAGGCTCCCCACTGAGCAAGGAACCGGGTACAGGACTTGATCCTAGGACCATGGGATCATGACCTGAACCAAAGGCAGATGCTTAACCAACTAAGCCACCCATGCATGCCACAAATTTGAATTCTGAAACATATTTGGCCCACGGGTTTCAGATATGGGATTATGGACCTAAATAATTATAATTTGGTTAGACAAGTATTCAGTGTTTACATTATTATGACCATGTAAATAAATTCTATTCACAGATAAGCCATGTTATGTATGATTGGATACTATTAATGTCAAAACCATGCAGAATTTTTATAGATTTTATAGATTAGACTTTTATAGATTAGCATGTTTTAAATTAGTTAAAGAAGGGTAACATAAGCTCACAGAATAGGAATTTTATTTGATAGTTTTCCTATATATTATTTGGCAGAACTTTAAATTGAGCATTACTTCCTTGAAGTGTTTCCTCAAATTGTACCTTCTCAGTGACACCACCCCACTACACCCTATTTTATTTTTTATTTTATTTTACTTTTTTTCAGAATTCAAAATCCTTTTAATAACAAGGCAGGATCTGGGGTTAGTTTTTGTAGCTGCAGCTGGCCCTGGGGACTCTGGCTAGCTAAAACATGGGAGCTAAGCTTACAGCCACTTTATACTTGCCTTATTTCCATAGAACTATTAAAGTGTTTCTCCAATTAAACAATTTAATATGAATGTTACTCAACAGTATAAGTTATTAGAATAAAAGAACATTTTTTGATCATCTAGAACATCTAGAAACCTCTGAAAAGTTTAATTTTTCTAAATTGTTTTGAAATCATCCATGTTAGAAATCGCTACATTTAAAAAATTACACAGTATTTGGTGATCATAAGATGGCCAGAGAGTGATGTCCAGCAGCTCAGGCCAAGTTGTGGGGACAGAGTAGCTTTAGAGGAAAGAAGGCAAAATAAGAAAATGACTTTGTTACAGGCAATATAAGCTTGCAAAAATCTTATACATTTTTTTGGCCCACTGAGCAGGACACACTGATAATATACAGGCTGTGGGCAAGGGGAAGGTAAAGATGGGTTTCTTTAAAAAAAAAGAGTTGCTTCATCACCTTCTCTTTGGCTTCTGCAGATGGTGTTTAAAGAAATCTGACAAGTGATTTTGCCACACTTCTACATGCAGATCAACAAATCCATATATCCATATATTTTTATTATGGATATTACCTTTTAATATTTTGTACCTTGTGAATTCTGAATTTTTTCAGTATAAGAATTGACAAGAAAAATATGTTTGAGGTATTTATCTAAACAGGATTTATGTACCATATGTTTTCAGAAATGAATATATTTTCTCTAAGTACAAAATGACAGATATTTGAAGATATTCTTCCATTGATACTCATGGTAACCGTTTGCTATAGTAAACCACTTTCTAAAATACATTTGCTTTAAAACTTGCTTATTTGTTCTTATTTTTATTATAACTTATGTTTTATATTCCATTTATTATAACTTAATGTTCCAGGTACCACAGTCTTTGTGCCAAAGTATTTTTGGAGGGATCATCATGCCCCCCAAAATCTCACTCATCTGTAATGGGGTCAGACCCCAGGCATTCTGTATGAACAATCTTCCTTATTTGATGGTTATGAAATACATAAAAATATTGATATGTACATTTTAAAAGCACCAAATTAGATCAAATCACCTAAAATGTATGAAATTATTAGTTTAAACCAACCAAGAAGTTTCTATAAGATATTTTTTCAAGTGTAAGACAAAAGAACATAAATACACATTATGACTGTGAAAGTGATATTGTGATATAATAAAGAATATCTCTGGTCTTTGTCCCTGGTTTTTGGCACAGAACTTTCAAAGCCCTTGGAATTTCTTGAGAGAGGGGAGTACCTTATACTAATAAAGTGACTCTAGGAGCCCTTAGTAGGTCCAGGGTGGGTGCTAGTTACTAGAAAAAGCAGCAAGGTGATTGGAGGGCTACACTTCTAAGCTACTTGGCCTCCAGGGAGAAGACAAAGGCTAGAGATGAATGACAAGGCCAGTGATTTTATCAAGAGTGCACAACAACTACAACAATACTTGGGACACTGAGACTGGGAGAACCTTCCTAGCTGGTAAACACATTGATATGCTGGAAGAATAATGGAGAGAAGAGGGCAGAGGAATCCAAGAGGTGATGGGATTAAGGTAACAGTCTGGACAAAAACTGATCTATTTCAACAAGCTTTATGTGAGGTGGTTATGACTCTTATCGGAATGAATTATGGGAATGGATATTGTGTCTGACCGGGAACATAAACCTAGCATTGTAAAACAGAAGTCATGTAAATCCTTCCTTCAAGTCGTAGTCATTAGACACGCTAAATGGGAATGAGTAAGATTGCTCAGGCCCATGCAATATAGAACAGAGGCTAGAGTGCTGGTAGGGACAGATCCTCTGCGCAAGAGCCTCATGTGGAGTGTAGACTGGGGCTTGTGACAAAAGTGTGGGAACACCTCCCAGTGACAGCTACTGGAACTCTATACAAGACAATTTCCATTTGACTAGCTTGCTATCAGACACTAATTGAAATTGCCTCTGACTGAAAACCATAAAATAAGGATTTCTTGGGTGATGTCAGAGAAATGCTCTAAGAGGAAGGCAGCGCCCAGGAGATTCTGTCATAGAACAGAAATGGTCTGAGCAGGAACACACCATCAGGGCAACGCACGGAGTTCCACAGCATGTTCATGAGCAGGTGGCCTGTCTTCCCCAGGATTGACTCTGGAACCACGTGAGGACCTGCAGGATTCTAGCACACTCGCACAGAGCCTGTTAACAGCTCTCACCAGACCAACAAACAGCTGCTTGGCTTATGGACAGCAGTTCCAACTTGAACACAAGACACTGGGTGTGGAAGGTCACCACTCAGATCGAAAAAGGTAAAAACAAATTGGCTCAGCGAGCTGCACTGCACGCTGTTTACCGTTATGTCTGGATTTTGACCTACTCACAGGCACTGGAATGGCCTGGCTATACGGTGCGGTGGATGGGCAGTGGAAGACTGGACTATGAACAGGGTGCTCTTCCAGGGCATGGCCATATGGAAATCACTGTGGAAATCTGAAGGGTGCATTCAAACAGGCCATATCAATGCCCATCAGAAGAACCCCTTTTCAGCATCAGAAGATGTTTACAAATGGTGAGCAGACACCCAGGTGTGCCACTTGAGGTAGCCACTGGGTTAATCAAGTGAGTGGACGCAAACAATGCAGAGAGGGGTTGACTCTAGACATATTCCTTTTGCATCCGTGGAGGCACAAAATGCCAACGGGAACTGTTCTGTCTGCCAACAAGAGAGATTTAGGGACTGCAGATGGCTATGGGGAAGATGCTCTGCAGGGAGTCGTTGTGCACAGCGGCAAGTCCGACTGATGCCTGGAGCACTGGGGGCTACAAGTGGGTCCTGACAGAAATGGACACTGACTCTGGGCTGAGCTTTGCTTACCCGGTGGTAGAGGCAAAGGTTCAGAGTACTATGGAAGAACCGGAGTAGAAGGTATTGCACTGATCTGGACCACTGAGTCACATTTCTTCAGAGCAAGGAACACACTCTACAGCCCATCATGTCCAACAGTGGGCAGAGAAAAACAGTAGCCCTCTTTGTCCACAGGGAGATCTGCATTGAGATCCCCAATGCATACCTGAAACTGCAGGTAGCACCAAACCCTAAGTACACTATATTCTTTCCTATACATACATACCGACGATAACATATAATTTACAAATTAAGCACAATAAGAGAAGAACTACTAATAAAACAGAACAATTGTAACAATATACTACAATAAAAGTTATGGGGGGCACCTGGGTGGCTCAGTGGGTTAAGCCGCTGCTTTCAGCTCAGGTCATGATCTCAGGGTCCTGGGATCGAGTCCCACGTCGGGCTCTCTGCTCCGCAGGGAGCCTGTTTCCTCCTCTCTCTCTCTCTCTCTCTCTGCTTGCTTCTCTGTCCACTTCTGATCTCTCTCTGTCAAATAAATAAAATATTAAAAAAAAAAGTTATGGGAATGTCATCTCTCCCTCTCTCAAAATATCTCATTGTGCTATTGTCACCCTTCTTGTGATGAGATAAAGTGAGGAGAATGATGTAGGCATTGGGATATGGTGTTTGGCGACTACTGACCATCTGACAATAGGTCAGAAGGAGGAACACCTGTTTCTGGACCATGGCTGACCACCAGTATCTAAAACGGTGGAAACAAACACCACAGATAAAGAGGGACTCCTTCTTGTATCTTCCTCAGGGTAGTGCTTTGGTAAAGAAGCAGAACAGGCAATCGAACACTGGTTATCTAAATGGGGGTGGGGGGCGGGTGGAGAGAGTCAAAAAAGGCTGGTTTACATGCCTTCACGAGTGTGTGCTCACGTTCAACATGAGGGGTTATGGGAGTGTTCCCATTATTCTGGATCTGGACTCAACGGGTGGGGCAGGATCCTGGTACAACTACTATACTTTTTTTTCCTTTCCCACATCACCTCAATTTTCTTTTTCCTACCTGGTGCCGTGGTCCCTGGGCCAAGGCTGCAACTACAGTGCTAAAAGAAGGAATTTTTTTTTTTCCAGGCCTTCGACACACCACTTCCCTGTGGCAGCGTGCGGGCCTCCAGGGAGGCTGAACCTGTACCTGGAGTGCTCTCCCTGGACCCACCTGGGGGGTGCCCTGTCTTCCGGAGGGCTAAGGGCCAGTAGGGACAGAGCTGTGGCATCACTGGCCAGGAGCTTGGCTGCCACGTGGATGATCCATTTACTGTGCTTTGTAGACCATGTGGTCTGGAAGGCCGGGAACCACATGAGCCAGTCCAGGTGGTGGTGGCACGGGGAGATGAAGCTTGGCTGCCACCCTGCGTCACCTGTCTTGCACTTGAACTCATAGTCCTCCCACAGGGTGGCAGGCATGCTGGCGTTGGGGCTGACTGTGCCCTGCAGGATGACCTCCGTGCTCTCCTTGGTGATGCTTCCGTAGGTGCTGTATGTGTTAACGATCCTGGGAGGGTGTTCATGACCCGCGTGAGACTCAGCAGGTTGATGACCACGGGGACACAGAGCCAGGCCACCAGGATCTCCAGGGCCACATGCACCACTTACCGAACCATGCAGCCGTATCTCGGGGTGGGCCGAGCAACAAACTGCAACAAACTGTTTTAAAATATTTGTCAGCATTCCTAAGGGCCTGATGGGTGGGCTGTGCTTTCTATCTGGCAATTTTAGGAGCTAACAATGAATAAACCATATAGCCTATGGATAGAAATACCCGACTAGGTCTGTGCCCATATGACCCTATCCTGCATGAATGGGAGCAGGCTAAGGGGGAGGCACTTGCTAGGCTTGTTTGTTGCTTGCAATCTAGACCAGCATAGTGGCTGAACCTAAGGTACCTTCCAAAAGTGAAAAAGTTTGGGTATAGATGGAGAGGAGGAAAACTGGCTAAGAATAAATTTGTTTTGCAATGAGAAAATTCCAATATTAATGCTTGGAAAGAAGCTTAGAGCAAGAGATGAGATTGTCTTTTGGCTCAATTATACCACATGCCTGAAAGTGTGAAGCTGAGACCACTCCTGCTTTTGAAATTTGACAAATGGAAGGAAACTTGCAACCCTAAGTGCACTCACTGAGAGACATTCTGGTCCTAGGATGTGATGACGATTGAACTAATTATTAGAGGCTGGATGGGACTCTAGTAATGTGCCAATATCTTTTGACTCTTATTTTTCAGGTTATGTCTATGATAATGTGATACGTTATTACACACTGGCATTGTTGAAAAGATAATACTGCTATTGATAAACAAATGCTTTGAGAAATTGATTAATAGCTTCCTTTCCTTACCCCACATTGACTCTTCTAAATGTTGCTGTATCTTTTATGCTCAGTCAGGTATGTACCTTGCCGTAAAAGATCCCATGCTCAAAGACCAGGGGATGCCTTGTGATATAATAAAGAATATATTTGGTCTGAGGTGAAGTGTGTAGGGGGTGGCTGGTACAGAACTTTCAAAACCCTTTGAATTTCCTTAATGATAGGAGTATCTTTGTTATGCTAATGAAGCATATGTGTGGTGTGGTGTCTGTGAGTGAGTGATGGGGGCTAGACAACTTCAGCATGAGGCCTGGCCTGCAGAAAAACCACACGTTTGGAGGGCTAAAACTTTCAGCCACCTGGCCTCCAAGGAGACAAAGAGTTCGATCACGTGGCCAGTGATTTAATCAATTATACCTATGTAATAAAACCTTGATAAAAAATTCAGGACGGCAAGGCCTATGAGCCCTTCCTGGTTGATGAGCACATCAATGTACGGGGAGGATGACGGTTCTAGATCACATGAAGAGAGGGCATGGAACCCTATACTGCCCTGCTTTCCCCCCAGATCTCTCCTTTCTCTTGGACCTTGCTCTATGCACCTCTTTTACTTGGCTGCTCTGGGGTTGTACCTTTTATAATAAAACTGTAGTTGAATGTAAAGCATTTTAGTGAGCTCAGTGAGTCATTATAGTGAACTATCAAACCTAAAGTGGGTATGGTAGGAATCCTCAAATTTGCAGCCAAGTCAGAAGTGTGGCTATCCTGGGGTCCCCGCATATGGCTGGCAACTGAAATAAGAGCAGTCTGGTTGGGGATCCTGTCCTCCAGTTTGTGGGACCTGATACTAACTCTGGGTAGTGTCAGAATTGAATTGTAGAACACCTTGTTGGTATCAGAATTGTTAGAATGCAGACATATTTCATTATATTTTTGACTTTTTAAATTATAGTAAAATACAAAATTTACCCTTTTAACCATTTTTATTTTTAAACTTTTTATTGGAATATAACAATATAAAACAACTTAAAGGAAAACTGCTCAATCATATCTCACAAACTGAACTCACTCTTACACCCAGCAGCTGGATGAAGAACAGAACATTTCAATGTTCCAGAAAAGAAAAGAAATATGCTGAAAAGTCAGAAACATTTTCATAAAAGAAATCTAAATATATTCATTAAAATGGGGGTGAGAGAGGTAATCACTTTTTTTTTTTTTTTAAGATTTTTATTTATTTATTTGACAGAGACAGAGAGAGGGCACAAGCAGGCAGAGGGAGAGAGAGAAGCAGGCTCCCCACCAAGCAAGGAGCCCGGTGCGGGACTTGATCCTAGGACCCCAGGATCATGACCTGAGCCGAAGGCAGCCGCTCAACCAACTGAGCCACCCAGGCGTCCCGAGGTAATCACTTTCTAATGCATATGCATATACCCAGTCTATAATCTACCTTTCCAAAATTTACTTCATGGAGGACTTTTTCTAAAGAGTATTTGTGTTAGTGATCAAAAGCTTTTGTGGCAATAATTTTAGGACATACTGAATTAAGATAGACAAAAAGGTTTATCATTTAAGATTTTCACAAATTCAGACTCCAGGACCTAGTGCCTGAACATTCTCAAGTCAGGAAAGGAATGAGGAAAAAATTTTTTGCCCATTCTAGATTTCTAAAATATTTCTAAAATAATGGTAAGAACAAAATTTACCATTTTAACCATTTTTAAGTGTACAATTCAGTGGCATTACGTATATCCATGGTGCTGTGCAACCATCACCACCATTTCTAGATCTCATTCATCCCAAACCGGAACTCTGTACTCATTTAACAATAACGCCGCATTTCCACCTCCCCCCAGAGCCTGGCAACCACTATTTCTTCTGTCTCAATGAACTTCCCTACTGTAGGCACCTCATATAAGTGGGGTCATATAATAGTCTGGTTTATTTCACTTCGCACAGTATTTTCAAGGTTCATCCATGCCGTAGCATGTGTCAGAATTTCCTTCTTTTTAAAGGCTGAATAATATTCCACTGTATGTCTCTACCACATTTTGTTTATCCATTCATCTGGTGATAGACATCTTTTTTCTCCACATTTTTGCTACTGTGAATAATCCTGCTATGAACGTTGATGTACAAATACACATACATTTTCATAAATCCATCCTCATGTATTTTTCTTGTATAAATAAACTTTTGGAACATCTTATAATTTAGAGGTTGAATAAAAATTAATGATAATGTACATTTTTAAGAGTCCAATGTTTTATTATCAGAATTAATATTTGTTCATGCTGAAGATTCAGGGATAAAATAATGGACAAAAAACTGGAATGTAAGCAACACTACATAAACATACAGGAATATTTTGCTAATTATTGGACTAAAATATATAAAAGATGAAATTATGTCAATTACTTTGTGATTAGTCTTTTTGAATGTACTTTTAGTATTGCATAGCAAGTGCTTATACTTAAAGATACTGCCTTTTTTTTTAAGCACTGAAAATATGATAATCCTTGATTAATCAGAATTAGTTTCAAAAGGTAAAACTTCTTCGAGGTAAGCAAGAAATTTAGGGCCTTAGACCTGTATTCTTGCTGGACTGGCTGCTTGATGATCGCTCTCGTTCTTTAGTAATTTCCATCTCAATTTTGGCTCTGACTTTCTCCCAATCTATTTGGAGCTGCAAAAGAAGAAAAGAAGAAACATACTGATATAGTATAATATATTTTTGCTTAATTCAAAGTAACCAAGAGCAAACAAAAATAGAATAGCTTCTAAATCACTAGCAAAAAAAGAGAGCATGAAAGACAAGTCACAAAATAATGCTAAAAAAATACCTTTAAGAATAAGATTGAAGAGAACAATTACCACAACAAAAGGCCTCTTATTATGATTGAAAAGACAAAAATCTAGTTGTAGCTATTTATAAAAGGTACATCTAAAGAGTCTCATGGAGTCTTAGGAATCAGCACTGGTGCCTCAGGGACAAGAAGAGGTGAAAAAGGGGAAAAATGGACAGGGTCCTCGCCATGAAGCCATGGGTTAGCATTTCACCTCTTAAATACGGAGGTTTCCATTAGAAGCCTAGCTATAAGGAAGGATAGAGGAGCACTTGCTTCTCCTGAGCATACTCTGAAAAAGTGGCTGCTTGGCAACAACTTTTTAAGTAATATAGACATGGTGATGGTTTAGACAATGGCAAAAAAGATATTAAAGGAAGCACAGTGGGTAAGCAAGGCTGGGGACACAAAAACAATCACAAGTGGTACCATTCTTGTTTCCTTTTTTTTTCCTTTAGAACTCTAGGCCCAACCTGGGGCTCAAACTCACAACAGGGAGATCAAGAGTCAGCCAGGAACCCCTGTTCTTCCCTTTGATCCATGATGCAGTACCCTCTGCCCTCCCTTTCCCCTAAGCTCATTACACTGGATGTTAGCAATGGACTCCGCTCTGAGTTCTATGAACAATTTCTTTAGGAAAAAGCATTCTATTGTTTATAAAAGTTTGGAGATCACTACTTTAGGAATGTGTATTCTCTCAGGAAAAACACAGAAAAATTGGGGCCTAGATTAAACTAACTGATTTACAATGAAATAAGCCCAAACTTTGAGACTGAGCCAAAAGTGAATAGGTTTTTCACCTCCACATAGCAGAGTTCTGTGAAATAAGTAGCATTAAACCAGACTGAGGTACTACATGCTGCCTGAGCGGATTTTTTTCAAGTACCTGGGAGATTAATTTAACCTTATCAGGACCTCATGCCTTTTTTTTTTTAAAGCTTTATATGAGAGAGGGAGGATGGGAGAGAGAGAGCATGTACACAGGGGGGAGGGGCAAAGGGAGAGCGAAAGAGAGAGAAAATCTCAAGCAGACTCTGCTGAGCGTGGAGCCAGAGCAGGCCCATCCTACAACTTTGAGATCATGACATGAGTCGAAATCAAGAGTCAGAGCTTAACTGAGCCACCCAGGTGCCCCCACGCCTCTTTTATTTTGTGCTGGAAGTTGATGGAACTAAGTATGTGGTTCTTTTTTATTCTAATATCCTTCAACTAAATTTCTGTAATTTGTGGATATTTGGGTCAATTTTTTAAAGAAGATAATTACATATACTTGTCTATAATATATAAAATATATGAGTTAAAAGAATCCTGCTCACTCATAGAAGATGAATGTCTGTGGTAAGACGCAAGTGACAGCTCATTGAAAGGTAGAACAAATGTTAAATTATTTGAAACACTGATTTTTCAATCAGGTCAGAGCTTGATATTTTTAAATGGCAAAACACTCGTTTCTATGTCTAACAAAACATTCGCAAAGAGAAAGACAAAACTTGATTAATGTCTTGGCCTTCTTCCAGCCTTGAATTGACTTACACACGTTTCTCAAATCCATCACAATAAAACCATACATTAACTGTCCACTACACAACTGTCACTCTGTTGCACCAGAAGTCCATCAAGCAAATTGATGACATTTGTATTAGTCACTTGTCATAGTATAGATGAGGGTGTCAGTTGATAGCTATCCTACTGAAAATAAATGTTTCATTTTCACTCTGGCATTAATCCAGTTTTAGAATAGTGTTCTACAGATAATTTAGTTCTTAGAGTATTTTTACTAGTGGGTATTAGATAAGGATGTACTCATGACAACTTTCAAGTGACTGATTTCTACACAAAGATACATCTTTTTATACTATAGGGAGGGTCAGTACTATTTGGCACTTCTTATTCTAGTCCCTGGTAAATTCTTCTTATTCACATGGAAGTAATTTCAAAATCATACCAAATGGCTTTCCATCCGCTCTCTTACTCTCTGCTGAAAATCAGCTTCCTCTTTACAGAGAATACAGTGGCCATCAGACATGAATTCACTTAATTTCCTTCTTCACACAAACTTACCTACACCTGTATCTATCTCTAACTCTTTCCCTTCTGTCTTAGGCTAACCTCTTCACATATGTCCCTGATCCCATCTTCTTCCACTCCACTGGGACATCTGCCTTCAGTTATCACTTATATATTCAATTTCCTTCTCTTCACTGGCTGCTCCTTACCATCCTTCCCCCTCAATACGGTCTCCCTGCAAACTACCACTCTCATTCTTCTCATTCCTGACTCTCATTTTCTCCCCAGAGTGCTGTAATGTGACCATGTTCCTACTATACTTCATAAACTTTTCACTAATGCCACCATTAAGTATTTTTATTCTTCATCCTATATATGATTCAACTACGCAGTCAAAAAATATTTGGTGCTTACTATATGCCAAAGATTGTTCTGGTGCAATGATTCAGTAGTGAACAAAAAGATAAAAATCAGTCTTCATAGAAAGAATAGCAAAGGTAACAATGGAGTCTATAAAAATATACAAAATGTGAGAAGTGGTAAGAGTTTTGAAAACAGGGAAGGGAAACAGTGAGTGCCAGGGGTGGCGTTGGGGAGAATGGGTGTTATGTTTCAAACAGAGTGGTAAGAAAAGGCCTCCCTGAGAAGCTGATTTGAAGACCTACAAGAGACGAATGAGTCCATGTATATATCTGGGGAAGAGCATGATGACAAAAGGAAGAAAACGGCCCTAGTGTAGAAGCATTCCCTGGATTTTGTTGACCACAGGTCTTTGAAAAATCTCTGTGTATCACTCGCTCCTGGTTTGCGCTCTCCTTTCTAAATGTTTTTTCCAGTTTTCTAAATGTTCTTTTCCCCTCCTATATCTTTTTTCTAGACAACCTCCTGTTAGTATTCATCAGGGTTCCAACCACAACCTTTTTATACTTTCCCTAGGAGATCACATCAACTCACATAGCTTCAACTATACCTTCATGGTCATGACCATAAATCTATTTATCATGTCCTGATTGCTCCTTTGTCAATATCTTCAGTATTCACAATTATATTTCCAATTGCCCATTAGATATCTCCGTCTGGATACCCCACTGGGACTTCAAACAAAAAATGTGTATTTTCATGTATTCAAACTCAAAAGGTCTAAAACTTGTATATTTTCATGTTCCTTATCTAGATTAATGGTATCTCTCCCCATCTACCAGTCACCCATATTAGAAATGTTGAAGTTGCTCTCAAATGTCTTGCTGGCCAACTTAACCACCTTTCCTCCCACCCCGAGCCACAGTGTTCTCTTGATTTTACAACCGATTTTTTTTTTTTAACATTAATCTTACCATTTCCATCTTCTGGTGGATCTATTATAGTAATCTTCTACCTGGTCAGTGTCTGCCATGTTTACTTTTATATTCAAAGTAGCAAGGGGAGTACATTGTCTGCCCAAAGTGCTCAATAAATATTGAATAAAGAAAAGGTAACTACCTAGCAGATGAACTATCACTAACAATTTCTCTTGGGTTTTGTGTCTCAGGACCTCATAAAATTATAAGGCTTTAAAACCTGCAAAAGAGCTTAGAAAGTAGCTATGCCTAAAGTGGTTTGTCTGAACTTCTCGATCTTTTTCAAAATTCTATACCTTCTGAAATTCTACACCTTCTGAAATAGCCCCCAAGCTATTGGTTTGTTTATATTTCCACTGTTTTCTTTCTCCTGGAATAATGTTTTAAACATTTCCTGGTTTTTCTGCTTTTCTTCTTGTACAGAATATATTCGGTAGAGTGAATTTTATTTGCCAGAATTGCAGATTATTTTACAAATATTTATTGAACACTATTGTAGATCAGGTATAATGACTCTAGTTAGGGTTCTTAGAAGACAGTCCATTTTGTATGAATCCCAGGTTTCCATATTTTAAACAAGAAATGTCCAAATAACATTTCAGAGCTCGTAAGTACAATTGTACTTAAAATTGTACTTAAGTACGTGTACTTAAGTGAACCTTTTCACTTATAAGGTTTCACACTATGCACTGCGAGCCCACCAGAATTCACCACATATCCGGAATAAATTTCTCAGTTTTTAAAAAAGATTTATTTCTTCTGGGTGTGCATGTGTGTGTGTGTGTGTGTGTGTGTGTGTGAGAGAGAGAGAGAGAGAGAAAGAAAGTGAGAATGTGGAGGGCGAGAGGGAGAGAAAGAACCTCCAGCAGGCTCCACGTTCAGCAAAAAGCCCGTCGTGGGGCTGGATCTTATGACCCTGAGATCAGGACCTGAGCTGAGAGAGAGTCAGATGCTCAACTGACTGAGCCACCCAGGTTCCCCTAATTTCTCAGTTTTTAATGATCTCTTTCTATTTAACTCATAGTTCTCAAGTTTATATAATCAAAATTTTGGCTTAGATAAACAGTGGGAATTTTTAAGTAAAAAGTAATTTTCATCTTAAAATACTGCTTTGTAATTTCTAGTTAGCTTCCAAATTACATTAATGAAGGAAAAAAAAGGAGGATACTAGAACACAGGACCATGGGGAGTCAAGGTAACCTATATAGTTTCAGGGTTAAAAAAAAAAAACCCTCAAAATACCACAAAGTCATATTGTTCTAGTTATCCCATTTTGAAGATTTCTGCCACTCTTGTGATTGAAGTTATTACATTTTGGTAACAGCTGCATACATAGATAATAAGAAAAAAGGTAACAATGTTAAATTTTTGTTATCTAAAATATTTTGATTATAATAATGCAATATTTATAATATAAATTATGATAATTTTAAATTTGAAGGTAAGAATTATATTTTCTACATCCTCTAAAGCATCTAATGTGAAAATACCAAAAAAAATATTGATGGCAAGGATGATGAAGAAACAGAGTAGTATGAATCTGTTTAAAAATTATGCAATCAAGTGAATTTAATGTGAATACTCAGTTTTTGGGTTTTTTTATTTTAAAAGATTTTATTTATTTATTTGATAGAAAGAGAGATCGTAAGAGAAGCAGGCAGAGAGGGGGGGAAGCAGGATCCCTGCTGAGCAGAGATCCTGATGCAGGGCTCAATCCCAGGACCCTGAGACCATGACCTGAGCCGAAGGCAGAGGCTTAACCCAGTGAGCCACCCAGGTGCCCTGAGTGCTCAGTTTTAACATCTCATCATTTTTTCAAAACTGTGACAAAAAGATCAAGTGATCGGTGATTCTCTGGTCTGCTTAGCCCTGTAGTGGTAGTGGCGGCTGTTATATTCTGTGAATTAAGAGTGTCGTCCTCAGGGATCCCAGGGGCCCTGAATTTGTCCCAATAGTATAGTAAGCTCTCAGAGCCCAAAACTTTTAGAGGATTCATTTTCGGTACTGAAGTTCTGAATGAAACAAAAAGTCTGTGGAACATCTTTAAAATACACCCCTTTCTGGGTACCTGGGAGGCTCAGTCTGTTAAGTGTCTGCCTTTGGCTCAGGTCAGGATCTGGGAGTCCTGGAATTGAGCCCTGCATCCAATCATTGGGCTCCCTGCTCAGCCCACAAGTGTCTCTCAAACAAACAAACAAACAAAAAAATACACTCCTTCTTACCAAGAAATAGACAACTTGTGTCTATCCCAGATCCAGGTGTTGAAACTGCATTGCAGACACTCTAAGGATGGCCCCAAAGGCTTTGCTACCTTGTGAACTGTTCTGAAGTGCAAAAATGTAGATCACAACACTCAGTGTGCTAAATATGGTGTGAGATAACAGAAAATATATATATTGGTTTCAGCTCCCAGTTCCAGGCAGACAACTCCTGAAACTCTTAATTTCCTAAGTGATAAGAACACTAGGAGCATCTTTTGTTCTAATATTTGGTCTTTGACCTTGGTTCCTGACACAGGGCTCCTAAAACCTTTGCAATTTCCTGAGTTAAAGGAGCATTTTTTTTTCTTTTTTTAAAAGATTTTACTTATTTATTTGACAGAGAGATCACAAGTAGGCAGAGAGGCAGGCAGAGAGGGAGAAGCAGGCTCCCCACTGAGCAGAGAGCCCAATGCAGGGCTCAATCCCAGGACCCTGAGATTATGACCTGAGCTGAAGGCAGAGGCTTTAACCCACTGAGCCACCCAGGTGCCCTAAGGAGCATTTTTTTCTTTTAAAGAGACAACTCCAGGGTGACTGGGTGGCTCAGTCAGTTAAGTGCTGTCTTCAGCTTGGGTCATGATCCTGGGATCCTGGGACGGAGCCCCACATTGGGCTCCCTGATCCTTGGGACTCTGCTTCTCCCACTGCCTCCCCCTGCCCCCTGCTTGTGCTCTCTCTCTTTCCCTCAAATAAATGAATAAAATTAAAAAAAAAAAAAAAAAAAGGAGAGAGAGACAACTCCAGATGACCTGCATGAGGGCTGGTCACCAGAAAGACCAAGCCATGATTAGAAGCTAGGAATTTTCAATCCTGATCCCCATCCTCTTGAGCAGGGAGAAGTGCTGAAAATGGAGTTAATGATCTATCATATCTATGGGATGAAGCCACCATAAAATTCCAAAGTACAGGGTTCAAAGGGCTTCTGGTTTGGTGAACACATCCACACTGGGAGGACGACGCACCCCACTTTGAAGAGACAGGAGCTTCTGAAGTTAGGGCCTTCCCAAACCTTGCCCTGAGTATCTTTTCATCTGGTTGTCATCCATAGCCTTTATCATATCCTTTAATAAACTTATATATATATATATATTTTTTTTTTTTAAGATTTTTTATTTATTGATTTGACAGAGAGAGACACAGCAAGAGAGGGAACACAGGCAGGAGGACTGGGAGAGAGAGAAGCAGTGCTAAGCAGGGAGCCCCACATGGGGCTTGATCTCAGGACCCTGGGATCAGGACCTGAGCCAAACGCAGATGCTTAATGAATGAACCACCCAGGCGCCCTTAAACTTGTGTTTTAAATAAATGTAAGTAAATGTTTCCCTTAGTTCTGTGAACAGGTTAATCAAAAAGAGACATGGGACCTCTGATTTATAGGCTGTGAGCTGGAAGTGCAGCTAACAACCTGGATTTGTGACTGGCATGTGAAACCTAAAGCAGGGGTTACTGGAATCTCTGACCTATAACTAGTTAGTCTTAGAAGCACAGGTGATAACCTGGGCTTGCAACCAGCATCTGATGGGGGTGGGGTGCAATCCTGTGGGGCTGATCCCTTTACCTGTGGAATCTGATGCTATCTCCAGGTAGACAGTGTCAGAGTTGAGTTAAATTATAGGACACCCAGCTGGTGTTGGAGAATTGTTTGTTGGCATGGGGACAAAGCCACACATCAGGTAACCAGAAATGAAGTGTTCTGTGTGAATGAATAGTAAAGAAGACTCACATGTGAAAGACCCATAGTAGGAAAGAACTGTGTTTTAATCTATACAAGAGGAGAAAGATTGAGTTTCTCAAGTCATATAGCAAATGGATGATGTTGGCTTTAGTGGACATCATAGGTACCTTCTCCCTACCTTCTTTGCTCTTCCCAGGATCCATCTAATTTACCCTGCCCTTTAGGACAGGTCAAAACATTCCATTTTATTCTGTCTCCAAGGAGCAGCACTCCCACATCATCTACAAGCTCCACAAAAACAGAAGTTCTATCTGACTCAGCATCCAGCATAGTACCTGGCCAGAGTGAGCACTCATACAGACTTTTTGAATAAATGAATGAATAAAAGGCTACGAAAATCAACCTGTTCACAGAGCTGGGAGCAAGGCTGCCCCAGTCTCGGGATTACAAGGCTCCTGGGTCTGCATGGCTAGAGGTGAACCGTTTATTCTGTAGTCTGAGGCTAGATGGATCTAAGCCAGTGGCGAACAACAGTCCTGCTCTAGGTACCTGGGCAAACTGCTCCACCTCTCCTTGTGCGCTGATACATACTGGAATGACCTTCTTCTAATTATAGTGATGAAACCTCAGATTCTGGCAGGGATTTAAAAGGCAAAAGTTTAGCCCTCTTTAGTTCTAGGCAGTGAGGTATCCCTGGGCTAGGCCCTTCTCCAGGTGCGAACCAGCTCCCTAAAATTTTGCAAAGTGACAAAGTATCCATTTTCTGGCCAATGCTCTGTGTGTTTATATATCTCCCCTGGAGCGGAGGGGCAGCTAGTGGAAGACAAAATTCAGGAGTCAGAAACCTTTATCCCAGCCACTTATATTGTTTTTATAAAATTATCAATTAGCACCCAACTTTAACACAAATTAAATAAAATGAAAACAGACTTGAGTTAATCAAAAGATGGCTTTACAGCGCACCTGGGTGACTCAGTTGGTTAAGCACCTGCCTTCAGCTCAGGTCCTGATCCTGGAGTCCCAGGATCAAGCCCGGTGGCTGGCTCCCTGCTCAGCAGGGAGTCTGCTTCTCCCTCTGCCCCTCCCCCTGCTTGTGCTCTGTCTCTCTCACTCTCTCTCAAATAAATAAATAAAATCTTGAAAAACAAAATAAAACATATGGCTTTAAGATTCCAGAAAAAAATCAGTGCTATAATTACAGAGTTAAAATAAGACTATAATATCATAAGGCAAAAGTTATTTTTTAGAGATTTGGTATGAATTATTCCAATTTTGTCTTATTAAGATAAATAGGATATATACTTATAAAGCATTTACATTATCATAAAATACTGTATAATACTTACACCTTCTGCATACTGCAAGTATCGTTTATTAGTTTCCTGTTTACCAAATGTCTCCAAAAACTTTTGACGGTAAGCAAGAACTGTATCAACATGTGTTTTGTATTTTACAGCCAATTCAAGTGCCCTGTAATGAGAAACAAAACAGATTACCAGCATTGCCTGTATTAGCATCAATACACAGTAGAGTTCTGGGATAAGACAGTGGGACAAATGGTCTATGTTGGTCCCTCCCCACTCATTCCTCAATATGGAACACACCATTC
Organism: Lutra lutra; assembly: GCF_902655055.1. Lineage (NCBI taxonomy): Eukaryota > Metazoa > Chordata > Mammalia > Carnivora > Mustelidae > Lutra > Lutra lutra. The sequence continues at coordinate 86,460,062 of NC_062278.1, forward strand.
CCCACCTCACCCATCTTGCAAATTCCTACTTATACTTCAAATTCCTACTTACACTACTTATACTTCCAGGTTCAGATCAAACATGATCTCTTCTCCCTGATCAACTTCCTTTGCAGAAATAAATGACCATTTTCTTACTGTGTTCCATAACATTTTATGCATATATTATTTCTGTAGCACTACTTACAGTACATTATTATTATTTATGAGTCTGTCTCTTCCATAACCTGTACATTTATTGAAGGGAAATCTAAGTTTTATTTCTCTTTGGTGAGTACTCCAGAGCATATGTATGATCAATGTTCATTGAAAAATTCATTGAAATCATAATAAAATTCAAGTGAATGGACTTCCCCCCAATGTAAGTGGTTTAACTATCTTAACCATTTTTTAAGTCTATAATTTATTCTGTTCTAGAATTTATCTAAAGTCTAGAATTTATTCTGCTCAATATTCAATTAAATACTGATATCCTTTGTGTTATAACACAGCAAATTTAAAATATAAAACTAAAATTTGTGGATAATGAAAATCTGACAAATGCCTTTTGCCATTTGGTTCTTAGAAAAAGTTAATAGCCATTTAAAATTTATAATCCAATTAATATGTATCAATACTATACTGTTCACTATAATCTTGTTGTGTGTATTTTTTTTAAAGATTTTATTTATTAGAGAGAGAGCAAGTGAGTGAGAGCATGAAAGGGAGGAGGGTTAGAGGGAGAAGCAGACTCCCGCAGAGCAGGGAGCCCAATGTAGGGCTCAATCCTGGGGTTCCAGGATCATGACCTGAGCTGAAGGCCAATCTCAACCAACTGAGGCACCCAGGTAACCTGTAATCTTTTTTCTAAGTATTATATTAAAGCACATTCTTTTTCAAGTTCCCTTGTCTCCTAATATGACATATTACTTCTGAATAGGCCAGTCATGATTTATTTATCAGACACAAATATTATAAATCTGTTCTTTTAGACAGCAGTAACTACTGACTAGATTTTTTGCAACATGTGACCCTTCAGTAGGAAAATGTGTTTCATTTTTAGCATGCTTTGGTTTGGCCTAAATAGTCACTTTAAAAAGTATTTTAGATATGCCCTGTGCATTAATTGACAATTGGTAGACAATTGAGAGAAATATTAAAGACAATATAAAAATTACAAATATAAGTCATGTGTAATACAAACGATAATGCCAATATTCAGCACAATGATTTCTTAAAAAATATATTTACATAAACCATATGGCTAACTCCAAGGATCAGTATTTGCTACCTATCACAAACTCCTCACAAAGTTCCCTCATTCCTCTGTGACTTTAAGTCTTTCAGAGAAAAAGAGACTACACAGAAAAGAATGTAGAAGTACTGCAACATAGAGGAACGGAAGTGAAATGCAAGAAGGCAAAAACCAATTCACAAAGTTTCAAAAAATGAGCAGCAGAAGTAAAGATGTTTTAATCCTTCTAATCCTGTCCCCTATCACCCTCTATATATCCCTAAGGCTCTGTCTTCAGTGTGGATGTGTTACTGGATACTCTGGCGAACCAGCCCTTTGGCACCTGAAATATGCCATTTCCTGCTCCTTTTTTATGACTGAGCACAACTGGGGAAGGAATTTTTGTTGTGCCAAACCAGAAGTATTCCAAGTGGGGAATACGTAAGCATCTATTCTGGGTTGGGGCTTTTCAGAAAGAAAGTTATCTCCAAAGAGGTAATTTGTTATGGAACATCAGTACATTTAATTATGTAGAAAAGATAGAATATGAGGTCTAATACTGCATTTAGATACTAGATGTTAAGTATTATCTATATGATAGTCATTATTATAAAATATGTATTATCTGATTGAAGAGCAATAGCTAATGGTAAACATTCAAATTATATATGCTATTTTAAATGTTCTCTAAAAGCATACACTGGGTAAAAAAATGTTTCTTTATCACACAGAGGAGGGAATTCACTCCAAATTATATAAGGGTTATGGGAACAGCCTGTCTCTAGTTTTAAAATGGTTATTTGGCAACCAAACAAATGTGACATTAGATTATGGGGCTGGAATAAATCCATGTATCCTCTCTGATTTTAAATAGAAGGAAGTTATATAAAAAGATTTTATAACTTCAAAATATGATCTTTTATATAACTTGAATGAAGCAAAATCACTTTATATAACTGGTAGAAGTAGAAAAATTATTTTTTTACTAATACTTACATAAAATATCTACCTCTCTTAACTTCAATTTTTGAGAACAGACTACCACCAAATGTCCAAAGTGAACATCAAATAGATGACTTGCTTACCTACAACTCTTTAAGGGTTGTAACCTATTAGGTTGCAGGTAATTTTCTTTTTCCTTTTTTGTTTTTTTTAAGATTTTATGTATTCTTTTGAGACAGAGAGATACAGAGAGTGAGACAGCATGAGCAGGGGGAGAGGCAGAGGGAAAGGGAGATGCAGAGTCCCCGCTGAGCCGGGAGCCTGATGTGGCGCTTGATCCCAGGACCCCAGGATCATGACCTGAGCCAAAGGCAGATGCTTAACCATCTGAGCCACCCTGGTTGCAGGTAATTTTCAAATTCAAATAAGAATGACAGAAATACAAACCAGCAGGACTGTACTTCTCAAATGGAATAACATATATTAACAAAATGAAATCTGTTCCCTTCTAAAGGACTTAAATAAATATAGAAATTCAGGGATCGCAAAAGCAATGTAATATATTTTTCATCCAATACTTAAATTCTATCCTTCTAGAATTCTAATTAATTAATGGATCTGGGTAATGATGATCATTAATTAATTCATTCTAATTAATTAATGGATCTGGGTAATAATCAACAGAAAAAGACAGGCAACCAGTCACTGTGAAAATATATTGAATACCACCCACCTCTGATTGAGCCTTACCAAAAGGAAAAAAAAAGTTAAACTCGAATCTAATCAAGTTTCTAGATTCAACACCAATATGGCTAATTCAAGGGGCAAAGGAACATGTCAAATGACACCACAAAGATGTAATCAACAGAATCCAGACTATGGGAAAACTCTATTGGCCCAGCTTCTGCAGTGGGAAAATTACAAGAAAACACAAGAAAGAGGAAAACCTACTAAGATGAAAAGAAACTTGAGGGGCACCTGGGTGGCTCAGTGGGTTAAAGCCTCTTCGGCTTGGTTGTGATCTCAGGGTCCTGGGATCGAGCCCCGCGTCGGGCTCTCTGCTCAGCGGGGAGCCTGCTTCCCTCTCTCTCTCTGCCTGCCTCTCTGCCTACTTATGATCTGTCTGTCAAATAAAGAAATGAAATATTAAAAAAAAAAAAAAGATGAAAAGAAACTTGAGAACACATCAATCAATCATAAGATATGGACCTTTTCTGGATCCTGAACAAAACAAACCATAAAACAAATCAAAACATTCACAACACAATCAAAGAAATAAGAACACTGAATAGAATTATTGTTAATTCTTTAAAATGTGACCATGGTACTGTGGCTAGATTTTTAAAAACCTTGAGATACATACTGAAATATTTACAGATAAAGTGATCTGATTACTGGGATCTGCTTTTAAAAAAATAGTAGGGTAGAGGTTGAGAGAGACAAGATGATGAAAGACATTTCAAACCTGGAAAAATCAGCATGCCAATTTTATAATGTAATTTCAGGTGTATATAAACCCTATAGCTTTTTTTTTTACTGAGGGACATATCCGAGAGAATGACCTAATATGTCAGAGAGAAGAAGCATGCCACTTTGTTTTGAAAGCAATCTGTATTGAAGCCTAATGCAGAGAAGGCTACTACTGTGCACTCCTCATTTCAAATCCTACTGCCTTTCTTCCTTAGCATCACAAATCTCTCATGGTTGTACTTCTCCCTGCCAGTATGACTGCTTCATCCCAGTTTTTCAGCAAGATTTCTCCTCTTTCGCCCATCCCATAAATGTAGTTGATGTCTTCTCATTCTACACATTTCCCAAGCAATTGCATCCATTCTTCTGCCTTTAATTGCTATCCACTTGCTGATGACTCCTAAATCTACATCCCCAGTTCAAATCTATCTCCTGAGCTCCAGGTTCATTAATCAACAATTATCACATCTCTATCTCCTCACAAATATTTCAAATCCAACATGCCTAACACTGAATTCACTATATTCCCTTCCAAATCCACTAATAATACCATCATCTATCCAGTTACTGAAGTCAGAAATTCAGGAGACATCCTAGCCTCTCTTTTCTTCTTCACACTTTAACTTCTAATCAACTGCAAGTTTAGAGAAGGCAAAAATCTTCAATGGCAAACTCCTCACAAATAGAAATGTGAATAAATTGTTCTGTGATGTTAAGAAAACTATTAAGTACAGTGGAAAATGTAATTTTCCAAGTGGTAGATAGAAGAATATATTAAGATCAGTTGGGTTTTAGAATTGATGAAAAACATTTTTATTACCTTTCCCAGTTATAGAGATTGATATTGATCTGGATTGCTTGATAAACAAGGCCAGCCTGAAGAAGTATCATTTCAGCCTCCTGTATATTCCCACTAAGCATTAATATGTGAGCCATTTTTGATTCTTTAGATGGAAGCTCCTTTATAGAATTAATGTACTGAACCTTATCAATCTAAAAAAAGAAGACAATATACAAAGTGGGTAGTGACAGTAATGTAACAAATTATGGTAAGAAAAACCACAAACATACAGATAAGTAAACATTATTTACTTCACCAATTGCTGCGTAGGCTATTTCTGCAGTGGTCATATCTCTGTTAGCAACTGCCATAGCAGCTAGGCAAGCCCACATGGTTTGCTCCTAAAGTGAAACAGGAGAACAATTATTTCAACGACGAGCAGAACTGCCTTAAAATAAGCAATGATTTAAAATACATTAAAGTTGCTTTTTAATGAAAAAATTAAACTTTGCTGAGCATGGCATTGAAAAAACTATTGATTTAATTAATGATGTGGAAATTACATGTGACTACTTTGTTGAAATATGTTAATAACACATAAAGAACTTGTTTTGAATAAAATTTCTGCAAATTTTCATTTCTAATTATCAAAGATTTATTTTTGAACTTCTGACATACTTTTAAGATAATTAAGGGTTATAAACCCTCCAGTCTTTTAGATGAGGTCAAAGAATTTAACTTACAAGGAACCAGAGAAGTAGGCTCTCAGACGATGCTATTATCGTAGATTGCCATCAACAACTCATTGTAAGGGAAAGCATCTAAAAGTCATTTTAAAAGTGTATTCTAAGGGCTGCTAAGCCATGTAAAATTAAAAAGTTCTGTGGTCAAATATGCTTGAAAAAACTGGATTCAACCAAGCTGGGAACTGCTGATCTAAAGTAGAGGTTCTTAACCTTAGGTGTACAAACCATCTGAGGAATTAAAAAATATGCCTAGGATTCATCCCAGATCAAATAAATTAAAATCTCTGTGGGGGTAAAACTTGGGAATCTGACTTTTTTTTTTTTAAAAGATTTTATTTATTTGACAGAGAGAGATCACAAGTAGACAGAAAGGCAGGCAGAGAGAGAGAGAGGGAGAGAGGAGAGCCCTGAGCAGAGAGCCCGATGCGGGACTCGATCCCAGGACCCTGAGATCATGACCTGAGCCGAAGGCAGCAGCTTAACCCACTGAGCCACCCAGGTGCCCGGGAATCTGACTTTTTAGAAAGAGTTCCAGAGGAGATTTTTGTATGTGCCAGTATAGAGAAACTACTCATTTAAATTATAGCTTCTTCCAAAATAAATCACACAGCAATATCTATCCCCTTGTATTGCTTATGTTTTCACTTATTAAAAAGACCCATGATCTCATTTGCAATTTTTCCAGCCCTTAGCTGTTATCGTTTCTTATCTAGCACAAAGACATATGTAAATATGCAACATATACACAATTAGGGATCTAAAATGTAAAGTACCTTAACAAAGCGACAAAGTCTTACAGCATCTTCCCATTTTGAACTGCTTACATATTCATGGAGAATAGCAGGATATGGTGATATGCTGATGTGAACCAGTGAGCCATCAGCTCTTCTTATAGTTACTTGATTTCCAACAAAACTCACAATATGGGGATTTTTACTAAATTCACTGTTGGAAAAAAGCAAAGTATAATTTACGTTCTGAGCAAAATCTTTCATATACACTAAATTTGGGAAGTTAACCCTTGATACAGATATAAAGTCTCCAAATCTCCAAAATTCACCCCCAAAAATGTTAACTCTAGGTAGAATGTATATATTTAAACAAACATTCGAATCTAACTTGCCATACACTTGGAGCAAAATATAGAAGTTTAATTTGGCAATAATTATTACATATTTGAGATACTGGCACAAAAATAAGACATGCAGATCAGTGGAACAGAGTAGAAAGCCCAGAGATAGACCATAAACTCTATGGTCAAATAATCTTTAACAAAGCAGAACAAAATATCCAGTGGAAAAAAGACAGTCTCTTCAATAAATGGTGCTCAGAAAATTGGACAGCTATGTATAGAAGAAGGAAACTCGACCATTCTCTTACACCATATACAAAGATAAACTCAAAGTGGATAAAAGACCTCAATGTGAGGAAAAATCTATCAAAATGCTAGAGGAGAACATAGGCAGTAACCTCTTTGACATCGGCCACAGCAACTTCTTTCAAGACATTTCTCTAAAGGCAAAAGGAAACAAAAGCGAAAATGAACCTTTGGGACTTGATCAAGATCAAAAGCTTCTGCACAGCAAAGCAAACAGTCAACAAAACAAAGAGGTAACCCACGGAATGGGAGAAGATATTCGCAAATGACACTACAGACAAAGGGCTGATATCCAAGATCTATACAGAACTCCTCGAACTCAACACTCAAAAAACAGATAATCATGTCAAAAAATGGGCAGAAGACATGAACAAACACTTCTCCAAAGAAGACATACAAATGGCTAATAGACACATGAAAAAATGTTCATCATTATTAGCCATCAGGGAGATTCAAATCAAAACCACATTGAGATACGACCTTACACCAGTTAGAATGGCCAAAGTTAACAAGACAGTAAATAACAAGTGTTGGAAAGAATGTGGAGAAAGGGGAACCCTCTTACACTGTTGGTGGGAATGCAAGTTGGTTCAGCCACTTTGAAAAACAGTGTGGAGGTTTCTTAAAAAATCAAAAATAGAGCTACCCTATGATCCTGCAATTGCACTACTGGGTATTTACCCAAAAGATACAGATGTAGTGAAAAGAAGGGCCATCTGTACCCCAATGTTCATAGCAGCAATGGCCACAGTTGCCAAACTGTGGAAAGAGCCAAGATGCCCTTCAACAGACGAATGGATAAAGAAGATATGGTCCATATATATAATGGAGTATTATGCCTCCATCAGAAAGGATGAATACCCAACTTTTGTATCAACATGGACAGGACTGGAGGAGATTACGCTGAGTGAAATAAGTCAAGGAGAGAGAGTCACTTACTTGTAGTTTCACTTGTGGAGCATAAGGAATAACACGGAGGACGTTGGGAGATGGAGAGGAGAAGTGAGTTGGGGGAAATTGGAAGGGGAGACGAACCATGAGAGACTGTGGACTCTGAGAAACAAACTGAGGGTTTTGGAGGGGAGAGGGTAGAGAGTTGGGTGAGCCTGGTGGTGGGTATTATGGAGGGCACGTATTGCATGGAGCACTGGGTGTGGTGCATAAACAATGAATCTTGGAACACTGAAAAAATAAAATTAAATTAAAAAAATAAAAAAAAAAAAGAAATGGCAATTTGCAAATGAGTTAGGAGGAATTTTTAAGCAGTGTGTCATGACTATTAACTAACAGGGACAAAATAGACAATGGTTTATCTTGGGAGTTCTGGAACCTCTATCCCCAGAAGTGTTTTAACGTCAACCTGATAAACAGTAAAAGATTACTGTGAAATATCATTGAAAGTGGAGGTAGACTGGGGGAAAAAAATCTCAGGAATCCCTCTCAAGCTCATTAGTACATAATTTTCCCCTCATTTGTTGGTCATGGAAAATGACCAGTTTTAAAATCCTTCCTAATTTTCATTTTGTTATATTTCTGTCCTCATTTTCACAAATTGTAATGTGATGTAATATGATGTAATACTGGTGAAACGCACAGAATTCGTAAAAAAAAAATTATTACGTATTTGAGAGCTATGCTTAAAAGTATTTGAAATAACCTTTTTCCCCCCTAAGTCTTTAGGTAAATTACACAGATGTTTAAAAATCTCGGCATTCACTTTTGAAAGCATAAACCAATAAAAAATTAAGATGATTCCAAGGCTATTTCTCTTAATAAAAAGAGATGAACTTCAAGAGACTAACTTCTCTTCATTAGTTTAAATACTTTTAAAATGATCCTCTCTGGTTTTGCTAAAGTTATGAACTGAATATTAAAATGAACTCAGAACAGATTTGAAAGTTAAGCTAAGGTTTGGAGCTAAGAAGCTTTGTATTCTTATTTTGTCAAGAGTGAGAGATCTTGTTATTTCTTAGAGAATTTAGGAATATACATGTATTTTCTGAAGCCTGTAAAATTAAAAAAAAAAACTCTTCAGTAGCCTTATATAGTTTTTCTATCTTTAATATTAATTTAAAAATTCAATTCTAGAAACACATGCAGTCCTGTAAATATGATAATAATTTATAATTTATGATACTCTGAGAAAGAATAAAGGTTGACACATTTTTTATATCACTGAAAAATCTTAACAATGTCCATATTAAAACCACTAAAACACATTGAAAAAAACTATCTGAGTTACATTAAACAACCTCAGGCTTGACAATTATATAAGGAAAACTATATCCATAGAAGGAACAAATAAATATAATAGTATTATACAATACTTTCAAATTGACCCCAACACTTAAAACTCATTAAGCTAGCATTAGCTAAGCAATTTCATTGAGTAGATTGAAAGGTACCTTGCGGGATTGAAATTAGGGGCAAAAACATGACACTTTAGAGTTATTTATCACAACAAACAATTCCAGCAGTAAAATGTTACCTTGCATCCCTTTCAAATAATGTTTTAGGCAAAATGTCTCTGTCCACATAAACCGTATTGGGGTAATACCACACTGTAAATCGAGTATCTTGAAGTCCACAAAGGATATTACATGTATCACTCCAGGCCAAAGTATGCACCATTGTTCCTTATTTTAAAAAGAATGTTAAGGTACTATTAGTTCCACTACAGTAAGTATTAAAAATACTTTAAAAATAAACTGACATACAGGACCCCTTCTAATTTCAGTAGGTATGACTATATTTTCTGATCATTTAATGGTGAAAGTGTGCAAAAACTCATTTAGAAATGTATGGGAATATTTGAGTATTTTATCTAGAACCATTATGTTTCAATTTATAAGTATTTCTTTCAATGATAATGTAGCTGTAGCAGCTAAAGACTTGCTATTTAAGTGGTGTTAAGTAGTTAAGAAAGGTTATACTAAAGCATTATTCACAGATTAATTCAAGCAAGTATGCTACTTAGTATAAATATGACAGTAGATTCAAGAAAATTCAAAGTAATCAAATTTTAAATGTATTATAATTATTTTACCAAGTTTGATAATTTGTTCTTCCTTCCCAAATCGTTTCACTGAAGTGATATAGAGATCTCTATTTTTATCAATGAAGGCAATTTTTCTATCATTGGTAAGTCCCTTTTGATCCAGAGCAATTTCCAAAATTTCATTCTAAAATTTAGAAAAATGAAAATACTGTATTAGTTTTAGTGCTTGACATCAGAGCATTTAAATTATTTAATTACAAGAACATCTGTTTATTTAAAGATCAATTAAATATCACTCCCTACTTGGAATGATAAAATGTCCCTGTTAAGTAATTTTAAACTACTGGTATAACTCAAAAGCTAAAGCACAGTTACTTTTTTTTTTAATTTACAAGGGAAAGATGCCCCTTAAAACACCATAAATAATGAGTATTTTTTTAAAACTTCATAAGCTGGGAAACATTTCTTTTTCTTTAAAATGTGTTTATTTATTTATTTGAGAGAGAGTGTGCGCACCAGTGGGGGAAGGGGGAAAGGGAGAGAATCATCAGGCAGACTCCCGGTTGAGCGTGGAGCCCAACTTCATTCAGTGAGGGGGTGGGGCTCAGCCCTATGACCCAAGAAATAAAGACCTGAGCCAAAACCCAGTCAGATGCTCAGCTCAACCAACGAGCCACCCAGATGCCCCATGCTGAGAAACACTTCTATCTGTCCTCCTGTTCTACCTTTAGTAGAACAAGGGTGAGGCAAGTCTGAATATCACAAGAGAGATCTACTTTAATTAATACATTCCATAACAAAATTTACTCTAAATAGAAAGCCTATATTTTAAAAGATTTTTAAGAGTAGATTCATGAAAATATCTTATGTTTTTAGGGCTTTAGATTTTACACATTCTTTCATATTTCCTGTGAAACAGGAAACTACCTTGTATTGTAGATACAAGGAACTATACTATACTATACAAGGTACAAGGTACTTTACCTGGTAAAGTAAGTATTCCTATACTTACTCTATAGACAAGAAGACTGACATGTATAGCCATTAAGTGATTTCGCTCAGAAAAACTAGTGACAAGCATATCCAGAATTTAAAATTCAGATTTCTGACTTTAAGATTAGTGTTCTGTCCATATAACAAAGTATTTCTGGCATACTGCATTATCTTACACTATTACACTAGCTAGTGAAAGGACCTTCCTTATATGGTTCAGTGTGGATTTATTTCAACTGAATCCAAGAGGGATTTATTTACTGCTTACTGTCTTAAGACTTGTTAAGACTTTTTTTATTTTTTTAGACTTGCTAGGATTTATTTTGTTTTTTTTTTTGAAGGTATAATAGAACCTTAAATGTCCCATCATTTGGACACAGTTCAAATAAATTGATACACCCATAAAATGTTATACCGTATGGTGAGGGGAAAAGGATTGGGAAAGTACTTTATGTACTGATACAGAAAGATCTCCAGGAACAGTTTATGTGAGAAAAGCAACGTATAGAGTTGTATGTAACATTTTTGTAGAAGAGGGGGAAAAGAACATATATCAGTTTTGTTTATATATATGCACTAAAAAAATCTCTGGAAGGAAAATGAAGTTTAATAATGGTAGTTACTGGGCACCTGGATGGCTCAGTGGGTTAAGCCCCTGCCTTCAGCTCAGGTCATGATCTCAGGGTCCTGGGATCAAGTCCTGCATCGGGCTCTCTGCTTGGCAGGGAGCCTGCTTCCTCCTCTCTCTCTGCCTGCCTTTCTGCCTACTTGTGATCTCTCGCTGTCAAATAAATAAATAAAATCTTACCAAAAAAATAATGCTTGTTACTTATTTGGTGGAACAGAATTGTACTGATAAGAAACAGGTGTAGTAGTGAGACTTTTTCCCCTGTATACTTTTTTATGCTTTTTCATTTCTGAACCTTATGAATTTACTTGTTATTCAAACTCAAACTAATAATTACAAAAAGAGGAAAATAAAATATAGACTAATGCTTCACTATTGGCATTGAACAATAAAGTTAAAAACATATCTAAACCTGAATATATCTCTTATTAGAATAAATAAAATGTGCTGCTTTATTTTAATGCTAAAAATAAAAAACCAATAAGCAACTTCAAGATCTTTTTGTCCTTCTATAGAATTTTTTTTTCAGTTTAACTACAGTGTTAAAACCTAAAAGAAAATGCTGGCTAAGGACTGGTCAGTGGGAAAACTGCAAGTTGTTTAGAAAAACAAAACATTTTTATTTACTGATAAGTACTAAAAATTTAATCAAAGTAGAACATTTTATTAAAAGCAGTAAATAGTCTTAATAAAGACATATAAATCAGATTATTTTATCCATTTAATTTGTATATATAGCTTTCCATTACAGAGTTTACTAGTGTTCAGTCTTTGTAACATTTTTAGGCAAAATACTCTAGTAGAATGCAACTGGGTTTAAATATAAAACTAATTTCTAGGGGTGCCTTGCTGGTTCATTCAGAAGAGCATGCAACTCTTGATCTTGGGGTCATGAGTTCAAGCCCCATGTAGGGTTTTACTTAAAAATGAATAAATAAATTAAAACTTAAAAATAAAGTGGAGGATGAAGCAATTATTACAGATAACTCTTAAAAAATTAATTTCTATGTTTTTTGACTTAAAATGAAAACATCAATTTTAAAAAAGAAGTAAATAAACAGTGGCTATTTACATTAGAAGTAGCTAATGTCCATTACCTTATGAGAAAGAAGCTTCCCATCGCCTAATGGTTTTCCAGTTGATGCCTCAAAAAGGAAGATTACTTGAAAAAAAAAATTAAGCATTAGTTAACGTATTAAATTAGAATTTTTATCGGTAAACTTCAGTGTATTATTATATCCTGATGAGAAATTATTTAACCCTTTGGACCATAGAGTATCTATCAGCATAGTAGAGCAGCAGCATCAAATTCCTACTTATCAATGGGGTTATATTTCTTAAAAAACAGTGGAACTGAATACTTCTTCCTAAAACATATTCCCTACTTAGAATAGTTATTAATGTAATGGTATGGCTTCACTCCTCCATAAGATCTACAATGGCAAGTCCAAATCTAGATGTAATTTGTAATTTTCAGAACTCTGATTTGGACGAATATAACATCATACAATCATACTTCACAAAAGAAAAATGTGCCAAGTGTCTACTATAATACCAGGCAATGTGTCACATACTGTTTAATTCCCTGGGGTCAGTGCACAGTTCCCTGTGGTATAATTAGTAGTTTGTCTGGTTTTTGTTCTGGGTTCCTTGCAGGGACCTTGAACAACCCTTGGAATTTCCTGAGTGATTAGGAATGTCTTAGTTATACTGGTGGGGAGACTCTTGGTGAGCCGCTACATAGCTTCAGAATAGGAGATGGTCATCAGAAAGCCTAAGCATACTCAGTTCCCTGACCTCTGGGGATAGGGAGATTGGGGGATTGGATATTGAGTTCAGTCATGTGGCCAATAATTTAATTAATCATGCCCATATAATAAAAATCCCATAAAAACTCAGGGTTACTTCCTCATTGGTGAACATACTGATATACTGGGAGGGTGATGTGCCCTGATTTCATGAGAAGGCATAAAAGTTCTGTGTTCCTTCCCAGGCCTCGCACTATGTGTATCCTTTATAATAAAACTATAATTCTAAGTATAGCATCTTCCTGAGATCTGTGAGTCATTTTAGCAAATTATCCAACTTAAGGGGGCCACTGGAGTCCCTGAATTTGTAGCCAGTCAGTCAGCAAAATAGGTTGGTCTGGGGCTCCCTGAAGCTTGTGGCTAGTGTCTGAAATGAGGGAAGTCTTGAGGAGAACTTTGCCTTTAAGCCCTGGGGTCTGTCCTAACTCCAGGTTGTTAGTATTAGAAATGACTGCAATATACCAGTTAAGGTAAAAATGGAATAGTAGGTGTCAGGAAGGGTGAGAATCACTGCAACAACCCTAACTCACTGAAAAATGCGGTCTGGGAAGAGAAAGGATGAAAGAACAAGGGATGAGGAACCTCTGTCTCTTAAAGGCAGCAGGATCACCCATGGTGTAAAACAGCAGCTAAGCTGCAATTAGCTGTGAGAGGTAAAAGTTACCTATGCAATTTTGAGATGATGGATCCATCTCCTGGGAAGCTGGCTCACTAAATGCATAAGAAAATGCAAAATAATATGAAAAAGAGAAAATATACAATCCCATGGTTATTATAATCTGTAATAGATAAAATGAAAGTAAGAGATGGGCCAAATATAGATTCTGGACAGTCTCAATTACAGCCTCTGGTCCCAAGGCTCCCACTGAAAGAGTATGTTGGAGAAAATCCTGATTCTGGTTAGCCTGAGGTATAGTGACCATCCTTAAGACTTCCCAAGGAAAAAGTTATGCTAAAAAAATCATGAAAAAGGCTAAAATGATTAGAGATAGACAGAGAGGAGCATCAAGGGCCTTATCCCAGCTAGGTGAAAATCTAAGAAACGGGATGAATAAAGCAAACATTGATGGGGTAAACAAAACAAAACAAAACAAAACACAGAGGTTGGATGAACCAATGGGAAATCCCTGCTGGTCACCTAACATTGAAGGCCTTTAAACAAATCTGTTCTATTCATCCTAGTTTGGAGGAATTTGGAAAGCTATATGGCAAGAGAGCAAAAAGAAACCTCACCTCCAATTGCCTGGGCTATGGTTCCCCAATTTAATTAAGAGATGGATTGATGAAAGGGTTTCTTGGCTCAACACTCTACTGGGGACACAAGACCTTATGCACAGGAGTATGTAAAATGGTCAGGGAGCAGAAGAGAGAAGTTTCTAGGACCTCTTGTTATGAGAGTCCCATGCACTGTGGTACCAAAACCCACTGATGAAGTTTTAGTGAGGACTAAAATTAAATTGGGAGAACAGAGAAAAGCAAGGGTTAATATGAGTAAAGTGAAGCTTGGATGAAAATTGGGGTGTTTAAATGGGCTTCATGTGAAGAGGCTGTGTCTCCTTTACTTGAATGTTTAATGGGATTGGATATTATGTCTGACTGAGGAATCCTTCCACTACCAAGTGCTGTAAAACTAAAACCTGTTGGCAAAGTCCTACTGGTGGTCAATTAGATTGACAGATAAGAGAATACAAGAACTAATGGGATTAAGATGAACATTTAAATGAAAGTATACTTGAAGAAGCTTCATATGAAGTAGTTGTGTCTCTTTTACCTGTATGTACTATAAGGACAGATATTGTGCCTAGCTGGGGAATGTTTCCCCTATCAAATATTGTAAAACAAAAGGCATGAAAAATCCACCTCTCCAACAATATTAACTAGACATACAAAATGGGAACCAATGAGACTGCCCAAACATAGAGGCCTTATACCAAATGGTACCAAACAGAAGCTGGAGTGCTAATAAAGATATATTCTCTGTACAGCAGTCTCTGTGGAGCATAGACTGGGGGGTGTGGGAGCACTTCCCAGTGATAGCTACTGGAACTCTATACAAGACAATTTCCATTTGGAGGGGCAATGACTAGCTTGCTACCAGACACTAATTGAAACTGCCTCTGACTGAAAACCATAAAATAAGGATATCTTGGGTGATGTCAGACAAATGCTCTAAGAGGAAGGCAGCGCCCAGGAGATTCTGTCATAGAACAGAAATGGTCTGAGCAGGAACACACCATCAGGGCAACGCACGGAGTTCCACAGCATGTTCATGAGCAGGTGGCCTGTCTTCCCCAGGATTGACTCTGGAACCACGTGAGGACCTGCAGGATTCTAGCATCACTCGCACAGAGCCTGTTAACAGCTCTCACCAGACCAACAAACAGCTGCTTGGCTTATGGACGGCAGTTCCAACGTGAACACAAGACACTGGGTGTGGAAGGCCACCACTCAGATCAAAAAAGGTAAAAACAAATTGGCTCAGCGAGCTGCACTGCACGCTGTTTACCGTTATGTCTGGATTTTGACCTACTCACAGGCACTGGAATGGCCTGGCTATACGGTGCGGTGGATGGGCAGTGGAAGACTGGACTATGAACGGGGTGCTCTTCCGGGGCATGGCCATATGGAAATCACTGTGGAAATCTGAAGGGTGCATTCAAACAGGCCATATCAATGCCCATCAGAAGAACCCCTTTTCAGCATCAGAAGATGTTTACAAATGGTGAGCAGACACCCAGGTGTGCCACTTGAGGTAGCCACTGGGTTAATCAAGTGAGTGGACGCAAACAATGCAGAGAGGGGTTGACTCTAGACATATTCCTTTTGCATCCGTGGAGGCACAAAATGCCAACGGGAACTGTTCTGTCTGCCAACAAGAGAGATTTAGGGACTGCAGATGGCTATGGGGAAGATGCTCTGCAGGGAGTCGTTGTGCACAGCGGCAAGTCCGACTGATGCCTGGAGCACTGGGGGCTACAAGTGGGTCCTGACAGAAATGGACACTGACTCTGGGCTGAGCTTTGCTTACCCGGTGGTAGAGGCAAAGGTTCAGAGTACTATGGAAGAACCGGAGTAGAAGGTATTGTGCTGATCTGGACCACTGAGTCACATTTCTTCAGACCAAGGAACATACTTTACAACCCATCATGCCCAACAATGGGCAGAGAGATCCTTTTTGAGAGTAATAGTTTGGTAAAGAATTAGAATGGGCAATGAAAACAATGGTTATTTAAAATGGGGAGAAAGGTAATATAGGCATGAAGAACTAGCTTACAAGGCTTCATGAGTGGGTACTGACACTCAACATGAAGGGAGCAAAGGGTGTGTTCACACTAGATAAATTCCTCTGCAGTTTCAGTGGAAATAAGGAATAGGGGGTGAGGAAGATGCTAGTATGACTATGCAGTTATTCCCACAAAAGGAGAATGCTGGTATGATGGCTATACTTTTTCCTTTCTTTCCCAAATCACCTCAAATTTCTTCTTTTTATTAGATACAATGGTCTCAGGACCAAGGTTACAACTACAATTATCAGAAGCAGAGATGATTCCTAGGCAAGAAACTATTTGTACTTTCAACTTTGAGGTCAGAATTTCCGAGGACCTGATGGAATGGGTTGTGCTCCCACTCCAGCTGGTAAATATAAGGTTAAATGTGAATGCAGCTATCCTGCCCAGTAGTAGAGACAGCCCACTAGTTCTTTACAAATGGAGAGAAGGAGAAATAGTACCTGAGAATAAAAGAATGACTAAATGGGTATGCAATGGAGGAAAACCAATATTCATTAATGCTTCAGAAGAGTCTCCAAGCAAAAGCTGATATTATTTGTTTTTCAAGTATAGTTAGCATACAGTGTTATATTTAGTTTCGAAGAAATAAATAAAAACTTTAAAACTGATATTATTTCTTAGCTCAAGTATACCAGATACCTAAAAAGGTGAAGCCAAGGAGCAACTGGGTGGTACAGGTGGTTAAGCATCTGACTCTTAGTTTTGGCACAGGTCCTGCTCTCATGGTTCATGAGATCAAGCCCTGCTTTGGTCTCTGTACTCAGTGTAGGGTCTGCTTGGGATTCTCTCTCCTTCTCCCTCTGCCCCTCCAACTTGTGTTCTCTGTCCCTTAAAAAAAAATTAATAAACCTTTGGGACACCTGGGTGGCTCAGCTGGTTAAGCAGCTGCCTTCGGCTCAGGTCATGATCCCAGCGTCCTGGGATCGAGTCCCACATCGGGTTCCTTGTTCTGTGGGGAGCCTGCTTCTCCCTCTGCCTCTGCCTGCCACTCTGTCTGCCTGTGCTCTCTCTCTCTCTCTCTCTTTCTGACAAATAAGTAAAATCTTTAAAAAAAAAAATTAATAAACCTTTAAAAATTTTTAAAAAAATGAAATAAATAGAAAGGTGAAGCCAACAGACACTCATTTCAGACCTAAAGACACATGCACATTGAAAGTGAAGAGATGGAAAAAAATTTATGATGAAAAAGGAAGTGAAAAGAAAGCTGGGGTAGCAACATTTATATCAAATAAAACAGAGCTTTAAAAAAGACTGTAACAAGAGACAAAGAGACGTTACTACATACATTACTACATTATGCTACATATGCTACATTATTACATAATGATAAGGGAACAATCCAACAAGAAAATATAACAATTGTAAATATTTTTAAAAATTGTAAATATTTATGCACCTAACCTGGGAGCACTCAAATACATAAAGCAGCTATTAATAGACACAAAGGAAAAAATTGATAGTAATACAATAATAGTGGGGGACTTTAACACCCCACTTACATTAATGGATAGATCATCCAGACAGAAAATCAACAACGTAACAGTAGCTTTGAACAACATATTGAACCTGATGAATGTAACAGATATATTCAGAAGATTCCATCCAAAAAACCAGCAGAATACACATTCTTTTCAAGTGCTCATGGAACATTCTCCAGAATAGATCATATGTTAAGCCATAAAACAAGTCTCAACAAATTAAACAGGACTGAAATCATATCATGCATCTTTTCCAATGACAATGATATAAAACTAGAAATTAATCAGAAGAAAAAAATCTGGAAAGAACACAAAGAAATGGAGGTTAAATAGCATGTGACTAAATAATGAACAAGTCAACTAAGAAGTCAAAGAGAAAATAAAAAAATACATAGAGACAAATGAAAATACAATGGTCAAAATCTTTGGGATGCAACAAAAACTGTCCTAAGGGGTAAGATTATATAACAGTATAGGCCTACCTCAAGAAGCAAGAAAAATCTCAAACAACCTAACCTGACATAGAAAGGAGCTAGGAAAAAAATAAATGAGCAAAGCCCAAAGCCTGTAGAAGGAAAGATATAATAAAGATTAGAGAATAAGTATATGAAATAGAGTCTAAAAAAAAAAACAAAACAATAGAACAGACCAATGAAACCAGGAACTGGTTCTTTGAAAAGATCAACAAAATTGATAAACCTTTAGCCAGACTCATTAAAAAAAAAAAGAAAGAAAGAAAGAAAGAGAGAGAAGATTGAAATAAATCAGAAATGAAAGAGAAATAATAAGTGACACTACAGAAATACAAAGATTATTAGAGAATATTATGAAAAATTATATGTCAAAGATGACAACCTAGAAGAGAGGATCAATTTCTAGAAACATATAACCTCCCAAAACTAAAGCTGGAAGAAAGAGAAAACTTGAATAAACTGATTAATAGCCATGAACTTGAATCAGTAATAAAAAAACTCCCCCAAACCAAAAGTCCAGGACCAAATGGCTTCACAGGTAAATTCTACCAAACATTTAAAGGTTGTTAAAACCTATTTTTCTCGTACAATTAATAAAAAATAGAAGAGGAAGAAAAGATTCCAAATTGACTCTATGAGTTCAGCATTATCTTGATACCAAAAAGATACAGACAAAGACACTACCAAAAAAAGAGTACAGGCCAATATCTCTGATGAACATAGATGCAAAGTTCCTCAACAAAATATTGGCAAACTGAATCCAACAATACATTAAAAAAATTATTCACCACAATCAAGTGGGATGTATTCCAGGGATGTCAGGGTGGCTCAATATTTGCAAATCAATCGATGGAAACCACATTAACAAGAGAGAGAATAAAAACTCTATGATCATTTCAATAGATGCAGAAAAAGCATTTGACAAACTACAAGATCCATTCATAATAAGCTCTCAATGAAGTAAGTTTAGAAGGAAAATAACTCAACATAATAAAGGCCACATAGGAAAAAAAAAAACTGGCTAACATTACTTATTTTAGAGAGAGAGTATGCTGAGTGTAGAGGGGGCAGAGGGAGTGAGAGAGAATTTCAAGCAGACTTCGTGCTGAGCATGGAGGCTGAGGCAGGGCTCAATCTGAAAACCCTGAGATCATGACCTGAGCTGAAATCAAGAGTCAGACGCTTAAGCAACTGAGCCACAGGAGCCCCCAAACCAGAAGCTTTTTTAAAGATAAAAGCATTCCATCCTTTTGCTGATTGCACATATTATAAAGAGATGGAGGTATAGGGATAGATTTGTCTACTTCTTCTTTAACTAACTGTAAGTGGCCATGAACTATGGGAGGCTTGGATCTGTATTTTAGTGTTAGTATGTGGCAAAAACTGGTAGAAAGAACAACCAAGGAGCTGCCGGCCTCAAAGAGCTGCTTCTAGACATAAGAAACTGCTCTCTAACATCTCTCCCCATACCCAGATATTTGTTCCAAATAGCCACCCACACCAATATCATAACGTATCTGTGCAAGTGTTTAAGGAGAAGGAAGCCAAAAGCACTAGTACCTCTATTCTTAATTGGTCACCCAAAGTGGTAGAATACTGTTCTCAGTGCAAGAATCCTACTTATAAAGGAGCTCCCAAATTAGGAAGGAACCACTGGTTTCATATGGAATGGTCCCCCCACTTGAAGGAACATTTCACAGGTTAATGATTCTATGTACTTCAATTTGTTTTCTACTGTTAGCATATACCTCTATTTAGCCATCAATGAAGACTAGTTTCTTTTAAAAGGAACATATGAAAAATATGTTCCGCTCATTTTATATCAGTTGACAACAATAATTTTATTCAGGTCTTTTTGATTTTCTGTTTGCAGCAAAACAGAATTGCATGATCATCTTCAACAATCAAAATTAAAGTAAAACAGATAATTTATTGGCAGATAAACCTTCTTTCTGAAAATGTTGATAATTCTTTCTAGCTCTAAAATTCTATGAATTATCAAATAATTAAAAAGTAATGTTTCAGATGTGAATTAAATATAGAAAAATTCAGAATAAGGTATATGTAGTAGGAAACATACACTTTATTATAGCCTCTATCTGAAATCTGTGGTGTTGAACAAGAGAAGTAAAGACAACTAACTCATGATGATCACTAGGATTTTTAAATTTAAGCTTACTGAAGACAAAACTCTGACTTCCAAATTATTATTATCAACAATTACTTAGTCATCTTAAATGCTTCTGCTAACCAGATAGTATCTTATTTGATTCTCTTTTTTAGCCAGAAAGGAAGTCCTTCAGAAAACAAAGCAATCACCAAATGTCCGCTGTCAGAGAAGGTCTAAGGCATGAAGAGATAAAAGCTCTATTTAGGAGGATTATATTTCTACCAGCATGAGACATGATGTTACCTGAAAATACTGAAAATTAAACAGCGGGACAGTAGCTCCTGAATTAGGTCTTTCATAGCATGGACTAACAAAATTAACATTCAGGTCAGTTTTTTTTTTTCTTTTAATAACACATCACAGTGATAAACAAATGTTTAGCAATATGTATCAATAGGGAAAAGTAATTATTTAATATTTTTCCACTAAGATTTAGGGATAACTCACTCTCTCTTTTATCTCATTGGCTCTACTTCCTCTCACCCATCTCTAAATATTGATGCGCTCAGGCTTTGGTCCTTTTCTCTGCCTATAATTCATTTCCTAGACGATTTTATTCAGTGCCATGGCAGCATCTGTACACCAGTGACTTCCAATTTATATTTCTAGTCCCCAACTCTCTCCTGAGCCCTGGCCTTGTCTATCCTATTGTTTACTCTCCATTCCTGCTTGAATGTGCAAGAAGCATTTAAACTTACCGTGACCAAAATAGAACTCCGTATGTGGACTTCCTCTAACCTTCCTCCTTCCCCATCTTCCATCTTATTCATCCAGGATAAAAATGTAGGATACTATGCTTTCCTCCTCTTTCTGTCTCTCTCATGCCAACATTCTTACCACGGCCAAATTTTTACATGATCTTTCTCTCTGTCCTCTCCTCCCACATTCTACCTTGACCTAGCCTCATGGACTTCTGGCAGTTCCTTTTACATGCCAGTTATTCCCATCTCAGAACCCTTGCAATTACTTGTCCTAGAGTCATTCCCCTGTCCTGTCCCACCTCCAGCATACTCTATTCCCTCATCCTGCATTTTCTCCACAACACATATCATTATCTGACAACCTATTATATATTTGTATATTCATTTGTGTGTCTTATTCACTGTTGTATCCTCAACTTCTAGGAAAATACTTGGTATGTGGCAAGTACTTGGTATTGGATGATTGTTGCTGTGATATAGCAATGCCCCAATAAAATGGTATCTCTGTATGATGGAATTCCAAAACACCTTGCATACTTATATCAATTTACAAATAAGTAGTCTTTATTTTTATATGAAAATTTTAAATTATTTATAACTGTCTTCTAATTAATTTAAAATAAATATAAAAATATTTCTAAAAATATAAGTATATATATGTAAAATACAGTACAATGAAGCACAGTATTTACTATGTGTACCTAATGAAGAAAAAGGGAACATTTTTAAAAAAATCACTAAATTTAAAAATTAACAAACATTTTTAGGACTCACAAATTTGAACTCAATCTCTCTACAAACAGCTACTAAATATATAAGGATTTATTCCTTACCAATAAGCTTTGATGTCATCACAATATCTATTAATCAATTGGGTATAATATGACTCTAGTTCTTTAATTAATTCACACTTAGGACGAATTAGGAAGTTCATAATTCTTTCATATAAAGTTAGCATATTAGGAGATGAGAAAATGAAAGCTAATTTGAGGAAATTTTACACTGTTAACAAATTTCATGGAAAATTATAAAAATGCACTTACTTTTTTCATCAGCTTTGTCTTTTATTGCAATGGTATCATTACTCAGAGACACAGTCTGTGCATTCAGAATATCTGTTCTCATTCCAGGAAATTTTGGAGAAGAAATGAAGCGGCCTTCATAAGAATATAAATAGATACCACCACCATCTACAAGAAGAAAATGTCTAAAAAAAAAAAAAAGAATAAAAATACATTCTCAAATAGAAGCTTACTATATTTTCATTTTTATACTGGAGAAAAGTTTATTCTTTGGAAAAATCTAATTTTTTTTCCTTTGAAAATTTATGGCATTGCAAAAAAACAATTCAAACAATAAAGCAAAAGCAAAAGATCTCTAGCAATCCTCTCTCTATAGAGATAATTTAGGACAAAGTATAGATATATTATAATTTTATTTTATTAACTCATTCCTGATGGACATTTATTTCAAATTATCCACTGTTTTAAAGAATGTCTATAAACATTGTTTTATAGAATGTCTATACATATCTCTGTATGTCTACCTTACTTATTTCCTTAGTATAACTTCTAGAAATATAATAATTGGCTCAAAGGGCATATACTTATAAAATTTTAATATGTATTTTTAAACTGCCCTTTAAAAGGTTTTAGTAATTTACACTCATATTACTGCCATACTGGAGTGTCTGATTCCTCGATGCTGAACGCAGTATTACTTTTTAAAATCTTATGTTCAAAACTGTAAGACCCTTGATCAGAACTATTTCTTGATTTAGGAATTACTAAGTGTTCTTTCTTGCCTTGGAAATGAATACATACATTTTAATTAAACTAATACTTGAGTACTGGTATGTAGTTTAATTGAAGGGTTTGGTCCTTACACATTAATGTATGAAAACAATATTTGCTAATGTTGACAAAGTGACACATCATATTAGTATATATTTTTTCTTTGTTTCAATATTAAAAACTTTTTCTCTCCTGAACAAGACATTGTGTAAGCTTTTAACCTTCTTGTGAGTAACACTGTGTTTCAAAGGGCAAACATTTCTAAATGTAGAAATAGGACAAACATTAGGCAGTAAGTAAATTATTCTTTAATTGCCTAATCAGTCATGCCATTAACATATGCCTTTACTAAGAGCATATTCAATACACTAATAAGTAATGTATAAATAAAATTTATTTGGCACTGTTCAAGTAAAAAGAATTTCAGAAATATGGTTTTTTAGATAGCTGACACCTTATCTTTTAAGTGGAAAAGATGTCTTTTTGTATTAAAAATGTATGATATTACAAGATAATATATTTCAATTTCACTAAACAGATGAGACAATATTTGACACAATTTTTCAACCACTCAAGGTCATCAATGTGATGATCATCTTCAGTAACTGTTTAACTGACAGCTTTGGTACTCATGAGAATCTCTTGGTGCATCAGAATAATTAAGCTATTCAGCGATACAGTTCTGTGCTTTTTGTTTTCTCTATGCTGCCTTACCAGGCAGTCACTTTTCTTCTTATCCTTGTGCCAGCCTCTCACAGCCCACCAGCATTCCTCTTCTGGTTTGCTATTTATAAAATCTGGGGGTTAGAAAACCTGGTAACAACACTATTAAGAGATTGCCTAGGTGTGAGTAAAGGAACGAGGAATAAAATATATGGTTTTAGTGCAAAGATTTCATGGGTAGCTATTTTAGGCAACTGCTGATTCTATTTTCAAACTTTATTTCTGGTTTTGTTGGGTTGTAGCTTCCTAAGACTGACCTTTGATTCAATTGGATATCACTGTACTCGATAGACTGATTGATGATAGTTTTCATGGAAAAGTGTGGGTTCTTGAGGAATAGCTATTCCCAATTTACTCCAGTTTGTTGGCCTGGAGTTTCATGGTCCTGCATATACCAAAGGTGTGGTAAAGAATATTATTTTTCAAACTTCAGATCACAGTCATGTAGTGGCTCATAAAATCAATGTGTTTCAAATATTTAAAACCAAAAGAACTGAACATTATAAAAAATAAGGGTCCTGAGGTCAAAACGACCTTATAGTAATTCCCCCATTTCTTTCTTTATTTTTTTAAAAGATTTTATTTATTTATTTGAGAAAGAGAGAGAAGGGGACATAAGAGGGGGAAGGGACAGAAGGAAAGGGAAAAGCAGACTCCCCACTGAGTGCAGAGCTCAACTTGGGGCTTGGTCCCAGGACCCTGAGATCATGACATGAGCTGAAGTCAAAAGTTTAACCAACTTAGCCACCCAGGCGCCCCAACTCACCTGTTTCCCTCTCATTCTCTCACATCACTACTTTGATATTTACTTGTAATAAATTTAGTTTCATCATTCTTAATATATTAATTCCTTTTATATTTCTCAATGTAAATTTTTAGTATAGTAAATGATGAGACATATAACCTATATATAACCTCAAGAATGTTTTTTAAGAGTGTAGAGAGGGGTGCCTGGGTGGCTCAGTCGGTTAAACATCTGAATCTGGATCTCAGCTCAGGTCTTGATCTAAGGCTCATGAGTTCAAGCTCCACACTGGGCTCTACACTTTAAAAAAAAAAAAAGGTAGAGAAATTCTGAGACCAACAAGTTTCAGAACCACTGACCTAATAGCTTATTCTTACTTTTTTCCTTTAAAATAAATAAAAACAGATTGATCCCAAATGACTAATATACCATTTTGTAAGTGCATGCTTTAAAGAGTACTTTACCGCAATCTGAAATATTTTAACCCCATATTCAAGAGTCAAACATGATAAACAAATACCTTTCTGCCTGCAGAATTAAACTAACAGTTCCTTCTTTAAGATCAAATATAAGTGGTGTATTCCAGTTCTTCGTACTAAAAGATAAATAAAATAGATATTTATTAACTTTTTAAAAAACCAAATACTCTTTAATAAATAGGTAAGTATTCACTTTAAAAAGTATTATCAGTTTCACCATAACTGTATATATTTCTATTATAGCACTAGGCACATTGTTCTGAAATCATTCACTTACATGTCTGTATCCCTGACTAGAAATCAAACTCTGGGTAAGTAATAAGTATTCAATAGTAAATGTTCAACAAATATTTATTCTAGGTATCACAATATGTGAATTGAGGAATCCTAAGTACATATTCTGTCATTTATTAGCTCTGTGATTTGGGCAAGTCATCTTACGTTTCTCATCTGATAAACAGTAATGGTATGGCTCCGGGAAGAAAGGACACATTTTTGGCTAGCCAGATCAGGATTAGCGATCTGGTTGCACCACCTGTCGGCTATATGATCTTAATAAGCTTAATCTCCTAAGAATCAGTTTCCTTATTTGTAAAATGAAGATAATGGTGACTCACCTAAAGTGCCTAGCTAACTGCCTGTTATGTAGTAGATCTCGGACAAACAGAAACTATAATAACAATAATGAATATGAGCATTTTTCCTGCAGGTCTCCCAATGTTACTGTTGGTCCAAATGGAGATTTCTGTGAAGCATTCTGTAAACTAAAATACTGTATAAATGTAAGTTATGACCATGCTTATTGAATGAATGGATAAATAAATGAACAAATAACTCCTTTGGTTTCTACAGTGTAATAGGATTCAAAGATAGGCAAGAGGGAGAGAACATTTACAAACTGAAAACCACCCCAAGTCATCAAAATTTCACATTTAAAATGTGTTATTACTCTTATATATTCTGAATTCCTCTCAATTATTTTCATGAAGCCAATTCTTTAAATCAGATTACACCTCATATTCAGATCCAGAAAGTGTGGGAAGGCGAAGGCTGCAGTAAGTGGGCACACTGATGGGAAATGGCTAATGCCAGTAAGTAAATGCATTTCAATAAGTAAATGCATGCACACAGCAACACAATGAATAAACTACAAATAATTAGTAAGCGTGGTGTTCACAGGTATGATAAAGATATGTGCTTTGTACTTTAGAAAAGATATCATAGCATGTTTCATTTATGTAGTCATTAGAATTAACCTTCAGTCTTTGATAATAGTGATTGTGAGGTTTTTTTTTTTATTATTTATTTGACAGAGAGAGAGAAATCACAAGCAGGCAGAGAGGCAGGCAGAGAGAGAGGGGAGGAAGCAGGCTCCCCACGGAGCAGAGAGCCTGATGGGGGGCTCGATCCCAGGACCCTGGGATCATGACCTGAGCTGAAGGCAGAGGCTTTAACCCACTGAGCCACCCAGGTGCCCGTTTTTTTTTTTTTTGCTTGTTTTGTTTTTTGTTTTTGTTTTTTAAAGATTTAAAGTCCCCCTGCAAAATATCTGGTATTTATGACAACTGGGATATATATGTCTGCCCTAAGCCACACTGATGAATAGGAGCAATTTTCTAAAAATTATTTGAATTCTAAGTTCTAAAAAATTATTTGAAAAATCAAATGAAAATTTAACATAGACACTTATATATTATTTACTTTTTCTGGAACAACTTTTCATATAAAACACTATATTGCTTACATGCTTGTTTTAAAAATTACATTTTTATTACTAAAAAGGGGTAACAGTTATCAAGAACTGGGGGTCAAACCCCAGCTCTTCCTTTAGTAAGGGAGTTTAGTAATTTGACCTAAGGTAAGTTACTTAAATATTAAATACTCTGTGTATCTGTTAGTTTCTTCATCTTGTAAAATGGAAATAATAATAATATTCAACACACAGGGTAAATTAGACCATGACCATAAAGACAGTATAATAGTGCTCAATAAACAATAGTTGTTATTTAAAATACTAGTATGTGTTCTGGGGCCCCTGGCTGGCTCAGTCAGTAGAGGATATGATTCTTGATCTCAGAGTTGTGAGGCTGAACCCCATATTGGGTTTAGAGTTTACTTAAAAATAAAATCTTTAATACATAAATAAAATAAAAATGCTAGCAGGTTTTTTAATTTAATGAAATATATTTTGGTGATGATAGGTCTCAGCACTACCTCATTCCCACTACCTGGTATTTCACTTTAATAAATAATTTTGTACCTTAGTAAATGTCTTGACAAGAGAGGGAAGGCATATCTAAGTCAGAAAAGAAGAAAAGCAGTCTTATATTTTGCCACATATTAACTAATATATGAAAAGTAGGGTGATAAAAAAAATTAAATCATAACTGCCAAACTTTTCTTAAGTATTTTAAAAAGCAGTTTTTCTAATACAAGTAACACATGATACTAATCCTATGGATTCAAACATTACATCATTGCCACTAAAACTAGCAGAATAAACCCATCATTTGGGGTAGTTAAGAACCCTACCTTTCTTCAAACAAACCCTAAATTGAAGAGATCTTCTCTATTTTTCCTCAACTCCATGAAAATTAATTATTCAAATGACTATGTGCACTAGGTGATTGTGAAATTTCTTCACATTCTATAATCTCTCCCCTATATAGCAACTATTTAACTTAGTATCTTTCTTGACTTTCCCGAGTCTTATTGTTGCTCCTTCTCATTCATATGAGAAAAAATTTTCTTATATTAATTTAAATTATATTAGATTAAGTTATATTATAACTTAAATTGAGCCACCTGTTTATCCCCTCTCTTCTCTGCTTCTTCCATTTAATTCTTGACTGCTGTCCTAAGTTGCAGATTCTGATTAGTAGATTTACATATAGTGAGTGAGAATTTTTAATATATAGTTGTAGTAAGTGTTACTGTTAATCATATTGGATACCTTTGTGTTGTGTACTACTGGGCTTAGGAATCCAAGATACCACTATACTTTGTTTTTTGATTCATTTATTCATCCAAGAATTTTTTTTTATTAAGTACCTATACATGGTGAACACAGTACAGTGCTGGATACTGGGTGTATAGTTGTGAATAAGACACATATATAGTCCTTATTTTCAATTTTATATCCAATGATTAAACTATAATCACATGATGTTATAAATATAAGCATAGAATGTAAAAAACAATCCTTAACTATTCACAACTCAGGAAAGTAACATAGTGGTGACTTGAGTTTCCTGGATAGTTGAGAAGTCAGCTGGGGGCATGCTTAGAGCCAGCTTGTACCAACTAGTATATTTTCAGGAATTCTGCAAACCAACTGTTTAACAGAGCTATTATTTAAAATTAAATTATATAAACTTATAACTAAGCAAATTATATTCAAAACAAAGATAAGTGCTCCAAACCTATTACTTCCAGATAATCTTACTACATTTTACTATTATCTATGCACTTGAGATTATTTACATCTGTTGTATCTATATGGTGGCAATTCTATATAATGGCTTGCTACTGCGCATCTCTTTTCAATTCTGCTTTCAGTGACATCATACTGGTATCTTGAAATCAGCCTTGGTAGAAGTATTTACATTACAGAAACAGGCAAACACTGAAAAATCAGGTTTGTTTGTTTCCAGAAAGCTAGTTCAACATTCATCAGCACATACTGAGTTAAATTTTGAAAAATACCAAGTATATTTGTTTTAGGCACAAGTTTCTCAGATGTACTGAAATTATTTCCTGCTTTCTAAAAAGCAGATTGAATATATTTTCCTTCATCATCTCTGGGCAACTCTGTATCTTCAGTATGAACATCCATGATTACCCTAGGCTATAGCACTAAACCTGAATACCTCATTGTGTCTCTATTGAACATCTTTTAGCCTGTTGTCAGGCTGTTAGCTGTTCCCTCTCTTCCAGTGGCTAGGTGGGTCCTTTTCCCAACAATTATCAGCTGTTCCTCCAGACTTTGAAATCAAGTTATACTAAATTCCTTAAGAATGTGAGTAAAGAAAGAGTAAACACTGTCAGAGAAAGTATTTTCTACTATAAAAATGATTATTAACCTCTGATGCACACCCTTATTAGATTTATTTTCATTGGTTATAGCTCATTTTAAAATCACTTCTTGATTGGGAGTAAGTGAGGATAAGCGAGGTTTTAAGAAAATTAAATTTAGAACCAAACCATGTTGATAGAAAAGGCTGAAAATAAATTTCCCCATCACAGACAAAACTCTGAATTTTTTAAGAAATGCAAGATGCTTACGAGAACACATAACATTGAAGAGACGTTGAAACAACTAAGTGTGCATAGTTCAAAGATGCTTTAATGACTCTATCACGGAATTCCAGTAAATCCACTGCATCATTAAGAACATTGCGAACCTAAACAAGGAAAAATGAAATACCAACAAACAACATTAAAATACATCAGCATTTTAATTAGGTAAGTTAGCAAGATTCTGAAGCATAAAATTCAATGCACTCTAGATTACCTAATCATATAAAAAAGAGTTCAGTAGTAACTAGCCAGAAGACAACATACTTGGTTTGTATAAAAGTCAACTAACAAAAGAGAGACATAAAAAAACTTTAGAAATGTAGATTTCTAACCTGAAAGCCAATCTGAATGTCAATGTAGCAATGGAGAAATAAGGTGAAAAATGCTGTAACACTGAGATATAGTAAATAATATATATGGCATATAGGAGTTGGAAAGAGACTATATGATTCTATCCAAACAGTAAGAATATCTGTTTTTAGGGCTAGGTCTTACTTTAAAATTTAAGTTCTTATAAAAAGCGATATAATAATTTTAAAAAATCAAAATGGAGTGGTAGGTATTAGTAAAGCTGCACAGCTGCACAGTGAAGAAGTCAAGCTGCACAGAGGGGCACAAGTATTTCCATATGTTAAAACATAGAGATAATATATAAGGAAGCTAAGTACCAACAAACAAATAAAAATTTTACTTATGATAGTCAAACCATTATAAAAATAACAGAATAAACTTTGCAAGGATTTTAACCCTTGGCAGTATCTGCTTACAACTCTGAAGTTGATGGACAATCTGCAACAAATTAAGAAAAACGTCAAGCAAGTTAAATTTATCTAATCTCTTGTCAATACCAGAATGGGTCGGACATTGTAGTAAAAGGTGAAAGTAGAGAAAAAGAGATTAATTGTACCTAGAAGTTAGAATTTTTTAAAATTCCCCTCAAAATGTTATCATCTTTCTAAATAAAATGTGACAACTATAGAAATGGTGGAAAAAAGATAAAAAGATAAAGTCAAACTTCTTTTAAGTACTTCTTCAAAGCACTTATACCTATAAGGCATATTATATTTTTATTATCTGCTCTTCATCTCCCATCCCCACAAAACTACCACCATGATAGATAGCAAAAATACATATATTCCTTGACCCAGCAATCTTACTTCTAGAATTCTATTGCAAAGACAAATAAGCAAAATCATGAAATAACACACACATGAAATGCTGTAACTATCTACAGCTCTATTGGTAATAGCAAAAAACTGGAAACAGCCCAAATGTCTATCAGTAAGGGATAGACCAAATAAACTATGGCATACTCGCAAAGTGGAATACTATACAGCTCCAAAAAGAAAGAAGATCTATAGAGTGATCTCCAGGATATAGTGTAAGGTGAAAAATGCAAGATGCAAAACAATGTGTACAGTATAAAACCTTTCATCTCATGAAGGGAAGGATATGAAGATATATGGATTTGGTTTTTTTCTTAAATGAATACTTTAATCAGTATATAAACAATTAGGTAAGCTTATGGAGAAGCTGACCAAGATACCTACACTGGGAGATGTAAATATCTAAATTTCCAATATTTTATTTTTCTAGACACTATTTATTCAAGTTGTTTATTGTATAAATTTTCATGTGCCACATTAGAAGTCCTTTATTGCAAAGACCATTATTTTGTCTGATGACAAACAGCAGCCATACTGTCAGTGATTATTCTGGACCTCCACGTTGGATAAATTCAATTTCTTCTTGAGATACAAGCTTCTTTCTGTATTTCTGAGGTAATATTTTCATTATTTCTGCAGTGTCTGGTGGACCCTGATGCATGCAAATCTGGTGATTTACTCCCTTTAGAATGCTGTGAAATTGAAGAAGAGTGGGATGGTAGTCCTGCTGATCTGAAACTTCTGATACACTGGGTTTAGGATTGTCTCTTCTGTCAGAGTACCATATTAATGGAGTATGTAGCTTGACTACTGGAATGACCCTGCCAGCAGATGCCATCTTGCTATCCATCATCACCCTGCGACGGGGCAGCTTCTGGGGCGCTTGCTAGGCACATAAATAATAGGAGTTCTGAGGAGTTGGGGATGGGCCCTACCTGTGATATATGGATTTGTTTATGTTACAGAAACAAAGCAAGAAACCCAAAACACTATTCATAACATATTAATTGATGTTGTTATTTAAACTGTATTTTGGGGTATAGTTTAATATATATGTATGTATGCGTATATATATATATAAAAAATGTAAGACAGATAGGCCAAAGATGGGATCATTTGAGCATTAAATAATGGTTCTCTAAAATGTTAAAATCTGCAAGTTTATAATGACAACATCATCATCAACAACAACATTCATGGGGGAAATCAACTCATTATTTGAAAGTTGGTAAATACAGAAAATAACTTCATAACTATTTCACCTCAGAGTAACCAAATGGTTGAAAAGGCAGTGTCTCACGGAAGAACTTTAGCTAATAAATGTGTTAGGAATGGTAGGATTACAAGATTACCATTTTGCAAATCCCAGTGAAATATGGTTCTAGACAAGTATTATCAATGGCTGCTAAAAATATTAAAGTAAAAGCCTAAAGAGCTCTTCAGACTTTTTTAAATGATTGATGAATCAATACTTACAATACCTGAACATATTAACCATAGCATCACTAAGAGAGCTAAGCTGACATATGTTGTCTCTTGATGTGATGCAACAAGCCTCAAAAGTAGAGGCTTGGGGAGCCTGGGTGGCTCAGTGGGTTAAAGCCTCTGCCTTCGGCTCAGGTCATGATCCCAGCGTCCTGGGATCGAGCCCCACATCGGGCTCTCTACTCTGCAGGGAGCCTGCTTCCTCCTCTCTCTCTCTCTGCCTACCTCTCTGCCTACTTGTGATCTCTGTCTGTCAAATAAATAAATAAAATCTTTAAAAAAAAAAAAAAAGAAAAAGTAGAGGCTTAACTGACTGAGCCACCCAGGTGTCCTGAGATAAGTCTTTAAAAATACATGTATTTCATATATTATTAATCTCTTTGGAGTCACAGATAAGTCTCTCTCCCAAGTGTGAACTTAATGATACCATCTTAACCAGAAATCTACAAACTTTTTTAAAAGCCCATAATACCATCCTCTCTTAAAAACATTTTAAAGCTGGGGTGCCTGGGTGGCTCAGTGGGTTAAAGCCTCTGCCTTCGGCTCAGGTCATGATCCCAGGGTCCTGGGATCGAGCCCCGCATCAGGCTCTCCGCTCGGCAGGGAGCCTGCTTCCCTTCCTCTCTCTCTGCCTGCCTTTCTGCGTACTTGTGATCTCTGTCTGTCAAATAAATAAATAAAATCTTAAAAAAAAAAAAAAAAAAAACATTTTAAAGCTGGGGTGCCTGGGTGGCTCAGTGGGTTAAAGCCTCTGCCTTCGGCTCAGGTCATGATCCCAGGGTCCTGGGATAGAGCCCCACATCGGCTCTCTGCTCAGCAGGGAGCCTGCTTCCTCCTCTCTCTGACTGCCTCTCTGCCTACTTGTAATCTCTGTCTGTCAAATAAATAAATAACATCTTAAAAAAAAACATTTTAAAGCTAATGGAATGGAATGAAAGTTTTTAAAGGAAGTTATATGGTAGTTTCTTTATAGCAACATGATACGCAGTGAAACAAACTAGCTGTTAATACCAGTTTGGGGAAATTCAATATTTAACAGTACAATTGTATAAGCCTCTACCATTATTCAACTACAAATAGGTTTCTTAAAATTCATATTTGCCTAAAGCATCCAACGGGGGGACTCGCTTTTTTTTGTGAACCTAGAACACTAGAACTAAAAAGGAATAAAACATCTCAGCCATAATAACAAAACACCCTGACAATTTTGGTTATAATTTCAAAACTATGTTAAATCCCACATCAGAAATGTTCTGTGCCAAATATATTTTTTTTGAAGATTTAAAGATTAAAAAAAGATTTAAAGATTTATTTACTTACTTATTTTTATTTTTTTACATTAATTAAATCATTTTTAGTTTGATGATCATGACTTTTTTTTTAAATTTTTTAAATTTAGGGGCGCCTGGGTGGCTCAGTGGGTTAAGCCGCTGCCTTCGGCTCAGGTCATGATCTCAGGGTCCTGGGATCGAGTCCCGCATCGGGCTCTCTGCTCAGCAGGGAGCCTGCTTCCCTCTCTCTCTCTCTCTCTCTCTCTCTCTCTCTCTGCCTGCCTCTCTGTCTACTTGTGATCTCTCTCTGTCAAATAAACAAATAAAATCTTTAAAAAAAAAATTTATTTTCAGCGTAACAGTATTCATTGTTTTTGCACCACACCCAGTGCTCCATGCAATCCGTGCCCTCTCCAATACCCACCACCTGGTTCCCCCAACCTCCCACCCCCCGCCCCTTCAAAACCCTCAGGTTGTTTTTCAGAGTCCATAGTCTCTCATGGGTCACCTCCCCTTCCAATTTCCCTCAACTCCCTTCTCCTCTCTAACTCCCCTTGTCCTCCATGCTATTTGTTATGCTCCACAAATAAGTGAAACCATATGATAATTGACTCTCTCTGCTTGACTTATTTCACTCAGCATAATCTCTTCCAGTCCCGTCCATGTTGCTACAAAAGTTGGGTATTCATCCTTTCTGGTGGAGGCATAATACTACATAGTGTATATGGACCACATCTTCCTTATCCATTTGTCCGTTGAAGGGCATCTGGGTTCTTTCCACAGTTTGGCGACCGTGGCCATTGCTGCTATAAACATTGGGGTACAGATGGCCCTTCTTTTCACTACATCTGTATCTTTGGGGTAAATACCCAGGAGTGCAATGGCAGGGTCATAGGGAAGCTCTATTTTTAATTTCTTGAGGAATCTCCACACTGTTCTCCAAAGTGGTTGCACCAACTTGCATTCCCACCAACAGTGTAAGAGGGTTCCCCTTTCTCCACATCCCCTCCAACACATATTGTTTCCTGTCTTGCTAATTTTGGCCATTCTAACTGGTGTAAAGTGATATCTCAATGTGGTTTTAATTTGAATCTCCCTGATGGCTAGTGATGATGAACATTTTTTCATGTGTCTGATAGCCATTTGTATGTCTTCATTGGACAAGTGTCTGTTCATATCTTCTGGCCATTTTTTGATATGATTGTCTGTTTTGTGTGAGTTTGAGGAGTTCTTTATAGATCCTGGATATCAACTTTTTGTCTGTACTGTCATTTGCAAATATCTTCTCCCATTCCGTGGGTTGCCTCTTTGTTTTGTTGACTGTTTCCTTTGCTGTGCAAAAGCTTTTGATTTTGATGTAGTCCCAAAATTTCATTTTCGCTTTTGTTTCCTTTGCCTTTGGAGATCTATCTTGAAAGAAGTTGCTGTGGCTGATATCGAAGAGGTTACGGCCTATATTCTCCTCTAGGATTCTGATGGATTCCTGTCTCACGTTGAGGTCTTTTATCCATTTCGAGTTTATCTTTGTGTACGGTGTAAGAGAATGGTCGAGTTTCATTCTTCTACATATAGCTGTCCAGTTTTCCCAGCACCATTTATTGAAGAGATTGTCTTTTTTCCACTGTATATTTTTTCCCGTTTTGTCGAAGATTATTTGACCATAGAGTTGAGGGCCCATATCTGGGCTCTCTACTCTGTTCCACTGGTCTATGTGTCTGTTTTTATGCCAATACCATGCTGTCTTGGTGATCACAGCTTTGTAGTAAAGCTTGAAATCAGGTAACGTGATGCCCCCAGTTTTATTTTTGTTTTTCAACATTTCCTTAGCGATTCGGTTACTGCCTATATTCTCCTCTAGGATTCAGGGTCTCTTCTGATTCCATACAAATTTTTGGATTATTTGCTCCAGCTCTTTGAAAAATACCGGTGGAATTTTGATTGGAATGCCATTAAAAGTATAGATTGCTCTAGGCAGTATAGACATTTTAACAATGTTTATTCTTCCGATCCAAGAGCATGGAATGGTCTTCCATCTTTTTGTGTCTTCTTCAATTTCTTTCATTAGTGTTCTGTAGTTCCTCGAGTACAGATCTTTACCTCTTTGATTAGGTTTATTCCCAGGTATCTTATGGTTCTTGGTGCTATAGTAAATGGAATCGATTCTCTAATTTCCCTTTCTGTATTTTCATTGTTAGTGTTTCAAAGAAGAAATAACACCTATTCTCCTGAAGCTGTTTCAAAAAATTGAAGAAGGAAAATTTCCAGACTCTTTCTATGAAGCCAGCATTATCTTGATCCCCAAACCAGGCAAAGACCCTACCAAAAAGGAGAATTTCAGACCAATATCACTGATGAATATGGATGCTAAGATTCTCAACAAGATCCTAGCAAACAGGATCCAACAGCACATTAAAAAGATTATCCACCATGACCAGGTGGGATTCATTCCTGGGCTACAAGGATGGTTCAACATTCGCAAATCAATCAATGTGATAGAACAAATTAATAAGAGAAGAGAGAAGAACCACATGGTCCTCTCAATTGATGCAGAAAAAGCATTTGACAAAATCCAGCATCCGTTCCTGATTAAAATGCTTCAAAGTATAGGGATAGAGGGAACATTCCTGAACTTCATAAAATCTATCTATGAAAGACCCACAGCAAATATCATCCTCAATGGGAAAAAGCTTGCAGCCTTCCCGTTGAGATCAGGAACACGACAAGGATGCCCACTCTCACCACTCTTGTTCAACATAGTATTAGAAGTTCTAGCAACAGCAATCAGACAACAAAGAGAAATAAATGGTATCCAAATTGGCAATGAAGAAGTCAAACTCTCTTCGCAGATGACATGATTCTTTATATGGAAAACCCAAAAGACTCCACCCTCAAACTACTAGAACTCATACAACAATTCAGCAACGTGGCAGGATACAAAGTCAATGTACTTACTTTTATTTTTAAAGATTTATTTACTTACTTCATTTACTTATTTGGGGGGGAGGGGCAGAGGGAGAGGGAGAGATTTTTAAAATGCACCCATTTACTCTGTTCAATTTAGGGCATTTCCAAGATTAGCCTCTTGATATTTGTATCACCTAATACTTCTACCTGACCACAATATTTAGACTACTCAGATTGACATAAACCCAAAAATTCTGTTTCTACATTTCCAGAATATTCATTTAATCCTATACATAGATATAATCATAGCAATACTTACCATTTATTTTTCTTTTACATTTATCATTTCATTTAATCCTCAAAATCACTCTATTATTAATTCTTATCTTTACAAAAGCCAGAGTGACTAAAACTCAATCTTGAATTATGGCAACTATGAAAAGCCAAAACTGTGCCCCTTGCTAAATTGAGAGGAGCAGGAGAGAAAAAAAAGGTAAAGAGGAGACCTGAGAAATGCTTCATCTCCTTCACCAGTACTCTCTCCCTTCTAGGCATTTCTTCCTGACAAAGACAGCTATTTCTTTCAGATAGCATCATCCACTAAGATTCAGCCTGAAGGCAAAGGACAGAGGAAGAAAACTTCTCACTCCAGGTTACCACACACAGAAAAGCTGAGGTCCAGGGAGACAGGTAAAAATGAAGCGTATTGCCAGGTAGCAACTGCTAGGTCCAGCTCTATATTTAACAATTTGGACTCAACATGATCCCTGGTTTCTGTATTAATAAAAAACAAACCAACCAACAGTCTACTAAGTTTCTAAGGAAATTATGAAACTCCAAACCAGGCAAACACACACACAAAAATGTGATTGTTCAGTCCCTATGACAATCCATGCCCCCCCCTCCACCTTACAACAAAACTAAGTGCTGCTTAATGTACAGTCCCCAGAAAGGGAATGCTCCCAAGTGGGAGATCTTCCCAGAAAAGCTCATCAGGGTTGCCAAATTAACCAAGCAACTAACTCTACTGCAAAGAAAAAGAGTTCTCAGTATATTCCTGGCCAGCTGGATTTTAGCTATGGACCTGGTAATAACAATGTGTTGTTTTCCCTCTCGTCTTTTCCAAATTGTTTTCATCATAGTCATCCTGTTTTCCCATCACTGCAGGTTAGCAATATGGGGGGTGGGGGCTGGAGAGGAAGAAGAATAAATAAAATTCACATTTAGTTATAGTTTTCTAGACCAGAGATTTAGAACTGGATGGAATAAGTGGATGAATCTAAGTTATTTTCTTTTAGGGCGGGATGGGCTTGGTTTCAACTGCATACAGAATAGCTGCATTAGTTGTATAAACTGGCTGGTGAAGTGGCTCTCAGTGCTCTCCACCTTCTGTTATTCACGTCCGTGGATATGTCTCTCCACTTGTCTGTGGATCGGATCTAGCAGTCTGCTTTCAGTGAACAGAATATGGTAAAAATGATGAGGTGTCACTTCTCAGTTCAGGGCATAAAAAACTGTGACTCTGTGACTTATGTCTTGCTTACACTCACTCTGGCCCTTCTCACTTGCTTGCTCTGATAAAGCAAGCTGCCGAGTTTTCAGCTGCCCTTTGGAAAGGCTACATATAAGGAACTGAAAGTGGCCTCCAGTCAACAAGAAACTGAATCCTTCAGTTCAACAGATCATCATAAACAGAATTCTGCCAACAACCATGTCAGTGAGTTTAGAAGCAAATCCTCCCCTAGTGGAGCCTTCAGATGTGACTAAAGCCCTAGCCAACACCTTGATTGTAGCCTTATGAAAGACTCTAAGCCAGAAAACCTCTCTAAACAATGCCTGGATTCCTGACCCACAGAAACTGAGAAATAACAAATGTTGTTATTTTAAGCCATTAAGTTTTAGGGTGATTTATTATGCAACAAAAAAAGATAACTAGTACAGTAAACAGCCAAAGGATAAACCATAGTGGAAATGTGTTGGTTTTTGACTCCCCAGAATCAAATGCTCGTCTCTGGTAAACATACCCTGGTTCTCCTTTGGGGACCATTCTCTCCATTATTCTCAGTAACCAAGAGGTTTAGACAAGGTTGACTCATCCTCCCCCACAAACTAAATACACTCAACCTAATCTTGACACATGAGACCTTATGCTGAGACTTCCTTTGGAATCACTGTGGAGAGTAAAGCACTCTTCTTGTTGGACTTGAAGTTGAGAGTAGTAAGCCTGGAACTATCAAGGCCATCAAAGAGGGAGAGGTTTTGTAAAAATAAAGCCAATACAGAGAAAAGGAAAGTCAAGAAAGAGAAAATGAAAAAAAAAAAAAAAAAAAAAAAAAGAAAGAGAAAATGATGAAATCTTGTTGACATTTAAGCCTCTGAATCCAACAATGCCTTGTCTACTTTTCAACTTCACGTGAAGAAATAAGCTTCTTTCTTCACTATGTACCTTAACTCAATTTGACATGAATTTATGGGGAAAAAAAAAGAGAGAGAGAGAGAGATTTTTCAACATACTAATCTAGGAGGTTCCGTGAGAACAGGGACCAAATTTATTTTCATCATAACTTCATTTCCCATTGCCTACCCCAAGGGCTGGCAAGTAGGGAGCACTCCATAAATATCTGTTGAATGTGTGAATGAAGGTATTCTAAGAAAAACACTGAATAGGCCTAACTTAGCAAAAGTGTAACACAAATGTTTTATAATCACTGAAAGAGTAAAACAAAGCACCTTTTAAAAAATTAAAATAGTGCTCTAGTTCTAAAACTTTGAAAGATTATTTAGAAACATTATTTTAAGTATAAAGGAAATTTAGATTAGAAAAGTCATTTTAGCACCTCCACTGTTCACTTTATCTCATGTAAAAATCCTCTAATCTCTAGGATGACTCCTTTTATTATGTAAGAAAAACTCCTCTTTCTAGATATATTCTCATATTGGGACATTTTTGAAATTAAGGTTAGAATTTATTTTAGCACTATTATATTAGCTAGCTCCCCATGCACTATGTGAATAAAATAATCATGTCCCTAAATCAACTGATTAGAACACCCAATGCGGGGCACCTGGGAGACTCAGTCGGTTAAGTGTCTGCCTTTAGCTCAGGTCGTGGGGTCCTGGATTTGAACCCTGCATCAGGCTCCCTGTTCAGCAGGGAGTCTGCTTCTCCGTCTCCTTTTGCCCTTCTCCCTGGCTTGTGCTCTCTCATGCACTCTCTCTCTCTCTCAAATTAATACATAAAATCTTATTAAAAAAAAAAAAAGAACTCACAATGCATTCTTTGTCACAGATACAATACTATAAATAATGTTTTGGTTTCCAGGTTAATTAACAGCAATATCTATTTATACATAACATCACCTAGATGCAAAAACTAATTTACAGGAAATGGAGAAGACAGTGGAGTATGTCAAACGACACCATAGTGATACAATCAGTAAAGTCCAGACTGTGGGAAACTCTGTTGGACAAACCAATTTGGTTTCTTCAACAAATAAAATGCAGGGAGTAAAAACAGAGATTGAAGGGGAATCTATAAATTAAGAGACTCAAAGACATGTCAACCAATTACAACTTGTAAACCACTTTGGATCTTGACTCAAACAAAGTAACTTTAAAAAATGTGACATGTAGAAAATGACTGAAAATTTGATCACTTCCTGGATATTTGATAATATTAAGGAATTATTATTTTTAAGGTACAATAATGGTATTTTGGTTATGTTAAAAGAGTCCTGGGGCACCTGGGTGGCTCAGTGGGTTAAAGCCTCTGCCTTCGGCTTGGATCATGATCCCAGAGTCCTGGGATCCAGCCCGGCACTAGGCTCTCTGCTCAGCAGGGAGCCTGCTTCCTTCCTCTCTCTCTGCCTTCTTGTGATCTCTGTCTGTCAAATAAATAAACAAAATATTAAAAAAAAAGAGTCCTTATCTTTTAGTTGTATACTGAAAATTTTATAGATAAAATATATCTGAATTGGCTTCAAAATAATGGGGAAGGAGGAAGATACGGACATGGATGGGGCAGGCTTGATCATGGGTTGATGGTTGTTAGGGCTGGGTGATGAGTACCTAGAGATTCATTACACTGTTCTGTCTACTTCAGTGTAGGTATTAAATTCTCCATAATAAAAAGTTTAAAAATTTAAAGATAAGTGAACAGAACAAAGAAAAACTATAATGTAGAGCTAACTATTATTAATCTAGTGATATTATCCAAATTAAAAAATGTGGACACTTAAGCTAAAGAATATTTGAGTAGACCTAGAAATTACAAGACATATGCTTCCAAATAATTACAATACTCTGAATTCTGAATATGAAGACAGAGGCAACAGTTACAGACAGGAGGAAGAAGACTTAGAAGGTACAGGTTCACCTTTCTCTGGCAGAGGGTTTGCCACTGGCACATAGTCTTTGGCCTCTTCCTCCTACCTTTTGACAACCAACTTTTAAAATATTTGTTGAGCATTTATCATACGTAAGACACTGGGCTTGAATGAAACACAGTACTGTGCCTTTAAGAAGCTTACAATTGCATTGATAACCCCTCCCACTGGACTTCTCAGTCCTGAACATTTCCACCTACCTCCCATTGCCACATTCTAACCTTCCTGTCTTATTTTACTCCAAAAGTACTTGTTTTTCTCTCCCTAATTCCCAGTAAAAACTTCTTACCATTTTCCCACTTTGGCTTGCCTTAAGTAATTCTTAAAAGGAAAAAAAAATTTTTAAAAATCAGTTTAAATAAGCTTCTACAATTATAAATAAATAAAATAATATAACCCTGACAGCGACTAGCAGGCTAGGCCTGCCATGGGGTCAGCCCCTAACTGGAGTGGTTAGATCAAACTTGTCACAGCTTCTTCCCCCCCTTCCTCAACTGAATCCATACATTCCCTAAATGCTTTGAGTTTCACCATCCCTGCCTCAACCCTACCACCAGAGTAGCTGTGGGCACTCGGGTTCTATAATGGTGAGAGGTTCTTAACCTTAGGTCATGAAAAAGTCATTAATGGCATAGTTAAAATATTTACGATATGCCTGAATTTTTACAAACTTGATTTAAATATACTTAGTGAAGATAATTCCATATTCTGTATAGTGAGCTGATGAGAGAAGAAGCAGGGTTAATCAGCCATGGAACATAATCATACCTGCATGGTTCTTCGTTTAGTTAATGTTACTTGAAAATTTTTCCACTCCCAACGTTGCTCCACCACGTGTGCAAAAACAACATGCCCATTTCCACAGGCTCCAGCAATCTGAGTGCCATCAATTGACCATGCGATGTTAAATATGCTGCCAGTGTTGGGCTTTTCTAAAGCATATGACCACTGGAGAAGAAAGAATGAGAGAAAAATTGATATACTGAAAAAAAAAATCTTAAAGAAGTTTTAAATTGAGCATACATTAACATTTTAAGATGATTTTTAAAAGACTGTGTCTTTATCCTAGAATTAATATTTTTCATACTAAAATGTGTACTGAACAGAAGATATGGATGTAATTTTTAAAGTACATAGTAGAATACGATAGAAGTATGTAAAATCTCTCAAGCACTGTAAAACACCCATACCATTTCCATTTGCATCATTATTTTTAAGTAATAATACTGAATGGGTAAATACAAAGACTCTATAGAAGAAAAAAAAGATACCTTACTATTAATTCTTAAGGATCTCTATAGTCCCTACATCTAAAAGATTGGTTTTAATATTCCAATAGTATCACTAAAAAATTGAAACTAGGGCGCCTGGGTGGCTCAGTGGGTTAAGCCGCTGCCTTCGGCTCAGGTCATGATCTCAGGGTCCTGGGATCGAGTCCCACATCGGGCTCTCTGCTCAGCAAGAAGCCTGCTTCCCTCTCTCTCTCTCTCTGCCTGCCTCTCCGTCTACTTGTGATCTCTCTCTGTCAAATAAATAAATAAAATCTTAAAAAAAAAAAAAATTGAAACTAAACAGGGGCACCTGGGTGGCTCAGTGGTTGAGCCTCTGCCTTCGGCTCAGGTCATGATCTCAGGGTCCTGGGATTGAGTCCCGCATCGGGCTTTCCCGTCTGCGGGGAGCCTGCTTCCTCCTCTCTCTCTCTCTCTCTCTGCTTGCCTCTCTGCCTGCTTGTGATCTCTCTCGGTCAAATAAATAAAATCTAAAAAAAAAAAAAAAAATGAAACTAAACACACAATATAACTAAGACCTCTCTGATATACATTTTAAATCATGAAAGATAGGTTAATGGATCTTTTCTTCTTGGTTTTTTTCATAATGTAGTAAATATAACCTCTTCTAGAGTCTACTACCTTTTTGAGAAAGTTATCTAATCAATACGGATCAACTGGGATGAAAGACTCTGTGTGTCTGTGTGTGTGTGTGTGTGTGTAAGACAGTAAGCAAAAGACTTTTAAAAGATGCTATTACAAGGGGCACCTGGGTGGCTCAGTTGGTTAAAGCCTCTGCCTTCAGCTCAGGGCATGATCCCAGCATCCTGGGATCGAGCCTCAGCCTCACATCAGGCTCTCTGCTCAGCAGGGAGCCTGCGTCGTCCCCCCCCCTCTCTCTGCCTGCCTCTCTGCCTCTTAGTGATCTCTGTCTGTGAAATAAATAAATAAAATCTTTAAAAAAAGATGCTATTACAAGCACTTTCTTTCATTTTTTCAGATGCAACATACATATTTGCTAAAAGGATGATTTATTTATTTGACTAAATTGATATACATTCTCTTCTCATTCTTCCAACCTTACAGCCCAAAGTCAAATTAAGTCTTGATTTTTTTTGTTGTTGATTTTTTGGTTGCTCTTGGTGGGTATTTATTTTGTTGTACAATATTGCTGCTTCAAATGTGTTCATTGTTAGCTATGGGCTCACTGACCAAAAATGTGGAGAAAATGGGAAAGATATAGAAAAAGATTCATTAATTCACACTATTATCAAAAAAGACTTTAAATTCTCTATAAAGTTCATATCTACAATAAATATGCTGAATGATTCTTTCC
Source organism: Lutra lutra (assembly GCF_902655055.1). NCBI lineage: Eukaryota > Metazoa > Chordata > Mammalia > Carnivora > Mustelidae > Lutra > Lutra lutra. Next base: position 86,502,985 of record NC_062278.1, read on the forward strand.
ACTCACTGACACTTTTTTTCAACTCCCTTCCACCATCCTTTAAACCTCTACCTGTTGCTTAAGTAAAAGGCCTATAGGGTACCTGGGTGGCTCAGTTGGTTAAGTGACTGCCTTTGGCTCAGGTCATGATCCTGGAGTCCCGGGGTTGAGTCCCCACATTGGGCTAAGCAGGGAGTCTGCTTCTCCCTCTGACCCTCACCCTCTCATGCTCTCTCTCTCAAATAAATAAAATCTTTAAAAAGAGGGCACCTGGGTGGCTCAGTGGGTTAAAGCCTCTGCCTTTGGCTCAGGTCATGATCTCAGGGTCCTGGGATCGAGCCCTACATCGGGCCCTTTGTTCAACGGGGAGCCTGCTTCCCCCTCTCCCTCTGCCTGCCTCTCTGCCTACTTGTGATCTCTCTCTGACAAATAAATAAATAAAATCTTTAAAAAAATAAAAATGAAATGCCTATAAAAAAGTTATCAAGGAGAAGGTAATGAACGAACTTTCACTTCATCAGCAGTATGAAAATGTTAGAAACTTCCTTTTCTAAAATTAAGAAGAGCAAGTTCAAGAAAAGAATATATATAATAGTTGAAATCATCTTTTTAAAAATAAGACAAAGAACATTAAGGATACCAACAATATGCTTCTGGCAATAAAACGAAATCAACTTATTTGTATTTGACAAACAGTATTATGAAATCCTGCATGACTACTATTTTACATAAAAATTAAGTGGTTGGTAGAGGCAAATGAGACTTGATTGTTAATATACAAAACAGATTGGACTAGGCTTATGGCACATCTGTCATTCTAAAACTAGTCTATTCTCATGGTGTAGGTGCAACAAAGATCTTATTTTAAAACCACAGATTCATATTTTAAAATATTACTTTTTTTGAGAGAGAGAGAGCATGTGAGAGCAGGGACTGGGGGTGGCAGAAAGGAGCAGAGGGAGAGAAAGAATCAAGCAGGCTCTATGCCCAGCATGGTGCCTGACACAGGACTCGACCTCACAACCCCGAGATGATGACCTGAGCCAAAATCAAGAGTCAGATGCTTAACTGACTGAGCCACCCAGGTGCCCCTTAAACCTATTTACTCTAAAGTATGATCTTAAAATACCCAAAGAACCAAATCAGCCAGAAAGATACATTTTACTAAAATTAAACATAGAAAAATGTATCTAAGAACCCCTGGATGACTGATCCTAACTAAAAGGAGAAACTGGAAAGAAATGTGTAGATAATACTATCATCACCCTATATTTCTCTGACTTCTTTTAGTCTGTAAGGTTTATCAACAATGACATCTGCAACACACAACTTATCCCTAAAAACAAACTTCAAAGAATATAACAGTACCATGATATTAAAGTTATATTAAATATTTATATTTTTATTTAAAATTAAGAAGTGTTTTCTTTTAGATGACTCTATTAGTTTCTAAAAAAAAAAAATACAAGCACAAGCAAATCATCAAAGAATGGGTCTTTAATAGTTATGAAATCTGGGGGGTAGGGTTGGGAGATAAGGTGATTTTGTCTCAGTAAATTTAATAATTATTGGTAAGTCAAAAGGATCTATTTATCATCTGTGCTTTAAACAGACTTCTAGGGGCGCCTGAGTGGCTCAGTCAGTTAAGCGTCGTTAAGTGTCCTACTCTTGCTTTCAGCTTGGGTCCTGGTCTCAAGATCATTGGATTGAGCCCCCATTCGGGCTCCACACTCAGCAGGGAGTCTGCTTGAAATTCTCACTCTCCTTCTCCCTCTGCCCCAACCCTGCTGCTGTACTCTCTCAAATAAATAAATAAGTCCTTAAAAGTAAATAAAGAGACTTTTAATACTCTCAGCCTCTTCTCTTCCCCAAATATGCCATGGAATATTCATGTTTGTGTTTCAAACTCTAGAAAGAAATAAGGCAGCCTCCCTAGATGTAATTTAGTGATAGTAGCAGTAAGAACTGTGAAGATGAATTTTTAAATATCCCTCTCACTTAACATTTAACACTTTTCTTTTGCTTTAAGGCAACTATCCCTTACTTTAGGATATGCCTGGGCCAGGAGCATCTATATTCCCTATGATCTTGTTAGAAATGTAAATTAACGGACCCAACTCCTCTGAGGGCCAGGAAACTTTTAATGAGTTCTTTCGGGGATTCTTAAGCATGGGAAAGTTAGGACACTGGTTCTTAACTCCGGTTGCACATTAGAATCACCTGGGGTGCTTTTATAAAAGATAACAAAACCCAGGGACCCAATCAATTAAGTCCAGAAATTCTTGGAATGGGATCTGGGTACATTTTTTTCAAGTTCTTTATGCGATTTTAACATACAGCCACTGTTCTACGAGAAAAGCAAAATCTGTAATTTGGTCTAAGACTATCATTAACAACTGGCTCACTGTTAATACCCTGCCAATTCATCTGCCAGCTCTTGAGAAAATTACATGACCCATGTCTTGGCCTCTAATCCAGCTTCTCATATTTATGCGTAAACTTGTTTTTTTACATTTGTTACCAAGTCCAAGCTTGCTCTGCTCACCAGATGACAGGGCAATTAAGTTGAGAGGCTAGATGTTGGGGCAAGGAGAGTGACTTTGTTTGGAAAGAAAGACCATGTCTTTGATCAGTTGATTTTTGAGTACAGGAATCTGGCCATGTAGTTTCTGTATATCCTTCCTCATCTCCTCGAGTGAGTTAGATTTTGGGTAAAAAGCAGTTTTTGCAAACCTTATCTGTAACATGCCTGAGTGCAGGGCTAAGTAGAACTTTCTAAGCAAGGGAAATCAAGGCAATATGGAGTCAGACATGCTAAGTTTCTCCTTGTTACACATTCATCAACCTAATTTTTCTTCTTTCACTTTTTATTATTAGACTTCCAAACAAACTAAAGTAGGAAGAGTAAGAGAAAGCACTGGTTTTCAAACTTTAGTGTGCATTAGAATTACCTAGAGGGATTGTTAAAATAGATTACTGGACCCACTCCAGTTTCTCTGATACAGTAGATGTAGGGTGGGTACGGCCAAAACGTGTTAGATGACACCATGAGACTGCAGAGGGCAAAATCCAGACTGTGGGAAACTACAGGACATGACCCAGTTTCTTTAACTACAGAAAATTACAAAGGGAAAAAAATTTGGAAGGGGAACTTACAGATCAATCACAATGACTGTATCTTATTTGCATCTTAATTTCAACAAACTGAAAAAGAAAAGAGTTGAAAAATTTGAACAGTGACTGGATATTTGCTAATATTAAGGAATTTGTTAATTGTTTTAGGTGGTTGTCCACTATAAGCAACATGAAAATCATGAGATATCTTCCCCCTTCCCTTTTTCCTCTGTCTGATTTTAAGTAGTATCTTTTTATTCCCAATTAACATCTGCAAGCAACCTTATTCTACTTTTCATACACTTCCATTCTACTCCCATTTTTGCAATGTGTACCTATAGCTGATACCTATTATACTGTATCCTTCACAGACATTTTGTCTTAGTTCTCAGTAAATATGTATCTTGTGCTCACAATCAGTAACTTATTTTGCTATAACCCTAGTCATATTATTAATCTGAAGCTAATTCTCCAGTAGACTCCTTGAAATACTCATGGGAACCACATTCCTTGAGTCCTTATATGTTTATAGCAGTTTGCTTCTGAACTTTAAAGTTCAGAATGGCCAGATATAAAATGTTTGGCTCGCCTATTCTTTGAGTATCCTATGTTTACCTATAGTCTAGCATAAAGTATTGTTATCAAAGTCTAGTGACATTTTCATTTTCTCCCCTGTTTGAGTGACTTAGTCTTCTCCTTGGATGTCCACAGAATTTTTTTCTTTTTCTTTAAACTCCTATAGTTTTTTTTTAGTATATATCTGGGTGTTGGCTATCTGGGTCAATTCTCCTAGGTATCTGGTATGCCTTTTCAATATCAATTTTAAATCCCTGACGTTTGAGGAAATCTTTCTTGAGTGGTAGCTTTTAGTATTTGTTCTCTTCATAACTTTGGGCTTCTCCTTTGAAGACTACTATTATAGTAGTAGTCTTCGCATCTTTACCTTCTATATCTAACATTTTCTATCAAAACTTTGTATCTCTTTTGCCCTTTCCTTGCTTCCATTTTACTTCCTATTATCCCTTAAGGCAATATCCATTGTTTATTTGCCTTATATTCCTTCTAGTTTCATCTTCACTTTTGTAATAATTTTTCCCTTTTTTATAATCCCCTTCTGAGTTCTGCCAACTCTCCTTTAAAATCTCCCTTTCTCTAGTCACCTCATTTCTTAATTTTCCTAGTTTAGATTTATATGGTTATTTCATAGCTTTTGCATGTTTTTAATAACCTTCAACTTGTTTTGAATTATTTGGCAGGGCTTGTCTATTTATGGCATGCCTTCATTATCTTTGGCAACATTATGTAATTTGACTAAGATCCTGTTCTGCAACTATGATCCTATAGATTTCTGTCCAGTTTCCACTTCTATTTGAACTGATTGGCCTGTCTCACTTTCAGGCATTTATTGGCAATTTGGGAGTTATTTTCTCATGATCTGAGAAGCCTAGCTGCCTTTCCTCTGCTTCCTCACACACAGATGCTGAGACTATGTTTACGTGTCAGTGGTATTTTGGAAAACCACTTGGATTTGGGAGTTTGTAGGAATATGATATCATCTAAGTTTTGTTGTAGTGGCTGTCTGTGGAATGTTGGTTATACTCTTACTTTCTGTTTTATGGGGAGATTTGAAAAGATTCAAAAATTATGACACTATACCCAACAACATAGATAAATCTCACATACATATGGTTGAATGAAAAAAATTAGACAAAAGTAAAAATACTGTATGATTCCATTTATATAAAAGTCACAAGCAGGCAAAACAACTATGATCACATAGTCGGAATAGCAGTTATAATAGAGGAGTAACTAACTGGGAGGAAACCCAGTGAAAGTTTCTGGGTTGTTAATATTTTTCATATCAGTGAGTGGTGGTTTCTTGGGTATTTACATACATAAAAATTTACTGAGCTTACACATAAGATAAAATATGTTATAGCTTAATTTTTAAAAAATGCTGCCTCTGTCATTATCTTTCCCCCTTAACCTATTTTTATTGAAATTATGCTTTGCTTTCATAGTTTGAGTGTTTTGAGACATAACATAATATTGAACTAAAATAAGTATACAACACCAATACTAAAAAGTAAAGATACATACAAATATATTTGCAGTAATCATAACCATGTAAAAATATGTCTGTTCAGAGGCACCTGGCTGGCTCAGTCAATACAGCATGTGACTCTTGATCTCAGGGTTTTAAGTCTAAGCATCATGTTGGGTGTAGAGATTACCTAACAAAAATATATATATATTAAAAAAAAAAGTCTGTCCGAAGACTTGAAAGGTACACAGGTTCATACAAATATGAAAATATTAATTTTTTTGGTATGTTATGATTATCACATTATATTTTGGTTTTAGTTTTCATTATTTTTGTTATATTGATTTTTGCCGCTAATTAACTCAAAATATAATAAGCTTTTTTGTTTATCTAATTAAACTGTTTAATATTAATCACTATTTGTGCCTTCACAATACTGGTGAAGTAGTCTACCTTTTCCCCCTAATTCAAAGCAATAAATTGATTGCAGCAACCACAGTTTTCTTAGGATACAGAGTATGAAAAGGTAAACAAATACTAATTTTGGCTTGGTTAAGAACAAATAATTTCTAAAAACACAAGATAAGCAAAGAACAGGAAAAAAAGCAATAGAAAAAGCAGTAATTATAAAATAAGTTTATAGAACACAAATGTGATCTGTATTCACAATATGTTATTCAAGTTACTTTCAGCTGCCTATAAAGAAGCACTATGTCACTGAGCAAGAGCACAGCAGTTGTTGATGGGCATGCTTTTGAGAGGTTTAGCAATATTTTTTTCTAAAGCAATCTTGAAAAATTTTAAGCTGGCCAGTTTGGTTTTGACTCTGGCACCTCCCCAAATACCCAGAACGTTGATGGTGTTCTATGGCCAACCCAAATTCTCTCCATAAAGGGCCATCTCCCTGTGTAATAGTATTTTATACCTCTCTCCTCACTCTCTCATTTGAAATCTGCTCTCAACTAGCCAAATACTTGGAAAAGGACCTGAAAAGAATAATTTCTTAAGTCAAAGCAATAAAACTAATAGAAATTTTGTTAACAATAAGGTGGTGAAAGCCTTCCCCAGGGTATTTCCACCCACATACTCATTGCCACATACTCATGGCCCTGAACTTCAGTTACAAAGACACAATCTTCTATTACTGTTGTAACAAATTACCACAAACTTAGAATGGTTCATAGATCATAAATCCAACACTGTTTTCACTGAGCTAAAATCAAGGTGTTGTTGTTAAGTCTACATTTCTTCTTAGAGGCTCTAGGGGAGGATCCGTTTCCTTGCTCATTCAGGGTCTTAGCAGAATTCAGTTTCTTACACCTTAGGATGGAAGTCCTCATTTCTGTGCAGGCCACTGGCAGCTTCTAGAGGCACCTGCATTCATCTGCTGTGGAGCCCTTTCACTATCTTTAAAGCCAGCAACAGCAGAATGAGTTGCTCTTACTTTGAATCTCCTCCTCCTTCACCCTTTAAACCAGCTGGGAAAGATTCTCTGCTTTTAAGGATTTACAATTAGACTGGGCCAATCTGAATACTCCAGGATAGTCTTACCATCTGAAGGTCCATACCTTTAATCATATCGTCAAAGTTCTTTCTACCTTTTAAGGTGACATAATCACAGGTTCTGGGGATTAGGGCATGGACAACTTTGGGGGCCCATTATTTGACCTACTGTGAAATTATAGCAGTCAATTTAGAAATTTTATTATTTATCTTTTTTTTTCAAGATTTTATTTATTTGAGAGAGCACACGTGAGAGAGCACGAAAGAGGGGGTAAGGGCAAAGAGAGAGGGAGAACCAGACTCCCCACTGAGCAGAGAGCCCAACTTGGGGCTCTATGCCAGGGTCCTGGGAGCAGAAGGCAGACACTTAATGGACTGAGCCACCCAGGTGCCCCAATTTGGAGATTTTAAGTTTTTTTTTTCTCTAAAGATTCAGACTCAGATATAAGCATAAACACATTAACCAGTACTTTTACCACCTTTTCAAGTAGTTTGGGGTTTGTGGTTTTGGCTTTCAAAGGTTCATTCACAGTTAAAAAGAAACTAAACAATAATTTGATCATTTTGTCGCCAAGTGGTAGTAGAATCTTGGTATTGTTCACATGGTATCGAATTCTCAAGGATATCCAAAAGAAATGATTTAAAAATTACTGAACAAGTTGGTTTTAGAAAGAAGAAAGAATCAAAATGGCTTTATGACATCAAGCAAAGTATGCATTTAATAGTCTACCATTAAGTTATACAGAAAGCATTGAAATTATATAGGCATATCTTATTTTATTGCACTTTATTGGCTTTTGTAGATACTGCATTTTTTACAAATTGAAGGTTTGTGGCAACCTGTAACAAGCCAGTCTATTGATGTTGTTTTTTCTAATGTATCTGCTCACTTTGTGTCTCTGTGTAACAATTTGGCAATTCTTACAATATTTCAAACTTTCTCAATATTATTATATGTGTTACAGTGAACTGTGATCAGTGATGTTATTATTGTAATTGTTTTGGGGCACCATGAACCAAGTCCATATAAGACAGCAACCACAATCCTAATCAATCAGCAGCCATCCACACTAAAGCAAAACCCTCTACCAGCAAAGATTATGACTCACTGAAAGCTCAGATGATGGTTAGTCTTTTTTAGCATGAAGTATTTTTTAATTAAGGTATATAAATATTTTTTTAGGCATAATGTTATTGCACACTTAACAGGCTATAACGTAATGCAAACATAACTTTTACATGCATTGGGAAATAAAAAGTTACATTTTGCTTGCTGTATTCTGATATTCACTTTATTGCAGTGGTCTGGAACCAAGCCTACAAAATCTCTGAGGCACGTCTTTATTAAGAAAAAGCAAGCTATTTTTTTCATGAATATTTCCTGATGGTATGAAAAAATTAGACTCTTAAACAGAACCTTCCTCAGAGAAAATATGAACATCTTAGAATCCTGAGGGGAAAATCCTTAAGGATCAATTTTAGATTATTAAAATTTAAACAGATAATACTAAGCAGATGATACTAATATGCCCTAATGGTCTGGAAAAAAAATCTATAGAATTTCTTTAAAAAGGGAAGAGGGGGGTACCTGGGTGACTCAGTTGGTTAAGCAGCTGCCTTCGGCTCAGGTCATGATCCTGGAGTCCTGGGATGGAGCCCCTCATCAGACTCCCTGCTCAGCAGGGAGTCTGCTTCTCCTTCTGACCCTCTCCCCTCTCATACTCTCTCTCTCAAATAAATAAAATCTTTAAATAAATAAATAAATAAAAAGGAAAGAGGTTCAGAAAGGAAAGATAATTTAACTAAAAATGATTAAATAAAAGGAAATAACATCTTTCCTTAAATCAAAATAAAGGATTTAAAATTTTTACATGACTGATTTCTAGCACTAACTAATCAGAATGTGTGAATATTGGAGTTTAGTTTATGAGGTATTTTTTATGCAGAAGATACTATGAGAGAGATTGTAGAAGAGGAAATTATACCACTTCTCCAAATGGAGGGTGGAGGAACAATGACATATTGTGTATAAGGAGTTAGTGGACTGGTCCATGTGTAACAGGAGCTTTTGCATGATTTTAGCATATGTACACACAAAGAACATTTGTCAACGGAAGTGAAGTTCTGTGCTTCTAGACAGAGATAATTAAATTTAGATTTTTTAGGTACCAAAATCAGAAAAAAGCAATATCAAATTTGTGTTTATTGGTTAAAAAAAGAGCTCTAGTTATTTTTTTAAAAACCCACATTTTAATGTTTTTAAGGTATTTGACCAGAGAGAAACCTTACTTAAACCAAATTTAGTCTCATCCTAAGTACAGACATACCTAAAAACTTGCCAATACTCTATTCCTTCTCTATTCTCCCACAACAATTATAATCTTTGCCATTAAATAACCATGTTATTTAACTATCTGTTTACATAACAGTATTCTCAGTAGAGGGTGAGTTACTCCTAGAGGACATACATGAATATTATTCTTTGACTAGCTAGAGTATCACAGAGAGCTTAGCACACATCAATATTTGTTAAATGAATGAATGAATGAATATGCCTGTGTCCTTAGCAAAGAATTCTTTCCCAGAGTTCAACCATGACTTCAGCCTTTTTTTTTAAAAGATTTTATTTATTTATTTGACAGAGAGAGAGAGAGAGATCACAAGTAGGCAGAGAGGAAGGCAGAGAGAGAGAGAGAGGAAGGGAAGCAGGCTCCCTGCTGAGCAGAGAGCCCGATGTGGGGCTCGATCCCAGGACCCCGGGATCATGACCTGAGCCGAAGGCAGAGGCTTTAACCCACTGAGCCACCCAGGCGCCCCTGACTTCAACTTTTTTAAAATAGAAAAATCCAAGGAACAAATTAAAAGCCAAAGATTTAGAAATCTTAAAGTAGCTTTCTCAAAAACATCAACCAAATTGATTAAATGGATCAATTCTAGGAATAATCTAGTCAAAATGCTGAAATGTAAGTCATTGAGTTATACTGTTAAGTAAATATAAGCCATTCAAAACCAAAACAATGTCTTTTGTCTGTGCAATGATCCATTAAAATGCAACATTTACGGAACACCTGCTATGTGTTAGGTATTGATTTTAAGATTAAAAATTAATTCTGTAATAGAACTCTGATTTTGTTATGTTTGGTGAATTTCCCAATTTCGGATAGCAGGGTCTCATACTGCAAATGAAGCACAGTTCCTTGACCTGGCCTCTGGAAGATATCCTTGTAACCCTGTAGCCAGTTCTTCTTTTTGCTTAATGGTTTCTGCTACTTATATCCAAGTATAATAAAATATAGAATAAGTCTGAAGTTACAGGATCAGCCACACTTCTCTAGCACTGCTTGAGTTTTTCCCACTTCTAGTATACCATGTGCAGTGCTGCCTCTTCCTTGTAATAATCTTCCTATAAAACAAAGAAACAACACCCTACTACTACTTATTAGAAGAAGCAAGCAGGTATTTCCAATGGCCATGCAAGACGTATTGCAGAATGGTGGAATTGAAAGGGAAGAGGTAATCATTTAGCTCAGCCCATTTAACTCTGTAAATTCACCACTGGAGTCTTGATCTTGACTCCAGGGCTCTACAACCATGTCAATACTACTCCTACATTAAAGTACATTACAACATGGGGTGCCTAGGTGGCTCAGGGGATTAAGCATCTGACTCTTGATTTCGGCTTAGGTCATGAACTGAGGGTTGTGGGATTGAGCCCCACGGCCCGGCTCCACACTCTGTACAGAATCTCCTTGATAGTCTCTCTTTTCCTCTGCCCCTCCCACTGCTCACATACTCTCTCTCTAGTAAGTAAATAAAATCTTTAAAAAAATAAATATGCCATCATACTGCACAGCCAATACAGAGAACAACTGAGAATGCATTTATAAAGTGTTGACTTATTCATTAAAGGATTTTTACATCCTTGAAAGAGAAGAGATCATTTTTACCCTGTATTCTGTCAAACTGCTTAGGCACAGAGTTCCCCACCAATGCAACAAGAAATATTTACACTAAAACACAAGATTTAACTGTAAAAACTTACAAAAGCACCTCCCAAATGCCAATCTCACCTTTCTCTTTACTACTGCTATATAAATACACTAGATTAAAAGGATTCTCAAAAGCATGTATCCTTAGCCAAGTCGGATGAATTCAGTTCATAAAAATGTGTGTTTACAGATTAAGTTTAGGGGGAAGAGATGATAGATGCAAAGTTTCTTACATTTCTTTGTTACACTAATGATTTTTAAAATCAATATTCTCCCTCATATCCCAGGAATTAGGAAATTGCAGACTATCTTAAATTGTATGTGTTGACATCCGTAATTGACAATGAAAAGTTACATATAGCAGTAAGACCAGTTACTGCAGGTGATGAATCGCTGCAATTATTTTAATTGAATGGAAGAATGAATGAACAGAGGGAAGTCTTTTTATTATACTAACAGAATATTCAAGAACAGTGGAAAAAAAAAAAATGGCAAAAGTTGTCTTACACAAGCAATAGCACCACCTGCTGATTAATAAAAGCAATAACGTAGGTTAATTGAAAAATCTGGCCAAAGGTATCTTTTCCCTTGAATTCTGTTCCATTTAATGCAACATAATGCAATTCAATAATATATTCTGTATATTTATTAATCCTAACTAATTTAACTTGAAAGTTTCTATTTCATGTATTTGAATAATATGTTTATTAAAAATCAAAGTTAAAAAATTTTATTATCAAATGAAGGGGAAAATTATGGTACTATGGATTTTAATTTTTATTTCATAAGTAATTTACTTATACCATAATTTATTTTACTAACAACTCAATACTGTATATTTAGTTTATGAAATTCCCTGACCACCTCACCTAAAATAATGCCATCTTCCTTACCCAGCCTTATTTTTTTATGTCATTTATTATCACTTAACATATTATATATTGATTCTGTTTATTTCTTTGTGTATAGCTTTTCATCTGCTGGAATGAAAACTCTAGAGAGCAGGAATTTATTTTGTTTATTGCTGTTTCTTTAACACTTAGGGCAAGTGCCTGGCATGTAATAGACACAATAAATATTCATGAAGGAATGAATGAATATGAAAATAAATGAACAAATGAATATGCAATGCATCTTTAAACTTCCTTGAAAGGATAATAGCTGTGTCAAAGTTTCAAGGATCTAGATAGATTTTGCCAAATTATACTTGAGAAAAGTTGTACCACTTAATACACCCTTCACCGCTTTTTAAGGAGACCCATTTTCCCTGGGTCTCCTTACAAAGTGGCATTACACTGTGATTTTTATTTCTATCATGAAGAGACTGATCATATTTTTGGGTTCTGCAGACATTTACAATATACTTTTTATTCTTTGCTCATTTTTTTTCAGTTCAAGATAATCTATTTGATTCCTTTCTATAATTTCTCTATTGATATTTTGTTTACTTTGTTGTTCTGGTTTTTTTCTTTAAAAAATTTATTTCTAGACACAAAAAGATGGAAGACCATTCCATGCTCTTGGATTGGAAGAATAAACATTGTTAAAATGTCTATACTGCCTAGAGCAATCTATACCTTTAATGCCATTCCGATCAAAATTCCACCGGTATTTTTCAAAGAGCTAGAGCGAATAATCCTAAAATTTGTATGGAATCAGAAGAGAACCCGAATTGCTAAGGAATGTTGAAAAACAAATATAAAACTGGCGGCATCACGTTACCTGATTTCAAGCTTTACTACAA